>NC_136134.1:7524426-8124426 GCF_965212315.1 Lampetra planeri
CCCCTCCCTCCACCTCCTCCACCTCCCCCCTCCCTCCACCTCCTCCACCTCCCTCCCCCTCCCTCCACCTCCCCCCTCCCTCCACCTCCCCCCTCCCTCCACCTCCCCCCCTCCCTCCACCTCCCCCCTCCCTCCACCTCCCCCCTCCCTCCACCTCCCTCCACCTCCCCCCCTCCCTCCACCTCCCCCCTCCCTCCACCTCCCCCCCTCCCTCCACCTCCCCCCTCCCTCCACCTCCCCCCCTCCCTCCACCTCCCCCCTCCCTCCACCTCCCCCCTCCCTCACCTCCACCTCCCTCCCCTCCTCCACCTCCCTCCCCTCCCTCCACCTCCCCCCCTCCCTCCACCTCCCCCCCTCCCTCCACCTCCCCCCCTCCCTCCACCTCCCCCCTCCCTCCACCTCCCCCCCTCCCTCCACCTCCCCCCCTCCCTCCACCTCCCCCCCCTCCCTCCACCTCCCCCCTCCCTCCACCTCCCCCCTCCCTCCACCTCCCCCCCTCCCTCCACCTCCCCCCCTCCCTCCACCTCCCCCCCCTCCCTCCACCTCCCCCCTCCCTCCACCTCCTCCACCTCCCCCCTCCCTCCACCTCCTCCACCTCCCTCCCCCTCCCTCCACCTCCCCCCTCCCTCCACCTCCCCCCTCCCTCCACCTCCCCCCCTCCCTCCACCTCCCCCCTCCCTCCACCTCCCCCCTCCCTCCACCTCCCTCCACCTCCCCCCCTCCCTCCACCTCCCCCCTCCCTCCACCTCCCCCCTCCCTCCACCTCCCCCCCTTCCTCCACCTCCCTCCCCCCAGGCCTTGAGCTACTTGGGGCTCTACGACACGAGCAGGGCTCAGGAAGCAGACGCGGTCGCGAGCTCCATGAGCCCATCCTTCAAGCGAGCAGACGAGACGAAGGTCGTCGGGTCGTGGCGGGTTTAACGACACACTTATATATTTACGCGATCTAACTCCCAAAATAAGTAATATTTTAAAATACTTTTTTTTGAAACACGCTTTAATGAAATGTACCGTACTCGTAATGGCAGAACTCCACGACTCCAGGAAGTGGCCCCGAGGCTTGCCCCATAACGTAAGGGGCCGTGGTGATTTGCAGCCAACGTCATTTGAGCTTGGACAATTAGACCCAAGCCGAAACATAACAGAAAAAAAATTATGTTTAAAAATATTTTTAAAAAATTTTAATGATAGAATATAGTATTGTCATCAGTATTACATAAGTATACCAAGTTTGCATTCGATACCACATTGGGAAGTGGGTTAAAATTGAGTTACAATATTTGAGGATACGAGGACAACAACAACAACAGAGTGAGTTAATAGAAAGCGTGTAAACATTCCTCAATTATGGATGATATTGGTCGCGAACGCCTGCGTGTTAAACTGAGTTTTTTAGCTCTTTGTCAAAAGCGAGTTGGCCATAAATGACAGCTCAATGAGTAGTGGCTAATGTGGAAATTCATAGCAGCCAAATACTTTGAACGCACTTTGATTCTAAATGTGGAGGGCATAAATCCACGCGTCCACGGGGAAAACATGCAAATTCCAAATCTACAGGCGTCAGGGTCGGGGACGAACCCACGACCTTCTGTATACTAGGCGAGGGTGTCAACATCTCACCACCACGTTTAGAAGGAGACGCGGTGCAGAGTAGGAACAGGCGTCATACATTTTTTGCTTAAAAATAAATTAGCGATGAAAATGTTCGTCATTGAAGTGCCGTTTTCAAGAACAAAAAAACGTTAGTCCACGATGACTCGGAGTTGGATGAAAATCATCAATCGTGAAGATGACTCAAGACCAGGCCATGACGAGACAAAATGAACGAGTCTCAGTGACGACGCAGACCGAGATGACTTAGCGGCGTTACTCGAGACTGCAGTTAACTGAGGAAGACCAAAGGACGGTGGGTAATTGGCACCATGTATATAATTACAAAAAAAAACATTTCGTGAGTTAACTAATTGTTTGACCTCATGGTGTACGGTGCTTTTCTGCAATATTTTGCAGTCTTTTATTGGATATATTGTTTGCACATAGTCACATAGTCACTTTAAGATGTTTTCTTGTTCATGTTTTTGTTTTTTGTTTGTTGCGGTTGCACCCGATTCAAGAGCCGAAAAGCTCACAGGGCTATATCTAATAAATGAAGTTGAACTTGGTGGTAGCGGCATACTTGTGTCCCCCCTCACACCAACATTTAATAACCAAGGGTAGACGTAAATGTTTGACTGCATGATACGACTCGACAAGAAGGGTGACTAAGCGATACCCTCCGACTGACTTGACAACAATTCCATGATTTTTGTCGGCTAGACGAAGAGAAAAACGATGTGCCATCCACCGTCTAAATATTGACTGAAATTACAAAGTTGGCCATTGACTAGAGTAACGAGACCAAGATAATGAATACATGAAACCCACTACATGTATGTATATTTGACTTATTTCGCCGGCCGGGTTAATCGGAGGTGAGGGCTGTGGGTGGGTGGGTGGGTGACGGACAACAAACGGGCGAAGACTTTGACGACATTTCCGCGGTGTTCTTGCCGGCTAGACTAAGGCCGATGAAGCAATAAAATAATGTGCTGACTTAAACGAGCACTGCCCGCGAAAACAACGCCCCGTGTCTGAGAACGACTGGGATCTTGCCGATGCCATTCCCAGGATGTGCCGTGGCTGCTTTGTGGGTAGGCAGCGTGACTCACGCACGCTCAGTGACCGCCGTCGCTACGAAACCCGTCACTGCAATGGGCCGTGGCCCCGGGGGACAGGGCTCTAGCGATGGCGTCGTGCCTCCGCTCGCTGCGAGAGGTTCTATGTGCTTCATGCCATGGGCGGCACGGTGCTGTGGTACACAGCAGGTCCTGGGTTCGATCCCGACCCTGACGCCTGTTGTGTATTTGGAGGTTGCGACGTCCCCTCTCTCTCTCTGTCCACGTGGTCAGGATGGATTTTTTTTTCTCTCCGGGTCCTTCGGGTTTTTTTTCCCTCCATTCCCTCCACATTTAGAAATATGCGTTTTAGAGTGTTTGGCTGCTGCGGCTGTAAATTTCCACACGATGATAAGCCACTTCGATGAGCTACCATTTGTTGTGGCCGGGTCTTAGAGCTCAGTGGGGCTTACCTGGTAAACCCATGCGGTTTACCCCGTATTCTTGTACCGGGTCCATATGGCGTAAAGCCGTTTCAATACGGACGCATTTTTTGTATATATTTTAGTTTCCCCCGTGTGATGGACTTTGTAGGATGAACGTTGAGATTTATAAGGAGCACGGGGTGACCAATACGGTGTGAATTGGTTTGTATGAAGGTAGGCAGGTATGTTAATCAAACATAGTTAAGAATAAATTTTGATTTAAAGCTTTCGTGACTGCAGGGATTCATATTCTTGGTTCTAATAAAATAATACAAATAAAACAAAATAAGAAAATAATAATGAAATAATAATAGTTTATTATATTATTTTATTATTATATTTTATTATGTTTTATTATTTTATTATTTCCCTTCTACGTGACTTTACCGAAAGAACCAAGAAGATGAATCCCTGCAGTCACGAAAGCTTTAAATCGAAATTCTTGGTTCTTTCGGTAAAGTCTCGTAGAAGGGAAATAATAAAATAATAAAATAATATTTTTTCCCTTCTACGTGACTTTACCGAAAGAACCAAGAATATGAATATAGTTAAGAATAGTTTTAGATATCACGGGCGGTGCCTTCCCGGCGAATGCTGCGAAGAAGATGCCGTCTTGTCTCGTCGTCTTTCGACGAAAGAAAAAAAAGTTGGCCGCGTGAGCCCGCGGCGTCGTTGTCCCCATTTGAAATCGACTGCAAATTAAAAACTCCCCCACCCCGCCAAAAAAAAACCTATATTGTTATATTACTAATTAACAATAGCAAACATAAAATGCCCACTTCTCTAGCAACCTTTCGCCCAGAGGCTCGCAAGGCGCTGCAAAAACCAAAGATCCCCCGTACAGCCTCAACAGACTGTAGGGGCAAGTGCTGTTAGCGAGCACCTATGAAGGCCGCAACGGTACACGAGGGGGTGGGTGGCCAGCACCACGCCCGACCGCCTGTCTCCCCAGTGCCGATGTTTACACACCGCACCAGGTACTCATTTGAGGCTGAGTCGACCTAGGGGAGGCCAAGGACCGGTTCAGATAATCGTCACTGGTGTTGGCCGTGAGCGGGAATCGAACTCGGGTCGCCGGGTTCATAGCGCAGCGCGCTAACCGCTACACTACCGCTCCCCGCACAATCCGCACAGGCACACACCAGAGGTGTGGACTCGAGTCATGTGACTTGGACTCGAGTCAGACTCGAGTCATGAATTTGATGACTTGCGACTCGACTTGGACTTGCATAACAATGACTTTGTCCCACCTCTGGCACACACACACACGTGCAGCTAGACACACACAACCAATGAAATCCATCCCCAAAGCAAAGGATTAATATATAAAAAGTTGCGTCATAAGGCTTGATCTAAATAAAACTAGCAGGCGGCGGGGAATCAGCAGAGCGAACATCCAGTGGACGTTAATTCCATGGGGTGGGGGCACACGAGAAACGGCCAGGTCACCCATCATCACACAGAGATGCAACGCAACAAATTTCAACACACATACACTCACCCAGTCACTCACCCACCCACTCACGCACTCACTCACTCACCCACTCACTCACCCACTCAATCACCCCATTCACTCACCCACTCACTCACCCTACTCACTCACCCACCCACCCACTCACGCACTCACTCACTCACCCACTCACTCACCCACTCAATCACCCCATTCACTCACCCACTCACTCACCCTACTCACTCACCCACCCACTCACTCACGCACTCACTCACCCACCCACTCACTCACTCACCCAGTCACTCACCCACTCACTCACTCACCCAGTCACTCACCCACCCACTCACTCACTCACTCACCCAGTCACTCACCCACTCACTCACCCCACTCACTCACCCACTCACTCACCCACTCACTCACTCACCCACTCACTCACCCACTCACGCACTCACTCACTCACCCACTCACTCACCCCATTCACTCACCCACTCACTCACCCTACTCACTCACTCACCCACTCACTCACCCCACTCACTCACTCACCCACCCACTCACGCACTCACTCACTCACTCAGTCACTCACCCACCCACTCACTCACTCACCCACTCACTCACCCCATTCACTCACCCAGTCACTCACCCACTCACTCACTCACCCACCCACTCACTCACCCCACTCACTCACTCACTCACCCACCCACTCACGCACTCACTCACTCACCCACTCACTCACCCCACTCACTCACTCACTCACTCACTCACCCCACTCACTCACCCAGTCACTCACCCACTCACTCACTCACTCACTCACCCACTCACTCACCCAGTCACTCACCCACTCAATCACTCACTCACCCACTCACTCACTCACCCCACTCACTCACCCAGTCACTCACCCACTCACTCACTCACCCCACTCACTCACCCCACTCACTCACCCCACCCACTCACTCACCCACCCACTCACTCACCCACCCACCCACTCACTCACTCACTCACCCCACTCACTCACCCCACCCACTCACTCACCCCACTCACTCACCCAGTCACTCACCCACCCACTCACTCACCCCACCCACTCACTCACCCCACTCACTCACCCCACCCACTCACTCACCCCACTCACTCACCCACTCACTCACCCACCCACTCACTCACCCCATTCACTCACCCACTCACTCACCCTACTCACTCACCCACCCACTCACTCACCCACTCACTCACCCACCCACTCACTCACCCCATTCACTCACCCACTCACTCACCCTACTCACTCACCCACTCACCCACCCACTCACTCACCCACTCACTCACCCACTCAATCACCCCATTCACTCACCCACTCACTCACCCTACTCACTCACCCACCCACCCACTCACGCACTCACTCACTCACCCACTCACTCACCCACTCAATCACCCCATTCACTCACCCACTCACTCACCCTACTCACTCACCCACCCACTCACTCACGCACTCACTCACCCACCCACTCACTCACTCACCCAGTCACTCACCCACCCACTCACTCACTCACTCACCCAGTCACTCACCCACTCACTCACCCCACTCACTCACCCACTCACTCACCCACTCACTCACTCACCCACTCACTCACCCACTCACGCACTCACTCACTCACCCACTCACTCACCCCATTCACTCACCCACTCACTCACCCTACTCACTCACTCACCCACTCACTCACCCCACTCACTCACTCACCCACCCACTCACGCACTCACTCACTCACTCAGTCACTCACCCACCCACTCACTCACTCACCCACTCACTCACCCCATTCACTCACCCAGTCACTCACCCACTCACTCACTCACCCACCCACTCACTCACCCCACTCACTCACTCACTCACCCACCCACTCACGCACTCACTCACTCACCCACTCACTCACCCCACTCACTCACTCACTCACTCACCCCACTCACTCACCCAGTCACTCACCCACTCACTCACTCACTCACCCCACTCACTCACCCAGTCACTCACCCACTCAATCACTCACTCACCCACTCACTCACTCACCCCACTCACTCACCCAGTCACTCACCCACTCACTCACTCACCCCACTCACTCACCCCACTCACTCACCCCACCCACTCACTCACCCACCCACTCACTCACCCACCCACCCACTCACTCACTCACTCACCCCACTCACTCACCCCACCCACTCACTCACCCCACTCACTCACCCAGTCACTCACCCACCCACTCACTCACCCCACCCACTCACTCACCCCACTCACTCACCCCACCCACTCACTCACCCCACTCACTCACCCACTCACTCACCCACCCACTCACTCACCCCATTCACTCACCCACTCACTCACCCTACTCACTCACCCACCCACTCACTCACCCACTCACTCACCCACCCACTCACTCACCCCATTCACTCACCCACTCACTCACCCTACTCACTCACCCACTCACCCACCCACTCACTCACCCACTCACTCACCCACGGTTGGCGACGTATGGTGCGAAATAGGTTTAACATAGTACACTCATCCACTCATGGTTGACTACGTAGGGTGCGAAAGAAGTTCAATATACGTACATTGACCCACTCACGGTTGGCTACGTAATGGTGCGATAGAAGTTCCACAAACAACAACAACCGCAATTCACCACTAAGTGGCGGTGACGTCACCACGGCGCTTGTGCCAGGCTAGGTACACGTTGAGGTCATGTGAAGTGTTGAATTTCCGCTGGCAGGTGACGGGGCAGACCCAGGTGCCATGGGTCGACTGACTGAGATGACTGGCCGATGCACCACCTGTGCCCCCTACTGTGCCAACTTGCTGTGCTTTAGCCACCTGGCACTCCACTCGTTGTTGTGAGCGTCGCTCCTCCACAGAGGCCGATCTTGATACCGCTGGTACAAGTCATCGGCAAGTCCACTCAGCTCCGCATCCTCTTGTACCACATCACTCCATCTCTTCTCTAGCCCGTTTGCCCCCCTCTATCCGGCCGAACAAAAGCTGTCTAGGCATGCGGTAGCTGGGCATGCGGGCTACATGACCCAGCCAATGCAGCCTTGCCTGCCGGAGGAGCTCACCGATGGGACTTTTCCCAGATCTTTCAAGGATTTGTGAGCTCCTCACACAATCCAGCCTGGTTAAACCCAGGATTGATCGTAGGCAGGCCAGCCTAAATGTTTCTAACCAGCGAAGATGTTCCATTAGGGGGGTCCACGTTTCGCAAGCGTAGAGAAGGGAGGGAATGACTGTGGCCGAGAAAACCCGAAGCTTCGTGCGGAGCGACAGACCAGGTAGCTTCAACACAGCGTTACGCAACCGATGAAAAGAAAATGCCGCTCGACTGATTCGGAGTGAGACCTCTGCTGTCAAACCAGAGCCGGTCATGAGTACACACATACACTCACCCACTCGCGGTTGGCTACGTACGGTGCAAAAGAAGTTCAACATACACACACACACACGTGTGTGTAACATGTGGTACCCTTGCGGAGTGAGTCCATCCCCCGAGCTAATTAGCCAAAAGGTGCACGGCCCGAGAAGACAAACACGTCACAAACACGTCGCAAACACATCACCGAACAAACTGTTCGTGGTGGGGCGGCGGGGGGGAGGGTGAACGCGATGCAAATCTAATCCGAGACAGTCACACTTTTATCTTTTGCAATATCCTGTCGCGTTCGCAAAGAGCGATTCGTCAGTCCACCTGCAATGCGAGATCGGAGTCAAGGTGTGCGACAGAAACGACTTTGCGAGCCCCGTCCCCCCGCCCCCACCTGGCACACACAACGTCGATTGATTATTTTTTCTTTCAGGAAACAAAACCGCCGAGGGTAGGGCGATGGATTTATAGACAAAAGGCACACGTGGTGGTGGTGGTGGTGGGGGGGGGGAAGGAGGGCAGGAAATGTTTCACGAGGCTGCGTCACTGCCCACCACTTTCATGTTAGTCACGGACTTAAATGGCCGTCTGTTCTTCCCCCCCCACCCCCCCTTGCACAAGGTGCGGTGTCTGGAATGACACACGGGAAATTAACGGGATGCCTAGCGAGCGGCATTATGTTGCACGCTTGGCGCTATTAACAGAGATAGGTTGTCACGTGCACAGAAGTTTGGTGAATAAAAAAAATTGCGGAATGTTTCGTGCAATTTTGGCTTGATTTTTGTTTCGTCGTTATTTAAATATATCTATGCTGTATATATGTCAGAAGTCAAAAGATTGTGACCCCGAGTAAAGCCCATTTAGCTATACGGCTCTTTTGCAAGGCAGTATCTTCAGATACACATTGAGTGTGCTAATGCTAAAGTGTGGTAAAAAATAAAGACTCCTGCATGACTGACATGGCTTGGGGAAGTCCTCATCCAAAGGTGGACTGACCAAGGATGTAAAATTATGATTTAGAAATGTTTTGTCTATTCCAGTACTGTATTATATGTTCTCAACAGAGCTACTGACATCCCTGTCATGAGTTGAAGACTCCATTCGGAATGTTCACGGAGCAATGCATCAACCCGTTGAAGAGTATGGTCCGCAGAAGCAGATATCACATAACTCTGTTCACGTGATCTCTTGTCTACACTTCGAGACAGAAATGTTACACCCACCCGACTTCAAAATAGAAATATTAATTGCGTGCCAGCCAAACCCTCCCATCAATTCTCTTCCCAAGTTATCATAACCTTGCTCAATTCCAGTATGGAGTACACAATTCAACAGTGCTGTTTGTTGCTGCCCGCCGAGCATATTGGGCCTCGGGGCTTGAGCTCAGTTGACTGTGAATTTTGTTTTACAAAAATGTATTTGCCATTATCATATTCGGAATTTAGCGCAAGACATGAAGTGTAAACCAAACTTAACTCTGATGGATTTACGTGCGGTTATCGGTGGCTGGACTGTGCCCAAAAAACGTGCTTCACTTGAGAACCTCGTTAATTCAAGGGTGGCTGCCGAGATTGAGTTACCAGCTCACCGCTCTGACCTCTGACCTCTGAGCCACCTGGCAATTTCCTCTAAAAATATGTGTGCGCGTGTGTATAATTATGGGGAACGGTTGGTGAGCGCGCTGCGTTAGGAGCCCAGTGATCCGGGTTCGATTCCGACTCACGGTCGACACCAGTGACGATTATCTGAACCAGTCCTGGGCCTCCTCTAGGTCGACTCAGCCTCAAATGAGTACCTGGTGGGGTGTGTAAACATCGCCACTAGGGATACAAAGTGGCGTTGGCCACCCATCGTGTGCCGTGCTGGCCGTCAATAGGTGCTCGCGAACAGCACTTGCTCCGACGGTCTGTTACAGGCTACACGGGTGGCAGTGGTAACGTCTGTGCCTTACAGCAAGAAATCTCAGGTTCGACTTTCTGTGTGGCGTTTGTATGTTCTCTCTGTTCTGAATGGGGTTTCACCTGTAGGGGCAAGCGCTGTTAGCGAGCACCTATGAAGGCCGGGACGGCACACGAGGGGGTGGGTGTTCAACACCACGCCCGGCCGCCTTTGTCTCCCCAGTGATGATGTTTACATACCACACCAGATACCCATTTGAGGCTGAGTCAACCAGGGGAGGCCCATGACCGGTTTGGTGTTTGGCCGTGAGCGGGAATCGAACTCGGGTTGTCAGGTTCAGTAGGGCAGCGCGCTAACCGCTACACTACTGCTCCCAACTCCCATAGGTAAACACACCACACACACACACTTACAAACAATGATATCGGCCAAACGTAGCAATGCTGCAAATGACACCACTGGGATTACACACAGCAGTGACATCGCCGCCTGCCTGCGGAAACTTGGCAGGACTCTCCTGAAATCTTGCACGTACGTATGTTGAACTTCTTTCGCACCGTACGTAGCCATCCGTGCGATTCGGTGGGGCGGAAGATGGACACGAAACAAAAAACACGAAGAGCAGTTCGACATGAAATGAGTTTGCAATCTTGACAGGGCTCTCCTGAAAAAAAGTGAGACTCTGCGAGGCTTTTCCTGGGCGATGAAGCGTCAGAATAATAATGGTTACAAATTGTCGTGTGGTTTACAAGGTAAAAAAAACGCCGCCTGTGATAAAGCACGACGTTCCAAAAAAAAAAACCACTCCGTAAAGGTTTCCAGCGAATATCGGAAGTTCCTTCTTCCTAAAGAGGGCCCCACGTGGACAACGCCTTCCTCGCACGGGGCTTCAAAAGGGGACGGCGACTCATCAAACACAAATCGCATCACGGGTGAGGGGAGGGATTCGTGACCCCGCTTTAATGCGACACGATTGGGAGCACGCGCGCGCACACGCAACGGCAGCAGCACACCAACACAAACCCGACATTGGCTGCCGTTCCGTGACCAATCCCGACCATTATAAATCATCCCGTCAAAGACGACTTAACTTTCAATCAGCGCTGGTGCGCATTAGTCAACCGGACAACACAGCTGAGACACACGAGGCTTCTTCCACGTTGAAGTCGTCCTCGGCATTGTACAGCACCGCCGATGCGAGCGACAGGCAGCAGCAGCAGAAACGCTCACAAAATACGACGGGAAGAAATGAAAAAGGGCCTGGGTCTCGCAAACAAAAAAAAAAGCCCTGCGCAGGATAAACGAACGCATCTTAAATTTCGATTTAAAGCTTTCGTGACTGCAGGGATTCATCTTCTTGGTTCTTTCGGTAAAGTCACGTAGAAGGTAAGTAATAAAATAATAAAAATAAAACATAATAACATACAATTCTCACGACGTTTCGGCCACAACGCAAGCAGCCGTTTGCATTGAGGACGGCTGCTTGCGTTGTGGCCGAAACGTCGTGAGAATTGTATTGTATTATGTTTAATTTGTATTATTTTATTACTTCCCTTCTACGTGACTTTACCGAAAGAACCATGAAGATGAACGCATCTCAGTCCAGGCGACGACGCTTCTTTGCGGGGTTGACACAAAAGCGAAGCGCGTTTTTACGACGCGATGAAAAGAAAAATAAACGTCTACACTTCACAGGGGTCGAGGCCTCCACGTGAGTTCGAGGCGGCGGTAATTGCTTGCAGCCGTTTGCTCATTTTAGGGTACATCTCCGACGGCCTTCCACAACCCCAACTAAAAGATTATTTTTTAACCCCCCCCCCACCACCATAACCACCACTCCGCGACCCCCTTGGGGGAAGAGAGGAAATGGGAATTGTTGGGCTCTACCGGTACCGTACTGAAGCAGCAGCAGCAGCATAGCCACTGCTGGAATTGATCACCAAGATCAGGCTTTTACTGTTACACAGGCCAGAAAAATGCCTGCATGACATTGCAGGTTTTTTTTTATCTGCTCCCCATCTCCTTGGATAGCATAGAGACTACAAAAAAAAATAAGATCTTGAGCACATCATAAGACGACGCAACTCCTTTGAAAACAAATTCAGGAATGTTCAGCTTTATTAATTTACAGTCCTGCTGGATGAGGGCCTCTTCAAGCCACGTCGGTCATGGGGGATGGGTTGGTGAAGAATGCGACCCAGGACTGGCTCCGATATCACTCGCCACTGATGGCAGCCGTGCCTGGCCATCGAAAAAGGGTCGCTCGATGTTGTGGAAGAAGTGAGGTGTTCACAGTGCCACCGCTCACCCAAGTAATATAATAATGCTTTTTTTTT
This sequence comes from Lampetra planeri, assembly GCF_965212315.1. Lineage (NCBI taxonomy): Eukaryota > Metazoa > Chordata > Hyperoartia > Petromyzontiformes > Petromyzontidae > Lampetra > Lampetra planeri. The sequence continues at coordinate 7,536,643 of NC_136134.1, forward strand.
TACATAATCTGGGACAACTTTCCCGAGTGTCTCGAATATTATTTTTTTCCAGGAGGGTCCTGCTTTTCGTACCATTGGGCAATTCCATTCGGAGGAAACTAGAGTACGTGGCAGGCTAATGTCCACCTGCAGACTCGCTGCTGAAGTCATCTCGTGTGCCACGCAGGGACAGCTGCCGTTGGGGTGTAGATTGAAGTCATTTATTTAGAACTGCATTGTTGCGTTTCCTCTGTTGTCCTTCCCCCCGCACCTCTGATTAGCACGGTTGGATAAATACGGTTGCCAAAGGTTGACATACACACACGCATATACGTCATTAAAGACACAATGGCTGAGGCACGTAAGGCCCATATAAATGCAAAAACATTCTTCATCATATTATCAACTCTAAAAGTTTTTTTTTTAATTACCAGGTGAGGGCCACTCAGCTATATAGTTACCTGCCCACTCCGAAGGAACGTGTTTCCCGAAGCGACCTCGCTGCAAATGATATAACGGAATAAGCTTATCATGTTGAAATTTTAAAAATACTCTCAACGCATATTTCGAAATATCGAGGGAAAAACAGAAGGAACCAGGGAAAAATCCCACGCGATAACACAGAGACTACGCAAACTCCAAATATCCAGGTGTCAGGGTCGGGATCGAACCCACGACCTTCCTGTACGCCAGGCGAGGTAGTTAACGTCTCGCCACAGCGGCGCCCTCTCTGCTCAATGCGTGAAAAGCAGCCCAAGTTGGATTGCCAGGACGACTCGCAGACCGCCCGCATTCGCGGACCTTGAGACCAGACAACGGGTTGGGTTGCAAACTCCGCCACGGGCACCGGCCGCTTCCGACGCGCGTAAATGTTTTGCCGGAGCGTAGCCACTTTCGCGAATTGAAGAGCGGGGGGGGGGGGGGCGGTGGTTTTTGGACGAATGCGGCCGACTGCTGTTTTTACGGCGCTAAAAATGCAGAAAAGTTCAATTGCACGCCACACACACCCACAGCCACCCTTGTTAAAGCGCCTCTCGTTCAAAGCTTCCGCCCGCAGGTGTGCTTCCAGGTGAGCCTCGCGACAGGGATGTGGCCACCTGCCAATATATCCACGACATCAGGTACTTGAATCAGGAACAAGAGGAGCGAGCGAAGCGGGAATATTATGTACGATGTTGGAGGTCGCAAGTTCCTGCAGCAGCCTGGCACGGGCTTCATGACAAGTCGAATGAAGTTGTAGGTTTAATTTCGTTTCTTAAATCTTACTTTGCCCCTCCCCCCACCCCCTCCCCATCATCTGTCGTTAACAGCCACGATCTGTCGGCCCGTGGAGCTCCTCGTGGTGGCCTGGTCTCTGCGTCAAGGGCGATGCGTGGGGTGATGATCAGTGCACAAGCGTGATGTCAAGCCTGTGGCCCACTGAGGTGGAGGGCCACTCACGTGGTCCACTAACTAGTCTAGGTTGCCCATCACTGTGCTACACTACACATTACACTCGACAATATACACTGTACGCTACATTGTACGCTACACTACATTATACACTACACTAGCTGTGGGAAACCCGCGGCCCACAGCGCCGCTCGTGGTGGCCTGGTCGCAGTGTGTACAGGGCAATGCGTGTGGCCTGCTAACTCACGTGGGTTGTCCATCGGTCTATCGGCCACTGGATGAAGGCCCACCCCCATTACCAGCAACGTCCTTCGCGGTCTTGCGACGCCACGATCCAGCTCGCTCCTGCACACAAACCCAATTCCATTGCTACATCCCCATGGGGGCCGTTAGTCAGTTTGGTAATTCCTCTCCCCTTAAGCCTGCCAATCGCCGGTCTTTCTGCATCGGTCGCAATGGATGTAATCGGTGTCAACAAGCATTAAGGCACACTCAGTGGACACAAAAAAGAAAATCCCGTTTGGATGCGATCAACTTTTCTTTGCAACACCAAAGGCGAAGACCCCCCCCGTATAGCCTTCAACATCCTGTCGGGGCAAGTGTAGTTAGCGAGCACCTATGATGGCCCTCACGGCACACGAGAGGAGTGGGTGACTGGCCAGCACCACACACATTCAAGTCCCCCGTCGTCTTACACTGCTGGGGCAAAGTGCCGTTGGTAAGCAGCTAGTTAGGTCAGCATGGCTCACAAAGGGGGCTGGTGTGGCTGGGGTCAGGCGCAAGCGCCTTAAGTCTCCCCAGCACCGACGCTTACTTGCCGCACCAACTTCTCATTCGATGCAGAATCGACCGAGGAGAGGACCCAGGACAATTTCCAATGCCATCCCGTCATTGACATCCGTGGCTGGGATTTGAACCCGTGTCGCTCGGCTGTTTGGAATGCGACGCGCAAGCCACCACCACACGCAACCAATGCCCTCCCATCAGCTCTCGCACACAAGGCCAGATTAAGTTTGATGTGGATCCAGGGCCTGTTGTAGGTTTGGGGAGTTCTGCCTTTTGAAAAGTGCCGTGACAAATCGTAGGAGCCAAATCGAGGCGAGCACGAAAGAAACTTTGAATTTTGGCACCGTAACTGGGTAGCGATACACATGGTGACGCAGCGCCCCGACCGACCAAATTTACCTCAACGATTTGGTCAAAAGTTCTGGCGGGTCGCGTTACAAACGCAGAAGGGCTTCATTTCAGTGACGAGCTCTGCGATAGGGGGTTGGGGTAAGTAGGAAGGGGCTCAGAACATTAAAAGGAGTTTATAGACAGATGAATTGATGGTACACTGGTGCAGATTAACACACCGGGCCTCAAAAGCACATTTAAATTGGAATATGCAAATCTGTTTTTAATCAGTCTTTAATTGACCTCGTCGCCAAGTTCGACGCCATTCGAAGGTTTATTCAGTCTCCCGATACTTGCAAAAAAGAAAAAGCTCAATATTGACCGTCGATTTGGTTTCCAGTTGAATCGAGGAACAGTCCCGACCAAGTCGATGGAACAAAGAGTCAAATCTTTGCCTTGGGAACACGGAGCCAGCCAATCGTCATCGGGCTGAGTGCTGCTATACATGGCGACTGAAGTCCTTGTTCAGCTACTCGTGAACATCAATCTTCGGTCCGCTTCGAAACCACGGCAACGGATTTTGACACACCACCATCCTGAAATATTTCCTGATCGGCATTTGCGATCAGAAATTTAATGCGAAAAGGTGTGTTTTTTATGTAGATCGCGCACTGGCGTACCACCAATACGTTAATTTATATTTTTAGGAGTTTATTTTCGGGGCCCATCCAATATTGACGCCTCAGGCTTCAAGCCCCCTATAGGCCCCTGCGTTCATTCGAACCTCCACACACCACAGACGATAAACAAGTCCCTCTCGCGCGTCATACAAACGAACGCGGGAAGGCATTTTTAAAATTACAATAGTTTTATTTAATGAGGGGAGGGGGGGAACTTTCACAAAATGTACAGCAAATGAAACCATAAAACTCGGGTTCACAAAAGTAAAAACACGTTCAAGCAGTACTGGAAAACACAAATGTAACGGAGTGGAGGGGTGGGGGGGGTTGTGATGGGAAAACCATTCGCCAAAATAAAAATGCACAGCATCTAAAAAGGCTTCGGACTGATAATGAAGAGGAATTCTAACGAGTTGTTTAAAAAAAAACTCCTTGTAACCCTCGCTTGGACATTTAAAACCAGGAGTTGAATGAGCACAACACAGACCACACACACACACGCGCACACACCCAACCCCCCCCCCCCCCCCCCTAAAGTCAACGTGCTGGTTTTCTGGGGGGGCGGGTCACATTTTTAATATAAAATAAGGGCGCAGGGCTTCCACACGTTTTATATTTTACAAAAAAAACGTAGCTTTGCTCTTAAATATAAGGTGTGCTTTTTTGTTATAACTTCGTAAAATACACATCGCATGGAGGGGTGCGTTAAAATAAAAAAAGTTAACCGTGCATCGTTTAAGGACTGCTCATGAATGAATGTGCAAAACAAATGCTGATGGAATAAACATTCCTGGACGCAACTTGTATTTTTATTTATTTTTTAATCTGCACATGGGAGGGAGGAATTGCTCTTTGAAAGAACACGTATAACAACTGCAAATTAAATGGATTCTACGGTATTTTAAATTCGAGGAGACTTTTCCAAGAATTACAGCACCAATAGAAGAAAAAGAAGAATCACTGAACCCCATCGACAGAATTTAAGCCAAATCGTTGGGAGCAATGATGAAGGTTGAAAGACAAAAATGAATTGGTATTTCAGAGAAGGCAACACTTGAGTCGAGCATATAAACCTTTATCAAAAAGACGTGCATCAAAAATTGTAATTGCGTGAGGAGGGAATTCAGGTTTGAATATAAAGCAGAGTTACAAGAGCCAGCACTCTTTCCTCGCCAGGTACCATCATCGTATTTTTATTTCTCTGATAAAAGTGGGAAAATGAGGTTTTTACGGTAAAGCCAGACAGATCTCTCGCTAAAAGCGGTGTTTTAATACATCAATTTATGGCTACGGTTTGAAAGTCACCGAGATATGTACATAAAGGGGCATCCCCAAATTGGGGGCGGGGGGGAATTTACGTAAAAGCATCTCCTTGAAATAAAAACACCCCACTAAATCAGTAGCGCGCGGGAGACCTAAGTTTGCCGTTTGTGAAAAAATAAATTACAAAAATAATTCTACCTGGGATTTTACCTCCAGATGAATGACAGTCACAGGGAGGTTTGGATGAAAATTTGAAATGAAGCAAAGGAACATCCCCCTCCCCTCCCCCCCACCCAAAGCGAAATTCTCTACCGTGTTCCGTGGAAATCTCGTCACGACGAGAGGGCCTACAAGTACGATGTAGCGCACATTTATCTCGATAAACTCCACCTCTCTCTCCCTACACACTTGCCAGTCAACCATCTGTCATATAGCATGCACCACAAATATTGCACTTGGGGGGAAAAAAAAAAGCCACCTCTCAAAAAAAACAAGCACCCATTTACACACACACACATCCGAATAAAAATTAAACAATTAAAGCTAAATTAAATTACAAGCGTATAAATGCACGGGTAGGTTCACCCACTCAGCATCAAGTCATGGTGGGGGTGGGAGGGGGTCGGGAGTAAACATGAAGCTTTCCCCGCTTGTCCAGCACGGAGCGTCCTCGCACAATTCCGATGCACCACCTAATATTAAGATGTTGCGTCCTTGCTTAAAAAAACACCAACAAAGTCGTTCTGCAAAACCGCAGAATGTTGTCAAAAATGGGTTGGGGGGGGGCAGATAAAAAGGGACAAACGAGACGTAGAAGAGAAGTGGTGGTGAGGGCTCACGAGGGAGGTGAAAGACGAAATTTAAAGCTTTAACAAAAAGGTAGAAATGGAAATTTCACTGCATGCAACTTTTCAACAACGCTGGCAAGCCAGGGTTTGTAGGCTCCACTCACATTGCTGCATTTGTCAATTAAAAAGCTTTTGTCTTTATAAGAAACCACCAACATAAATCTAGAGACATGAGGCCCACGTGCACCCCCCCCCCCCCACACACCAAGGGTGTCAAGATCAACGATGTAGAACTAATAAGAAAACCTAAAAAATATCATTAGGAAGCAGCATTTTTATGGTAAATTGATCAGTTCAGTATATACCATTCGTCGGCAATGTTGTTCCAGCACATCGCCTCGATTGATTAATGGCCAGAGAAATATATAAAATTAGGATAACACAGCATTGCATCCTGGCCATGTAGGGGAGAGTGGGATATATAATGGCGGTAACCATGACGTTTTCTGTGTTCACATTCAATTTTGCGTTCAGTGTTAGGAATGAGGAGGTGTAATGCCTGATCAACGTCAGCAACGATAACGGACTAATTTCAAGTTGAACCCCCCGCCCCCCCCCCAATCCTTGCAACTCCATCCCCTCCAAGTCCCGGAGCAAACGTGCGGTTTGGGTTGGCTGGCTACAGCGTTCAGTCTCTCTCGGTCTTCTCTTTCTCTCGCGTCCCTTAACCGTGTTGTATTTAATTTACACGTGAAAAAAACTTGCACGGCTTGTCCTCGGTCCCAAAATTCCTGGTTCCAGACTCCCGCCACAGTAGGAGCAAAGGAAAAAAAAGCAACGCCGCATGTCCAGAATTTTCTGAAGATAAAAAAGGTACTGTACAAATTGCGCGGTGGTGGTATCATTGTCGAGCAAGGTTGTCACGGTGACCTTGGCACAACTTCAGGATTTTGTCTGGTTCACGAGATAAATTAAAGAACATTTCAAGACATCAGCTAAGGAGCGAAACGGTCGGTTCGTGGAACGTCGTCGTGTGCATTCCACTTTTGTTTTCTTAAAATCAAAAGGGGGGGGGGGGGGCGGGGGTGAGAAACCGAGAGCAGAGTAGCGTTTTTGGTTGTCTTTGCGTTTGCGAACGAACACATCCGTGGCCTGGACGTGCAGGACGGGCGCGACGTGACGCCGGGCAGGAGGCGGTTGCGGTTCTTCACAACAACAACAACCACCACCAAGCTCCTCAACATCGAGCACAATGGCAGTCGCCGCCCATCGCCGCCACGTCTTCCCCCCCCCTCAGTGGTACTGGAGGTAGGACTTGAGCGCGGGGGGCAGCGGAAGGGATTCTATTTCGTGGAGACGATCTTTCCCCATGGCCCCTCGTACGGACCTCCGTGCCAGGTCCATCAGAGGCAACGGCTCGGCTACACGACACAAAGGGGGTGGGGGGGGGGGCAGAAATAAACAGAACGTGAGTTCGGACTTCATTTAAAAACAAAACGTACGCATTTATGGACGCGGAGTAAAAACGCACGATCTCGCGGGCCGCCACTTAATGTTTGTTTGTCCAAGGCGTGACACGGGGTGAATAAAATGGACAGGAGAGTTTCTTAATTCCAACCCCCCCGCTCTCTCTCCATCCACACAGCACGGTTAGTACATCGGCAAAGTTGTGGGCAAGTTGACCTCTTCCTAGACAGTCTGGCCGGTGTGGAAGGTTAGGCCAAATGCTCTCCTAGAGAGGGAGGTTTTTCCTCTGAGAGATCCCTCGAGTGGAAGCCCTTTTACGTTTTATATTTAAGGTCAGGAACACGTGGTATGTGTTCCCGTTGTAACGGCACACGTGGCACAGCGGGTTGACTTTGCTCGGTGGTTCCCAGTTGCTCATTTTCACTTCTGATGGATGGGCTTTTGCTTCGGGGTGCTCCTTCCTCAGTTGGTAAATGTACGGATCACAGGCTCGCATTTCTGTGCTCGTTAGTGAGATTTTCTTAATCTGAGCCGCTCGCACCGTACAAATGCTGATAGGCGATTATGGTGTCTATCAGATGCCCCCACATGTTTGCCTGAAGGAGGGGGGGGGGGGGCAAAAAGGCACACACTACCCACACAGGCCTCAATTTTTTTGTTATCAATGCACTTGTACAAGCGGTGCAGAGATGTACGACGACTTTCGTGTGGTCGACATGACTTCAGCATCATTAATAAAAGGTTCCGTTCCCTGCTCAGGTACAGCATGGTTTGTTCTTATCGATCCTAACGGATGAGAGATGGAGCATTTTCATACAGAGCCCTGCACACCCCCCACACACACACAAATCCCCGAAAAACTTTACCAACTTAAAAAGTCAAATGGAAGGCAAACGAAAAAATAAAAAAAAAACGCCGTTATAAAAATCCACAAACGCACATATTAAAAAAATGTAAACAAACAGCACGGAGGGGGGAAAAAAAAAGACTTTAGGGCAGGGTTGTTTATTGCTGCAATGTTGTTTATAGGAACGGGACGGCGCGTGCGTGCGTGCACACGTGCCGTTAGGCGGGAGCCGAAGCACTGAATGAGCGTGGACCACAAAGCAGCTTTGATTCACAACGCTGCCCCTGGTCTGGAACGTCAATGAGGTCTCGTTCTGCCGGCTTACGAAGAGTTGGGGGTGGGGTGAGTGGGGGGGTGAAGGGGGGTTCAATCTGTGCTCTCGGCTGTGGTCTAGACAAGACGGCCATCTGCTTCTTGGTCGCCGTCCACATCATGAAAAAAGAAAAACACAACAACACGGCCCCGACGAGAGGGTGGCCGGTGCGGTTAATAAGCGCACGCCTTGCGCAAGTCAGATTACGCCACCGTGGCGAGATGTTAACTACCTCGCCTGGTATGCAGGAGGTCACCAACCCAGACAACGCATGTTGTATCTCCCCGTGGTTGTGTGGATTTTTCACCAGCGGTCCCCCGGTTTTTTTCCCGCATTTAGAATCCAACATGGGTTGAGTATTTGGCCGATATTCATTTTCACGTCATAAGCCACTTCTCGTTGACCTATCATTTGTGGCCAGGTTGCTTCTGAAAGAGCTCCATAGCTCAGTGGGCCTTAGCTGGAAAAATAAAGTAGCTCGAGTTTTACAATGGGACAGGGGGAGCGAAAGGGGGGGTTTTAGAGAAAAACAAAAACGTGTAAGCCCATCACACGAAACCAAGAAGCAGCAAAAAAAAAAAATCCAAGATAAGTGGAGGAGGTGACTGGGTGGCTCAAAAGTCAGAGGGACAAGATCTTGATTTGGAATCCAGGTCTCGGCCATCTGCGATTAAACTGGGGTTCTTCTCAAGGTGGAGTGTACGTTGATTGGCGTCAGCCCAGCCACCAAAGGACAGCACGGGAAGAGCCACCACGTCGGATGGTCATGCGACGCGCGTTAACCCCACGTTACGTGGAGCGGTGGGAGAGTGGTTGCCTGCTACCGCATGGGATCGGTTCTCCCCTCGCTCTTGAACCGATGTCCATAAGTAGTTCTGCGATTTCCCGCTTCCGTGAGCGGCTCGTCTACTACGGAGAGAGTTGCACTGTCCTGAGAGATCCATTGGATGGTCTCATGGACTGGACGACGATTGTGCAAAATGGGATTCATATTGGGGAAAGTTTACAATAAAAATGCCCACTAAAATACCCCGCTCAGCACTCAATGATAATATGGAGTTGTTAGAGCAATTGAACTTTCCTTCGTGAACCAAGAGTTCATATCCAGCCTAGGGCCGACTCTTTCCATGACCAATTCCTTGCGGGTTGTATAAATTAAGTATTATTTTGAGCACCGATGCAGTAAACATTTCGCGTATAGCTCAGTGAGAATTATAAGTGCCATTAAGAATGTGAAGTGTACCCCCCCTTGTATTAGGAGTGCAAATTTGAGGCAAGTGAATGAGGAATATTCGTGGAGAATATAGCACCAGCAGCGTTGGGCAACAACAACAAATGCAAGTTTAATTAGCAACTCTCAAATCAATTGTTAAACTTAACCAGCAACATCCATCGTTGGCATTGGTCACAATTATTTGCAACCAAAAAAACCCACACATTGGAAAAACAAAGTCGCGTTGCATTTGCCCAAAAGTAATCAAACTTCCGACGGGAGAAGTTCGGCCGACACCATAAGATATTCTCCATGGCTGCTCCAGCGTCTCTGCTTCATTATGTATATAAATGTTATTTTGCGTCTCCACTTCACTATATATACACTCCAAAGCGCAGCGTTCAGGGAGGGAGTGGGTCGCATTACTTGCAACACTCAAAACGCAATTCGATGGCCTCTGTCATAAACTGCAGGCAATATATATATTTTTTTAAGTCCAGACAGGCTCCCCACAGGAAGGAATGTGGGCCGATGTTATCGCTAGATTGTAAAAAAAACAACGCACCATAAGACCACCAACTAGTGGACAACAATGCAGTGTCCTCGCCTCCGACGATGTTATTATTATATTTGAAGTTATTATTTTTCGGTCATACTGCGCATTGGCAGCGGTTTCCACAAGCGCAAAGAACACAAAGCTCACATTTTGACAATACCACGGCGACGTTTAAAGTATATAACAGGCAATGTTTGGGGCAATTGCCTTTTATTCATAGCACGTGTATATTTAAAAAAACTTATGTATTTAAAACCACCCCCGTCAAGAATCTTGATGTAAAAAAAATATTCAGACTAAAATTGTATACTGGGATTGGAGAGATCTTAACAGATGCTAAATTCCATCTTATAAAATAAACACGTCGGCAGCAATTTTTTTTATCGATTACTGGAATGGTATTCATGCGTGGAACACGCTGGAATCTCATGCAAGGCGATTGGAGAACCGTCTTCGAGTGGAGGATGGTTTGTAGAAAATATGCGCACAATTAGGCCTCAAAACCGCAGAACAAGTTTGAAAGGCGTTAAACCAATGTGATCGATAGAAAATCGAAGAATAAAATCAACCTCCGACTTAGGAATCTAATTTTTTTGCAATTATATTGCTCAGAATCTTTTGGTCGGCGAAAGCAAACCGATGAAACAAATACCCCTACACGAACACTCCCATTGCGGGAATTTCACACGGATCGGATGGTGTTAAGAGGAAGACAAAGACACTTTTAGTCTGCCAGAGATGCTCCTTTTTTTCCTTCAGGGGCTCTGCCACATGGGGCCCGATCCATGAGTCAAAGGGGTCAAAGGTGAAGGCTCTGCCCTGCAATTGCCGGTTCACGGCAGCGCTGGCAGATGGACCTCTCCACCCTCGCGCGAGCTGCGAGAAGATATTTGACCTGCCGCCTCTTACAAGCGTGGGGAGTACACCACACGTTACCACACCTCAGGCAACCCGCTGACCATCTGTGTACCGGTTTATAATTCTGGGTGGACAGAGGTGGTGGCAGGAGGGGGGGGGGGGAAGTTGGATTTAAGTTACTTGCACCATCGCTTCGACTGCCAAACCGAGAGATGGAACCAGCGACCTCGGGGATGGCAAGTCCACCGTGCGAGCCGTTAAGCACGGTGGAGCCACCCCCATCCATCACTATTTGCAGTTAGGATACGAGCCCCTCTCATGGTGGTGTGCTCTCTCGCTACATGTGCGTGGACATTCGGTTGCTCAGGTTAGGAGGAGTTGGTGCGCAACGGCCGCTCAAAGCATTAAGAAAAAAAAGGCGCTTCCAGGCTAAATCCGCCGTGAGGATTACTTGATTTAGTCTGCAAAATTGATTTCTCCCCCCCCCCACCCATTTGTTTCACCTTCAAAAGCGGGCTCTGGTTGATACATGCGCATCACGAGGCATTATTAGTTTAACCTTTACGCTTGCACTTGCATAATGCGTGCGTCCACGTGTCCACAACGGCGTATGCCGAGCCGCACTTGCCCCAACTGTCTGTCGAGGCTATACGAGGGGACGGAACTTTATCATCATTAGGTGGTTCACGAATGACGCTCCAAACCCCAGCGACGATTACCTAAACTTGTTACGGGGCCTCCGGCAGGTGTACCGTCGCGACCTTAAACAGAAGATCTGGTGCGGTGCGTAAACGCCATCGTTGGGGGAGAGAGAAGTGACCCTGTGCGTGGTTCTCAATACCTCTTCCTTCCCCCCCCACCGGTACATCGAGCTAGCCTTAACTTTATCCAGTTCTGACGACGTACACGAACGATGACGTCCATATACATGTACGTCATCGGTGACGTTACTCTCACAAGGCCGTGCGACAGTTTGGCACCGGCTATCACGGCGCAGGGTTCGTGTGGCTACAATCGCGTTACGCTTCTAAAATTAACTCCAAACCGCTTGCACGTTGCAAGATTCGGCGGTGAACGGGACCCCCACCCTGCATGCATCTTGCCGACATCTCGGAACAGGAGTGTTAATAGGCGCTCGCTAACAGCACTTCAAACAACCTACACACGCGTCGATCATCCGCGTGTTCAAGTTGCCCTGCGTGTCTGTCGGCACGATGTCTGTCTGACGTTTTGCTGCACATCCTGGGAGCTTCACCAGTTTTTAAAATAATCTCAGGGGAGCCACCAGGGAGCTCTCCCGGCATAGTTACAAGAATCTACGTCATAGAACTAGAACCGTCAATCTCTGCCCAAACAACCATTGCCAAAGCAGTCCATTAATTTTACGCGGGATTTAATTACGTTTATATTTTAAGATGCGTCAGTATCGAGTGTATCATGCGCCGAAGGATTTATTTTCTTTACAGAAGCCACATTATAGCCAAGCAACCTTAAAATAAAAAATACGAGACAATGCCAAAAGATATCCCGTGTCAGCCTTGACCAGACTGGTCGGGGCAAAGTTCCATTTAACGAGAAACGCAGGCCGCACCTCGCAACTGAAAAACACAGCTACCATCACCAAATATCCGCCGAGAAAATAACTAAATAAAATAAAAACATAAAAAATAAAAATAAATAAGCACTTGGAAGGAAAATGCGTGCAGTCATAATAACCCGCAGACGAGTGTGTGCGTGTACGTGCGCTTGTGGATGCGTGGATAAAATGTTCATGGGTGGGGGGGGGGTAGCAGACGAACCCAGCCACCCAAGTTCGATTCCTGCTCATGGACAAACGGCCAGTTGAGAAATTATCTTAAGTTTCTGGGCCTCCGCTAGGTCGATTCAGCCTCAAAACGAGCACCCGGTGCGGTGTGTAAAACATCGCCAATGGGGAGACAAAGACGGCCGGTCGTGGAGTTGGTCACCCACCCCTCCCCCTCCCCCCCTCGTGTGCCGTGCCAGGCTTCAGCAGTTGCTCCAACAGTCTCCATTCAGGCTATACGGGGGAATCTTTGTCCGTGTGCGTGTGCGCACGTGTGTGCGTGCACAGGCCGTGACGTGGGGCGAGACGGGCGGCAGACAGGGCGCGGAGGGAGGGAAGGAGAGGGAGGGGGCTGCGTCGTGCCCGCTGCAGGAAACCCCAGGTTTCCTCCTCCTGTCCCAGCCTCACGTCCCACCCCCACCACCGCAACGACCGCTTCTCCCCCACCCCAGTCCAGTCTCCCCCCCACCCACACTGCACCAGCGCTATCCCCCGCCGCACCACCGCCCATCATACCACCCCATAATGGAGCACGCGAGAAACCTCTCCAATCATCTGCACGGTGGCCGCGGCGGCAAAAAGAGAGAATGGGCTTTATCGGCGGTGTAGATTGCGACTGAAAATTATCATCATCATGCCAATGTCAATCCACTGCTGGATGAAGCCCCCCCACCTCTCCGCCCCCAGCAAATCAATAACCTCTCACGATCCAGATCGATTAATCGAAGGCCATGGTCTCAGGTGCTGTGCGGTGGTTGCATTGCGAGCCAAGGAAATGGGGGAAGATTGTGGCCTCGTGATGAAAGGATTCACGAATCGAAAATCGCAACTCGACGATTACACCCCCTACCAATAAATAGGATGTATAATAAACAGTGTATACAACGGTGCTTCTAATTGTTTAGATAGCCAGGGGGGAGCCTCAAAGTCTCCAAAAGAGTTATGGTTTGGGATCTTGATTTGAAGCTTTCGTGACTGCAGGAATCCATACTCTTTAGTTCTTTCGGTAAAGTCACGTGGGCGACTGCTGGGTTGCTTTTTCCACCCGAGGACGACCGCTTGTGTTGCGTCTGCTCATTCAATATTCCAAGTCACCTGACCAGGTGATTTGGAATATTACAATATAAGTTTCAACATTTCCACAAAATTAGTCTAGCGCAAGACTTTGTTCTGAATGTCAGGCCGAGTAAAATAAACGTCGAAAGGTCTCATTGCTGAAGAACCCGCCTCGTGTCAACTCTTTGCATGGAAAGTTTGCACAATTTCCCATTACATTTTACTGGGGCGCACAAACATTGTTTCCTACGAATGGTCCATGGGAAAAAAGAGACTTGTAATCAGACCACATCAGTTTTAAAATTTTGGTCACAATAATTTCATACATTCCCTTGTATACCAGATGACTTAAATTACATTGGGTTTTTTGCTGCCGATGTTGTTGCAATGAGTTGGAACCTGTAAAAAAAAATATTTTTTCAAATCATGTACCGTCCAACATATCGGGCAACGAGATTGGCCCAGCAGGCCAAGGGAACAGCAGGAGAAACCAGCACTGGTCCCCCGTTCTTCAGTGTGCAAGCATACAATTAATGTTTACTGCGGCCGTGTTAGGGGAAAAAAAAAACCCCAAGAGCCGACTTCGTAGCCTTAATCCACTGCTCTTTGCCATGAACTTAAATACTACAAAAAATATTTTACAGAAATACTCAGACGATGGTTGTCTGGAGAAACTCCAAGCTTCCTGAACCTCACCACATAACCCCGGATTTTAAAGCACGCGCAAGAACCAAACTAAAACGAGCAGACATAACATCTCCGCCCCCCGTCCCAGATTTTCCCTCTCCACATTAAAAGTAAATTTTATATATTCTCATACAGCTATTCAGTCACACAATTTCAGCAGCGCTGGTTTCAGGTCAAATGAAACTCTGGAGACGATCTTGACATTCAGCATCTCATCAGCAGCCAGGCCGCGCTTGAACCAACGCTGGTGTGAACTGCCAGATGTTTAAATCGGCAAGGGGACCCCTCTCCATCCCAAGCTACCTCAAAAATAGGTATCTTACCTATACTGGCTTTGAGCGTTAGACACCCTCTTTACCCGTAGATTTGCACTAGGCACCCCCCTCGTAAACTAAAGCGGCAGTGGGACATGCCCGACCTTGAGAGGACACGAGAGAGAAACCCTTGACCGATGGGCAACGCGGCGGCTTTCTTTGGTTGGCAAGCGGCAGCAACGTTATGCAATTGGTTCCCGGGGGGAACGCGGCCATGGCTTCCTGCGCCGAGCCAGCGCTGGAAAAGTCAAAGCGCAAAATTCCCAGCAACAGGAGGAGGCACGCAGAGCGGCAGCGTCGAAAACCCTCCCGGGGGCTTGCTCGTGTTGTGCTCTTGTGATGCCCCCTCACTAGGCTACGGCTTCTGTTTTACTTCACGCAGCTCCACGCTCAGGTGACGGAGGTACAACAAGGATGGATGTCCTTTGCTTTTTTTAATACAGTTTTGTTCTCCCTGTAAACGCCGCGTGGCTTTCATAACGCGAATTGGTTGTAAACGCCATCGACGTACGAGGGAACATCTTTTTAAAAACGCGGGCACGGATTGGATAACGCGATCGAGTGAACGGAGCTACGGTCGCGCGAGGACCAAGCGGTCGTGCGGCTGCTTCGGCGTAGCCCTCGCAGAAGCCGGCATGCTGCGAGATGCTACCCACGCACCCCAGTCGTGTTCAGCCTGCATATGCATCTCACTTGTGTGTTATCACCGACTGTGCTTTGCCCCATGTTATAGATTAGTTATGAGATTTTTTTTATATAATGCGGTGGTCTTCAGAAACGCAACTACCGTGTTTACAGGAGGACAGATTGTACACGTGGTATAATTTTAGCATATTACGATCAACAACTTCACCAGCCTTCGAGCTGTTGGAGTTGTATTAGGTTGCCAATAGCGACAGAATTTCAGAAAGAGACTGTTTGGACCAGCAGAGATGGGTGCCACATTGCATCAGGGAAAAGCCCTAGAAGAATACAAATTTAACAGACGGAATCACAGATTTGCTGGGTGAAGGTTCTCCATGCCATGTCGGTCATGGGTGGTGGGGGGGGGGTTTGACCATACTTTTCCATGCTCGTCAGTGTTACAGATTGCGAAGAGGGGCACCAGGACCAGTTCAGATAACAGGTCACACCACCTGACATCAGCCGTGGCCATCGATTGAACTCGGGTCGCCGTGTTCACAGGCAGGTGCACGAACCTCCGCGCCGCTGTTCCAGGGGCACAACTGTTGCAGAGGCTGCCCTGATTATTACTGGGGGCGTAATAACCATTGTAATGCGCAGTCTGCTTCACGCAAACGACGGTAAAGATCGCCCGCCCCCCCCCATGTCAGTCGCGAGTGTAGGCCATGTTTGCGCTGCATGGCGTCAGGGTCCAAAATAGCTGCATTTCAAAAATGACACCGCAAATTACTCAAATTGGGATTATGCACGTAGCAAATATTCCCCCCCCGGCTAATGCTCCAAAGGTTACTCTCTTGCAAAGGAGACTCATCCTGGTGCCGAGTTCACTTGTTTAAAAACAAAATAAAAAAAACTTTAAACACCTCCATATGTATCTGGTTAATAACCAGGCACACATAGCTCATAAGTCTAGAATATCATGGAGTTAACTTTCCAAGGACTTGCGCTTAATAGCAGATGGGAGCGTCACTCTCCGTGACGACCGATTTTTCTGCAAAAATCAACATTAGCACCGTTGGCTACGTACGGTGCAAAAAGGTCACATATGCAACTACATGCATTTAATCAAATTCCATGTAAATGAATTTCTTCCGTCCGAATTTGGCCCACGCCAAAAAGTGAAACAAAAAAGTGATTAGAAAGGGAGCGAGCGTTTTTTTTGTTAACACGTGTAGTCATTGACGACTGCGTCAACACCAACCTGGCATTGACTACGTGGTCAACCTGGGAACCCAGTTGAAAAACACAGGCGAGGCTTGCCCAGATTTCAGACGTAGGCTTTGCACCTCTCTCGCTCTCCTCGAAGTGCCTGCTTCATTGTTCCATCGTGGGCAGTAACCATGGAGACAAGCAGACACAACTCATGGGTTGGTTTGGTCATTGGATTCTGGTATAAAAATAGTTCCACGTGAAATGGCTACGAGTCCGATCGTCTACAAAATTTGCCTTTGGGATGTCTTAGCAACGGTTATATTTGCCAGACGTATTGACTTAGAACATTTCGAAATCAGTACATCTGTAACAAGAATAAAGAATTGTATACTCGATTTAAAGCTTTCGTGACTGCAGGGATTCATCTTCTTGGTTCTTTCGGTAAAGTCACGTAGAAGGGAAGTAATAAAATAATAAAAATAAAACACAATTAAATAATTCTCACGACGTTTCGGCCACAACGCAAGCAGCCGTCCTCAGGTGAAAACCAGATCTGAGGACGGCTGCTTGCGTTGTGGCCGAAACGTCGTGAGAATTATTTAATTGTGTTTTATTTTTATTATTTTATTACTTCCCTTCTACGTGACTTTACCGAACGAACCAAGAAGATGAATTGTATACTCGACTACCACACGTAAATGACCAATCACAAAGCGGTTATCGAAAAGGCTGTGGCTTGACAGGGGTGGCACCTTCGTCACAAGGGTGGCTGTTCTGTTTAAAAGGACATTTCAATTTAAAGATGGAATTCAGCAGGATCACCCAAATATTAACCTTTTCCCATTCCGATGATGTACGCATACATCAGTTTTTCTTCGATTCCAGACATACACCGAAGCTCCCACAAGGCCATGCGAGAGGGCGTGCGGGCACATTTTGGCTCCAGCTATCAGAGTGCAGTCGTGTCGCTACAATTCTCTGCGGCGAGTACGACGTATTTTAACAATGGTGCCTTGCCTCTCCAAATAAAATTAACGCTGAACCACTTGCACGTTGAGGTTCGGCGGTGAATGGGAATCACCCTGCAACTTGCAAGCGTCTCAAAACGAGAACGTGTTAAAAAGCAGCACATGGTTGCTGCCATGTTTAGGGGAGGCATTTACCATTGACGTCCGTGAGTGTTCACCTTAAACGCAGAGATACTAGAAATATCCGAGTAAAAGCTGGACCAAAAATCTGATAAAATCCAGAGAAATCTGGGAGGGAGGTAGAAAAAAAAATCTGAACGTTCAGAAACCTAAATAAGGGCCCACGCTTAGCAGAACTGGCTCCCAGCGGCTTCCTCGTGTGTCCGGAGTGACAAGAGTCACTCGTGAATAAAAAGCGACCGCGTGACAAGTGATTTGCTTTCGACAAATTGCTTTGAGGAACAAGAAGCACACAAGGAAATGTTTCCACAACCATTTTAGAAAAGCAGCCTGGCCCCGGTTTATGAACCCAGGCAAAAATGGACTTTGCCCAAGTTCCTACAACAGCCTTACCGGGCCAAGTGAGCACAAACCGGCTGCATAGTTCTCATTGAGTGGGCCGCGCAGATGAGCTCCCTTGGCAAAGCTCTCACTCACCGGGCAGGGAGCGTCAAATGCCTGAGGTGCCATCGGAAACAACTGCGATGCCAGGGGGCGGCCAATGTGGAAGCGAATCGGATCATTTTAAAGAAATGGCATGGCTTAAGCAAACCAAAAAAAAATCAGGTCAACTCCAGGATTGTTCTTGCGCGCTAAAAAAACGGCAATTTTTTTTACAAGTGTAACCTAACCCCAAAGCACACTTTAATTATTGTTAACAATATATACACGCGATTGCTTCCCTCCAACTGATGGGGGGGAAATGGAGAGGGGAAGTGGTGGGGGGGCAGAGGGGGAGGAGGAACTAAGTCCACAGGAGGTGCAAGGCTCTTGGAAGGACGGTACAAGAAGCGAGATGCAAGGGGGGGGGGCATTCCGAGAATTGGAAAATTTCACAAGGACGGCCACTTTACAGCTTGGCTACAAAATGCAAGAAGACGATGACGACCTCTCACGGGGGGTGGGGGATAAAAAGCCTGGACAATATTTTAGGCGGAGCAAGGTCGGCTGCCCTTCAAGGGGACCATGTATGAAAAACATTTGTCAAAATGCCGGTGATAATTTTTTGCGATTTATTCTTGCAAGAGCTCGGGCAAAAAAAAGGCACAAATAGTAAAAAAAAAGAGTGGGAGGGGGGGGGGCAGTTCCCGATGAAGATAGTGCAGGGCCTGGAGCATGTGATATAGGGACCCTACATTAAAAAGAATAAATTCGACTTGTATAGTAAAGTAATTGGATTTTTACATTTGCAATACAGCCAGATAATGACAAATCGCTAATCTTAAACACCCAGTTGTTCATAAAAGTTAAAGGCAGTATAGTACTATAGTAAAAGTAAGTGCAGAGTCACTGAACTGCAATTGATAGCTTGAAAGCATTTAGTGCGGGGCCCTTGAAAGTGTGCGGCCCGGAGCATTTGTAGATAATTCTGCTACTGGGATGATCCGGCAATGAGGGGGGGGGTCTGAACTCGGTGCTTCTGGGCTCAGGGAAGAGGAGATTGGGGGGGGCTCACTCACTGTCCCACTCACGTAGGGACTGCGAGCAGTGGGGGCGTAGGTTTTTGCGGTGGGAGAAGGGAAGTCAAGTGTTTCAAAAGTGAAAGGAGGTGGGGGGGGTCAGCGATTGCTTTCTGCCCACCACTCCTAATATCACCAATACCAGACGTGATTAAAAAGAACACAGGAGGAAAAACAAATACCTTTTCTTGGGCCGGTCCTTTAGGTCACTTCAATTTTAGAAAAACTATGGCACAGAGAGTACATACATTATTATCAGAAGCAGGTCACTGTCGATCCACAGCTGGATGAAGCCCCCCCCCCCCCCAATGCAGTTACCAATCCCTCAGTTGTACAAATTATTATTACTTCTAAACACCGGAGTACTTTCCCTACAAAATGTTACCCTCGCACGATTACGAGACGTGGCCGCCCGTAAACACTAAAACGATAGCCGTTCTCCAACTTCCAAAAAACCCCACAGCAAAAAATGCAATTCATTTTCAGCCGCGTTGTACAGTACGAGTTTAAAAATGTATTTCCCCCATGTGCCCAAATTCTAACTATAAATCACGCTCGGATGTGTTTGTTTTCAATTCAAATTGTAATGCATTTTTTGAATGTTACTTTCAGCTTCCTTCCCCAGTCCACCCACACACAGCCGCACGCGTCACCACCCCCACCACCCCCACCCAGCCCAAAATGGTGTTCTCCAGTTTTAACCTGAAGATTTAAAACAAAACAAATTTTTCTTTACAACCGATTGTTGGACGTCCTTCCCTTCCCGCAACCTCCCATTAGCACGGTTGGCTACGTAGAGTGCAAAAGAAGTTCACACTCATCTCACCTACTGACCCACGGTTGGCCAAGTACGATGTGAAAGAAGTTCAACATACGAACGAAGCAGCAGCCGTGATCAAAATCCTAACTTTTCAGGGGTAACCCCCTGGTGGTTTCGGAGTTCGGAGCACAGAGCCAGCACACCTGAGATACTGGGCTTGAATCCACAATTCATTGAACCAAGTTCAAGGGTAGAGAGTTGAATCTGAGCCTGGATCACAAATGACTGCACACCAGCGACGAACAACCTCCTGTAGGGCATTAACAAGCGTGCCCCTAGGTGCTAACGATAGATCAAAATCAGCGGGCCTTCAGAAGTAGTCCTGCAACGTCATTGGCCAGGGCTGTTCCCCAAAACACATGGCGATGCACGGCTTAGCTGCAGAGTTGTGAATGGAATTGTGGTTCGCAAAGCATCAATGCTGCCGACAGCACGATCGGAACTAGGGGAGGTGGGGGGGAAAGGACACGGTTTATACATCCTGGTTTGCGTGTAGCAGAGAAACGGTGACATCAGAATTTATTTTATCCAGTGATTTTTGGAGGGTACTGGCCACCTTGGCATATTTGATCCATTCCTTTGGTCAGAATTACCAGCACCCGTCGCGGTTCTTCGTAACGCCGATAAAAATTCTCACGGACCACGAAAATAAAAAAAACGCTTAACAGCGAAATCCCCTCTTTCGCAGCAGAATATACACTGCTGGTGCAAATGCTGCGAGCGAGAATGGTAACGTGGCATGGTTATGTTCAATGACACACCCAGTTGCCTTGCTGTCACACGTAGCAATCGGTTCCCTCGCACCATGCCACGTTCTTAGGTTGAGTTCACTTCTGGGAGGCACAGATTACGCTCCGAAACCAAATTGTGCACGCCCCTGGGTGTGGGGCAGGCATTGATGCCGAGTTGCCACGATTGTAATGCAGTGAGCTCACCTGGCTCTCCACACACACACACATGCTCAAAGACAAAGATCCTCTGTGTAGCCACACAGACGACTGTTGGTTTAAGTGCTGTTAGCAAGCGACTATTAAAAAGCCAAAAAAAGGCAAACGAGAGGGGGGTGGAGATCGACCAGCACTACACCTGGGCCAAGTCTGTCTCGCCAGTGCTAAGCACTGCACTACCGCTCCAAAAGGCCCCCTCTCTGTATAGCCTGCGCAGGCTGATGGGCCAAGTGCCGTTAAGGGAGCAGCACACCATTGAAGGCCGGCAGGGCAACACGAGGGGGTGGCGTGGCCGGCACCACTCCCGCCTTTGTAAAACATTGCCACTGGGGGGGGGGGAGGGACACACCACAACAGGTAGTCATTTAGGAGGCAGAGTTGACCTAGGGGAGGGCCTATGACCGCTTCCCCGACGTGCATCACACACACACACAACCCTACACTCGACGGTATACAACTCAGAGCTGAACGCTAACACCACGACGTAGGGGCAAGTACAGGTGCTACGGCTTCACGTGGTGGATGCCCCGCAGATTTTGAAATTGCCTGGTGGCATTCGTGGGCCATCGTTGGCACACGCAGTGGTGATGGGATGGAGGTGTCGGGGCGGTGGTGGGGCACACAGACAAAAGATCCCGCCACGTGTGTAGCCTTCATTAGACCGTCGGAGCAAGTGCTGTTATATAGCGAACACGTCAACACCGCACCCGTTCAACGCCCCCCCCGCCCCCAGCAATGCCGGCGTAAATTGCCTCTGAATAATTCATGACGAACCCCGCCCCCATCGCTTCCCCACACCCAAATCTCTGTTATAAACACCGGACTCGATTGCTGGGGACATCAATTTAGTTCATTATTCATGCGTCGAACGCCGGGGACAATGTAATGCGAACACGTGGGTGGGTGGGTGGGGGAGACTGTTAAGAAGGGTTTTTGGAGAATATATGCAATTGGAAATTCAAGTGCCATCGATTCACTCCGTCGGCCTTGAATTCTAAGCCTCAAAGCCTGAGGGGACTACACTCGCAGATTGAGTCAACAAAGCAGAAGTGCATAATATCGTTTAGCTAATTGTCAATCCACTGCTGGATGGAGATCTCCCCACCCCATGTCAGCTATGGGGGGGGGGGGGGGGTTGTTCGACCATACTTCACCACACTGGTGTGTGTATATATAATGGTGAAAAGGAGTGGTAAAGTCACCCACAGCTAGCCGTGGCCGGGAATCAAACCGGGGAATTGGAGTTCAAAGAAGGGCGAGCTCGTGCAACCACTTTGCACCCCGTGCATCGATATTAAAATTCTAACTTAGCAAATTTTGAAACACGTAATCAACCAGGCTATGCGTTGATTGGTGTGTTAACCGACTCTCTGTGTTGTATTACATCACATTTCGATATTTTACTAGGTTATTTAATTTTCGTGTGCCTGCCTCCTGATTTTCAGGCTTGCGTGCCCGTGCCGCGTTGTCAGCTTGCTCCTCTCTGTGTGCCGTTGTGATGTCTGTCTGCTTGTATGTCTGTCTATAGTTTTTTCTAGTTAGATTTTTGTTGCTATTTCTTTTATGCCTGATGATTGCTTGTGTTGCAATCAAAACGTCGTAATATGTTATTTTATTTTAATTTATTATTTTATTTTTAGACGTGACTTAACCGAAAAGAACCAAAGAATAATTCCTGCAGTCACGAAAGCTCCTAAATTAAGATTAAAGACCTCACAATCTGCATGCCCTTATCAAGTTCCAAAAAACCGTTGCAAATAAAGCACTTCACATCTATATTGAAAACACAAGAGGGATCTCAACGTGCATACTACAAAGCTAAAAATTTTTTTTTTTACAGCATTATAAAGAACATATTTTCACCAAGTTTCCTTAACTGGACATCTAATTTGATAAAGGGGGACGATTTCTGCAGTTTAATTAAGAAAAACCTCTCTCTCGCTTTCTCTCTACCCATGAGATTTTGAGATGCTATCGTCCCCCGCATGCCCGAGTCTTCTTTTGCGGGTAATTAATGCACAGCACATTGGAATTTCCTTCAGTATTTCAAGGGAAGCAGAGAGGGCAAGATGGAATTTCTTGGCATGACGAGCTCCCCGCCAGCATGCAAAACAGAACCAGTTTTCAAAGCGCCACTGCACACAAGGAGGCTGTCTGTACGATCAGAGAACCAGGTTTCTCAGTCTCGCCCCAGCCTCTTACCTGCTTTGAAATCAATGTCCATCTATTCATAAGGGAGGTGCGGGGAGGGGGTTGGCGGGGGTGGGGGTTGTAGCCCCCCCCCCTCCTCCTTCACCAACCCGACAATTTATGAATCGTTGCGATTCAGGGTTGGCGATTTCATTCCATATTTTTTATTTTTTCTACAACGTGGCAAATATAGTGGACTCTCGTCTCTGCAGAAGTGGGTGGTGGAAGTTGTCTCAACTCGCTATATATGGACACACAAAAATCGATGTTCAAAACCGGATCAGTCGCGCGAGCAAATTGCTTCACAGTAGCAGCCGGTTGCATGCAACGGTTCGCAATTTGGTTGTGGAGATATCTACATAAAGTCATTCACGAGTCACGATCAACCAAGTCGCATGCAACAGACCCCTGCACCGTTACATATGAAGGTTTTCTATCAGACTTAAGGAGTTACACATTGAGAGACTCGGTTTTGTAAGACAGTGTCCTTTAGTTAACCCAGCCTGCTGCTGCTGCTCCCCTCTTGAGACGCATTATCCTTTTTGCAAAAAGGAGGGTCTGGAAACTGTAGTTGTGCAGGCCAATTACTAATATATTACCATGAGCCTATGCATCACGTAGTACTTTCCGATTTACGACCTTTGGCTGCGAGCCTACGGACTCCCATTTGCACACTGGGCCCGCTCTTGAAAAATGTTCACGGGATCCTCTTCAACGTTGGGGTCAGACAGAAATTTTATTTCCCTCACCGGAATTCACGGTCAGAAGTTGGAATTCAAACGCTTAGCTCCGCAAACACTCACAAACCATTTCCCCTCCCACACCCCAGCGACGTGATGAATCGCCACAATTTCGGACAAATAAAATAAAAATCGGCTCTTTTTTGTAACGGTTACGGTAAATGGTAGCGGCCTCTCAGTAGCTACAGGCGTGGCGGCATGAGCAGTTAAAAAAACCAGAGCCATTCTCCATCTGCAAATGAATGCATTCCTCCCCATATAACCAACCGTGAGAGGTTTAGATATACTTCACCACACTGGTCAGGGCACGTTGGTCGGGGGGGGGGGGGGCAAAAGGTAGGATTGGTCCTGACGTCACTTCACTATTGATGTTAACCGTGGCCAGGAGTGGAACTCTCGTCGCCGCGCAGTGCAAACCGCTGGGCCACCACCGATTTTTACCATATACAATGCTCGTTGAGGATCTAGAATGAATAAATATGCATGTTAATAAAATACATTTTTTTTGCTGAATATGCGTGCCATTACATTCCTATCACTTTTCAATGCATTCGTATTACACAATACCTACATGGGTTTGAACAAATGTTCAAACGGACTTCCATGAACATTAAAAACGCATGAAATGAATACTAGCTCTATCAACGGTTTTACTTCACCCGATTCCTGTGTCGTGGTCTAATCTTGTAAATCAAAAGTTGTCTACTTCCTGTTCTCCAATCAAGTTGACATTTTGCACACGTACTCGGATCCGGTGGCAATGCATGCCGGTATGAAAATCGGTATCAATTCAATTAATTGCCTCCTTTCAAGCAATTACAATTTTTGTATGGACGGCTTATTAAGTATATATATATAAATGTGTAGGTCAAAAACGCTACGGTCCCCAAACCGTGGAAATCGGCTCGCACAAAACGCAGGTGCCGCGTGTCTCAGGCGCCATTGACGTACTTCGACCGTTGGCTACCACATTCTGATAAGCTCCCCCCCTCTCCTCCCCCTTAACTTGTATTTAAGAGCTTGCATCTTGGAATCCCTGTCTCACTTGATGCAGCAAATCTGGCTGTGACGGTCCCACCTGATGACGGAGACTTGTGTTGGCCTCCAAAACGCCGTGATTTATTATTATTTAATTTGTATTAATTTTCATTCCATTTTTTACCTACATGACTTTACCGAAAAACTAAGAGTATATAAAAACCGTTGTTTAAAAAAAATTTTTGAAGGAGCTTATTGTAAGACTACAGGCGAAATCTTCAAATATTAAATGATGTATTGTTTCAATTCATTCGGGGTTCTTGGTCGAGTTTTGGAAATCAACCGATTGAGGAGGCGACTCCACCAGGAAAGATGATATATTCATGATAATAAATAAATAAATACTATTAAAACATGTTCATGCCAGTATTCAAGTAAATTATGTAACCCAGAGGCCGGACTTTTGGGGAACTCCGTAAAATAAAATGCAACCACACATTTGAATCAAATACACTGCCCTATGCTATGAGAGCATTGCTCAGATTTAGTCATCGTCCTCAAAAGTGCGGTTTAATATTTGAGATGCCGTGCATCGCGTTCCTTCAACAAAACAAAAAACTTTTCCACCGCAATCCATAAAAAAAGCCTTGCGAGCGAAGATAATTTGTTTGTAAACGAGGAGATCCGTATCATCTGTTTCATGCCGTTTTGTCTGTTGCTGGATGGATGGGGGGGGGTCATTCTTTGGGGCGTGTGTACCAGAACAAATATTGAAACACCCAAACTCGTGCTAACAGTTTTGTAAAACTTTCCCCCGCAGTTTGCAATTCGTGTTGGGTTTTTTTTAATACAAGGAGAGCAGGTATTGCAAAAATACGTGATTCGTACATTTTGGCCTTCACTAAAATATGGGAAGAAAAAAGGGTGAACTCATTGGTGTATTTATTAAATGAACACCTTCAACGACCAAAACATTTACCCCTCATTTGTGGTCTGTAGAATAACCATTTTTTTTCACTATTTTCCTTTTCATCCAACCCACCTACCGCTTCCAACCATCATATCGCCGTCGTGTTATAAAAACAAATCCATTCTGACCTTTTGCAGTGGGCAGTGCATCACCGAGCAGTCACGAAGGTCACACAACGAAAGATGCCGCCCGATCGACTTTTGAATCCGCTTAAAAAATCGACCTCTTTACCCCACACTATCGACGCACTGGAAACCCTGGGTGTCTTTGCAAAGTCTGCAGCATGTTAAACCGAACGTTTTACATTCCCATGAGCTGGGAGTATGCACAAAGAAAGCAATCTACCAGATTGTTTTTATGGTTTTTACTTTTTGCGCATGTCATCGATGACTGGGGCTAAGACCATCAACTTGCTACACTTGAGATTGTAATTATGGGGTTGTTACCCAACTTCGAACCCAGAGATAGTAGGGCCACGTCCTAGAACACAGCCAACCAAGCCACGTCTTTTTTTTTTAAAGGTTTCATTTCCTTTTCATTAGGATTTTTCATCCACGAGATTTATTTTTCCAATTTTAATCCCTAGCATGCCAGGTACATGTATTAACTCGCACAACGCATTGGGCTTTCTACTCAGCAGTTTACTTATCATGGCCTCGTGAGAATACGGAGAAAACAATAGATGCCCACCTGATGTTTGTATTAATAAAAGGTGTGGTAAAATATAATGCTGGAGCAAAATAAGATTTAATCCATTAGCGGGTGAACCCATTGTACGTGTGCAAAACTCACTTTGCACCGTACGGAGCCAGTGTGAGCCAGGAGGTGTGAGGAAAGGACAAACTAAAACAAAGCAGTTCTTAAAATAAATTAATTTTCAA
The DNA here is from genome assembly GCF_965212315.1 of Lampetra planeri. Taxonomy (NCBI): domain Eukaryota; kingdom Metazoa; phylum Chordata; class Hyperoartia; order Petromyzontiformes; family Petromyzontidae; genus Lampetra; species Lampetra planeri. Next base: position 7,562,985 of record NC_136134.1, read on the forward strand.
TTTAGATTTAAAAGTGGCTTCTTAATCCAGAGTTGTTTTTGGATTAGATCGTGTATATATAGCAAGGATGCATTTGCATTTACGAGATCTAACCCAAAAACCTCTATTATGGATAACTGGTCACTAAAGCCTACGTATATAAAAACTGGCTTCCAAATATGAGAAAGAAAAGCGTTCCATACGACAGAGGAAGCGCATCCAAGAGCACGCGATTAAATGACAGTCCCCCCTCGTTCGATGGCTAACCAAAAGCGGAGGATTGAGTGTGCACACGCATCAGCATCTGCCCAGTCTAGCAAGTCACAACGAACCACAAACGGACACGTGTAAACCGAGATAGAGAGCAGATGGTACCACATTTTTCCCGGGTCAGAGGAGGGGGGGGGTTCAGTTTCATGCGGCTCTGGCGCGCTCGTCCTCAGAAGACCACGGGAACCCAAACAATGGGGCTCTTTGTTTCTGTCACGCTGCCCTTATTGCGAGTGGTCCAATTGACACAACATCCACTTGAAATCGTACTCGTCGCTCGTGGCCTGAAGCATCCGTGCGCCGTACAGTTGATAATGCATTCAAGGTTAAGGGTAATAGAGATGAGCAAAGTGGCCTTGCTGAAAAAAGCCTGGGCTTTGATTCTGCTTTTTACTGGCATGCTCGATTTGATGAAAAAAAAAAGTGTTTAGTTTGTTGTCCTTCCCCCCGCACCTCCAATTAGCATGGTTGGCTACGTACGGTGCAAAAGAAGTTCATACATAAATGGGTCGCAGAACAAATAGTTAATTATGGGAGTAACACGTAATACGGTCCAAAGAAATGACAAATTGCAGATTTTGTTAATGCAGCCGTACCGAACTAGGCCCGTGTTCAAGGCCACAAATGAAAGAAGCTAAATGCTGCGACTACTTTGGAGGTGGCCAGATGGCTCAGTGGTTAGAGCCTCGGGGTGAGATTGTGGGTTCACATCTCTGGGTTTCAGCCACCATGGATGTAATCCGGCCCCTGCCGTGCAGCAAATTTGTCGGTCCGGTCACCACAACGGCCGCACCAAAAAACGTTCACGACAAAAAAAAGGTATTATTTTTTTCAACTCAGCGTGAATAAAAAAACAGCTCTGGGGAGAATTAAACGTTTTGGTTGCGTGGACGTGTGATGAACAATGTTTCCAATGCATCAAATAGTACTCCGTCACCCACCCCGCCCACTCCCTCAAAAAAATATCGGTCGTCTACTTATGACTTTAGAAGTCGCAGTGCGACATCAACTTCCAGGAGCCATTCATGAACGCGTGGTTATCCGCAGGAGGTCCCAATGTAAATGTTTTCACCCCTACAGCACAAGTGGAATTAGCGTGGGAAGACCCAAAAAAAATGAACGTGAACGTTTCAAAATGTGTTATTCTTCTACTTGCATTAAATTTGCAAATGACCAGTCTTGTCTCGGTAAACAATAAAAGCCATCTTACTGGTCGACAAACCCTAGACAGCGCCTAGGGTCAACTCAAGGGCTGTGGCAACAAAAAATGGCCAGGGCATCCATCAGTGGATTCTTTGGAGGACCCCAAATTACTTTGAAGTCCTATTTCACGGTGACAGCACCACAAGGATAAAGCACTTCCACATTTTACAATTAATATTGTTAAAAGTAGTTCTTTTAAACTAAACTTTTTATTTTACCAGGTAAGGCCAACTGCGCTACATAGCTCTTTTTCTTAAGTGACCCGGCCACAAATGATAGCTCAACAAAGTGGCTCATGTGGAAATGTATAGCAGCCCCTTTACTCTCAACGAATGTTTCTAAAATGTGGATAGAAAAAACCAGGTGAACTCGGAGAAAAATCCATGTGACCACAGGGAGAACATGCAAACTCCAAATATACAGACGTCAGGATCTACCTCACAACCTCCTGCATACTAGGCGGGGTAGTTAACATCGCCAGTGGCACCCCACGGGGAAGTCTTAACGAGCTGCCGAAACAATTTGATTCAAGGTTCCTGCTTGTGATATTTAGTCAATTGAAGAGGACATTTCTGAGTAGCGTCACGTAAAAGTTGGGATTCGGAAGAAGCGCTTCAAGGATGCGACTGCCACCTATACTTGCTGTACTGCTTTGCAGATACCTCACTGCTCATGGAACTGGGAGTTTTGGGAATAACCGCACATGGCACGCCATGCTCCACACCATTTCCCATGAATCTGTGGTTCTCAAAGTGTGGTCCCCCCCCCCCCCGACCTCCAAATGGGTTGAGATCCGGAACTGGCAAGGTTTTCCTTTTGATTTGGACATTAATTAATATTTTACCAATGACATTTAAATTTAGTTTGGTAAACTACCGTGCATAAAACTACCCTAAGCCGAAGATCTAAAATGCCCCCCCCCACTAAAACCTTTAAGCTGTGTACAAAAAAAGCTCTCCCGGAAATCCGAATAATTTTCTATTAAGGGTCTGTGTGGGCCTGCAGAAATTAAATCGCCCGAGGTGATGTCCGTGGGTCAGGACGCCTGAGAACCACTGCCATGAAGGGATCGAGAGCCCCACGACACCTTCAACAGGTCCATTTGGTCGGCCCCGTTCTCTGCTCAGCAGCACCTGCGAGTTCAACTTTAAGCCCCCACCTTCTCTCTCCATCCCCCCCCTCCCCACCCACACCGTGGCAACCGCCAACATCCCCAAACGGCGTACGGGCGAGAATCGGCGACACAAAATCACGACGGCAAAACCGCGACGCCCACGCTCGCAAAAATCAAAAAGTAAAAAAAAAATCGGCTGTACTCACGATCGAGTCCGTTAATGTAGCGAATGGTAATCTCGCAGTGGCCCCACACGGCGCTCACCACGGGGTACAGCTTCCTGCCCTTGAGCCCGCGGAACGCCACGCCCAGGTACTGGCCGTCCACCACGAAGCTCACGGTGCCCTCGTCCATGTCGAGCACCACGAGGAACGAGTCCGACACGACGAAGCTCTCGTCCGCCGTCAGGTACGCCGGGTAAGTCCTGTGCTCCCCGTCGCGGCCCACCGCCTTGCCGGCGTGGTAGAGCTTGTTGCGCCCGAGGTCCCAGCCCCACGAGTCTGCGGTGGAGCCGACAAGCGACGTGTAGCCCACCGAGTGGAGCGGCGCGTCCGCCGTCGCCACGCCGACAACGGCGTGGGTGCCCCGCTGACGCGCGGGCCACGTCACCTCCCAGGCGTGGAGGCCCCGCGTGTAGCCGACGCGACCCCGGATGCCGTCGGTGCTCTGCGCCACGGGGTGCCGGTGGAAGGTGGCGGGGTCGTCCTCCTTCACGTAGACGTTGAGCGAGCGGTCGCGGTCGTTCCAGGCGTGGCGCGCACGCATCTCGGCGCTGGCGGGCGGCAGGTCGAGGAGGAGGTCGAGACGCGCCGGACGGCAGAAGTCGGGCCCCAGGAACGCCTGGTGGCGCAGTGAGCGGCAGACGGACGACGACGACGACTCGTCGTCGACGTTCTTCACGCCCGTCGAGATCTTCTGACCCATAATAACGATGATTATACAAAAAGGAGGGTGGGGGGTGGGGGTGTGGGAGAGGGGGTGGGGGGCCGCGGCGATGAGGCCACCAAGCTGGAGCAATTTCGTCCTCCCGCCAGCGATTTTTGAACACCGCAGGGGGGCCCCGGTTATCGTTGTGGTTGAGGTGGTCGAGGTGGCATTAATTCCGATGAGAGATTTGCTGGAGGGGAGTAAAATAAATAAAGGGGAACTCTTCACAAGGTTGACCGTCTTCCACTTTTGGCAAGCGTCTTGAAATTCAATTAGCCGTTGCAGGAGCCTGCAATGCAAAAAAAAAAAGAAGTCGTCATATGTTTGAGCTTGCAAACGGAGTAGAATGCACCGGCGTGTCAAATAAAAAAAATCGACAACGGCGACCGACATTCTCCGATTTCAACGAAAAGGTCCTCGCAATGAAAAACGATGAAATGTCCGCAAACCTCGATCTCGCGCAGAGACGTTCCAGGATTGCTGGCGTCTTAAAAATGACAAAACATTGAATGAACCAGAAATAAAATGAGTTGGACCCAGGTGCCGGAGAAAATATTAAGAGGGCATCAAATCCACACAGAGCCTCGAAACTGCAAAGAGTAACCGCACCATGAAATGTTACCACAATGTCACACCGTCGAGCCAAATTCCTCAAATGCCGTCTTTGGCATACTGTACTGCACGCATTTTTCAGGATCACAGGCTTATAAGCGCTTTCATTTAAAAAAAACTTTGCCCCTAGTCTAACTTTTTAATTGCAGTTGCTCCTGCACCAGATTCCATATTTCAACAACGTGCACATGGAATTGGGGAAGAAAAAATAAAGTTGATCAATTTTAATATCTGTGCTCTCGTTGTTGCACTGTACGATACGACCTTCGCTTGCCTGTTGTTTGGCACCTCGGTTTTAAAGCAACAACATAGCCAAGTTGAATTCCCAAGAGTGTAAAATAAAAAACACTTAACGTAATTTCTTTTATTACACGGAGACAAATATTGGGAGGTTATTTTGTTATCAGCTTGCTCCCACCGTCACCACCACATTGATCATTGCGTTTTGTTATAAATTAGATTGGAGACAAGACCGTGTTGCTCGGGAAAATAAGCCTCCATCTCTATGGAGGGCCGTTTTTGCCAGAATCATCTCCGATTACATACATTGTGTTATTTTACACCCCCCTTGAGAGTGGCGTTATTTGACAAATGTGGGCCGTTGTTCGCTGCACTGAAAGCGTGCCTACTGGAGGCTGAAATAGTAATACAAATTTTAAAGGACACGGGCACGACACCAAGAGCTTTTTTGGGGGTTAGATCACGTCAATGTGCCGTTAAACCCCCCCACCACCCGACACAGCAGCCAATTAGAGGTTTGTCACGTAAACAGAACATGCCAATTAGTGAATGACGTAATGACATCGCTGGATGCCACCACGTTGTGGTTGTAGTACTGGCCCTAAAGGGGCACGGTGTGCACGGAATAATGGCGCTGGATGGCACCAGGCTGTAAATGCAGTGCCGACCCTACAGGACAGTGTGTGTGGGTGCCGACGGGAAGGATGAGGTTGTGCGAGGCCATGGCACTCTGGTTGACCCGGGAGGACACGTGACCGGTTAAGTTGACAGGGGCCCCAGGGGGGGGGAGGGGAGGGGGGGGTCACGTGATTGGGACCCAGATTCTTCCCAAGGATTCTGGAAGGTGGGCGTGGCCAAGGAAAGAGCCGGCCACGCCACAGAGAATATAAGCCGGGTCCCGAGGGGAGGGACCAGGGTTGTTCATCCCGGGAAAGAAACCCTTCGTCTACCATCTCCATTAAACAAGTCTTCCAGCACGTGGACCCGGGCAGATGTTTTAGTCCCGGGTCCGTAGTAGCAGTTGCGTGGTAACTAGTGTAGTTAGCCGGGTGGTTACCACCTTGGGTTGTTATCGTGTTAAAAGGGGAAGTTACCATTGTTGGGACTGAATAAATGTGTTACCTACAAAGTTTACGTCTGCGACTCGTTCTAGATTTGAAGTTTTCGTGACTGCAGGGATCCACGCTCTTTGGTTCTTTCGGTAAAGTCACGTAGGTATAAAATAAATTAAAGCACGACGTTTCGGGCGCAACACAAGTACCCGTCACAGGTGGAACAACCACAGCAATAAACAATTGCCGAAGCGGGCAAGAGGAGGCTGCTGGTAGTCTGCGACTCAGTTGAATGCATTACACTAGTACAGCACGCCGGTGTGTTGGAGAGTAAACCCACAATGATTACCATTGCAAATGTACAATTGCACACACCGGTGTGCTGTACTAGTAATGAATTGGCACGTTCTGGTTACGTGACAAACCTTAGTTGGCTGTGTCGGGTGGTGGCGGGTTCAACGACACATTTATATATTTACGCGATCCAACCTCCCCAAAAAAAAACTCTTATGGATAATATTGGTTGCAAAAGTCTCAACGCGTTAAACTGTTTTAAAAAAAATTCAAGCCAGCAGAGTGTTTTTCACTGGTGGTTACAGACAGGATCACCACACCATCCAGCCATCGGGAAAGCTCACTGCGCCCCCCACCCCAACCTACAACGATTACATGACAATCTATTTTGAACGTCCCCCCCCCCACCCCGCCGACTCGTTACGTTAGCGCGAGAACACAACGGAGCGCTCCGCGAATTCCACAGATGCCAATTCGCGCGCACCCTCCGTGGGTGGGGGAGAATTGGCCCAGACGTCCGAACGAAGGCCACTTTGGCAGCAGTGGTGGCAGCAGCGGTGGTGGCTGCAGCACAAGTTGCCGGGCGGCTAACAAAGGTGGGCGGGGGGGGGGGCAAGACAGTCAGCCCAATCGAGCAACGTCCGTCCATTCGCCGGACCCTGCCCGACCGCCCACCCACCCACCCGCCCGCCCACCCACCCCCAGAACCTCTCTCACGGCTCGTCAAAGTGGTCGCAAGGGTGTTCAAGGACATCGCCGCGCATCGACGTGCGGGGAAACAAATAAACCACCATCTGCGCTTAAAAACGCGCGCATAAGTTCAGCGAGGACGCGTGTCGCAAGCATCTGCCGATCATATCTCAGGTCGGGAAACCCATGGGGGGCACCTGGGTCTGGGTCCCGTGACCTGGTTGCAGCGGGGCGAGCCTTCGACAACTTCACGTGGGCCTGGCACCAGCGCCGTGGGTCACGTCACCACCACTTGGTGGCAAATGGCGGGTGTTGTTGTTGCTGCTGCTGTGCACGTGTGCTGTTGAACAAGCAACGTCAACTGCAAGTGGCCACTACCCACCACCATGTGTTTAGGCTACACTGGCCAGTGTAAATACATCCTCTTGTTGTTATGACAAGAGCTTGCCTACGACCAAAATCACCCAGAATCAGATCTAAGCAGGATTGAGCCTAGGATAGTTCTTGCGACGGGTGACCGAGGTGAAGTATAGTTAAATATCCCCTCAGGAAACGTATGGCGTAGGAGAAGAGAGGTCCTCATCCAGCAGTGGAGCATACAAAGAGCTTGAAAATTGCGCAGGCAGTTAGCGTTTTTACATTCCTACTGCAATGTTTGAAGACGAACGGCAATCGTTTTAAATATAATTCGAAAACTAAAATTTAGTACAAGCAACTTATTTTACTCAGGGTCACTCTCCCCTGCTGGGTCAAAGCTTCCCCCAGACAGTCTGTCGTGGGTTTCATTTTGACCATGCTTCACCACGCTGGTCTGTGTGGGCCTTTGGTAAGAGACCTGTTCAGACATTTTAAAAACATGTAAATGACACTGGCGTTGAACTTGGCTGGGAATCCAACCTTGGGTCGCCAGGTTCATGGCGTAGCGGTGCCAAGCCGCTGCGTAGCGCAGCTTCCTCCCCAGACACGCTCAGAAAATGAATCCCACATTGGGAGTTGTTCACAGTAAGTAGAAAGGGGGGGCGGGGGGGGAGATGTTGGCAGAGCAAGACAATTTGCACCACTAACTTCCAGCTTGCCAACAAATAAAAATGTAATTTCATCTTTGTGATCCGATGTTGGAAAGGCATTTTATCTTCATTATGGGAGGGAAGGGCAACAGTCGATGCAAATTCTGTTTATTTTGCCTTCCTCTTAGTCTCTTTGCTCATCAGCCAACGTGAATGATGTGTGGGGAGGAATACAATGAAACCAAGAATGTATTCCGTCACGCTACACTAGTGGCTGGCAGCCGGCTCTCATTTCAGAAGTCGACACCTTATTTTAGGCACTTGTAAGTATATTTAGTTTATTTTTAATATGCGATTGCACACGCACGTTTATTCGACGTGCACGTTTGTGCTCTGGTGTAGCATACGCATAACAAACTTTGCCCAGATTCAGTACGGAGGAATTAAAGAAAATCGGTTCGAAATTTCTCAAATGTGACAATGTACACAAATACTTCCACGGGATGAAAGTCGTCCCCGTATGTGTGATCAAGTTAAAACAAAAACTTGAATTATTACAGCAACCACGAGGATCGAGCCAATACAAGAACTAAAATCATTGAGGAAAACAGAAATCAGCCGTTTGGACGTAAAGCGACAGAAAAAACTTCCAAGTTCTCAAACTTTTTACCGGCGGCGCGGCTCATCCCTCTCGCGCCTGCAGCCCGGACCATCCAATCATCACCACCACACTGACCGTAAACCACGGGAGCACACAAAAACACACAAACTCACCTCACTCAGAGAGTGCACCAATACCACCACAAACTGCACAAAATCCAGGTGCGTGCTCTAGCAAAGCGTGGCCCCACTCACCCAGCTCGCTCGCACAGACGGCGGTTCCGAGGTGCGAGATGCCACGGCGGCACGCGGAGGTAGCGTATGTTGGGGGGGGGGGGGTGTTTGGCTACTCGCGTGGAGTTTTCTGTCTGTGTCAAGGCCGGCCCGTGCGTGCGTAAATAAGAGACGCAGCGTCTGGCTGCAGTGCCCGCCCTCTACTTGTAGAGCGAGCGAGCGATCACCTCCCCTCTACTCCCCTTCGTCCTCCTCCCTCCTCTGCCTTTGTACTCAAAACACCACCACCCCCCCCTCCACAGAGGCCGACCGTCTCGTGCCCCACCTGCTTGCTTCTTACGCATGGCCGTGACGCAAGCAGACAGCCTGGGGTGGGTGGTGGTGGTGGGGTGGCGAGCGGCGTGAAGTTTGCGCAGCAGCCCGCCTGCATCGCCACCGCACCGGAGGGCAGGATGCCACCATCGGGGGCAAGCGGCATTCCTCGCTTACCACCTTGGGGCCACCCCCCCCCTCCCACCCCCGTCACTTCAGACGCTCTCCCCTCGATGTTCAGCAGAATGGCATTCGCCACCGTCTGCTCCAGCCAGACCTCCCCCCCCCCCCACTGCCGGCTGCCCCCTCGGAAAACGTTTGACAATCAAGTGAAGAAACAAATCGTCAAATGTGTAATACCAGTGGCGGGTTTTGTTATCCGTATCGTTTCTGTTTAGCGTTTGCTGGACATCGACTGTTGTGCAGACCCCCTCTCTCCTTTAAAAACAAACTCGCGCTATACCGTTCATACATGGGGGGGGGGGGGGCAGCTAGAGCCGAATGCACACAATCGACAAAGCAGCTCGCATCGGTCACTCATTCCCCCTTGTTCGGGGTTAAACACGTTGCTCTAAAAAAGGTTTTACACCGACCGTATCGTGTGCGACACACGGCGGGGGCATTTGACAACCATGACCGCACCTACCACCCTCTCAACGACCCTTCGGAGCAGAAGCAACCCTCTCCCCCCTCCCCTGCTCACCTCTCTCAAGGCCCCCCCCCCCGCCCCCATCCGCCTGCTGGATCAGGCCAGACGGGCTTTTTGGTTTCCCTGCGTCACTGCGTTCGCCCGTGGTTTGAGAACGCCCTGAAATTAAAATAGCTCGACGCCCGCGACGACTTCTGTGCAAGACGTCGATGACAAGCGGCCTCCTTGTGTGCTCGGGGTATGGCGAAATTTTACATGGCGCCACGAAGGCTCTGGGTAGCAGAGCTCAAAAAAAAAAAGGAACAGAGAGCGATGGAGTAAAACTCTGGGGGTGCGAAGGAACCGGGGGGGGGGGGGCGGCACGCCCTCGTTAAATGGAATTGAAGTTTGTTATTTCGACGTTCAAAACAAATAATAACTACTTTCGTACCGGTTTTGTGCTATCCACTTGAAGCTTTTACAACGATGTGAACAGAGACGAGAGAGAACTACAGCAGCAGCAGCAGGCGAAGATGGTTCAGAATATTTATTTGTCCTGGGGGAATCCGATGAGCTATGAAGCTCTTTTTTCCCAAAGGGGTCGGAAAGCTAAACAAACAAAAACACGGAGTGCGAAATGTCGTCAAAAGGTCAACGAGTCACGAAAAATAAGTAAATAAATTTTAATAAATCAAGTATACAAGTTGCATAAGCAAGGTGCCTCGCTGGTGAAGCTGCCGGTTTGGCTCAAGGCAGCAAGGACCCCCACCCCCCCAGACCTGGCACCGGCTAGAATTCTGGGTTTTGAACCCAGGGCAGCCGTTTGTGATTCAAGTGGCTCCCACTCAAGGCGTGGCGGAGCTAACGTGTTTGTCATAGCCCAGGTGCCCTACACAGATGACTTGGAACACGCAAAATAAAAACAAAGCATCCATTCCATTAAAATGTAGTTCTTGTGCATAAACTTAGCTAAATTCCCATTCTGATAATTGTAAATATTGAGTTTGACTCACGTGACAAACATGATTATCCTTATGCTCATTTACCCAGGGAAGCCTCACCAGAATCTCATTACTCTCTTCAGTAAGGGTGGTCCTGGGCAAATGTTGGCAGTAGTAAATGGGGGAGGGGGTGATTGCTATGTATATTAAAAAAATAGAGTCATTTGCGGGTAATTATTTTTTCAAATTACCGTTCTCTCCAGTGGCCGATTGCGTGAGACGTGAAAGAAAAAAAGAATGTCCAGAGGTGGCTCGCTCGGTGATGATCCAGTAGGAGGCTGGTCTCTCCATAAAACACCGAGCGCGTTGGTTGCACTGCCCAACAGAAGCATCCGAATGGATATTGTTTCACGGTATGACCCACCCCCAAAAAGGGTCGGTATAGAGAATTGTGGAAACTTAGAAAAAAAAGTAATCGGAGGTTTCCCTCCCCCCAACACCCCACCTTGAGCAAGACGATGAAATGCATTCCAAGTGCAGACGCGATTGTAAATAGTGCATCGACGAAAAACAAAAAGCATTCTGTTCATGCGTGCCAAACACTGCAGAGTGGGTATAAACGCAATGCGGCTGCATTGTTTCATAATTGACGAAATTGCTGTATAAACGGGCAAGGTTTATGCAACCCCTGGTGAACTGAAGGTCACGATCTGCGCACGCTCCAATTAGCGCAGGTTGGCTACGTACGGTGCGAAATAACTTCACACACATACGTACATTGGAAGAGAAGCATGATGTGCATTTGTAAATAACACGGAGAGGTGGTGGGGGTGGGGTTATAAATAGATGGGCGAGTTTGTACCCTCGTCGTCACAAATCCAAAATCGGAATGCCTCCATGACGCAAGTTTAAATTCGCCACTGTGCCTCCAGGCCACTTCAGGCCACGTTTAAAAAAAGAAAAACGCGCACACGCACGTAAAACAAGAAGATCACCCCCCCCTCCCATCTCGAAATTGTTAAACAAGGAGATGGCGTCACTGCCAGCCCCAAAAGCTGGCTTGTCTGCGGGCAGCATGCCAAGAATTCTGATCCTTCAGCACACGCGCAATCGCTCACGTGGTTCAAGAATGTAAATCTTACCCGCTCCGCCCAACTCCTCTCCTCCTCCGTGTTTCTTCTTCGAACTATTACTTCTACACCCGCGTTGTCTTATTACCACCGTGCACATTTGTCAAATCTTGCGGGTAAGCCAAGCAGGGATTGTTCCAGCAAAGGACACCGCCAGGGACTTTGCACCACCCCTCCTCTCCACGGATGAGTCTCAAAACTGGCCCAGGGGAAATCGAATTCAGAAAACTGTGCACTGCCAGGAACGTGTGCGCAAAAAAAAATCGCTGTTCCCAACGCCACCCGAGTTCGATTCCCCGAGTGAAATCCGAACAGGTCCTGGATCCTCGGCGCCCTAAGGTTGGCCAAAGGCGCAAGCCGTGCAACTGCTTGCTCAGTGTCCTTTGCACGGCAAAAAGAGCTTCCAATTGGAGGTAGGATTAGAGAAGGCCTCTACCAGAGTCATCTGGCCTTTTTCAACGTTGGCCAGATGCCTCAGGAGGAAGAGGAAAGAGTACCCACCACTCAGGTTGACACACTGTACCAGGTACATCGATCTCAGACAGCGGTTGAAATACTTGACACCGATGCAGGAATAGAACGCGCGTCCCCCCCAATGTGCTAACCACTGCACTCCAGCCACACCCACACACACACACACAAACTGTGTGGTTATTCATTTCCTTGCACATTTGCAAACTTTGTTTGGACTCCTGTTGTCCCAATACATGTATGTCTTCCGTAAAAAACCCAATGACAGCGCTTGCGCATTAAAACTATAAAGCAGGCAAAACGTGCCAACGGCCGTTTGTGTGGCTTCTATTCTTCTAAGAGGTGTTGTGTCGAAACTACTTTCCCCCCCCAGAGGACCGCTCACTTCAGCGTGCACACGGCGAAAAACATAAACTAACACGGCCCATATATAGGAAACAGGATAGTTTGCCTTCCTTCAAAATGGCAACAACAAAACAACAAACTCGCGCTCTGAGGTTCTCTAGCCGTGGCCAGCAGACCTCGACATTGCACAGCTCTTGAAACGCGTTGCCGTACGCAAGAGGGGAATAGCGATAGCAGATTTACGAGGCGGCGACCGACCGCCAGAGCCATGTGGCTGGAGTGAATCGGCCCGAGGCTTGCTTCCACACACGTTCAATTTCAACCCCAAGTTGCACCGCACTAGGAACCGGGGTCGCCACTACACACCCCCCCCCCCCCCCACAGATGCGAGCGCTTAAATTTAAACAAAATAAAACTAGGCATCGCTGCCGCGCGAAGGTGGGAAAAGGTGACGTGCAAACAGAGGCATTGTGATCTACGAAAATAGAGATGATGAGAGCATCAGGAGATGGGATGAAGTCGACAATCAATAATAACTCAAGTGCATCGGAAATCTTGAGTGCTGCGGTTTTTGGGCAGGCAAGAATGGACAGCCATTCCCTCGCATCACGCACGAGCGTTCAAAGGCGAGCAATTTTAAGCCATCAACCCCGATTGACGACTCCCAATTGACTTTTGGTAAATATCCTTCGAGCATAAGAGCACACCGACAACGCGTCCAGAAATCTAGAAAAGTGCAGTAAGAAATGTGGGCGCTCGCACGGCCTGGCGGGAGAGCGTTCGCCCGCTTCTTGTTGAAGAGGTTCGCGGTTTGAATCCAAGAGGCCGTCCCCAATAATTACTGCGGGTGAAAACAAAACGTAGTACTGGACCACGCCACCATCCACTTCAGCGGACGTTAAAAAGACATTGAAAAGGAGCACCCCCCCCCCCCATGGCAGCTGTCCCTGTGTGGCAGAGGACTCTGCACCTGGTCTGAAAAGGAGTGGCACGGGCATTTAGTCTGCCGGCAGGGGGCGAAGACTGCTCTCCGTGTAATCCCAAGCGAGTACATTTGCGGTGCGATTAAAAAAAGGGGCAAATCAGTGCCCCACCCCCCCGCCCACTCGGGCCCTACCCACCCTCACTCGTTTCGCTATTGCTGCATTTGACGCGTTTCCGTGTTATCCGCACCCACCGTTCCCAGAATATACACCGGGAGTCCACCTGGGCTTTTACATTGCAAGTGGACCCCCGGCAGCCAGGGGGTGGTCAGAGCTGTTAATCGATGACTCACACCCCTCCCCCACACAGCTTCGCCCCAAGGTTACATCGGTGGCGAATAACCAACAATCAATCCAGGCTTCCCTTAAAAACATTGACAACATTAAAGCCCAAAAAGGTTTTTTTTTGTGCAAATTACCTCATCCACCCCCATTTAACGGCAAACGATTATACATGTGCAGTATACAGGAACACTGGTAACATTCATAATAAAATACTTGGAAAAACAATTTCACCCTATGGAAAAACTAAAATGGACTAATAAGAAAGGAGGTTTGTGCAAGAGTAAACGTTGTGGGCTCGTTCGGGATCAGCTTCAACATTAAAATGATCCTCATCAACAGAGTCAGGCCAGAGATGTGCAAGTTGAAACAGGCTGGACCCTGCTGGTGAAACCCACAATGGTTTAAAGCTTGTCCAGATTTTGCTGGATTAAAACGACTGTTGGCCGATTTGTCTGAAAGGCCACTTGGGGGCTGAGAGATGGAAATATATTTCACATGCAGAGATTAATGGGCAGCTTATTCATTGCACTGTCCACAATGGTTACATAATAGTGCATAATGAGCTGTTATTTAAAAAAACAGACTTTGCCAGATAATAACATCGGGGGGGGGGGGGGGGGGGGGAATGGCATTCATCAATAAACTTCCAAAGAAAGAAAAAAAGGGAAAAAACTGGCAACGTTTCAGGCAATAGCCCCTCTTCAGAATTAGTCCCAAAAAGATCCCTAGACCAAAACTCATGTTTTTTTAAGTCACTTTAATTTAATACCGTTCCAAACTCAAGATAAAAAACATTAGATAGAAACCTTTAATACATTTTCACCTTCAAGGAATAGCATAGGGTGGGGATCCATATCATCTGCATAGGTTTGGGGTGGATTAATCAATAGAGGCCATGGTCAAAAGTGTACATATATATTGGCACGGTCTAAAACCAGGAACATTACGCATGCTACAGGGGACAGGAGGTTGGCGGCGGTGTCTCACGTGGCCTGGATTATTGACGTTTGAAGCGAGGCCATGTTTCCGTGCACTCTTCTCATTCATCTTATCCTTTTCATCAAGTGCGGGAGGGGGGGACGATAGGCGCTCAACGTCAAGTGCATAAAGCCATTCGACTGGGTTTTTTTTTACGTAAGAATTTCCTCTACCGCCGGTGCAACCCGAAACACAACAGAGCCGCCCGCCAGCATCCCTGCACTCGTGTGCAAATAAAAAAAAATAGCACCTTTGGAGTGTGATTAGGTAAAAAAAAACCGCACACGATTGCACGCGCCGCAAACCAAGTGAAAATGCAGAATAAAACACCACGCGTCCCGAAAAGGTCAGTTGCGTGAGGAATTACACGGAATGTAATTTTCGTAGGGGAGTCAATATCGACGCGGAGTTGGAAAAAAACCAAAAAATATATAAAGGAAGTTGCCTATTAAGAGTTTTTGTTTTTATACCAAGAAACGCCTCTGCAGTCAGACGGGGAATTTCATTTCAGCCGGGTGAGGCGCTCATAGCGAAGCAGCTCCATTTACAAGGGGTCTTCAGACAGCAACAGTCGCGAGGACAAACCGCTCTTCCTTCCGATATATTCGGAAGCCACCTGGGAGCTATGCCACTTGTAAACCATCTAGAGATTGAACACATTTCCTTGCTCTGGTTTAGTCTGCGGTCCTCCCCCAGCATACCGCACCTCCGATTAGCGTGGCTCACTATGTACGGTGCCAAAATGAGTTCAACATACATTAGCAGGAGTGGGATTGTGCAAAAAAGAGAGCGAATGAGTGGTTGCAGCAAATGAGCGGGTCAATTTCGGACAGTCAAAAATCCCCGGCATAGCCTTCGGACTATTGGGGCAAGTGCTTTTAGCGGAGCACGTGCAAGGATCGGTACAGCACACGAGAGGGGGGGGGGTGGCTAACACCACGCTAGACCTCCTTTGTCTTCCGCAAATGGCAAAGTTTTTACCACACCAGGTACTCATGGAAGAAGCAGAGCCGACCAAGAAGAGGCCCTGGACCGGTTCAAATAATCGTCACCTGGGTTGTTGGCCGTGAGTGGGAAATCAAACCCTCGGGGCCGCTGTGTCCGTATCGCAGTGGGCCAAAATCGCTAACAGGACGCACACACGGCATCCGGGCCATTGCCACACACGGTGGCGTCATAACATATACAACAACGGGAGCCGTCCTCGGCTGGCCGTGTTGTTGCGAATTTTAATTCAAGACCGCAGCCTTTGGGGATCCCCACCACGGGACTAGCCCCTTGTCGACACCCCCCACCCCCCATCATCACCAACCCACTCTCCTGCCCAGATCGTGCCCCCTGCTGCAACAACCCAAGGGCCGCCTGGCAAGGGACCCATCGTCCAAGCGAGACTTTGTGGGAGGTCACTTCCTGTCTGCCCCCAGGACTCAAGGTCTTTTATGGAGCTGCCTATGTCTGCCCGTCCTTCTCAAATCGTTTATACCCCCCTGCCCCTGTGATGCACGTCCAACTTGATTTTTTTTAACAGCATCGACCAATGATGCAGTTGCCTTTAGAGGTTTATAAATGCGCTATTGTGATGTACTGCGGTTGTAAAGAAGGGACATTGGCCGCCACGTTAATTATCTCGTGTCCCCTCCCCCCAACCCCTCAAATTACAAAAAGCCAGCGCGCGCGTTTGTCCAGCAACACTGACCGACCGCCGGTCAACGCAATTTTCAGCCCGCAGCAGACGTACATCACCCGCTTGTTGCGAGCCAGCTCAGAAAATTCGATTACTCACTTCCTCGCATTTCTGGAATAAAAAAATGGGTGGTGGGGCCACCGAGAGCGAGGAGTCTGCCAGACTTCCTCTGGACGTCGCGGTGCCAGCAGCCTGAGTCACCTTGCACGCAGGTCACCCCCCGCCCCACGCGCGCTTCCTTCCCGCAGAGGAGCGAACGAGCCCGCCCGCGTCCGTTATGGACATAGAAGCGAGGGGCCCACGCCACCGCCACAAAGAACACGAAAACCCAACGCTAAACCCGCTGACCTATCACACGGCTTAGTCCCTTTCCCACCACCACCACCACTAGAAAATCAAAGGCAAGCCCAGCTGTACCCAGGCCCACATTTCCACAACGCGCGCCGCGTGCGGGCGGGCGAGCAGACACAACAAGGACAGCGGTGTACCACAATCCTGGCTCGGAAGACGATCCCAAGGAGGAAACCGAGCTCGCTGGTCTAGTCCTCGTGGTGGTGCAGCTACTGGGCACCCATAACAACAACACGAGTCCGTGTTATTGCTGTTGGTTTGTAGCGGGAGGGGGGGGTGTATGTTACACGTGAACACTGGGCAGGCCCGTCCACAAAGCGTATAGCGGCAAAGAAATGTGTAGCCAGCCTGCGGCCGCTTGTTTACACAGCTGCTGGGTGGGGGGCCTCCACTAGAGGGAGTTCTTAGAACCCTCTATGGAGGAGAGAGCTCTACTGGTGACATCAACTTTTTCACAATGTTCAGGAGGTCTTGGGAGGAGAAGGATCATCCATTATTGAATACCTGGTGTAATTAGACGCAGTTGTGGAGGCATGGTCGATTACAGCTATACTTTGCGCAGACGTGGCTGGAGGGAGACCAAATCGTCGGAGCCTCGTCTCTCCAAATCTCCACTTGGCCGCCGTGCTTTTCTGCGCGTCAATTTATTCTGCACCGTATTAGCCCACCGCATAGCTACAGCGACTCCCTAATATCGGAAGGAAGAGCCGTTCCAGATGCTGCAGAGAAGCACATCTGAAAGCGCGCGATGCGGTTGATCTTTTGTTTCGATGGCGACTCTCATTAGAAAAAATGCAAGAGTCCCCAGGATTTCATCATCACCATCATCCTCGGCCGAGGACGGTTTCGAATGCTTCCGTCGTGCGCCATTGAAGTTCGATATAAAAACGAAAACAATCTCAAGTCTATATTTCGGAACGCATCGTTGACATGTCAACCACACGGTTAAAACTGCCGTCCAATTACAATTGTTTAATGGATTACACCGTTAGGCACCCTGTATAAATTTTTAAATGTATAATAATAATAATGTTAAACGCAATTTTTCCCCACAGCCCACGTGGTGTAATAAAATTCTAACGTTTCTTCATTTTTTTCTCAATTGCATAATTGTTGCACGGAAAAAAAAACAGTATAGATATATTTCAGGGGAAAACTAAAAAACAGATTAAACCCACTTC
This sequence comes from Lampetra planeri, assembly GCF_965212315.1. Classification (NCBI taxonomy): domain Eukaryota; kingdom Metazoa; phylum Chordata; class Hyperoartia; order Petromyzontiformes; family Petromyzontidae; genus Lampetra; species Lampetra planeri. The sequence goes on from NC_136134.1 coordinate 7,580,496, forward strand.
TTCCTACACAAGTGGCAACCCGCTGCGGAGTGTTCGGTCACCGCGCTGGGAGGGAACAAAGCACAGCGTTGCTTATGCTTGCCTCACCACGTGGTTCTATAAACCCAACCGCCAGACGACAGGACACAGCGTTTCCCCTCGCGCCGTTTATTCCGTGGCTTGTCACATTAATTACCCAAAATAAATTAAAAACGGGGAGTCGATAGGCGATGGTACCAAGGGAATCATCGATTGCACCCTCGCTTCAAGGCAGACCAGACCATCGCAGTGTTGTTTTTATTAATGCAGAGTGGAAGTCCGCGATAGAAATTAAACAAAAACCTGAGCAGCTTTCTCGCATTATGGGAAAAACGCATTTAGCAAACATTTTTTTGGGGGGGGGGGGGGGGTTATCCAAGAGAGAACTGGACAAAAAAAAAGTTCAAGTCATAACAGAATTTCACAACAGACTGTAAGCTCCGTCTGGCTTTAAGCGTTATTCTTGCAGTTTAACAGTAACGTTTACGGGGGGGGGGGGGGGGGGGGGGGGGTCGTGGCAAAAACACGCCGCCGTGTGTTTTGGAACACGTGGAGAGTGTTTGCGCCACCGTGTCATCGGTCGGGAAGAAGAAAACGATCAGCCCTGCAAGCGAGGACACTGCACCCTGGCCAAGTACGCAGCTCACCATTCGTAGCGGCGGGCGGGCGGCAGGCATTTGGTGGCAACCATGTCCAACAAGCAGAAGCCAATTCAACGTCTCAACATTACGAAAGTATTAAGTCCAGATAAAAATTCATCCGGCATTTTTTTGGTGAAAGAACGTAAAACTCCAGACTAGTTTTGACCTTCTGCATTGGTTCTGCTGACGAGACCCACAAGGTCGAAAAACAGGTCCGGGGGGGGGGGGGTAGGAGATTGCTTTCCAAAACAAAAACGCAGTTGGGGAGTGCCATTGGTTGGGAAAGCAGTGAGAAATCATAACATTAATTTTATTTTACATGTGAAAGACAGAACGGAATTGTGCTTGTGCACGCTTTCACCCGGCGAATGGAGGTCACAGCAAGGACAGAAACAACTTTTCCATCACCACTACCATCGTCGTCATCGTCATCCAGCGGGGGCTCTGGCTGCGTCGTCGGCAAAGTCTCCAAATAAGGACCGAGCTCCCAAGTGGGCGCGCCAACGCCGCTCCCCCGCAGACGGCGGCGGTGGCAGCGGGGTCACGAGTCGGCCGACAAAAGACGGTGGCGATGATGCTGCTGCTGCCCCCCCCACCACACCACCACGGGATCGATTAAACCGGGAGGGCTTTCTGTACAGGGTTGACGCAAGCGATTTCCGACGAGGCATCGTTCCAAGATTGGCTTCTTCGTAGGGGAGGGCAATCTGCATTGTGTGGTTTACGTCATGCCCGCCATAGGGGACTGAAAACAAAATATGCAAATCGCTCAGCTGCGCGGCATGGCACGCACAGAGGCTGTCAAAAGAAACGGCAAGCGTAGCAGGAGCTCACGATTTCAGGCTGCGTTAAAAACAAGGTGTAAAAAAAAAAGTGGTAAAAAGTGCAGCAGCTCTACAATTAGGAGAGCTCTAGTGGAGCAGGTATTTGGCCTACTCTTCCACGTCTTGGAAGAGGGTGCAAGTAACCATCCACACTTTACCCCCCCCCCACCTCCCTAAATACTCGACCTGCCGATGGAACTAACCTTTGTGTACACATTTGATACTTCGGTGTGGACAGAGGCGGCGGGGGAGATTTTAGGAGCTCGGAAAAAATCGTTCGACTGCCCTGCCGGGAGATGGGCGTCGAACCGGGCGGCCACTGGGGTGGCAACTCCAGTGCGCCCGAACTGTTGCACCACAAGCGGCGTCTTTTACCCTTGAAAAAAAAATCGGCGAGGTTTAAACACCGCCATGGCGGCGAGATGTTAACTACCTTGCCTGTTGTACAGGTTACGAGTTCGATCCCAACCAACCCCGACACCTGCTGTATATTTGGAGTTTGCACGGTTTCTTGCCCATTGGCCGCATGGATTTCTTTTCTTTTCGCCGGATCCTCCGGTTTTATCCGTCCACATTTAAAAACCTGCCTTTAGAGTATTTGGCTGCTTGTAAATTTGCACACAAGCCACTTCATTGAGCCATCACATGTGGTAGCCAGGGTCACGTCTGAAAATGATCTATATAGCTCAGTGGGCCTTACCAGGGACTGGACGAGTGGATTTGTTTCACCATACTTTAGCACTCTGGTCAAAGCAGGTTGGTGCAGGAGGCTCCCAAGGAACCCATTCTGACACGGGATGCCACCGACAGGGAATTTAACTCTGGTTGACAGACCTCGCAGCGCAGAAACCACTATCGGTTTGGGTTCCGAAAGTGTCAATTTATGTAACAGCTTTTTACAAAAGTAAAAATTTGAAAAGAAAATAACGTTTAAATCCTAAAGATATATAGAAACGGTAGCACTGGACACGCTAACAACTTGCGCAAGCCAATCATTGCATCTGCTATCAAGTTTCAAACCGTATAACCCCCCACCCCACTTCATGATAGCGTCTGATAACACCGATAAGACCTTGGCACATTAAGCCCACGGAGGCAGACGCAGTGGGGTTCCCCGTTAAAAAAGTGCGTGGGAAGGTGCCGAGATCCCGTTCAATATCCTAAGACTTACAGGGCGAGAATTCCATATTTCTGGTGACAGGCACGAGTCACTCACGGGAAAAGCCACCTGCGTTTAAAAGGTGTACACAGTAACTGGAGCAAAAAACAAGGCATTTGGGATTCCATTAGTTTAAATGTTGTAAGTTGAAAGCAGCAAACCGCTGCGCCTAAATGAACAAAGGATTCAAATTAGTGCACGTCACCCGCTATGGCACATGGACACGAACAATAAAAAGAGATGAAAATTACCAAAAGCATCGTGGCGAAATGATGCATGCTGGGAAGTAGACACGCACATGGAGCCGCAAAACCAACATTATGCCACAAAGCAAGAATGCAAGTGGCTTTTGCGCAGCGCATGGACGGCTGGGAACGGACGGCCGATGTTCACCGAAGGTGGGATGGCAGCCAAAAATCAGGCACCACGTCCGAGGACAAAAGTCAACGCTCGTGCGTCGCAGCGGGGAAAAAACGGTGGCATAAGCAGGCGGCATGGGGGGGGGGGGGGGGCAGTCATCCAGCCGTGGATAGGACATTGGCTGAAAAATGCCGAATAGCTAATTTCATTCGTGTTATTTATTTTAAACTCATTATGCATTCCATGCGCACGCCTTTATTTTGCAAAGAGCACCACGAAAATTTATTTAGCCGTCATCAAAAACCAGCGAGGAGGAGGGGGGGGGGGGAAGGTGGGGGGGGAAGACGGACGACGAGTGTTGTCGCGCGGTTATTCCGAGCGTGTGAAAACGGGAGGGGGGGGTACATCACACACGCACACAAAACACACGCGCACACAAAACCACACCAGTTAACCGTGACAAGCTCCGTCACCTCCCGGCGGAACGCCCGCGGCCAGGTGAACGCGGCCTCGCGCCACGGGCCCGGGCCCCCCCCCCCACTCCCCCCACACAAACAAAATATGCCGCGTCATTTCGCCACGCGCAAAACGGAAAATAAATATAAGCAAGCAAATAAATCAAATGGAAACTTTTTTTGAAAAATAAAGCCCCGCGCAGCACACGCCCTATTGCGTAGTGCAATCCCCTGCAGATGCCAAATACAAGCCGCCCCTGGGATGGGCTCTTCTCGCTCTCCATATCACCCCGGAAAGCCACTTTTAAAACGTCAACAAGAACCCCCCACCCCCGCTCCCATCGACTTTTCAGGCTGCGAGGGGCAAGTGCCGTTAGCGAGCACTTACCAAGGCCGGCACGGTACACGCACAAAAAGGAATAGACCCGTAACATACCACGGGGCTTACAATCTCAGTTGCAAATGGTAGCATTGTGCAGAATGCCACTGGAAGACCCATCTCTTGCCCCCCATCACAGACACGGGAGGTGGTATGGCTATCACCATCAGCCATGATGACTCCACTGCTAGATGAAGGCATTGCCAACCCTTAAAAATCGCTTGCCCCACCACTTTCCGCCCCACCCCCAATTACCCCCCCCCCCCTTCCCCACCGCATCTGCCACCGTTGTTGGTTGCGAGCGGGAATGTTGCGAGCGGGAATCAAAATTCTGATTTTCGGGTTGGTGGCACAGCCGGCACTTGCGTACGCACATTTTCCACCTGCGTTACGCAAGCCGTGTTATACAACAAACAGGGCTCGGCAATCTGCATGCAGATTTATTTCAAAATTGAGAGATTGCCAAAGGGGGGGGGGGGGGGGAGAAATCCATTACTTCATGCACCAGTTGTTGCATCAAGCCAAACAACTGCCGACTGATCGTTTACTAAAAATGTACAATATTTATACCCGCGTTTACGCACACTGCACCGTGCCCACGATGCACCGCAAAGCTCAAGGTTTTTGTTGGGGCAGTGACCTTTTCTTCAGCGCTGCTCTCGATCAAAGTGTTCAAGTCGGGCAAGTTAATTGTTGCACGGACGATCTCGTTCAGCCAGTTGCCCGGCTATTTTTTTTTGTTTACAATGGAAATCATCCGTTGTGCACGAGCACGGCCACAACAATAAACTCCATCAACAAAAACAATGATAAATCACATGATGAAAGGGGGGGGGGGGGGCACACAGCTTACCCTTGGCATATGTGCTTGCAAACCCTGATGGTTCCCATTATCCCCACGCGCCCGAACTGACCGGAGGGAGAAAGACCTCACCCTCGTTAGGATTCTATTACAAGAGCACTTTTCAGACACGAGTAAAATCACCCGATTAAAACAAACTTGACCTGGTTACAGTGGAGGACCGTCATCCATTTTGGTGGGACGAGTCTAGTTTTGACCATGCGAATAAAAGGAGGGGGAAAAGTCGAGTGGAATAAAACATCGATATAAAAAAATATCAATCCCAAGCACGAAACTTGATTCGGATCTTTCGTGACTGCAGGAATTACTCTTTGGTTAATTCGGTAAAGGTCACGTAGAAACGTACGACTTTACCGAAAGAACCAAAGAGTAATCCCAAGCACCCCTCCGAATCCATGAAGAATATCACGCAACGATTTAACAATTATAAAATCCAACCACCAGCAGATGAGGCCCCCCCCACACCCCCCAGTTCTGCTATCACCTTGCCACCGATGGAGAGCCGTGAGAAAGGAATTCAACAGCTCGGCTTGCCGGGCACAAACGCGCAGTGCACGGAAAACTACCCCCGATCCAAACGCTGGAAAGTTTTTTTTTGTGGTTGTTGTTTTACTCTAACCAAGCAAACGTTACATCAGCTGTAGCATGTTGCAACATCTACACTTTACCGGTGCCCTCAGACTTGCATCACCGCTCACGGTTGCGGAGCGCGGTAGGGGAGGCGCAGTGTTTATGCCCCTCCCCAGCTTCTGACCCCCCCCGCCCCAATCCCTTTGCACATCTCGCTAGCCACAAAATCCACAACGCAAATGTGGGAAGCGCAGATTAAACGCCAAATGAAACCACGTCAGGAACGCTCGCGATGACAACGGCAGACGTGAAGACGATTTACTGTGCTTCGCCACACTGGAGACAAACACTTTTTAATCTAGATTGAAAACTACATTTCTTGGCAACTACTTTAAGCGTTTAGTTTGTGGTCCTAACCCCTGCACCTCCGATGAGCATGGTTGGATACGTACGGTGCGAAAGAAGTTCAGCATGCATACACTCGCAAAAGCTTCCTCTCATCCATTTATGTTCCATACCTCGACGCTTCTGTATTACACCTTGCAGTTGTGTTTTTAATTTTGTTGCATTTAAAGTTAGTTGGCGTGCATTCATTAAAAAAAAAGTCTGGCACAGCACACGAGGAGAGGAGGTGGGTATTGGAGCCAACGCCAAGCCCAGTCACTCCCCCCCCCTCCATCGCCAATGTTGATAACAACAACAGATGCTCAGTTTAGCCAGCGTCAAACGTAGGGGAAGCCCAGGTCAGGTTCGTCAACCATCTGTCACACAGCTGCAGTAGTAGCTGCAGCCAATTTGGCACCATGTGGCTCCGATGTTGCAAGTGGCACTTGTGCCAGGCTAGGTGCACTTTGGGGAGTTCCATGTCCATGGACACCAGGCTCCAAAAAATAAAAATGTTTGTTTATTAGGTACCATATTTCATTTAACTATACTTCACTATATTGGTGGCCAACGGAGGTTGAAAAGGGGGACCAGGCCCAAGCCACCACTGATGTCGCTTGCAGCTGGGGATCATTGACCACGGATGAAATATAATCAACGTTTCTTTAATCAAAATCACAACCGTGGATGGCAGTTTACTAAAAATTGTAAATGTATATTTTAAACCGGTTTTTAGTCTAGGATGGGAGAATTATCTTTTTGCAACCCTGGACACGAGGAGGTTTTGGCATAATACAGGGTGCTTACATTTTTATAAAAACACATTTGGAACTATCGTTTTTAAATGGAAAAATAATGGATAAATCACTGTAACATGATGACAATGTATGTTAATAGCTTCAAAAAGTCAACGAGTCTCCACTGGTTCACCATCATTGTCAACGTGCGCCTGAAATCTTCTCCAGGTGGTCTCCAGAGCACGGGAGGGCGCATGTCTTGGTGGTATTGTTGCAATTAAACGTTCTTTTTAAGCACCCTGTACCGCCAAATTACTTTCCTACTTCAGCAGGAAAAGCAGGGGGGCAGTAGGGGAGGGGGGGTGAATCTTTAAACAGATTAACAAGCTAACAATCGTCCAGAGACAAACGAAATAACAACATGCGTACGGAACGAGACAATGTTGCACGGTTGGGCACGAAGCAACATCTGAAGAATTGGCAGCACACCAGGATATTAAATGCTTGGTTGGAGATGGTCAAAAGAGCAATCATCACCGTCAGTACTTCAAGCAGAACGCACAGCCTTCATTATACAATGCTAATGACATGTCCATGCAACACCTGATTATGCCATTGCAGTCATCCTTGACGATTCATCATGCACGCGTTATAACGGTCCATGGAATTTCTTGAAAGCGTGGCTTTAGCCCCAAGGACAAGTGTGTGCGGGGGGGGGTGGAAAGACTGCAAGAAATCGGTGACGGCGGCGTCCCGACGTGAACTCGCGAAACTTTGAGGCCCTCCATAGAAGGGCTATTTAATAAAAATAAGAAGCACCACCACGGTGGCTAGGAGACGTTAACTACCTCGCCTGCTAGACGAGGAGGTCGTGGAGTCTCATCCGAAACCTGGTTGTAATTGCGCGCCTTTTCCCCCTGCATTTTTTTTTTACCACATCCTTCGGTTCCCCCCCCCCCTGCTTCTGAAAGAGAGAGAGCTCTGTGGGGGCCTTCCCCGGTAAAAAGTGATTTAGTTTAGAATAATAAAAAGGTTTAAAAGTTCGGAGCTTAAAGCCTTCACCACAGACCAAGAGGACCAAATATATGCGTACCCCCCCCCAAACCCACACCGCTAATCCTTCAGCCATCGTCTGCCTCCCCGGTACTCAAACATTCCTGCTGTCCAGACGACTCTTAAATTTACCACTCGGTTCATTCCAAACGCAACAAAGAAGCTTTGGCAAAAAAAAACTGAAGTTACTGTACCCGAGACTCTCTGCGCTAAATGCACCAGTCATCTGTGCCAATGGCTTCTTCAACAATAAATGCGTTTGCCATAAACATAAAAGTTAAATGTTGGACTTAAAGCTTTCGCGATGAGGAATTCAAACTCTTTGGGTCTTTTTGGTAAAGCCACGTAGATTGTTATTTTCTTTCAACCCATCTACGTGACTTTACCGAAAGACCCAAGGAGAATATAAAAGTTAAAATCGGCAAAATAAATCCATAATTTTTTCTCTTGGCGAGAAACACTCGTCTGCAAATATATTACTTCACTCATGGGTAGCCCCCCCCCCACCATCTCGCCTGGTAATCAGGTCAGTCGGTTCGATCCCAACCCCAACGGCCGTGCAATGACGCTGGACACGTTCTTTTCTTCAGAGCATTTATTTCAGACACAACCCTTTCTCGGATCTTGATGCTTGAACTTCGGTCCTTCCTCTGTGAACGTGCCCTCCCCCCCCCCCCTCGTTGCAGTCCCCTTTTTAAATTTCAGACTCCCCCCCCCCCCCGCCTCTGGAAGCGCCGCTCACCCCACTCTTCGGCCAATCCTCGTCCTCCTCCAACGGTTGTCAACCGTCGCCTCTGCAAGTCAACCCCTCGCTTCCCGCCCTCCACGTTCGAATCTCGTCTCCTGATCAATCGTCTTTGGAGGCCCCCCTGCACAAAATCGGAGGCCTTGGTCGACTCGGACCGGTCTGTTCGCACGTACGCTTGTCAGACAAGCGGCCCGTTGCCTCGGTCATTACATCTGTACGCTTAGGCGTTTGCATTTTTTTGTAGGTTCTCCGCTTCTCCCCTCCGCATTTAGAAAAAAAAGGCTTTTCAGAGTATTTGGCTGCAATAAATGTCCTCGTGATAAGCCACTTCATTGGAGTATATCATTTGCGGCCAGGTCTCTTCTTAAAAAAAGATATAGCTTAGTGGGCCTTACCTGGTAAAATAATGAATTTAGAATCGTAGTTTAAAAGCAATTGCCAAAATTCTGTAGTAGGGTACTCCTTGCAACTGCTTGCTCATGCCACTGCTGGTTGAACAACCTCCAACCATAGGGAGAGCCGAAGGGAAATCTCTGCAGAAAGGTCTTGGGCCTACTCTTCAGCACTGGTCAGATGTCTCAGAAGGGAGGTAGAGTAGCCACACTTCAGCCCACCCACAACCTGCCATTTGACTTGCCATGGGTTTAACCATTCATACCATCGCTGGATGGAGAGGCGGTGAGGTGAGGAATCAGCTTTGTTTAAACTTGCCGTGCCGGGGAATGGAATCAAACCAAAGACCTCCAAAAGGCTGCAAGTTCAGCGTGACAAACCATTACACAACGGGCAGCATGCAAATATATTATGGCAGCCTCAAATTGCAACCTGGCACAATCTGCATTCAATTATAGGAGCGTTTCGCTCACCAATGCTTCGTTGTCAACGATTTAATTCCTCATACATTGGATAAGCTCACCAGGCAGAATTAACACCACAATATTACACGAGAAAATGTTTGATTCTCTTAACGATGGCGACAGTGGCAATGTAATAGAATTCTCCAATTTGCATAATTGCCTTCCTTTCACAGATATCAGGGTTCTGATTGCGTCACTACATTTCTACAATTCACGCTGTAATCGCTGCAAGAGATGGCGATATCTCTCGTGTCCCCCCCCCCCACGTAAAACAGACTTTTGGGTCGAGTGCATGCATGTAGAACTTCTTTCACACACCCACCGTACGCATGTAGCCAACCGTGTTAAAAAATCGGGCGTGCGGATGTTGTAAGCCAGCGTGCCTGTCAAGGCCCGGCATTGTATTTGCAGCATCATGCCCGACTGCCTTTTATCCCCCCCTCCCACCCGCCCAAGTGGTGATAATTCGCAAACCATAACCAGGCACTGACCGTACCATGTTCAAGGTTGAGTTGACCCATCAAAGGGGTGGTCAAGAACAGGCACAAAAGTACCACTCTCGTGACCCGATGTTAGCCATGGTAGGAAATTGAACCGTTTCGTTTTAGGTGTAGTGTATCAACCCCACTATGCTAATTTCCCTCCCAATTTTTTGTTACAATGTTGTGAAAGTAAAAAAATGGTACCAGATTATTATTTGGGGCTTACATATCAGATAAAAAAAGGTATCAGTGTACAGACAAAATGGGAATTACACACATCAAAAACACCTATTTCTACGTTATTGTCCAGGTGGAGGTGGTAGGTAGTTAGGTAGTAGGCCCAAAAAATAAACAAGCCAATGTTCGGGGGGGTCCAAGCAGCTGAAGGGGTGGCAAAAAAAAAGGATGCAAATGTTAGCACAACATTCTAATCGAAATAAACAACGATCTCATCAGCATAACGTTTTCTCCCTCGTTTTGCATCCTGTCTGCATCTACAATCTCCCCACATGTAGTTTAAATTCTCTTATCTAATTTACGGATCTATAACTACGTCTTGCTCTCGCCTGTCTTCAGGAGACACAAACAATGCATTCATCCAATCCTGGCCCAAAAACAAAAATCAAATCATGCAGCTCGAAAAACGCAAGAACAAATCCCACGCGCAAGCCATCCATCAACGGTCACCGAATAATGAACAACAAGGCGATGCATTTACGGAATACGAGCACGTGGGTTAATTTGTCAGGGATCGCTCGCCGACGCGCAATTAATTCTGTGGGTTAAAAATATTTTTTTACCGCCCCGAATTGCGCTCATTTTTTTAAGCGTGGCCTTGAAAGCCATGGGGGGGGGGGGGAGAATTATTGTTGCAAACAGTAAACATGTGGGTTTGGTCCAATCGTAAAATACAATCAACTGCCCTCTCGCACAAACGGGAAAACCAGGAGGGTTCTATTTTGGAAGTAATGGAGAGAGAAACAACGATTTAATGCCATAGACATTTGTATTTGGGCAATGGTGAATCTTAAATACAAGGAACAAAGCACCGTTCAGAATTCAGATAGAAATACCAAGTTGCCATCAAAAACGGGAGATAAGCAACGCCTCATTTGCTCGTTCGAGCAGGCAATCAGACTTTTAAATAAAACCTCCTTGGTGGATGGTGGAGTCGCCTGCTTTAAAACTACACCACCACCATCTATACAGCAGTACAGACTAAAAAAAAATATCACGTTACACGACCTGCCACCTACTGGTGTGGACTCGACACTGCCGAGTAAACACGCGGAAGATCCAGCCTCGCGAAAACCACGGGCTTTCTCTGCCACAATCACCGCACAGTTTGTCAAAGACTGCCACAGGCAAAGACCTGCCCCCCCCCTCCCGAATTAAGTGGCGTTTGTGGCTTCTGGCACTAATCCAACATCGTGTTGTGGCAAAGGGTGGGGGGGGGTTAAGTTGGAACGCGCGGAGATCGGGACGAGGTTTGGCTCATCCTCAGCCACCGATGACTTTACGGAACAGTCACCCAGGTCAAATATTTGACACATCCTCTCCCTGCCCCACCACTGCCGCCTCCAGCCCCTTACCCCCCCCCCACCACCGCCCTCGATTACAAATTAAACAGACACTACTACGAAAACGTACCCACAGGGAGATCTCCGCCGACGACCTCACGTTTAATCATCTAGCAGCGGATAGCACTCGCAAACTCGGAAATTAACCTTTACCCCATGGTCAGTGGATGGTAAAGCTAAACCTGTGTGCGTGTCTGTGTAAGCAGAGCAGTTAACCCTTCGCCCGGTAACCTCGGTTAACTCGCACGCACCAAAAACATAGAGGAGTTGATCATGCTTTCAAACAGCAGCAGCATTTCAAACCAAGAGCAGTGTGGGTTTTTCCGAGTCAAATGAAATTAGTGTGTCTCCAACCTCGCTTCATTCCCAGTACGATGCGATTCTACGTTACGTGCGTTCTCCGTTGTCAAGCTCTGTTGCGAGTGTGTTACCGTGTGTTGCGCGGCAGGATGTATTTGGCTGCTATAAAGTTTCCACGTGGTAAAGCCACTTGGTAGGAGCTTTCATTTGTGATGGCCAGGTCCGATTCTGGAGAGAGAAAAGGAGCTAGATAACTCACCTGGTACAATAAAAAAAATAGTTTTAGTATAGCAGGTGTGAAGGTTTTTCCTCTAGGCTGGGAGATTTTTTTTCGGGCAGTGAACTGGGAAAAAAAACCCACCTATCTCCTAACTACCAAGCATGGGGAACAAAACGTCGGACATGGAGCCGAACAACAACGCAGGGGGAAGGAGGGGGTTTCAAGAAAATGAAGTTCCCAGCACGAAGAGATGCCGAACAAATCACGCAGGAAAAAAACACAATCGCAGTGCTGTGCAGCGCAAATCGTGCAAACCCGAGCAGTAAAAGAGAGTGTTCTTATAGTCAATGACACGGTGCAGACGACACACGAAAAGTGCATTTCAAAAACCGATAACCCCCTCCCCCCCCCAGGAACACCATGATAGCTAGCCACAATATCGTACTGAAAATCAGATAAAATAAAAGCGCTTTGTTGTATCAAGTGCTCACTTACATAAATTGACACTCGCAACGATAAACCAGGCGCCGGCGCTGTGTGTGTGTATGTGTTCCGCCAAATCCGGCAGATCGGGCACAATGAAATCACAGGCCGTTGTACATTGGCAATTGAGGCCAGCATTACACCCCCCCCCGTCTCAATCATTGCAGCGGACTGGCAAGACGAAGCCACACACACGCGCGAGGGTTGGAACACAATGTTACTAATAACAACCCCAATAACAACAAACCAGAGGCTACGGAGTAAATATGGACCCACAAAAACCGCGGGTATTCGTGGCACAACAGGTTTAACCACGTGTAAGATGCGACGTTTACGGGGGGGGGGGGGTTCGTGAATAAGTGTCGAGAAAAACCAACTGGATTGCTACCGTTCAGCGTGGTACAAGTCGGGTGGATTTCAATGCAGTCCACCGCAAAACTTCTGTAGTATTTCTTGGGCGTCAGAAATTAAAGGAAAAACGAATCTCAGGTCAAGTCGCTGTTAACTTTGATAAAGGAGTAAGATGTCTCAGCCGGGGGCTAGCTCTGCTGGCGAAATGGAGATGCGAATATATGTCTGGCATTGGAGAAAATATTGTATTACCCAAGGAGCCGGATACACACAAAGAGCAGCGAAACCATCAAAATGTTAAACATTCAATTAGTAAAATGATGCTTACGCGATTTCCATCAATTCTGTTAAGTTTCACAAGACGTGGACTTAGCCTCATACCAATAATCACAACATGTCATAACCCTAGGATTAAGATGCCAGCAAAAAAGAAAACACCTGAAACGATTTAAAAAAAAAACCAACCAGAAAGAAAAACCTCCACAAGTAAATCGCAGTCGAACCTTACCTTGGCGATGCAGGAGGAGACGGCAGGTTTCTGGACTCGTGGTCGCACAACACAAAGTCTCGCGTGAAATCAGCAGCAGCAGCCCGCGCAAGAGGTTCGGCTTTCGTTAGCAGAAGTCTCTCAGACGGTCATCGCGAGGGAGACGCAAAGGAGGGCAGAGAGAGAGAGAGCGCCAACAGCGCAAAAATAAAAATCGCCCAGACGCTGCCGTTTAATTAAGGGAAGCCGGGCAAAGACCGCTTGCTTACGGAGGGGACAGGGCAGAGGAGGTGGTGGTGGTGGGGCACAAAAATACTGGGGAGGCATAAATACAACTAGAGGGTACCCCCACCCCCCCAACCAACCAGATGACACGCGCGCCTAACGCGCCCGCGACTGCTCCGCACCCGGCGTCTGAACGCGCTCGGCCGACGCCGCACTGTGGCTTGCAAAGCCGTGCGAGCCCACCAGATAAGCCACGGTGAGACCACGCCTCTCCATTCATCCACCCCCCCCCCCCGGTTCTTGCCTCCAACACGGCTCACCCCCCCTCCTCCTCGCCTCCCCTCCAACCCCGGCTTAGGCCGCGTGGCTCCCCCTACCGCCACTCTTCTAGAGCACTGCCCCATCCCACTTGTCCTGCTCCGCTCTCTCTCTCCCCTCCCTCCTCTCCACTACCCTCCAACCATCCCACCACCCTCGTCCCCACCCCTATTTTCTCTCTCGCTCATGAAAAAAATAACATCCACAACCAGAGCCACAACATCCACAGCCTCGCCGCCGCCGAAGGTTTCATTTCTCAAGGGAGCATTTTCCCGAAGGCGCCCAACACAGATTTGACTCGACCACACCAACCACGACTGGATACCTGTGAAAAAGAGCTTCATAGCTCATCGGATTCCTCCAGTAAAAAAAAAAATTATTATGAAAAGGTGGGGGCGGGGAAGTTTCCAGAGCTCAGTCCCGTACAGCTCCACCTGAAATTAACTTGCAACCTCCCATGGTGTTATTCTTCGAGATTCCGGATCAGTGTTTATTTTCATGTGGGCGTTGCATTAGCTTGTTATGAATATGGTGGGTGTAGCTTTCAGATCCAGCGTTTTGAACTTCATATGATAAGTGAGAAATGTTTAGCTGCATTGTTTGAGAAAAGTTTCCTAGAACGATTGTAATAAATAATTCGCTTCTAAAATGGGCTTAAGGTTAAAAACAAAAATAGTCCTGGAGTAACAATGCAAATCGATTTCAAATCAACCAGTTGCTATGTTTAAGCTCACGACACATGCACGTTGTCCTTCTCCCGCACGACGAGCACGGTTAGCTACGTATGGTGTGAAAAAAGTTTAAGATACTTACACTCCATAATAGCCTACGAGTTTAAAACACATACGGACTCACCCACCTCACGGTTGACCACGTACGGTGCGAAAGAAATTCACGCACGTGTAACATGGCGCCTTCGTGGTACCCTTGCACAGCGAGTCGATTTGCAAAGCATGGAATCGCCAATTTTATTTTTCTAAAAATCGTTCGAGTTGCAGCCCATGGGTTTGGTTACAAACACAGACGCCACTGGACGCGATCGTGGACAGCGGCGGAGAAGAATTTGGACTCCTCGTGCCAGGCGAAGGAAGAAGATGCACGAGAGAGCACGTCCGCCACGGAGATGGAGCAATGGAGATTTCAAAATCTGCAAGTACCGTGATGGGTTCTCGTGGCCGATACGTTCACCGCCGCAACGGGTTCGGTTTTGGAAGGTGTTACTGAAAATCGTGCCAATTCATGGAATTTCTTGGGGGAGTGGGGGGGGGCTCATTCCACCACTAATTAAAAACATTGATTCCCACCCGCTAAGTCGATGGGTTTCTTGGTCAGAGTGCACACAACGTGCACGGCGCGTTCACTCAGCACGCCACTTGTTTACCGAGTTTCAGAAATGGGTCGACGTCACGATCGCCTTACCTCCCACCAGCTGTACTTGTTTGTTAGCAACAGTGCGGTAACACAAGAATATTATTATTCGTCTACCCACCCCCCCCAAACAGAAAGCCGCATGGAGGAGTTGGGGCAATGCGCGCGCAGTCAGCCGGGTCTCATTTCACACAGCCAGTCTCCAGATGGTTGCGCAACTTCCATTTCCCCCCCCACCCACCTAAAAAAGACAAAAAGAAAAATGTGCCAAGGGGAACGCAAGAAGGTCAACAATACGATCCTACCACGTCTAGCCGTGTTCCTTAAGAGAGTAACATCGTCATCGTCACCCGTGGCCAATCCACTGCTGGATGAAGGACTCAAGAAGCCACCACCACCACACCTTGTGATCAAATGACGATGAAGTAAATCCTCATAGGGGGGTCTGCAAAGATCGACAATAATACATGTATTTTTAAATCCTTCATATCAAGTTCGCTTGCTTGCGCGCTTACGACCGTGCAAATCTTTCGGTCGTTTTTTAACCCACTTCCCGTGATCCAATCGAGCTGACACTTTAGGAATTTTTTATTATTATATTTAATTACCAATTGCTTAATGGTGGCAGGCAATCATCTGACCCATAGGTGGCAGCCATCTCAAGCCAGAGGACGAGAGGATTCTAGCCGCCACGCATATAAAGGATTTAGTGAGAAACTGTTTTTACGGGTAAATTTTTTTTTTTTTTACACATTTACTTCGCAATTTCTCCCCCAAATATTAATCCGGACTGCGATTGGCAAATCGTCACAAGGCGAAGTTGTCCATTCGGGTCTCACGCACGGCAGCAGCGGCAGCACCCGCTGCGTTACGGAAGTTTACATCGGTGTAAATCCACACAACGACCGTCGTCGAGATGCCCCCCCCCACTTCCCTCAAGTGACCTCACGATTCACGCCAGTGACGGGGGTGGTGGGGGGCCGTACTTTACCCACCCACTCTGCATATGGAGGAGCAGCGGCGAAGCTTTGCCGTACGCTAGCCAAACGCGATATTTCATTTCAGAGCTCCGGGCGTATTGAGCGCGGAACCCAATTTCAGGCGACGCTTTGCTCTTATAGCCGTTGGTGACCGAGTCGACTGACGAACCATCAACCTCGCTACAAAACAAACGCTTGAGAGAACAACGTTGAAAAAAAAAACCAGGCAAGCCACCTTGATCCGAACGGAGGATATCGGTGCCCAGCTCAACGCGCCGAACTCTAAAAAAAAAAAATCACACTGGCCGCCAAAAGGGGGATTTTTTGACTGATAAAAACTAATTTTACATTTATAAAAGCCAACCGATATATACAAATCTGGCCATCCGCCTGACGATCCTGGTTGTAATTGCTGGCGAAAATGTCGTACTCCGATTGTTAATTTGCTCTCCAATACACCCGTGTGTGCTGTACTAGTGACGAATTGGCACGTTCCGTTAACGCGACAACCTTTACCAATTGGCTGTCGGGTTTAACGACAAATTTATAGTCAAGCGATCCAACCCCCCCCCCCCCTATATTATCGACATATGCCGTCCGATTAGAACTCAGAGGGTCTTAGACGGGAAATGTAGTCAAAACGCCTAGATGATTGACTTGGGGATGGGCGGAGGGGTGGGTGGGTAGAAACCAAAAAAAATGGCAAACTAATTACACGTCAAGTATGTCTGGATGCCATCTGGACTTGCCAAAAGCTCAGAGGTCCAAGGAGAGAAAAGAAGCCTTGTTTCAGACCACGCACCATGCCCACATTCTGCGCAGCATATTTTGGGCAAACCCAGAAATGTGTCACTGCAGGGTTCAGTGAGGTTTTACAATTCAGAAAATGATGTGCACCAAATTGCAGCCCATGGGTGGTGTGGACCAGGGCAGCGGCCACTAACAGCTCGTAAACCAGCAGTATTTCTTTAGTATGGCTGACTGCTGATGAGTCTTGCAAAGGGGGGGCAAGACCGGCCCCAGAGTTTGCAAGCTTGACCAAATGTTCGTGGGTCACACAGCATGGTGTGGCGGAAAGTCAATTAAAACAAAGTCTAAAAATACAAAGTTTCACTGTATGTGGGGATACAGAACAGGCGATGTGCATCAAAATTTATAGAGTGTAAGACTAAACGTCACATTTGTTAATAAAAGGTGGTAAAAAGAAGGTCACGTACACGTTAGGAAAAGCTTTTGGGCAAGGACTCTTTTTCCAAAGAACAGTCATCTACCCGTGGGCCACCTCCCCCCCCCCCCCCAAAAAAGGTTTTTGCACAACTCAGGGTAGGGTGCCACAGTGCCGAGATGTTAACTACCTCGCCTGGTATGTAGGAGGTCGTGGGTTCGATCCAGACCCCAAAAACGCCTGTTGTATACTTGGCGCTTGCATGTGCGTCTTCTCCGAGTCCTCCGTTTCCCCCCCCCCCCGCCACATTTCAGAATCGACACGCGTTTAGAGTATTTGTGGCTGCTATACATTTCCACAAGCCATTTCAATGCGCTATCATGTATCACCAGGTAGCTCCTAAACAGAGAGCTATATCATTTAGTGAGACTTCCCTGGTAAAAAATAAAACAGGTTTAGTTTCCCATTTTAGGGCACAGGCTGCGGCATGGATACCGTACAGGAGAAATATTGAGCGTGGGCGGGTGGGGTTGGGGTGACAAACCACACGAAAACAAATCGACTTCGGCGAGGCACGGACATGCGATCTCTGTAAAGAACATTGAGGACCAACGTGGCATTCTATTTTCTAAACAAACAAAAAGACTGCAAGGGGATAGCGTCTGAACAAATTTCAAAAAGTGTATATCCTTTTCATCATGCAACACCAGCAGCAAAGCAGGACCAGCTTTCCGTTTTCATTCGAGACATTAAGAGCAAAGCACGTGGGGGAGGGGCACTTCCAGAAGCTGGGGGGGATGAAGCTGAATTTGGAAGAGCCCCTAAGGGGGGTTAGGGACGGTCGAGCGGAAAAGGGGGCTGGAAGGAGGAGGTGATGTGGTAGAGGAGGAGGAGGGGACACCCCTTGCTTTTGTTGTGCATTCCTCCTACTGGCTGGGTCGGACAAACGCCATCTGTAGACCTGCGAGACGGGGGTGGGAAGAGTGTGGCGCGTGTTGTTGTCGAAGACAGACGACACACTCCGTTATTCTCTTTACACAAACACCCAACCGCGTGCACGAGCTAGCGAGCATGTGCCTCGACGCCAGTTCCCCTACCCCGGCCACTGCTGCTGCTGCTGCTGCCACCCTGCACCCAGATACCCCCCTCCTACCCATCATAATTGAGTTATTGGCCCCCCAAAATGGTTTATCAGCACCAACGCAGGGTGGAAAATTATTATTGTCCTCGAAGCAGTTTTTTTTCGTCGTCTCGATCGCAAACATTTATGACTGCAAGGTCACAGCGGTAGCGTTTTATTGTATTTACGAGATACGCGTTGTTCAAAAGAACAATTCGTTCGTATGGCGGGGGGGGGGGCAACATGCTACAAAATTTGCAAGCCGTTTCACGGCTTCATGAAACACGAACGCAATGTGACATCTTTAGACTCCGAATTTTATTAGGCGGTGCTTGTAGACTTCACATGGCTGGTATCGACCCCAAGGCTTCTTGCCCAGGGTGGACACTGGTAGCATTTGCCAGTCCTCAGGTGGTTCAAATCAACACCCACCCCACCCTCGACTGTAAGCAGACCCAGCAACACCGCTACTGCCAACCAATCCCTCTCCTCTAGACTCACCATCCCCCTTCCATCTCCTCAAGCCCGAACGTAATAAGCCGCCTGGACAGAGACACACAAGGAGATAAGGTGGCTTACCCCCTCCCCCAACCCCCGTCCTCCCTCCCTCCCACCCCGTCCCTCAAAACCCAGTAATTGGCTGCGTTTGTCATCTGTCCATTATTCACCCCACACACACGCGGGGCTGCGTGCTTCCTCGCGAGCCGCTTTGTTCTTAACGGTTTGCGCAGTTCTCCTCCCGCAATGAAACGACTGGGTCGCTTTGTCAGGCGTGCTGGTGGACACGTCTGTAGTCAACCAGATGAGATTGGGGGTAGGGGGGTCGACGGGGTCACTCAGAGATGGAGCCGTCGTTTTACGAGATATCCAACCTCTCCCGACTGGGAAACTAGGTGCCTGTAGTAGGCAATAGGAGAAGAGTTTGTACCCATCTGTGCGGTGCTCCGGGTTCTTACACTCCTGTAGCGTGGGTAATCCCCAGGAGCTCGGATTGCCGACTCTTGTATACAAATAAAAAAATATATATTACACACACACACACACACTGTGGCAATTAGCTAAACATTCTAAAAAAAAGACTTTTCCGTTTTCGGACTCAAGGCTGGGACATGTATAAATGGTTATTAACAGCGCTTCGTCAAACCACTGCCAGACGAATGCCCCCCTCTACCCATGCCGTGTCAGTCACGTGCGTCGCTTCACCGTATGTCACCTTGCGGGTCTGCACAAGTTGGTCATGGTGGTGGTCCAGCACGCTACGGCCCGGAATTAAACTCGGGTTGTTGGTTCTTAGCACGTCGTGTCGAATCCACTCTGCTACCCATCATCTTGCATTAAAATCCGCAGGGTACATTTTTTTTTTACAATCGGCACCCGTTTCAAGTTTCAAACGACGCCATTAGCCGAGAAAAGAGGGCAAATGAGACAGCCTGAAACCAGAGACACATTAAACGGCACAAATTAAAGCATTATTAATCCGATTGCTGGAAAAGATGTCGAAAAGAAAAAAAATAGCCGTCTATTACAGATGGTTATCACCGCCTCGTGTGCGCGTTTCTCCAGCCGTGCGTCACGGCGTTGTGCCTTCAAACGCTTCGCGTACAGTATCTCCAAAGTTGAGGTCTCCTCACACCCATCCACAATGTCCTGTTATGCTTATCTACCGTGCAGCACTTGCCCGCCTCAAAATATCTTTCTATGGACTTGTCCCTAATCATCTCACTGCTCTCCGACCTTTCCCTTCTCAAATTATAATCCCCTCCAAGACCCCCATACCTGTTCCCCTCTCTCATCTCATTCTGCTCCTCCCCACACACATTCTAATGGTTTTTTTCCCTCTGGTCCCACTCCAAATCCCCTCTACGCACTTTTTGCTCTAGCAAAAAGGGCTCTGTCAAAAATCCTGTGGGGGTCCAATCTTCGCTGATAGCAAGTTCGCCCCCCCCCCCCCTTTAACTCTGCTGCCCCCACAGTTTCGAGCTCCCTTCCCCCAACCATCTGTGCTGTCGACTCTCCCGGCCTCTTGTTTAAGTGCAGGCCGCAACCTGCGACTGCCCGCCTCTACTAAAAGGGTTAAAAAAAAACACGCCAAGCGTTTCTGTAGTCTTAAATCCAAACCGTATAAACTAAAAAAATATTTTAAAAACCAAACCATTTTTATTCTACAAGATAAGGCCCACCGAGCTATGTAGTGGTTTTTCAGAAGAGACCTGGCCACAAATGATAGCTCAATTAAGTTATCATGTGGGGAAAAAACATCTACAGGACCACGGGGAGAGACACATGCAAACTCAAAATATTACAGGCGTCGTGGTTGAACCCACAGCCTCCTGTATACCAGGAGAGGTAGCTAACTCGGCATCGCATTATCCTGCTAATCCCATCCCACACACAATATCCTGCAGACCTTCAGCAAAACGCAATTCCTGTGGCTCCCATCCCATCTCCCCCCCACATCGCCTTCGTGTCTCCCTCTATCCACATTCGCCTATGGCTCCTATCCCATACCACACACACACAATGTCCCATAGACCTGCAGCAATAACATTCCTTAAGACCCAGTAAGAGTCCTCTCCTTTGAGACCGTGCGTCTCTTGTTCCAGCAACACCTGAGTCGAGTGAAATGCTCTTAACTTCTGCACGGCAGGAGAAACGGATCCAGTTGCAACATAAATCCCGAGTTAAACCTCGTTCTCGAAACCGGAATAGCGAAAGGGGACCGATTGTAAATGTAAAAATCGGGGGGGGGTGGGGGGTAAACAAAAGTTGAAAAAAAAATGGGATGGCAAACAGGTCCAAGAAAACTAAAAAACAGGACAACAATTGTTTAAGCAGATAAATACGATATCAACAGGAATGCAAAATGACTAAAATGAAACAGAAGCTTTCGTGACTGCAGGAATCCACTCTTTGGTTCTTTCGGCAAAGTCACTTTACCGAAAGAACCAAATTATATGAAACACAGAAGGTAAATAAAAAAAATTATTTGGTAAATGCAAAGAGAATCACGCCACACTGCATGCAGCAATGCAATCAGGTTACAAGCTGCCAAACAGCCAATATTTACTCGCAATGTTTACGATGCAGCAAATGACGGCGGCACGGGCGATCATTTCGCTGCCCTATTTGCACTGCTCATTTCAGAGTGCAGCTGCTCCACAAATGTGTTGCCAAACGGACGACCCCCCACTCCCCAAGCAACAGCCAATTCTCTCCGCATCGTTCTTCTCTTGCAACGTAAACTTCACTCGTTGGTTTCTCATCCGCCCTTGGGTTGAGTACTCAGTCTATCACTCACCATTGTCTCAACCACCACCACCACCACCACACACTGCAGGTCACAAACCCGGTTCTCTTCGCACGCGCCGCCAAGCTTCGGATACTACCTCCCAATAGTCTCCCAAACCCAAGTTCGCATTACCCCCCTCGCTCTAGTCCAGAAGCTGTTAACGTCATCGCCTGCAACTTTAAGTGTGGCGCTTGTTGGTGGCCACTTAAGTGTTCTGTGGGGCCCCCTTGCTCAGCAACCAATCGGGTGCCTCGGCGGGCAACAGCTTGGGCCCTTTTCAAGGGGAGGGTATTGAGGACATCCAGATTAATGTTTGGGGTGGGTTTTTTTTGGTATGTTCAAGTCTCTAGACGGTCATCGAGCTCGTGCTAGGAGCATGACGTCAGGTCGATCGTGATGCGCGCGTTCAAGTTGCCCGGGCGATCTTCCCCCACCACCCCCTAGGTTTGGACGGACGTGGGGAGGGGGGGGGTCAACACGCTAAAAACCGCAGGATTCCAGGCCAGGCCAACACACGAAAAAAAAAACTAATTTGGCAGGATGCTTCTCAACAGCTGAATGAGACACGACCACTGGGCCCCCACAAGCTCTTAAAAGGCTGGCAGCATGCCGATGTAACCTCTGGATGATGTGAAATAAAAAAGGAGTAACAAAAAAAATGAATGAGCGGAGAGGGCTGTAAAAATCAGCAAAGGTTAACAAGTCTCAACATTGTGTTAAAAAACACATTAGCCGAATAATGTTGAAATGCAGGCCAAGTAAATTGTCAAGGCAAAATGGAAAAACAAGCGCGCCAAATAAACCCCCAGCAAATTTGGCACTTATCACTTGATTAGGACCAATGGTTACAATATATCACTAAGTTAAGGATGAAGTATTGGTTAAATGACCCCCACAGCACAAGGAGGCCCTCATCCAGCAGTGGATTGACAAAAGGGGCTGTGGAAACCACTTGACCAGTTATAAAAACACTCGTGCCAATGTTTGGAGCAAATTTAATTATCACATTGAAATAAAGCAATCGTGGAAATCCCTTTTGTCAAGCCCTACAGAATCAACATATCCCCCCCCCCCCACCATCTGGTCGATAGGCATTGGCCGACCATACTTCACCACCCTGGTCAGTGTGGATTAGTGAAGGTGGTTTTGGTGGTGCTAGCCAAGCTGGGGAACCAAACTCGGGTCACTGCAGAAGTGCAGTACACCAACCGCTTTGGCGCTCCTTCAAAAGAATTAACAAATAATCTCAATTAAATGACCAAATCTATATACAAAGAGAGCAATGTTACGCCAACTTATTAATTCAATGTCCATTCGTGGGCTATGGCTAAATCCGCTTGAGAACAGCTGCTTCGAAGAGGCTCGCGGCGTTTATAACGTCGTTTGCCCCATTTTCAAAATCGAATTAAAAGCTGGTCCAAGGCAAATTGGGTTTGCAAATCATGGCGGCGTTTAAAATGGACAATCTTGCACCCGTCTTCAGAAGCACTGGGGTATTTAAACAAAAAAAACCTAGATTTTGCAGTAGTGTTAACGTTTAAAAAAAATAGTGACAGAGCCACAAGAATGATAAAAACAGGACGTTCATGAAAAGAAATGTAACACATATTTGGAAAAACCAACGTCTACAATAATAAACACGCATGTCAAATATAGCACGGAGACAAATGAACACCATTAATCTAGGTTGACATCTAAAAAAAAAAGTTGCAATTTCTACAAATAATGTATCATTACTGTAATTTCAAACAGTTTCTTTAATATTTTCTTATTATATTACAGGCGAGATGTGGGGGATGGCACAGTAGTTCACGCACTGAAAACCAAGTGACCCGGGCCAAGTTGTGGAGATGGACAAAAGTGGCGAGTGCCATCTGAATCAATCTTGGGCCCCCCCCCCCCTTCTCCTTCCCGTATGGACCGGCGTGGTGAAGTATGGTCAAAACAACCGTCATGGGTGACCGACGTGGGACAGGGTGACAAACGGTGAACTGACACTAGGAGACATCTCCTTTACCATTGGCAAAGTATAGTGATAGGTTTTTACCTTTTCAACTGGTACACAAACTGACACCTTTATACAAGGCATCATGTTTGCAATAACCACAACACAAGCAAGGCGCTCTTCTTCCCACCTCCCCCCCCCTCCAACCCAGCTTAAATATACGCTCCAAGCTTAGTGGCGTTTCATTCTTCACCTGAGGACGGCTACTTGCGTTGTGGCCGAAACGTCGTGAGAATTATTTTATTATGTTTTATTTGTATTATTTTATTACTTCCCTTCTACGTGACTTTACCGAAAGAACCAAGAAGATGAACAACACAAGCAGTCAAAATGCAAACAAAAATAAACTACTCTGATAATGATGATTGAAATAAATAAAGCAATCGTGTACGCCTATTGGCGTCATCTGGTCCAACACCAATGGAGACAAGGCTCTAAGAAAAGCTGTCTCAGGTGTGGACCAATCAACTTCAAGGACAGTACAATACATTATCATAGTTGTTTATTTTTGTTTGCATTTTGACTGCTTGTGTTGTGGTTATTGCAAACATGATGCCTTGTATAAAAAGGTGTCAGTTTTTGTACCAGTTGAAAAGGGTGAACGGACATTTCACCACGATCGGTAAACACCCTTATTTACAACCGCAATGTTATTTATAGTCTCGTGCATAAGACTCTATAATCAGGTTTTATTTTTGCCGACTCACGAAGGACCAAACCACACGCGTGGCATCACGAGGACACGATTCGTTTGTTCTTCTGCAACGTCACGCTCAAAAGCAAATCAAAGGGCGACGGACATCGCTCCTTCTGCCCACGTGCTGTGAAACGGAGACCCCAATGAAGAGACGGTCAGGGGGGGGGGGGTGAGGACGCGGGTGGTGGTGGTGGCTAGGGTGTACGACCAACACGCGCTTTTTTTGCAGTGTCAGCTGCGCATGGGACGGACAAACCGGATCCACTCCGCGCCAGCCGCCGCCGCCTGCCGGTGCTTGGGTGACCGAAGGTCGTAGTCGTCCAGAGCGCAGGGAGACAAAAACTCAAACTCGACGATTGGGACGCAGGGCAGGCAGAGTGGTGCACACACGCTCGTGTTTAGCCGCGTCCGCGTTAACCCAACGCTGTATCATCAGAACGTGACTAAAGCAATGGTCAAGTTTCCGGTTGCCGAATGAATACGTTGTAAAGGTCGCACTCATTTTTACACACGAAGCGCTCGCCACAAATCGTTGCCGATCTGTCAAAGAAGCATCAACCAATCACGCCAACGCCAGTCACTCAGCGGCCTCTGGCTAGCCAGCGAATAAAGGCAGTCACCCGATCGTGCGCTTTTGCGGCCGTCTGGAACGCTCTTCTTTCCGATATCAGGGAATCCACTGGAACCAAGCGCCTTTAAATTGTAAATTTTAAAAAACTTATTTTCTTGAGAACTGCTGCGTTTTAGTCGTCTTTCCCACCACTCCTCCGATTAGAATTAGCACGGTTGGCTACGTACAGTGCGAGAAAGTTAAATTGCCAAAACTTCGCAGGACAGCACCAGAATACAACGGCTACGGCTACCCCCGCAAGAGAAAGCGAGTATTCGAGAGACGCCTCGTACTCAAAACATCGGCCCCGTATTATTTCATACGAGCCAACTCGAACGATTTAATTAGGCATGGCTGCATGTATCATTCTTCCAATTCCCCACGCTCGCATTACATTCATACAAATAAACAAGCGCACACGCACCATGCTGCAGCGATTATCTTTGATTTATCGAGCAGAATCCGCCGTGCCGTGGTCAGCGATCTCGGCCTCTTATTTTCAAAAAATCGATAGGCCCATGGTGTTTTTTCCCCTCCCTCTTTCCCGTTTCTGCGGTTGGGTGGTCTGAACACCAAGAGGGCTTTCCTTTGGAGGACAAAGTTCATTTCTCGGTGGCCATGCCGCCCACTCCCCACTTCCACGCAACAGCAGGTCCCGCTCGCCACCGTCCCCTCGCATCAGCCAACGTGTTCATGTGCCAATGAACACCGGGAGAGATCGGGCTCTTCCGAGCAAGTGGGTCACAGCGCGTCGATGTTAATTGCGAAATGTCAGCATTATTTGCCCGATCGTGTGAAATTAGGATTCTATAAAAAAGGTGTAAATATTAAAGTTGCTCCACTGTATAAACAAGTGTAATAGACATCCGGGTTCAGCATTACAGACTCTTGCGGCTTGCAGGCTACGAAGGCCGATATTTGGGTGTAAAGATGCATCGGATTTTTCAATTCTTAAGCTCACGATACAGTTTTTTACATCAGTGTGGCTTTAAAAATGGGCCCACGGTTACTGCGATGTTAAAATAGCTTTGATTAATCAGTACAAAAACATTGACAATTCATCTTCACATTTCACCAAGGCTGATGTGGAAAACAAGCAGCAGGGGGTTATGGCTTCCCACATGCCGTGCCACCTTTGTCTCCCCATTGCAGCTTGCTATTTTAGTCCAAATCAACCTAGGGGAAAGAGCCCAGGCTTGGTTTCAGATAACACTTGGTCCAGTGGTGTGCATCCAAGCGTCAACAACGCAGGGTGGCAGGGATCTAGCACAGCAGGCAAAGGACTGCACACCACCACTCCTACATTCTCAACACAAAAACACATCGTCCTATTGTTAGGACAAAGCACTTATGATCAGCGCTGCAACATTCTACAGTGCACTGCATCGCAATCACAAACCAAGTCAACTGTCGAAGAACGCGCCATCGTTCTCCGAGTGCCAAAACAAATACCCATTAAAAACAAAATATATGCACACACGTGTAACTACTGCCGCTTCGATGGACCGATGTAGTTTTTGAAGAGTTCGAGACCCAGCCACGGATAACGTAATTGGCGAGCGGTATCCGAACTGGTCCGACACTCCTCTGGCCCCGCAAACGTTCAAGCAATTAATCATGTTGGTCACTGAATAACCAAAAAACTAAATCGTTAACACTGCCTTTGAAGGAAAACATATTAGGTGACGTGTCCACCAATGGCCCTTATTAATATCACAAAGCGATAGGGCCTGATGAGAAATACGTTTTCCAACTGGTTAAAAAGTCGTGCAAATAGTTACCTAAAAAAAATGCCGGCAAGTGTAACCGGACTCCCTTCAATAACCGAAAAGTATTACATCTGATAAAATTCCATTATACTTAGTAAAAATAAAAAATACAAATATTCGTCAGCATAGTGAAGTAGTTAGACAATCCGCATTGTCAACATGGTACGGAGAGGCGTTCATTGAGAAGCAAACCGAAGAGGTCTTCGTTTTAAACCATCCCAGAAGTAATATTAGTTTCTTTGCATTATTTATTCTCCAATGGCTATAAAACGTACGATACTATACGCTCAAGAGTAATATACAGCGCTTGGCAAATCCATGGCCCCGTATGATTGCATCTCAACCAGTGTCCACTCGAAAATAGTCAAGTGGTGTAAACATCCGGGAATTTTTTTGGGGTGTTTTTGTGCCAATTATTAATCCACTGCTGGATGAAGGCCTCATCCCACAGCACGTTTGGTGACACGCTGGGGGGGGGGGGGGGCATTTGGCCATCCTTCACTAATGCACACTGGCCTAGCTTGCCGTGAAGGGAGAGCCACAGCAGCGGGTACACACATCACTGCTGCTCATCAATGGGGGGGGGGGGGAGAAATCCGGTAGCTTGATAAAAAAAGGTACGAAAGGAGATAAAAAAAATATCTTAATTTTCTCTAACCCCCTCACTCTATTTAAGGCCTCGTCACAGAGACGTTCTCTCTCTCTGTGTGCCTATGTGTTGCTCTCTCTATGTATCTTGGTGATATCGGTCTGCTTTTATGTCTGTCTATAGTTTTCTGGTTAGATTTTTGTTGCTATTTCATTCATACCTGATGATGATTGCTTGTGTTGCAATCGAAACGTCGTATGCTAGTATTTAATTTATTATTTTATCTTTATACGTGACTTTACCGAAAGAACTAAAAGAGATAAAAATAACCGGTGCATTTCACTCCGCATTGGAGCACAGCGAGGCTTTTGAATAACCGTGGGATTGAGATGCGGTGGCGGGGTGGGGAGAAGAGAGAGGAGTGCAGTCGGGAGGGACATCAAAAAGGTAAGAGGCAATGTCTCAATGCCCGTCCATTAATTTGGAGCAGAGTCTGCATTGTGTTCGTTCCGTACAAGGGAATAGCAAGTGATTGCCATGCTGCCCTGTCCCTAACATTTCAATTGGAGGGGGGAGGCAAAAAAACATTGTACTTTAATGCATTACCGAACAACAGTCCACCCCCCTCTCCAACCAACTGAAATTGAATATCCACGTAAATTAATCGGCAGGAGCCATCTTATGTAACAAGAAAAGAAAAGTCCGCGATTTCGTGCTCGAATGAGTATTGAGGTTGTGTGTTCATCTCTCGATTCATAGCCCTTTGTCCAGGTGGTGATAACTACACATTTGTGTGACAGTGGCAAGTTTAAATTTCGATTTAAAGCTTTCGTGACTGCAGGGATTCATCTTCTTGGTTCTTTCGGTAAAGTTACGTAGAAGGGAAGTAATAAAATAATAAAAATAAAACATAATGAGAATTATTTTATTATGTTTTATTTTTATTATTTTATTACTTCCCTTCTACGTGACTTTACCGAAAGAACCAAAAAAAAGTGACAAGTTTATCCATTACGAAAATCGGTGTTGTAGATCTTACAAAAAGGTGCTGTACTCATTAAAAAAATAGACCCCAGGAGGACGATATAAGAGTTAATCTCAAAAAGGATTTGAACTGGCAACCTTTCCGATCGAGTCACTCCACTATCGCTGGGTCAACCTGCCCTCCCGTCTTAAAAAGTGCAACTGTTAAGCATGCAAAGACAAAGCTCTCCCTACAAGATTCGCAGACTGTTAGGGGGGGGGCAGGGCAAGTGATGGTAAAGCGAGAGTAGCACCTATGAAGGCCGGCACGGCACACGAGGGTGGCATGCATCACGCCCGGCCACCTTTGTCTCCTGAGTGGCGATGTTTCCACAACGCATCAGATATTAATTTGGAGGCTTAGTGGACATGTATGCAGAACGTGTCTTCGCACCGTACGTAGCCAACCATACTAAAATCATCGGTGCAGACATCAGGACCGGTTCAGATAACACTGGTCAACAAAAAAAATTCTGGCCTGGACTTTTGCAGCTGTTTTAGACTAATTTCAGGATGCCGATTCCAAATCTGATCTCAGATTTGCTCTATCACATCTCATTTTCATGCTATCGGCATACCCCATTTTCATTGATTTTACCCGAAATTAACTCTGTCACTTATGATTGCAAGTTTTTGCGAGTCAGGGACTGCTTTAGTGTTCAAATATGGTGCTGTATTTTTAGGATAGTGTGTTTGTAATATCATTTTATGTAGATATCCAAATTTATTTAATATTTT
Organism: Lampetra planeri; assembly: GCF_965212315.1. Lineage (NCBI taxonomy): Eukaryota > Metazoa > Chordata > Hyperoartia > Petromyzontiformes > Petromyzontidae > Lampetra > Lampetra planeri. Next base: position 7,609,342 of record NC_136134.1, read on the forward strand.
CTCTTCTGCAGTTTTTATTGAAAATGCAATATTTGATATCTCAAAAATCTGATGTGATAGACAAAAACTGATGGCAGATTTGGAATCAGCACCCCAAAATTACCTTAAAACCGTTGGAATACCTTATGCCAGAAAAAGTGTGTTGACCAGTGTAATCGTCGCTGCGTGTTGGGTCACGAGCGGGAATCGAACCCTGCGTCGCCGGGTTCATAGCGCAGCGCGACCACCACCACCACCCGCGTGCACACGTGTCATCCACCTCTCAAAAAAACTCGAATACCCCCAACACAGCTACATTAAATCGCGGTTCACAATGGGTTGCTGCTAATGTTCTCACCTGTACGAGATGGGAGTAACCGTCTGACAAGCGCAAGAGGCTTTTTTATTTCGCAGTCCCTCCTGCACTTGGACAAACCAGTTTTCGGGGCTCTACCCCCCCCTCATCCTTTGTGTCATAGCCTCGTGGCCAACTCAAAACAGATCTCTATTTGCACGGCCATTGTGTCTTCACAATCAATTCAAGCACCCACCATGCACCACCCCCCCACCCCCCAAGCCATCAATAGCAACACAGCTGCCCACTGACAAGAGCAAATCTGTGCTCGTCGAGCGCCCACTATTTGGCCGGGCTCAGGCGCAGAGAGCTGCATGCATCACCGCCACCCCTCGGCCAAGTCCCGCGTGGCCTGGCCCCCACCAGAGCCGCCCACCCCCCCCCTCCCCTCTCACGCACTCGCCGTCAGTCCGCACCCCGACGATCCATTACGGCCAACACCTGCCACACACGTGGCACGGGCCCTGGCCCGCTCGGCTCCACGCGGGGTATTTGGGACAAAGACTTTCATTTGGTTACGAGTCAAAGGAGCAAAATTGTGTGCGCGTGTGTCCACGTACACGCGCGTGTGTGTACGCAGTGGACGTGTGGCGGGGCCTATTGAAGGGGTTGAAGGGGTAGTGGGGGGGGGGGGAAATTATTTTAAAATGTTGTCGATATTCTACAGAGCACAAATAAGGCGTAAGTTATCATTGGGTGGCGTTTTTTTATTTATAGATAAAAAAATGCGCTGGGACCGAGTTTTTTTTTTGCGAGGGGGGGTCGCCCTCCCCCTCATGGATTTATGAATTCCTCGGAAGATGTACGAAGGAGAGCTGTAGACAAAGAGGATGAAATGTTGACTAAAATATATGGATGGGAGGAGGAAAGCGCTTTAGACATGAGACCGATTAGAATACAAGGTTTGTTACGATTTAATTTTTGGAGATAAATTGGATGCAACACATTGTTTTGCCATTAATTCAGGGGCCCTTGAGCGTTTTGGGGGTTATTTGACCATACTTCACCACGCTTGTTAGGGGGCGATGAGCAAAACAGGGACCATTGAATCGCAGCTTGTTGCCAAGATTTTAAAATGCCCGTTCCTGGATACAAGAAAAGGGGCCGGGGGCGGGGGGGAGACAGAAGCATGACAATGTAATCTTTGGGGAGGTTTACATTTAGCAAAAACCTCGGCTTGATGATGCAATAACGAGTCTGTCGCAAGGTGACACGAGGCGCACGGCATCGCCGGATCCCCACGAACATGACGGAGTCGTGACGACGCACGAGACAGGTGCCAGTGACACTACACCACCCGGTGGGCTCGCGGTTGGCGCTGCAACAGAGAACACCGCGCTACGAAAACCCGGCTAGGGACCCGAGTTCTGATCCCGCATCACGGCGAAACACCAGGGTGACGATTGCCGGAACCTGTCATGGGCCTCCCCCCCCCTAGGTCGACCCGGCCTCAAATGAGGACCTGGTTTCGGTATAAAAAAAGCATTGCCACTGGGGAGACCGAGGCAGCCGGGCGTGGTGCTGGCCACCCAACCCGATAAGTGCTCACGAGTCTGTTGAAGCTATACGGTGGGATTCTTTTATTTTCTGTAAAGCGCCGTGTGTTTTTTCTACAAAAAAACACAGAATGTACTGCCCAGTGTATGAAACAGAAAGGCACTTGCATGTGGAGCGGAACGTCGGACATTGCGCATTAGAAAATAAAAACGCGTTTTACCCCTTTCACAATCGCCGCTTCCCCTGCACAGCATTCGTAGAAAGGGATATGGGGGGGGGGGCACGGCAAATGTTCCACGGCAGCTTCCAGCATTCATGACCTTAACCACATAAATTACAATTTTTGAAAAGCGCCTTTTGTTGGCGGCACAAAGATGGGGCCAGTGGGGGGGGGGGGAGGGGGTGGCTCTCAGCCCCCCCACACTCCCTCGGATCATACGCGCGCCACCCTCATTGTCCCTTGCCCCATTGTGCCTCTTGGAGCGTGCGTCCCACTCAGCAGCTGTCGCTGTACACGGCACGTGGCGCAGCAGAGGCACACCCCCCCCCCCAGCTCCGTCTGGTCGGACAAACTCAACCCCCCCCCAGCCCCACCTCCCACAAACCAAAAGATCCCCCCCCCCTCCTCCCGTATAACCTCAGACTGTTGGGGGCAAATGCTGTTAGAAAGCATTTATGAAGGCCGGCTTGGCACACGAGGGGAGGGGGTGGGTGGCTAGTACCACGCCCGACCGCCTTAGTCTCCCCTAGTGCCAACGTGTTTACACATCGCATCAGGTGCTCATGCGAGGCTCAGGACTGGTCCAGATAAATCGACACCCGGGTATTGCTGGCCACGAGCGGGAATCTACAATCCCGGGGTTTGCCAGGTTGGTAGCGCAGTGCACTAAACCCGCTACACCACCGCTCACCCATCCACGTTCCCCTCCACGTCCACAGCTCCCGGCAAAGCACATGTCAACCTCCCCCCACCCCATAGATTGCAGGAGCCCTGGGGGCTGGGGGGGGGTGCCCGTAGGGAAATCGGCCACCTGCCAGCCAAGTGCGGGTGCACACAATGGGAGGTGAAGCCAATCGTCGCCTCGGGCTCGAGGACGAACACAAACAAAAAAGACCTCGCGCGCGCGCGCACGCGACACGCTCGCGCTCATTTCTGCCTCCACCCCCCCCCCCCCTTTTTATTTGGGGGGGCCCGTGGCGGTCCCCGTTTGTCACTACCCCCACGATATTATTATAACGGGGTGGAACAAAAAAAATAGTGCCCCCCCCCACCCCACTGTTGCTGGGCCAGAAGAGAGGGCTGCGAGGAAACATGTGCCGCGTTTGACTGCCATAAAGGAATAATTTAATGAGTGAAGGAGTAGCCGGTGGGTGGGGGGAGATAGAGAGAGCGGCCGTGCGGGCGTTAAGCCCCCGCCCCCGCCTCGTTAATAAATGTATCAGTGGAATACAATGAGTTTATAATTTTGGTTGTGGCACCCGAGTCTCGTTGATTGGGACCGCTTTGTGCTCTAACAAATGGGGAGAGGCAAATTTATTTCACAACTCCGGAGGTTTGGAACACTCGTTTCTGGAAAGCGCTTTCGTGAGCCAATTATACATTTATAAAAAAAACGCTTGAATTTCTCATTATCGCCACCGTTTGCGATATTAACCTTCGTTAAACGTTTTCTGTTTGGCCATTTGGGCAATCTGCATAGACCAGTGGTTCTTAACCCTTCACTGCAGCCGTGAACCCATTTGGTTTTCGAGCATTAAACAAATTACGATGTTAATAAGTACATAGGTTTGATGAAACCAAGTGGTTGTACTTACGTGAATTCTAGATTTAAAGCTTTCGTGACTGCAAGGAATCATATTCTTAGGTTTTTTCGGTAAAGTCACGTAGGTAAAACATCAAAATTAAATAAAATATAACAAAAATCACGACGTTTCGGAGGCAACACAAGTCTCCGTCATCAGGTGGGACCGTCACAGCCGAATTAGCTGCATTCGGCTGTGACGGTCCCACCTGATGACGGAGACTTGTGTTGCCTCCGAAACGTCGTGATTTTTGTTTTATTTTATTTTATTTTCATTAATTTTGATGTTTTACCTACGTGACTTTACCGAAAAAACCTAAGAATATGTACTTACGTGCTTAACTTCTTTACAAAGTCTGCCCACGTCTGGCACCCCCCGAAAAGGTTATGGACCATGTGGCATAGACCAGTCCTATCGTATCGTGACCTTTCTTCTTAAGTGTGTGTATGTGTGGGTCGGCGAGGGGGAGGGGGGTTACGAATCGATGTTTAGCTAACTTTAAAACGCTAAACAGAATGAATAATGACGCGATTTGCCGAGAGTGCGTTCTGCTCAGACACCTCGCCTACCATGCATACCCCCACGCACTAGTCCATGGGTCTGCAAGCAAAATGAGAATTTTATTTTCGAATTTGGTAGTAAAAAAAACCCAACCTCAATATTTAAAGAGCCTCATTGCATGTGAACAACGTGACGAGAATCGGTCCTGAAAGAAGCGCACGTCCATTTGTGTCTGGTAATGATTGACAGCCGAGTTTCATGGTATTGTGATGTAACAATCCACACGGCTTCTGTAAAAGAGCCAGTCTCATTGACCTGCCCCCGTGGGGCACCACAACGGTGAGGTGTCAACTACCTCGCCTGCTACACAAGAGGTCGTGGGTTCGATCCCAACCCTGACCGCCTGTAAATTTGGAGCTTGCACGTTCTCCCCGTAGTCGTGCGGATTTCTCCGGATCCTCCCGTTCCCCCCCCTCCCCCTCCACATTTAGAAATGTACGTCTAGAGAATTTGGCAGCTATAAATTACCACATAATGCCACTTCATTGGGCTATCAATCGTGGCCAGGTCGCGTCTAAAAAAAAGAGACTATATAGCTCAGTGGGCCTTACCGGATAAATAAATAAAGTACAATATGGCCAAATAGTTTAAAAGGACTAGGCTGAAGAAAAACCGTCGCCAGTAGTTACATACATTGCAGTGTTTCTTGATTTTACTAAACATAGAGGAGGGGGTTGTTTTTATTGTACTGCTGTATTACACATTTATCCCCCCCCCACCCAAAAAGGCTATGGGGCTAAAATAAAGCAATTACTTGAATAGGTGTTCCGCATAGAAAAGCATGTTAGACAAGTATGTTCATAATCAAGTGAACTGTACAATGTAGATTCGCAAATGTGTTCATACAGCACGGATTACCAAGCTGGTGCATATTGAGCACAAACCTCATGGTGAAGTATTAAGCCCTACAATGAATAGCATTCTTGATTACGTTTTTTTAGGAACAATGCACAATAGCAGTAGCCCAGAAACGGAGGAGATGTGGGTTTTGTGGCGACTAGGTTAGCTCGCAGATCAGAGCGCCAGCCAGCACAGATGGTCACCTGCGAATGAATCCCAGGCAGCCCACCCCCGCCGTCACGTCGTTAACCTGGGTTTCTCAAGTACAGAGAAGTGGGTGGAGACCAGACCTGATCAATGGACTGCACAAACAAAAATGCTAGATTAAATATGGGTTTGCAATTAAATTTGGCTAAACACCAGCACAGAATGGCCACGTATGGTTTTGATTCTGGTGCAATAAAACATTGCTCTCTTGGCATAAACGAATGAATGTTTAAGTTAATAAGAGGAAATATTAACCAGCAAAGATTTGCTGACGAAGTCATGAGCGTCCAACAGAAATTAACTCCAGAAAATGTCAGAAGAACTTAAACGAGTCATCGTTGCTTTTAGGCCACCAAATCAATCGTTTGGACAGGCACTACCTCTGCATCTACAAACATTACAATTTGCACTTAAAAATCAGCTAGACCAAGTATTGAGGGTATATACAGTATGTGTATATAATATTATTAGATTAAGTATACAAGAGGTTGCTAAGGTAGGTCAGATGGCCAACATAGCACGGAGCCAGCAACACCGAACTCCTTTGGCTTAGATTTGGGTTGCAGCCACCTCAATAAAAAATTACGTTCTCCAGTGTAGCCAGTTGGTCATCCTCAGATGTTACCAATGATTGCACGAAATCATTAGATCCTGGTTGCGATTACATGTCGTCTTAGTTCCGCAAAGAACATGAAAAACCACGTTTGACGACCATCCAATGAACACTTATTCATAGATTTAAAAATGCGTGCCCCTTAAAATGTGAACAAAGAATTCCCTCGAAGAGGCTTCAAATAGTTCTGACATATCGTCTTGGCCAATCCTCTGATGACACGGAGGGGATTCGCTACTCGCTGCGAGCTCCAAATGCATTTTTTCTGACTTCATGGACACGACGACGAATTGCACAACCGCAAAATATTTTGTTGTATAAATAAAACACTTCTACGCATGGGCATAATATGTCGCAGTCTGGTGTAGAATTAAGATTTGCGTTCTGGTCCAGTGGAGCTCTTTCACCCTCCCCCCACACAACATCAGAGTGGTTGGTGGGTCCGCTGTTGCAGTTGGGAGATTGCCAGCGACAGACTTAGCTTTACCCCCTCAAGGTGATGGATGCTAGCAGCAATATTTTTTTTTATAGATATTGGCAAGCAACTAAGTGGAAATTGACATGGCAACACACGAGAAGGTAGAGAGAGAGAGGGGGCTTGAATATTTTTCACCTAAAGCTAGGTCATGTGTGCAGCCACTGTTCAATATTAGGGAGGCGGCTCATTAAAAAGAAATCAAGGATCAAAAAATGGATAGTCATTAAAAAAGGGCACTCAGACCTTAAAACGAGCCAAAAATACTCCGAGAAAAGCGAGAGACAGGATCTACTCAGGGAGGTTGGGGCAAAAAAAAAAAATCACTTTACGAAATAAAATGTTAATTACCGTTGCCAGTTTAATAGTGGCATTAGGTATATAATGGACCCTCCTTCCACCTCGCGAATGAACAGTGCGCGTTTAAATAAAAATGAAAAAATTAATTCGTCGGAGGTAGTTGGCATGGTCAGAGATTTGCTCCTTATCAAATTTGAAGAGCATCCTCTCGTATGAACACGCACACACGTTCGCGTTATACTTCACAGCATTTTTAAATTTTGGTACATCTCTATATATATACACACACATTTTAGGACCTTTGCGACTAAAAAGGAATCTCGGCTCCACCTGGTGGTGAGAAGTGGCTACGAGCGAGATAAATAAGTCTGCGATTAGAGTTGGCAGGGTGGTGCAGTTACAAAAAACACCAAAACTCACATTCGTCAATAACACTGTGGCCTTACAGGAAAATGTATATATAATAAATAGGTGACGTTCGGGCAGTGATACGCCACTGCACTGTCATATGAAGGTCCACTTCCCCATATTGGTCAGCAAGCCTTCGCCGCACTGACCAGCGGGCTTTTATTAAAAGATATCGCACTGCGTGCTATGAAGGCCACCGTGATAATCGTTACAGAGTATCGACTTTAAATAATAGGATAATGGAGTGGAAGATGGCAGCAGCCTTCAGGCAGCCCCACCTCTGTGAAGTGAGAAATTGCGACAAAAGCCATCAACGCGGCAACCAAACATCAATCATCCATCTCCCGGTTTCCAGAGCAAGGATAGAAAGAAAAAAAAATTCTGCATTAAGTTGTGCTATATAGCTTGCCAGTGATTTTAGGATGTACCACCACATGATAATTGGCTTTTTACCCTTCTATCTGGCAACAAAACTGACAAACCCAATTATCATATTTTTTTACTGGCAAATGAGGTTCCAATGGTGCACCACCACATGTTTGCTCACGACATCCGATGTTTTTACTCCCACGTGCACCGACTTATCGGAGCTATAAATAATCATTGAGGTATTGTAGTGCGGGTTAAATAATGAGTCATCACAACCACCAGCGAAATCAATAGATTATCACAATGCAGGGTGACGATAGAATTGCAGAATCAATGCCGTTCATAACAAAGTGGCGATTATGGTGACCACAAGGGTCACCGGTGACATCATTACGTATAAACATATAAATCGAAAGCGTGGATTTTTTATATATACCACACGAAGTTTTACGAGTGCATCATAAAATGTTGATGCTAAAGGTTCAGTAACAGTGGGTTGCTGAATAAATTAACATTAAGTGAAAGCCATCCTGAAGAGTTAACAATCAAGAGGTCATCCCAGCTCATGCCATCAAACTGACGTTGTTCCTCATTCCAGATTGCTCAACTGTTACACGGTCAACACCGTCTTGACAGTATCACACCACGTGGCCTCGGGGCTTGACCGTGGTTGCAGATATCTCACTCCAATGTAAAAACAACTCAAGATCCCCCGTATAGCATTTAACAGACTGTAGGGGCAAGTATTGTTAGCGTGCCCTCCCACAGTCCACACGATTACGTACACAATATAATAAGTGCCCTTTACCCAGAAAAAAAGACTTTTGCCGACTAGGCAGTTGTTTCAGGGAGAGCCCTGCTGCATCAGAAGGCTTGGCAAGGTCATTAAAAAAATGAAGCGTTTGTAAGTAGGGGAAACTTGAATTTCCAGGAGGACAGCATACGGACGGGGTAGCACTTAAAAATGGTCCACCCATATAAAAGAGTTTAATAATATATTTGTTCGACTGCCATCTCCTGGCCAGCTCGTAGCCCAAGCCTACAACATCTGGCACGGAGCCAGGCAGTCTCTCCATCCACATACAAATTAGGCTGAACCCTGTGCAGCTCAAGAAATGGAGGGGGGTTGCATTTACAGAGATTTGGTCAAACATCAGCAATGGGGGAATTGTCAATCTTCCTAGGACACACACACCCACCCCTCCACAGTCCGACAAAGCTCCTCATCCAATGTTACACATGAATGGCAAAGGTTGGGTTTGTGCAACCGAGTCGATATCAGTGCAACCCGAAATCAAAAAGGTCAAATCGTTAACAACCTCGCCTCAAAATTGTACCGCACCTTTAAAGCTATCAACTTTTCATTTCTGACAGCCACCGATGTGGTCAGTGTCACTCACACTCCGGGGAGCTTTAGATTATGGCGATACTCATCCTCGTCTCGAAGACCCAAGCTAAAAGCCAAATTGAAGACATTGCATATTTCTATGTCAAAAAAACCAGGATTACCACAATAATCGTTGACATTCACCAAATGATGCAGGCGAGGTTGATCGTACAAATCCTGGAAGGAAGACTTTAAAAATGCATTTGTGTTACCGTTTGTTGAGTAAAATGAAGGCGATTCTGCCACAGTTCCGAACTAGTGGTGTAAATCCCACATTCCTATGGTTGGTGCGAGTATAGAAATTAAATGGGGCCCTACATTAAATCAAAACACGAATCTTTATTAAAAATGAGGAATCCGATGAGGCTCTTTTTCAGAGATGTCCAGTCAGGGTGGGTCAGCAAGTTAAATCAACAACAAACTAGATACCACAGCAAGGGAGACAGATGTGAAGCAAGTTATACATAATTAAACGTTGAAGTAAAATTCTCACTTGTTCATGAATTCCTGCAGATATATGTAAACACCAAATGCAAGCTTTGGGCAAGGCAGGAAAACAGTCCCCAGACTGCACCAAAAAGAGTCCCCTCGATTAGGAGATTGCACTTAAAATAAAATGAGCTACCAATACATGGGCGAAAATAAAAATAATGATTTTTTTCTGACAATTAACAATATAATGCAATGTGCTACCAAATATTTAGCATCTCGAGGGGGGAGGTTTTGGGGCCCATCTCCCCTCCATCCCCCCCCCCCCCACACCGTGACCCACCTTGAAATTGGCCACCGACGTGCAAGCAGGCTGCTTCATGCGACAAATTTGCACCGTTTATCGTGTTTAGGGGAGGCAAATTAGGTGTTGGGAAAGGTCATAGCATTTTTTATTTTTACGTTCAAGGAGTGCGCCAGTGAATTAATTGTATGTTGAGAGTTAAAAAAAACACGGTGGGAAAATAAAATGTAAAAAAATAGTTTTGGAGCTGCTATATAGCTGGGTGGTAGAAACGCCGGCTTGCATGACTCCCCACCCCCCCACTGTGCCAGGATGTCCATCAGCTTGCCTTGCCCGTTGGTAGCAACGCCATCACCACGCAGAGAGAGAGAGCGCGCAAGCTTTAAAAATTCAGCGCGAGCAACGTCCATAAAAAAAAGAGTCTCGGACAACGGCACGGCTTGTCTGCGGGGCCCCACACGTCACGTGGGGGGGCAGTGCTACTGGCAAGCCCCCCGCCCCCCCCCCCACCCGTTCCTCAACCCCCGTAGGCTGGCGAGAAATTTGGCGAGACACTTATATGACCAAGCAAGCCGCCGTTACATAGTGTCCCAGGAAACTGAATTATTATGTCTGGAACAAGGAATCCTTATTCGGTTGAAAAAAAAAAGCGCGCACGCACACACAAAAAAAACAAGGTTGAAAAGTTAACGCGATTTCTGGCTAAGATATGCATTGATGAAGGTAGTGGTCGCCCTCTGCTGTTCACAGCTCGGCCACTGGTGGACATGCATATGGCAGGGACAAGTCTGTGCATTACAACGTCAACCACTGGACTTCCCGCCAAATGTGTCACTTGTTTTATCGATATACCTTCACCGTTTGGAGCTGCTCGATCAATCGCCGAGGCACCTGGCCCCGGTTAACCACGCATGCCTCTGCAAGAAGACTTACGGGGACACCCAAGTCAGCAGATGGCAGAGAACAACTTGTTATATGGTTCGAAAACAAAAATGTGCCAATCTGAAATTTTCTACATTCTTGAACCACCATTTACTGAATCACCATTACCCAGGATGTGAAGCAGTTTCCCCCCCAAATTTGGGCATTTAACAGGACAGTGGAATCAAAACGTCAAAAATAAAACGTCGAAGAGCGTAACAGGCTACTGCTTTACCGTACAACAGTCACATATCCGAGCTTGCTAGGGACTGCAGTGTTGATGGATGCAATGTCCGATATTTTGTCTATCTTTTGACCAGGTAAGGCCCACCAAGCTATAACTCTTTAGAAAGAGACTGGGCCACAAATTATAGCTCAGCAAAGTGGCTTGTGGAAATGAAGAGTAGGCCAAATACTCTAAAACACACGATTCTAAAAAGTGGGAGGGAAAAACCAAAGCGTCTGGAAAAAAAAATCGTCATGACCATGGGGAGGAGACATGCAAACTCCAAATATACAGCAGGCATTAGGGTCGGGAATCAAACCGACGACATCCTGTATACGAGGCGAGGTAGTTAACATTGCCACCCTCGGATACGTTTTAAGGATGGATGCGTGAACGTAGATGAAAGACGACAGTTACATCACCTTGTTCAAAATAGGCGACTGGACAATAAAAAACGCTTTGCGCATCGTGATGCAAAGGATTCATCGTGCTTTGAAAAAAAAGGCAGGTAATGCGAGAATTAAAATATAGAAAAGACTCTTCGTGACCGTCAAGATTTTTGTAACGCCCTGTAGAAAACATCATTTAGAAAAATTAACAATTCCAGTAAGTCTGGCTAGTGCGTGGAGGAGTTGGCCAAAACTACCCTCTTACGGGGAAGGGCCCTTTAGTGAAGGCCATTCTGCTATTGCTGTATTGGCACGAGGAAGCAATTGCAGGGCCGAGAGTCTTCACCTTTTTATTACGAAATAAATACGACAGTTCCACACGCCGTCCGCAAAATCTTGCACTTGGGTTGCGGGCACAGTTAATTTGGTCAGCAAACAGACGCTTGTGTTGCCTCCGAAACGTCGTGATTTCATTTATTTTTGTTATTTTTTACCTACGTGACTTTACCGAAAAAAAAACTAAGTATCGACGCGAAGTGGTCAGAAACGCGACATCGTAATGCACAAACAAACTAGGTTTCTTTTTTAGTTAAGAATGCAACACAGCATTGTGTTTGAACTGAAACAAGCAAAGAGAGAAAAGCTTGCACTGCCAGCAATTGGCTTACTTGACACAGAGCAGTTTCAAATGGTTGTCAAATTCATCTCGGAATGTGGAGAATGTGAGAGGCTATTGCCGCCTCCTTCCCCTCATTTCCCCGCTCCCCCCCTCCGCCACCACCACACACACACAGGGTTAGCAGCAGGGAAATGAGGAGCAGATGTGGCCGTGTGGTGGGCCCCGTTGGAGCGGCAAAGCAGGCGCGTAACAATTCTCCCCCAACCCAACCTCGTCCGTCCCCTCTCCAGCGACGAGGAACGGTCCCAAATTCGATTACATCGATTCTTGCGTCAATTCTTTCTAGCGAAGGTTAAACAGTGCAACTAATCATTTGGCGACGATGCCACCGCTGCTACGTTGGAAGTGGTGCACAAGCAAAATCAACATTTCGATTTAAAGCTTTCGTGACTGCAGAGATTCATCTTCTTGGTTCTTTCGGTAAAGTCACGTAGAAGGGACATAAATAAAAATAAAACATAAAATATTATATTAGGTTTATTTTTATTATTTTATTACTTCCCTTCTACGCGACTTTACTGAAAGAACCAAGAAGATCACATTTGTCAATAACACCGCCTTAAAATAACCATGTTAGGCAATAGCCTTTCTTTTGGGATGCAACGGTGGCGAGATGTTGACTACCTCACCTGGTATACAGGTGAGGTGTCAAGATGGAGCCATCAAGTTGCAGGAGACCTCCCCCGCCCACCACCTGCCAGGCAGAGACACTTGGGAGGCGGCAGTAGAGCAAGTAGTTTCCCCAAACAGGTCTGTGCTGCATTGGTGCTTTACCATCTTCCATATGGGAGGCAGTGTTTTCTACATGCCAAGAGTCGGCAACCTGCGCCTCTCCGGAGCTGCACAAGACTCCTTCAAAAAAAAAAGGGGGACTGCTTCGTGACGTTTAAAATATTGCGGTCAAACATTCAATGCACGGTCCCTCCTGTACAAAGAATGTCGAGACTCGCCGAGACTTTCGCGGGTAAAGAGCCATGGTGTTGACACACGCCTATGACCAAATCACCTCGAATGCACCCAATCTCGTCAGATCCTCGGAAGCAAGCTTTCAGCCGCCTACCGTGCCTGAATGGGCGACCGCCGTGCATGTCGAGGTGTTATAGGCTGCGGTACATTGGGCAGGAAAATATTAATTGTACTATACCTACATGCTGCAGTATTGTCAAATAATTCCCACAATCCAGAGCGTGGGGAGGCCCTTATCCAAAAGCGGATTAACAAAGGACTGCAAATACACAGCGATTACGGTAAATTATATTCCAAAGTTTGGTCAAAGATAAAATAACTGCTCAAGGTGGCTCTAGTGGTAGAGTGAGCGCAGCTCCCAGTCAGAAGCGTGAGCCGTTCAAGTCCTGGCTGGGGAGTTGAACTCAGCCCATCATCTCTCTGGGGGTGGTCGTCGACAAAATAAGAACAACTTCGTATGGAAGTCACCAGTGGGTGTCACGTACAGATAGTCAAAAGAAAAAAACATCTGAATTACCACCACTGACTCCACAGCTGTAAAATGGTTATTGAAGAAGGAAACCCCCCAAAACGTATATTTTATTCATGTAAATAAAAAAAACAGTGCTTGTACAAAAATGGGAACATTGGCCGGCCAGGGTGGATAGGCTAAGCAGCACAGTGGCGAGCGCATTGCCGTTATGCAAACCCAGCGACCCAAGTTCGATTCCCGACCACGGCTAACGGTGACGAGGGATATTTGAACCGGCCATGCAACCTTCACACCCCCCCCACTCCCAATCATTCTGCGCCCCTGCACCGACCGGCGTGGTGATGTATAGTAAAACCCACAAGTCTAGGCCACCTTCATCCAACAGTGGATTGACAGGGCCGAAAATTAAGATCATCATCCAAAATGTTTTTTGTCAGTTTCTTGTCACTTAAATATTTAGATCCCTCCCTTGCCCACACAAAAAAAACACACTTCAAGTACCAAACCAACCTTGCATAAACAGTAAAAATATGTCGTGCTGTCAAAAAAATAAATTGCTCCGTGAAATTTTGCAAAAAGATTTCAAAAAATGACGCATGCTTGTAGATCACACACGCACACGGATTTCTTAGCAAGGCCTCACTACCCGCAGAAGCGACCCTACAGCATGCAGCGCACGCGCGCTCAGGACGGCAAATCAGTACGAACACCGTACGTCGATCAATATTTAAAATGATACAATAATTTCATACACAACCATTGTTTTTTTATAAAAGCGATTTCCTGGAAAATGTATAAAGAGTTGTAATGGAGCTATTTTTTTTTATGGAGGATGCTTCGCATTTTCGGGTCCCTGTGGCAAACGCTTTTTCATGTCATCGGCAAAAGGATAGAGACTGCTTCTGCCTCATAATGGCTCTGCAAGAGAGGCAATGGAACTCAGCCAAACGCTACCTCACTCAGTTGTCAATCAACATATAGTTTTAAACACGTAGGCTTTCGCGACCAATATTATTCGTGAAGGTTTTTTTGGATTAGAGCGAGCAAGTATAAATATGTCGCTAACCCGCCACAGCCAATTAGCAAGGCTTGTCACGTAAACAAAACATGGCAATTAGTTACTACTTGAGCCCATTTGTTTTATATCTACGTGACTTTATCGAAAGAACCAAGAACATGAATTCCTGCAGTCACGAAAGTTTGAAGTCTAAATCTCACCGGTGTGTTGGAAAGTATAGCCACAACATTTACAAACTAGGGTACGACGTTTTGCTGGTAATTACAGCCACAGAATTAAATCGGGCGATTGTCAGAATTGTTCAGAGCTCTACTGCTTCCCCTCTTTTAAAAACATGGATGGATACACAAGGTGAGCACAAGTGTATTCATCCAAATTAACAGCATGGATTATAGCCAGTTTGAATTCCCGTGCCATTATCGACTAACAGGGACATCTGGCTCGCAAGTCATTGGGCTAGCGAGACGGGCGGGGGGGGGGCTTAATTTTTCACTATTTTCTTCAAGAATGCTGCCAGGCTGGATTGAAAATCGGGGCATTATTGGCGCAAAGGACTACCACCACTGGGAGCAGAAGGTAGTGTACATGCCCATCCCTAATAATCCCATATTATTGTAACCTATAATCCTCATTCCAGGTAAAAAAAAAAAGCAAGGGCAATCATCCACACAATTTCGTAAAGTGGACTTGGGCAGGACACATCGTGCGAAAGGATAATGGTCAAGACTATAACAAAACGGAGTGTGCAGCCACGGAACGGAACGCGTCCGACGAAAAATCGGTTCACACGAAGATGGATTAGTAGTCGCAGGATCGCGAGTGGCGGCGACGGCTGATAAATACAATTTTATTTCTAGAATCCTGCGAATAGGTTTATTATGTTCTTAGGGTACACAGTGCACATCCCAGAACTAGTCAACACAAGGAGCCCCTCCCAATATAATAATAATAATTGACATTTGTAATTCGCATTTCATCCGTAGATCCACAGACCGTTTGGGCGAATGCCGTTCGCGAATAGCTCCTACCAAGACCGACGCGGCACACGAGGGGGTGGGGTGGGCCAGCACAACGCCCGGCCACCTTCATCTCTCCAGTATTGATGCTAGGTACTCATTTATGGCCGAGTGGACCTAGGGGACCGGTTCAGATATTCTTAACCGACGGTAGCTGCGAGGGGGTTGTCGTTTCTGTGGCGCAGCGTGCCAACTACTGCGTCAACGTTCCACAGACACACACACACCACAAAGACGGACAAAGTGAAGATTGTCCAACGGCTATTGCATTAAAGTGGGAACCAGGTCGCACAGCTGCAGACGAGGATGTGTGCAGCCAGCCAGAGTGGGATGTGCGTCAGGTTTTGTTGCACCCTGCTCGAGCATCCAGACTTGTCACATTTCGGCGGCGGTTACCAGTGCTCTATTGTTGTTACGCTCGGCGGATTCGCCTTACTTGACAAGCTGTGCATCCGCTTGCATGCATCTTAAGACCTTGTCATTTCCAGTTAGTCTGCCTTTCCATACCATTTTTTTTTTACAAAACTTGACCACCCAACACCATTGCTTTACAAGTAAAAAAAAAATATAAAGTTGAATATACAATCGGCGACGTTTCGGGCAATGGCTATTCTTCCACGTCACGTATATTTACGTGGCCTTGTTGACGAGTGTGCCAAGTTGTGTTTTTGTTAGTTTGTATGGCACTGTCAATTCAGCAGCAAAATCATTTTAGCAATTGTTGGT
Organism: Lampetra planeri; assembly: GCF_965212315.1. NCBI lineage: Eukaryota > Metazoa > Chordata > Hyperoartia > Petromyzontiformes > Petromyzontidae > Lampetra > Lampetra planeri. The sequence goes on from NC_136134.1 coordinate 7,625,282, forward strand.
CTATATACTGTACCCGAAAGTTATTTTTCAATGTAAAAAAAAAGTTAATTCCATTACCTTGATGTTACGCATGCCGAAACGTTAACCCTGTTTTGGCAGCAGAAGTCTGTTTCACATTACAGCCGTTTTGCAGCGTTATGGTTAACCGTTGTTGTGCATTCATATCCTTTCATCTTATTATTCCGAGCGTTGACTTGTACTGCGCTTCTCACTCCCTGAATTTGCAGGTCTAACCAAGGTCTTCCTTACAAGAGACTCTCAAGCATTAACGCAGTTTCTCACATGGTTATAGGCGAGTATTGGATTAGATTTGGATTGACTGACAATACATAACTTGACGCGCTTGATAATTATTTCATTATTGAAATAACAGTCCTTTATCACCATTGGAACATCATTTTCCAGAAAAAAATATAATCGTTTTTTTTACCCTTTAATCTGGCAACAAAACTGACACCTTTTTTTACAAGGAGTCATGTTTGCATTGACCACAATACCTGCAGTCATAATACAAACAAAAAACATCTCTGATAATGTATGTATGCACTGTCCTTGAAGTTGAAAAAAAGGTGTCAGTTTTGTTGCCAGATAAAAGGGTAAAAAAACAATTATCAGTCCTTTATCAATTCAATGTTGGATGAAGTTGACGGGGTTGTTTGACCATACTTCACCATTCTGGTCAGTGCAGCTTTGTTGGAAGGGAGGGGGGTCAGCCGAGATATCAGGCGCCACGGATGTTAGCTGTGACAGGGGCTCGAACTTGCATGGCCAGCCAGGTTCAGTGCAATTTGAGTGTGCGATCCAATTGGCACTGTGTAAATGCAGTATAGAATTAGCTATACTGTACTAGTAATTTGGTACAAAGTGTTTTTATTACAAATTTATTGTTTTACATGAAAAATGGCTTTTTCGTTTAAAATTACGGTCACCGTAACTTACATCCCGGATTTTGATTTGTTTCGACTCGTAAGGCAGAGCCAGCCTCAGCGAGTCTCACACGTCTCATCCTAAAACACAAACGAGTCCCATAATCCCCGAACCAATTGGCCTTTCGCGGAGTGCGACGCCGAAGCCATTAGAAAGCAGCCCCCCCCCCCCCGACTTACTAAGAGGGGCGCCACGGTGGCTAGGAGATGTCAACTACCTCGCCCGGTATGCAGGAGGTCGTGAGTTCAAATATACTGCAGGGGTCTGGATGGGAGTTTGTGTGTCTCTCCCCGTGGTCGCGTGGATTTTTCTCCGGGTCCTCCGGTTTTCCCCCCGCACATTTAGGAGTATTTGGCTGCCGCGATAAAGGTCCACGTGATAAGTCGCCTTCGTTGAGCGGTCATTTGGCTTCTAAAAAAAGCTATACAGCTCAGTGGGCCTTACCTGGTAAAAGTTGCTCCACCAACTTAAGAAAACAAAACACGTCTCACTGGACGCCGTCTTATTTATATTCAGCGGAGTTACCAATGTATGCAACTCACACACACTCACACACACCTCTGCATTACAATGTCAGCTACTGCAGTGTCAGCAAGACAAAAACAAAGGTTTAAAACCGGTAGAGTTGACTTTACATTTCGCTATTGTTTTACAATAAAACAAAAGCTACAACGCATCTGCAGTCATTCGTACACATCACAACCCAATTAGGTCCATTTCATGCGTAGTTCGCAAAAATCAAATGGGGTTTAACCAGAGGCGGAGCCAGGATTTTAAGGTAGGGGGGCAACCCCTCCAGCAATGAAAAATGGTAGTTAGCAAGTACTTGTCCCTTGCTTCTTATTCGACGCGTGTGCGGCGATGGCGCATGGCCTGGAAGTATGCTACATAGTGGCAGTGGGAGGGGGGGTCGCAATATGCCGATTTATTACTAATAAACCCCAATGATCCGATCGAAATTAGGGATTTCGATCGGATCATTTGGGGGGCACGTGCCACCCCCCCCACCGGCTCCGCTACTGGGTTTAACGCCCAATATAAAAACAGATACCGCCATTAAATAAAAAAACATTCAAAAACGAGATAACTACAGAACGCCAGCATTGTCAGCGTGGCTTTGTGGTCTGGTGCATTCGTATAACTATGCAGCGAATTAAAGCAATTTCACGGACAAAGTTTGGAAACATCCACATTTCCTGAAGTAACGAAAAAAAATACCCACCAGTAACTTTCTGCCCAATGGCCATCATGCCTCGCAATACTCCACCACTGGACCGGTGCGGTTCACACAAGTTGCTGGTATATCAAGTATTGTTAGCGAGCACCTATTAAGGCCGCCACGATGGGGGGGGGGGGGGGGGGTAATGGCCATGCCCGACCGTTTTTATCTCCCCAGTGGCGATGTTTACACGCACACACCGCACCAGCTACTCATTTTAGACCGTCGACCTCGGACAGACCCCAGGACCGGTTCAGACAAAAAAGAAACCACGTTTGCCGTGGTCACGAATCGAATTTGGCGACTGGGTTTGTAAGCGCAGTGCCAACCATTTGCGCCACGGCTCCCCATATAAAATACACAGAAAGACCAAAGACCCCAGACGCCCTCTATAGCCCAAACAGACTGTTGGGGCGAGCGCTGTTAGTGAGCACCTATGAAGGCTGGCACGCACACATTTAGGACAGGTACACTCGCAAACTCCAGCGGCACAATTACTCAGACTAAAGTCAGGCAAGCGTGGAGCCAGTGCAAATGTTATAACATATACAGTACACACCAACCCAAACTTCCTCCTTGCAACGAATACCAGCACACATCTTTAGCCACCAAATACATCGGCGACACAAGGCTATAACACCGGTAAAACATTACATACAGCATTCAACATAGACTTGTGTAAGATGTTAAGTTACAATGTGACACTGGGTGTTATTGCGCGGAGCAGCGACGACTCACCGGATCTCATCGATGTGTTTGATGCAGTGAGAATGGACTGCGCCCTTCAGTAGTAACTAGGCTGGTAGATTTTGGCCCAAGTGTTAAGACTTTAATGATGAGGGTTGCGAGCGAAACTACTGCCACCTGCAGTCGGCAAACTGGTTCCGCAAGCTAGCCTCACCAAGAGTCGCGCATTATTAATAGCGCGCTCCAATCCCCACCCCCCCAATTATATTATTTAGTGTCTAATGATTAAGCTGCGCACATTGAGGTACAGAGAGAGGGGGGGGGAGTAAGAGGGTTCAATTGTTTCAGAGCAGCTCGCGTGGATTTGATGGGTGTAATATTTAAAGGGCAATGTTTTAATTAACAACATGCTGAGTTTTAACCAACGGCTGATGACACTGTAACAAAAAAATGTTTTGTTACTAGGTAGTAAGTGTTGTTTCCTAATTGCTTATACCTCAAAAGTACAGAAAAGGGCTATTATTCCCCAAAAACTTTGCATTGTGACCAGGACAGTGATATTTTTAAATTGACCTTGTTTCAATGAGAAAACGTGTGCATTTGTATATTTCGTTCACATGAAGTCCTGGATAAAAAAGCAAAGTTTGTGGGGAATAATAGCCATTTTCTGTACGTTTGAGGTTTAAGCAATTGGGAAATAACACTTAGTACCCAGGAACAAAAAAAATGTTGCGTTAAATAGTGTGATTATAGTGCTTATCACTTGTAGAGGAGGCGAGCACGTTGCACGGGTAATTATAATCACGAAATGTTAAGCAATCGTTTGACAATGACATGCAATTCTAGATTTGAAGTTTTCGTGACTGCAAGGATCCATACTCTTTGGTTCTTTCGGTAAAGTCACGTAGGTGAAATTGTTTTTAAATAACACAACAAAAAATTCACCTAAATGACATGCAAGAAAATAATGGATAAATCACGATCCGCGCATTTGATTAGTCCAAATGAGCACAAATTAGCCCAAGCGGGCCTCTCCGATCTTGGAAGCTAATCAGAGATTTAAGCCTGGATGGTGAGTGGCATTGGCGATGATCCTATTAATTAATGTCCCCTCCCCCCTAAAGGCAGCAATTTGTTCGGGAGCTAAATGCCAAGTCTGCTAGCCACGATCAGAGAGATTTAGAGGTCTTCTTGGAGAGATTTCCATATGGCTGCAAGTTACGCGTGTCGGGCAGTAGAGGGCAGTGCAGCAACAACATGTAGCGAATCTTCTGCACTTAAGCTTCCACATGCACGTTTCGCGGCACCACCAAGGGGCCGTCCATAAATGACGTCACGCACCTGGGGGGGGGGGGGGGGTCAGAAATTTGTGACGATGTGTGACGAGGGGGGGGGGGTTTGAGAAATGTGACGTCACATCAAAATGCGCAACTTTAAATAAATATAGACAACATGTTCTGCTTAATTAAATAGACTTTTTAATAAATGTTTTCTCCTACAACATCAGAGTGCAGCGCCACATTAAATACGCGCTACAATAACAATAGTTTAAAGCGATTTGAAGCATGTTTTATTTTTGGGGGGGGCAGAGCTTTGTGACGTCATATTTGAGGGGGGGTCTGACTTTTTGTGACGCCGTGTGACGAGGGGGGGGGCGTCAAAAATCGTCCAAAATCGCGTGACGTCATTTATGGACGGTCCCCAACCCCCGCTGACCAGAATGGTGAAGTATGGCCCCTTAGGGAGGCCGTCATCCAGCAGTGGATTGACCAAGGGGCTGGACATGTGCGTACTCGAGGTAGAATTATTCACACGAATCAATAATCATTGACGTGTTCATATAAACATTGCGATCAATTGTAGCGCCTCTAGAGGCCGCAAGGATACCGTGAACCAGATTTATCGGAAAATGTATCGATTTTTAAATCCTTTATATTAAGTTCACTTGCTTGCTTGCGCGTTTACGACCGTGCAAATATTTCGGTCGTTTTTTAACCCACTTCCCGTGATCCAATCGAGCTGACATTTTGCACACAGACTTGTTGTGCGTGACAATTTATTTTCGTGAAATTTTTTTTCCAGAATTTTCCACTTTTTAGGAAAAAACAAAATTTCATACTTAATTTAAAATACCAATGTGATAAAAATGAAACTCTTACTCAAGAAAAATAGAAATGAATAATAAAATAAAACCGATGCTACGCATATAAAGGATTTATAGTGAAAAACTTTGTTTTTACGGGTTAATTTTTTACACGCGCGATTCAATGCACGTATTGCATATTGTTGACCTTAAACGTGTGGTGGGGTGAAGTGTAGGGACTCCTACCTCTTACATGACGTCTGGCCGGCATGGAAGAGTAGACCAATTACTCTCCAGATAGGGCTCTTTAGAGCGGAGGCATTAGCAAGCAAATGTCGGGCTTCACATTTGCATATTCAGACCGTCCCCGACTTACGAACGGCCAACTTACAAACGTCCGGACTTACGCACGCGATTCCATGTGATATGTTTTAACCATCCGACTTGCGAACCTGCACCGGCACTTCGAACCTAACCGCGGGTCTATTTGGTTCGCCAAATGTACAAATGTACCATACAGTATATTTATTATTATTTATGCGTTTCAAAACACATTTTATAACTCTGTCCGTATGTCTTCTTGGTTCTTTCGGTAAAGTAACGTAGAATGGAAATAATAAAATAAAAGAAAATACTCTTTATTATTTTATTATTTCCATTCTACGTGACTTTACCGAAAGAACCAAGAAGACGAATCCCTGCAGTCACGAAAGCTTTAAATCGAAAAATATGTCCGTATGTTTGTTTAAATACAGTACATTCGTGTGTTCCCACTTACGAATCGCCCGACTAACGAACGGGCCTCAGAACGGAATATGTTAGTAAGTCGGGGACTACGCTCGTCAACTGGCCTTTTGACCCTTACTCCAGCGGCCTATCACTGTTCCCCAGTGAAATGTTTAGACTGATATACTATAAAATAAAACAATTGGAAAACACGGCCTTTAAATAAACATGACTTCCATGCCAGAGTGAAAAGCATGACTGTTGACACAGCAGGGTAACTCAGGAGATTTGTGATGGATTTCAGACTCAAGGGCAGAACTTTGACTGACCTCAGTATCCAGTGTGCACTATCCACTGTCGAGTCTTATCAACATCACAGCATTGCGCCAGAGATTGTAAATTCTTGGAAATAGGTTGACATGCGTGCCCATTTGATTAATCCATCATTAGAGGCATCTGTGACAATCTTTGTGCTTTATGGTTCGTTTAACTCCGATAAAAAAAAGTAAAATACCCATTTGCCAAAAAAAGATGAAGTAACGCCATGGAAAGTAAGGGGCCGGTCATAAACGATGTCACGCGATTTTGGACGATTTTTGACCCCCCCCCCCTCGTCACACGGCGTCACAAAAAGTCAAAACCCCCCTCAAATATGACGTCTCAAAGCTCTGCCTCACCCCCAAAACCATATTTCCATTTTGAAAATAAAACATTCTTCAAATCGCTTTAAACTATTGTCATTGTAGTGCGTATTTAATGTAGCGCTGCACTCTGATGTTGTAGGAGTGTTGTTATAACATTTAGTGTTGTTATAACAATTCTATATTTATTTGAAGTTGCGCATTTTGATGTGACGTCACATTTATCAACCCCCGCCCCCCTCGTCACAAATATCTGACCCCCCCCTCCCCTAGGTGCCTGACGTCATTTATGGACGGCTCCTAAGTACATTGGACTGACTTGCAATCCAGATGTCTTCCTCTTCAATTACATCTCCCGGAACGAGCGTTGATATCATGAGCAAGTGTATTACATTCCACAGCCTCTATCCACCCACAAGTTTCAACAGTCGCTCATGGTGGGGCAAAGTGAGGGTACTCCCCCCTCTTCCAAGACGCCTGGTCACTCAACACTTATGTTGGTCCAGGGGTAGGAATCAAAAGTTTTTTTTTACCATTCCAACCCGTTTTCTACATTTTACTGAAGACGATGACTTCGACGCACTTGTCCTGGGAAGGTTTCCTTTATTAAGGAGCCACGTGCTCACACTGGGACAGGCGGAGACCCCACGGCAACAGGCCCAAGTCTCCTGCGCATCTCCCTTATATACGGTCCGTGGCCACGCCCCCATTCCTGAACCTTCTCGCTGGCTCTTGACCGCTCGCTCTACCTGCAGACTCCACTGTCCTCTTCCATCACCTGGCCACGCTCCTATTCTCGATCATTCCCGTAGCCACCAGTCCCTTTGTACTGCAAGCTGACTCCCCTGACATTACCTCACGTAGCGACCAGTCCCTTCTTACTGCAGGATGACTCCCCTGTCATTACCTCACGTGGCCACCAGTCCCTTCTTACTGCAGGCTGACTCCCATGTCATTACCTCCCATGGCCACTAGTCCATTCGTACTGCAGGCTGACTCCCCTGTCATTACCTCCCGTAGCCACCAATCCCTTCTTACTGCAGTTTGACTCCCCTGTCATTACCTCCCGTGGCAACTAGTCTATTCGTACTGCAGGCTGACTCCCCTGTCATTACCTCACGTGGCTGCTAGTCCACTCACACCGTAGGCTGACTCCCCTGTCATTACACATACATTACACTCGTATCACCACAGAGGAACAACCCCTGAAAGATGTTGCTGAGGCTATTGGCTCAGTTGGGAGTTGGAGCAGTGGGAGCGTGGCGATCCGCATTACGCCACAAACCCAGAGATTCCAAGCCACGGCTAACATCAGTGGCGATATTTGAATTGGTACCGCCCTAAACCACCTTCATGAACTCTCAGCGATGGTTGGTGAAGGTCAAACCAACCCGCTCAGGCCCATAATCCACAAAGCGTGGGGATTCCCTCATCCAGCAAGTGGATTGACGTTGTTATTGTCAGAGCGCTCCCAACTGAGTGCAAAGGTTGCGGAAAAGCAATACTGTACATGTCTGTTACATTTGTAATAATCCTTCCAGAGACGGCTTCGGAATCGGTCCTTTTATTTCCACTCCACAATACACTTTGCTCACTCACTCTCCGTTGCTGGCAGACAACGGAGAGAGGACAGACCACGCACTAAGTTCCCACCGCGCACGTGGCAACCCCAGCCCCCGTCCGCGTGTGACCCTGCTCTTGTCAGTTTCAGTCTGCTCCCGATCGTTCCCCTCCACTCGCTCTTAATACCTTCGTCACGTGGTTCCCCCAGCCAATCGTACATGGACAGCTTCGACCATTCTCGATGGTTCCCTGTCAATCCCGGGACCACGCCCCTCATCCGGCTCCCCATTGGCTGGGGCCCCGAATGGCTAGGCCAATCACTCCTGATGACCTGTCGTGATGACGCATGGGCCATGGTCCCTATCTCAACCCTTATTGGCTACAAGCAGGACCGGCAAGCCAATCCCCACGTGAACCCTCTATGGCTGTTATTACACATTTACAACAATACCACAAGCGACATCGCCACCCAGTGTGCAAACAAAATACAACCGGGCAATGCTGTGAGGGAGCCCTTGTTGTGATTTGACAAACTATTCGAAATATGCGTGATTGATTCACAGCTCAGTGCTATGCGGTGGATTTTGTTGTTGTAACACACGCGATTGAATAAAAAAAAGACTGATATTTAACTGCAGAACTTTTGAAATGAGTTACAGTGTTTTACAATTAAACACAGCACACAGCTTTTGAATTTAATCTTAAATTTGTAGCTTTCGTGACTGCAGGAATTACTCTTTGGTTATTTCGGTAAAGTCACGTATAAAGATAAAATAATTTAAGTTCGCACGTTTTATGAAGCGGCCATTTACGCCTGGGATTTCCCCTCCAGCAGAGTAGAGTGAAAAACATCTGGACACCTGTGAAAAAGAGCTTTATAGCACATCGGATTCCTCCAGTATAAATATATATTCTCATTCTGAAACACTGTATTGTGATTGTGAGTGGTTTGCGCACTCCGCTATGAACCTGGCGATCCGAGTTCGATTCACGGCCACGACTGACGACACCAATTGACCAGTGATCTGTGTCCCGCAAACTCGCGTAAACTCTTGTCAAACAAACTCCCTTGGACGACGACAGGGTGTGTATATCGGGCCTTCATCCAGCAGTGGATTGACAGTGGCGTAGCCATTGAGTGTGCAAGGCGGGTCACAACTGACTCAGGGTCAACCCCATGGCTCTGAAAAGGCCGCCAAGCGGAGCGAACATGGACACGATGTCCTCCCGTTTCGTTCTGAGAACCAGAGGCCCGTGCCAACCGTGCTTCGCTGCGGGTTGCAAGCATGCCGCCCGATGATGGGGTATAGTGTTACCCAGAGGTGTGGACTCGAGTCATGTGACTTGGACTCGAGTCAGACTCGAGTCATGAATTTGATGACTTGCGACTCGACTTGGACTTGCATAACAATGACTTTGTCCCACCTATGAGATGTGGACTCGAGTCATGTGACTTGGACTCGAGTCAGACTCGAGTCATGAATTTGATGACTTGCGACTCGACTTGGACTTGCATAACAATGACTTTGTCCCACCTCTGGTGTTACCGGAGCATGAGGGATCTTGCGTGTGCTTCTGCTAATACACAAGCAACGTGTGCATGGAACTCGGTCGTGTGGACATCGCTTAAAACTATGAACTATTTTATTTTAGTTGGTAAAGCCCCACTTGAGCTATGTAGATCTTTTTTAGAAGCGAATCGGCCGCAAATGATAGCTCGACGATGTGGCCCATGTAGAGCAGCCAAAAAGCAGAGGATCTGGAGAAAAATACATGCGACCACGGGAAGAACATGGAAACTCTAAATCTCCAGGCGTCAGGGTTGGGATCGAACCGACAACCTGGACACCAGGCGAGGTGGTTAACATTACGCTACCGTCGCGCCCAGCAATGCCTGCGTGTAAAAATTGGCCAGACATGCCAAGCCACATTATACGGAGTTAAACTGTTGAAAAAAAAGTTTAGGCAGTCAGCGATTATCTTCTAGGGTAATGATTATTCCACACTCTGCGAATTGAAAATTGTTTCCAAATTGTTAAAAAAAAACTAATTGGGCGAGGCTTGCGAAAGAACGAAACTTTAACCGTCCAACGGTTACTAGAGGTCAACAATCACGTTTGCCGAGTGGCACAAGGTTGAACCATGTTGTGGTTCTGTGAAATATTATATGCATAAATATTGAACTGGGTCCCTTAAGGCGATTTTAGTCTATAATTAGCTGAATGTTGTGAATATATTGAAAGTATGGGGAGCGTTAATATGACTCGCTGATATGATGTTGCACGTTATTGCATAAGCATTTCGCTCTGGGTTTGTTTGGGTATAGCATTGGAACGTGCTCTCCACGTGGCTTGGAACAATGATAACGCACATATGGCTTTCAACAACAAGCAATATAATTTATTGTAAATAATAATGTGAAGGTGCAGCCCTGCAATTGCTTGCTCACGTCACTGCTGGCAGAAGAGCCTCCACCAGAGGGTGCTTTAGAGAGCCCCTCTTGAGCCTATTTTTGGCCTCCTCCTCCATGCTGGTCAGATACCTTGTAAGAGGTGGGTTTACTCACACTTTCTTAGGTTTTTTCGGTAAAGTCACGTAGGTAAAAACATTAAAATTAATAAAAGTAAAATAAAATTAAATCACGACGTTTCGGAGGCAACACAAGCTTCCGTCTTCAGGTGGAACCGTCACAGCCACGACAGCTGTATCAAGTAAATGAGAGATTGCAGGAGCTACAGCTGTCGTGGCTGTGACGGTTCCACCTGAAGACGGAAGCTTGTGTTGCCTCCGAAACGTCGTGATTTAATTTTATTTTACTTTTATTAATTTTAATGTTTTTACCTACGTGACTTTACCGAAAAAAAACCTAAGAATATGAATCCTTGCAGTCACGAAAGCTTCAAATCTAGAATTTACTCACACTTTACCCCACAACGTGGAACCTGGCAATTGAATAACTGTGGTGTATCCATGAGTGGACAAGGGATTTAAGATATGACCCAATTGTTTGAACAACACCGGGATTGTAAGTGGTGTGGTAACCATTACACTATGGTAGCATCTCATTGATGATGCCTGCATTTCTGAAAAAGAGCTATATAGCTCAGTGGGCCTTACCTGGTGAAATAAAAAGTGTCAACCGTTTAGTAACTCGAGAAGCAAGAGGAGCACAATGATCCCCTTCCTGTGGACACGGACAAAGTGCACGGGGACGGTGACGATGCCAAATGCACCACCAATGACCTTCAACTGAAAAGCATTTAATTTTAAATGCAAATATCACTCAATAATAGCAAACATATGCAAACCTGCCAGAACCATAGTCTCATTTAATTGTAAACAAACAAAATGTTTTCCACAAAAGAATTTACAGCACCGGACGGACGAAAAACGTACAAATGACAAAAACATATCAACAAAAACACACATTTAAGCAGCAAGCCGCGACAACACCACCGCTACTGGAAACCGCGATGGCCGTTATTCATTCGGCGCACGACCGCGGAGAACGTTCAACGTCGCTGTCTGCGAACCACGCTTGAGGCACCACCAGGCTGTGTGACTTTAGGTGCGGCACTCCAAGAGCACTTGTTGACCGTGCTAGAAAGGGAAACGCCCTCGAGATGTTTAAAGTCACAATGCAGTGTTGCAGCGCGCACCCACCGAAGCTACGGTTGTGCTCAAGGATGTGGTGGCTAAACGTACAAGGCGTGCCGCTGGAGCCGGGCATTCTCCGCCAGATGTGTACGCTTGGCACGTGGCACGTTTCACTTCCAATGTGAATAAGAGATCAACAGTCCACGTTTAAAAGTCACCCGAAATTTGTTAAATGTCGCGACCAATTTGAAATGCTGTACATAACGGCACGAAATGTCCAACAGTGGGTGGGTGGGTGGATGGGGGTACAACACTTCACGTCCATGACGGTGAAGTGGCAAAAATGTTTAGATCGGTTCAACTTGGGGGTAAAAAAAAAACAGCGTAAAAATAGTTATTTTAAGTTGAAACAAGAACAATGTTGTCTCGGAAATAGTAGTGCGCAAACGCGAGGTGGCCAACAGCCCCCAGTCTGTCCGCTCACACCACCGCTCCCCAGACTCAAACACGTGTGTGTTTTTGGTTGTGAGGCTGCATAAGCAGTCGTGCGTCGAGGTCTATCAGAGCAGCTCAGAGATGGAGAGGCAGCGTTACACTCGATGCACGTGTCGAGTTCCCGTTCTTTTCGAGGCTCATCAACACATCGAACTGCTTGATTGGCAGGACAAGACGCACGGTGGCACCATGGCAAATGAACAGGTTACAACGCACCACATGCGGTGTAAATATCGTGTTTTGAATACTGAATAAAATGCATCCAAGGTGTTGAAAAAAACGCAAAAGTTTTGTTTTTTACATTTAGAACAAAATAATAAAATCAAGCATTGAGATCCATGTAAAAATGCCTTTCCGAATGCCTTTTGGTAATGATTTTTTTTTTATCAAGTATAGAATGTGAAAAAACACTAAGCTATGTACAATACATATTCACAATCGACTCTACAATATACATTCACAGCACATGTTTTCTATGTTATGGGCTGCACGTTAACGTACACCACAAACCATTCCTTGTACTACTGCTAGTATACGACTGCTTGTGCGAATGCAGCTTATTAAAAAAAACATTTTATATGCGGAGGTAAAATTCCACATGTTAATGCTGAACAAACACCACCACTTTCATATACCCTTGACAGGAAGGCATACTCTGTACAAGGCTTTAAATATATCAACCCAACCAGCACTTGAAAACGATTGCCCGTTAAAACAGTCACATGACAGCTTTTTTTTAATCAATGAAACAAACCCAACTTGTTTAAACTTTAATATAAAATTTAACTTCGTGCAAGTGTCACACCTTGCTTAAATTGTGATTTGTTGGACGATATTGAAGATGGCATAATTTTGTCCACACTGGTGTTCATTTGAAGTGATTATTTATTCTGTGGACGTAAAAGTTGGCATTGCTTTACAGTGACCTCGCAAAGTGACATTGAGCACATTTTTTTACATTTGCCCCGTCACAGCTTTCGTATTTCTTTGCTACATCTCAGTTTGTAAAGAATACCTGTTATAGAAATTACCTCTTGCTTTAAACTGAATTCACCACAAACCCTTGTACTTCAAACCACTATCATACAAGGTGGATGCCGCCTTACGTATCATATTTATTGTGACTGCTAAATTTGATTTAAACCTGAACGTCCCCTCTGGTAGTGCAATCGCAAGTGTCCTTAAAGCTTTTTCACGGTGTGTTTAAGGTCATAGAATGTAATACTATTTGATTCAGCATGTGTAAACGGGGGATAATAAGTATTGTAATACATCCAGGTCAGTTTTATAGCCAAATTGGATTTGACACCGCAACGGAAATGTGTGAGAAAAAAGATTCCTCACATTAACACATCTTAAACACCGCGTTAATTGTAGATATACAATATCTTACACTGTACACGACACGTGTATACATATATTTACATGTACGCAAGTTTATATATACATTTATAACCAAACACATTAGATTTCTGCGGGAATTCATTTCCACCTACTCTGACAAAGTTACTATACAACAGCATCAACGGTAATATGTACACAATGTTTTTTTTATACGCATTAACCATGTTTACATGAAGGAATGATGCAATTTGGCCACGTGTATCTACAAAATCAAACCATAAACTCTTGAGATATAAAATAAGCATCTGCAACAATTGCACACGTCAACATGACACCGTAATCCATCGCAACATTACAAACTTTGCACTCTTGCAAAGCGGTGCAATTTCTTTGCCGACATTGCACATCATAAAACGTGGCGTGCCAAAGGTAGGCAGCCGCTCATGTCGTAGTTAACCAAACTCAATGTGCATCTGTATAGGAAGATGCAAGAATATCCAGTTGGATTTGAATATCACTCAAAATATGTGCAGCAATATGGCCTAGGATTTTGTCTTATTTTCTTGATATCACTCTCTAAATTATATACCAGTGCAGTTCCACCAACACACTTCACTCTCCTATTCAGTAGCACGTGACACTTTTTCTTGCCATCTCACACATCCGTTAACAGACCATTAGTTGACTCGCCACACCTCCAGCCGTTCCCATTTTCGGAAAAAGAAAAACGTTCAAGTCGTTCCCGTGGCCACACACGCAGCAGCAGCGTGACTTACAAAGCTTCACGGGGGAGCCAAATCGATGCTCTGGATTGCAGCCCTCTCTCTCTCTCATCCACCCTGATCACTCTAAACCCCCTCGATAGTCAGCAAACACTTCCCAAAACCCATCTCGCCGTCGATTCTTTCATTGGCGCCGCCGACTAGCGACCATGCTTGGACCCACGGCCGCGGGCTCAGCCGTTGAGCAGGTAGACCACGAGTTCGTAGGTGGCCATCATGATGGCCGTGTTGGGGATCTGCCGCAGCATCTGGGTGGTGAGTCCGCGGTAGAGGGCCCGGTAGCCCTCCTCCCTCACTATGAGGCACACTGTCTGCGGCAGCGTGCGGTAGCGAGAACCTTCCTCGCGCAGCCGAGTGCGGATCACCTCTGCACGCCGGCGGCAGAAGAGACGGCAAGGGGTAGAGGAGAAGAGGGTGGTGTGGAGTGGGAATGGGGGTTGGAGCCACATGAGCCAGGGTTAGTTAACAAGGTAAACGCGTAAAGGTGCAGCCCTGCAATTACTTGCTAACGCTACTGCTGGCCAAAAGGGTATTCGAGGGAGCTCAAGCGAGCCTACCTCTTTCCATGCAGGCCAGATGTCTTGGAAGCGGTGAAAGTACCCACACTTCACCCCACCACAAGCGACCTGTCCATCTACAAACTGCGGTGTATCCATGTACACCGCTGGGTGGACAGAGGCGAGGTGAATTTAGGATTGCAATTCCTGTCCTTGACCGCGACACCACGGCATTGTGGGTGCAGCACTATTATTTTAATCAATCCCCAACACCAATGCGTGCATTCCATAACTCTTAAATACAAACGAGCATAATAAGACCGTATTTTTTGTTCTTTAACCTTGAGTCACTCATGTTTACCAATTCTACATTGTACAAGGCTTGTATTGAATCCGATAAATAGACGGCATAACATTCGCCTACTGTACCGCAAAGTCACGAGAAACCTCCCGAACCTAACGCCGGATCCACAGTGACTGTGCTTTGAAACATTTACGCATCGTAGTGCCTGTAAGAAGCGCGTTTATAAAATGTCTACATCTACTCATCCACGCAGGTTTAACGTTCGAACATACTTTTTTCAAGAGTGGGGTTGCTGTTCACTGGTTTGCAGTGACATTTGGAAAACAATTTATATGTCTGGAATGCTCTTCCTTCCGATATTAGGAAGCTACTGGAGCTATGCACTACTTTCAAATCATCATCTAGATTGAAAACGGATTTCTTGAGAACTGCTTTTTGTGTTTAAGTTTGTTGTCCTTCCCTCGCATCTGAGACCTCTGATGAGCACGTTTAGCTACTACGTACTGGCTAAAGAAGATAAACATACATGGGGGGGGGGGGGGGTGCAAGAAAGTTTCAAGCAAGTTTTCGTGGTTAATCAACAATCTGTTACGCTCAGTCACAGCACAATCAGGGGTGGGTGTGGGGACACAGAGGACACACCAGTTGGTGCAATTTGATAAGATAGTCAATTTGCCCCACACCCACAAATAAAAACAACTCAACCAACTGCCACAGGGTTGACTGAAGCTGACTTAGCAGTCTACCGTACATCCACCAGCTTGTTGAATTATTAACGTTTCAAGTACAGAATGGCGGGGGGGGGGGGGATGTTCCATTGGTAGAATTTCCATAGTACATTACTTTTCTATTCTTGCCTCAGGCAAAACGTTCAGGAGCTAAATACCAATGTCGAGGTCCGGCAGCTATGAGACGGCTCAAGGAGTTCATGCAGTTTTGCGATTCCTCCTCCGCTGAAAGCATTGCTATATTTAAGATCGAAACAGGCGGACTTTCTAGCAATTCTGGCTGATCGTCTGGCGAAGCTGGTTGTTGCAATCACGAGCGAAACGTCGTACTCGAATTGTAAATGCTGTGGGTTTACTCTCCAACACACCGGTGTGCTGAAGTAGTAACAAACGGGCACGTTTTATTTACGTGACAAACCTTACTAATTGGCTTGTGCAGGTGGTGGCGGGTTTAATGACAGGTTCATGGTTACACGATCTAACCAAAAAACACCTTAATTATGGATAATATTTGTCGCGAAAGCCTACTACAGTCGTTTCCCATACGGTCCATAATTTGGGTTGCCTGGCCACAAACACACGGCGGCTTGTCTTTAATCTTCCATTTACGAAGGAGATGCATGCATAGGCACATTGATTTTCTGATGGGGGTTGATGGGTTACACCAGTGTCTAACGTACAATATCGCGAGGAAGAATTTGCTCAAATCAATGCGTGACCAAATTAAAACGACAACGGCGGTTCATGTCTATGGCAACGACGATGAAATCACAAACCGGCAACCGTCGCCATGGTGAGATGTTATCTCCCTCGCCTGGTATGCAGGTTGTGGGTTGGATCCCGACCCCAACGCTTGTATATTCAGAGTTTGCATGTCTCTCCCCGTGGTCATGAGGGTTTTACTCCAGGTCCCCGTTTATCCTCCACATTTAGAACCACGCGGTTAGATTAATTGGCCGCGATACATTTCCACACGACAAGCCACTTCGTTGAGCTATCATTTGTGGCCAGGTCGTCGCTTCTGAAAAAAATAGCTAATGAGAGCTCAGTGGGCATTACCTGGCACAAAAAAAACCAACTTTAAATAGTTTAGTTTCACCGTTTTCGTTCGTACCGTGCGGGTAAGCGATGCAGGAAGCGCAGGTCTTAGACGTGGCGGCCGCGCACATCATCCCGATGAAGTCGAACGCGTCCTTCTCCGACGATGAGGCCCCGTCCTGGAGCTCGCTGCCGCCGTCGCCCGAGCCCAGGGGCCGCGCGCGACGCCGCAGGACCTCGCGCTTCAGGCTCTCGTAGATGACAAAGTGGATGATGGTCTCCGAGATGCCCGCGTAAGACGCCGACATGCCGCGGTAGAAGCCGCGGGGGCCTTCGCGCTTGTACACGTAGCGCACGCACTGCAGGGCGCTCATGGCGCGGTCGCCGCGCTGCCTGCCAGACCGTGAGAGCGAAAGGTGCACGGCCGCGTTAGGAGATGAACAGATAAACCAAAAAATATAATTTTATAAATTTACTGGGTAAGGCCCACTGAGCAATATAGCTCTTTTTCAGAAGCCACCTGGCTATCACAAATGACAGCCCAGCTAAGTGGCTGAGCATCGTTTGGAAATATGTAGCGGTCAAATACTCTCATGACGCTGCCCTGGTGTCGTGCATGGCTAGCACACACTGTGGACGTGCAATCCAGAATTCGCTGGTTCCATCTTCTGACGCGCCAGGTGAAACAATGGGCAATTTTTTTAAAGTCTGTCCTGTCTCGGACGACCCAGCAGTTTAAATGGGTAAATAAACTGTGGGCACACACGCCCTTTTTGTCAAAACGACTTGCCAGCGTAGAAGAGGAGGCCAAAATACCCTCGCGCGGGGTTCCCTCGCGCTCCATATCGGGGAGGCCCTTCCGCCAGGAGTGAGGTGAGCAAAAAATTGCAGGGCTGTACCTTTACCTTTTAAGAGATTAACATCTTATTACTAAGCATGTTTCTGGATTAAAACAGACAATTACTCTCAGGATAGACGTGTTGTTGTATCGAGCATGTAAGAAATGATAATTTGACAGTTTGTGCAAATTAAACATGCCGATTTTATATTAACGTAAATGGAGTGAACTAAAGTCTATAAACAAGATGCCACCACCACAGATTCATGCTCTGGAGGGAAGGGTAATTTTTTTCATGCCACGTGTTTCAAGTTTGGGACGCTCTTAATATTCATTCTTTTTAAAAGTTCTTAAAACTCAACATATGATTTAACGACACCTTGGATGGACTGCAGCTACATAAACTTGAGTTTACCATTACAAGCATAGCAAAAAAAAATCCAACGTTTAAAAATATACATGTCCCGAGGTAACCACGGGTGAGCAAGGTGTACTTTGTCAGACAGAAATTCAATATCAGCGAGGCCTCGCCTGACGAAACAAAGGGCACCGATTTGTACCCGAGTGTCGTAATCAGCTGGCTGGAACACGAAATAACAATTGCCCATTATGTGTGCTGTCGTAACTTCCGTGCCCAGCACTACTCGATTTTAAACTCACTTCTTTAGAACTGCTTTTTATCTTTAGTTTGTTGTTCTTGCGCCCTGCACCTCCGATTAGCAAGGCTGGCTACATACAGTGCGGTAGAAGTTATACGTACATACTACTGTGTCTTTACAGAGGTAGTTTTAAGATACAATGGCACCACCATCTGCTCAAAGGCATTCCTTTGTGTGTGCACTATTCAGGGTCAAGCACAGTATTTCCAGTGCTGGCTTGAACAAACAAGTATACTGCACTCATGTGCCTTTTGAAGATACAGTCCAATCAGATGATAATAATCCTAGCCCCCCTAACGCACATCATCAAAGCCGGGTATTGCGTTCGAATTTTAAGCAATTGTCCACAAATGCATTTTTCTCTTTCGTCTAATTTATCATTTCTGATATCAGTTGTGTGATGAGAAGACAATTCCATTCCAAACTCTCGCAATGCAGCTTCACTCGCTGCGCTGACGTATCAAACCCAAATATGTCTGGTATATCATTTGGCTTGCCCGAACATCAAATGCAAGTGTTATAAATATAGAAATTACAAACTTGATTCAATAAAAATGTCAACAATAATTTTCGGGAAAGCATACTGGTAATTCAATCCTTTATTTACCCAGGTGAAAAACTCATCAAAATGAGAACAATAAAATAAAAATATATAAATGTTGTATTTTAGTTACGTAGTTTTAAAGTTTAGTAATATGAACTTGTAACAACTTCTGCCCTCTAATTTTTCATTCGCCATTCAGTAGCTGAAGAAGCTCCCAGTATGAAGACCGACACGTTCAAACTCGTACTGGGCAACACGCGGTAACATCAGAGAGTTTGGCCAGCAGAACACACATTCTGCCTCCAGCAAAATACATTCCACGTATTACTACGAAATAGCAGTTCAACTTCAGGTCAAGCCACGCCAGGGGGGAGAGAGAATGCGCACAACGGCAAACCTCAAAAGTGGTCACAGGGGAAACAGCACCGCCGAGGCTTACCGAGCATTGAGCTGCATGCGCGTCTTGACCAGCCAGATGGGGTTGGTGGCCGTGATGGCAGAGAAACCTGCGTGACGGATACGCGAGAAGGCGGGTGTCAAACGCAGCGAGGTCAACCGGCAAATGCCCCAAGCGGCTTGGTCGGCCACAGTGTCTTGCTCAGGCTCATCGTGAACGGGGTGACGCGATCAATCAAACCAAACACAAATGTCAACAACTGTTTTGGTAATACTGCACTGGCAGTGATGGTGCGCAAGCAAATAGAACAAAAAAAACTCAACATTCCCTCAATACCACTGCTCTAAAGATGAAAATTCATAAATATATTAGGCAACATTTCAGGCAATGGCCCACCTTGACGCCTTTTATCTATTAACACACTGCCTTAAAAATGCAAAAAATACATAATAGGCAATGGCCCTTTTCTTAGTAGCCGAGTTTATTGAGTGCCATTGGCAAAAACGTCACCGATTATCTATTTTCACTCCCTTATGGCGGTGTTTTTTTTGGATAACGCGTCGAGTTTTGGAAAGCACAAATACGAGTTGGTCCACCCGCCTTGGTCTCCGCATGGCGACCACGGGGTTTTTATGCCCAGTTGTTATCGTTAGTTACTCTTAAATGGGTTATTAAAGCCCCCCCCCCCTCCACTGCTATCAAGTCTTCGCCAGATAAACCAGAGTGTGGCACCAGATGTTGTACCTAACGGCCATGCTGTCCTTGTCATCAACGCATGCAATGTGACGTTTTATGCCATCTGTGTTAAAAACGAGTTCGTTGAAAACTCCTGATGTTACGGATGTGTGTGGTTCGATGCGGGAATTCCAAGTTTTTAGCAAAAGCAAAGCAAATTAATTAGCCTTACATTTCCCATTGAAACAAAATGATTTTATATAATACTAGCATAAGTACCCGGCATTGCCCGGGTGAAAAATATATTTAATAATCTTACATATATACACACCCTCACCACTCACCCTCACCATTCACCCTCACCACTCTCCCTCACCACTCTCCCTCACCACTCTCCCTCACCACTCATCCTCACCAATCACACCCTCACCAATCACCACTCACCACTCACCCTCAACACTCACCCTCACCACTCACCACTCACCCTCACCACTCTCCCTCACCACTCCCTCACCAATCACACCCTCACCAATCACCACTCACCACTCACCACTCACCACTCACCCTCACCATTCACCCTCACCACTCTCCCTCACCACTCATCCTCACCAATCACACCCTCACCAATCACCACTCACCCTCAACACTCACCCTCACCACTCACCACTCACCCTCACCACTCTCCCTCACCACTCATCCTCACCAATCACACCCTCACCAATCACCACTCACCACTCACCCTCAACACTCACCCTCACCACTCACCATTCACCCTCACCACTCTCCCTCACCACTCATCCTCACCAATCACACCCTCACCAATCACCACTCACTACTCACCCTCAACACTCACCACTCACCCTCACCACTCTCCCTCACCACTCATCCTCACCAATGACACGCTCACCAATCACCACTCACCACTCACCCTCAACACTCACCCTCACCACTCACCATTCACCCTCACCACTCTCCCTCACCACTCATCCTCATCAATCACACCCTCACCAATCACCACTCACCACTCACCCTCACCACTCACCCTCACCACTCAACCTCCCCTCACCACTCACTAATCACCACTCACAATCGCCACTCACAACCGCCCTCACCATTATATTTTTGCCCCAGTCAACGCCGGATATTTCCCATTCGTAGCAGTTTATATCAACTCTATAAGCAACTTATATTAAACAGGAAGCGCGATCTTAAAGTAATTTACAACCTTCGATTAGTCCTTTGTGCGATTCCAAGAATCGATTCCTGGCATGTTGGGGGTTTACATTTTGAATGATAGAGTTTCATTTTCATTGTCATTTTATTTTTTTATTTTTTCAGGAGTTTTTAATTACATTTTTGCCCCGGTCAACGCCGGATATTTGCCGTTCGTAGCAGTTTATATCGACTTTAACCAACTTATAGTAAACGGGAATCGTCCGAATCTAAAGGAATCTACAACCTTCCATTCCTTTGCGCGATTCAGAGAATCGATTCTTGGCGCGTCGGGTTTAAAAGTAATTACACTGTTGTTTTTTCATTGGTATGTAATGTTTGAAAGTTTTCATAAGATTTTAAATGTATTTTCCCCCCGGGCAACGCTGGGTATATCGAGTTTATACGACAATTGCGTGCGCATATTTTTAACGGGAATTAAAAATGGCGTCCACCCGGCAGCGAATGCGTCGCTACCCGTTGCCAGGGGCAACCGCCGTCCAATGAAACTGCGTATGGTCCGGCGACACACAGACAGACAGACAGATTTGCGATTTTATATATATAGATGAAAGTGTTGACATAAAATGTGAATGGCAATTACAGGAATTTTAGATGCTTTAGAAAAAATATTTCATGCCCTTGAGTACATGGAGTTATATTGTGATGTCCAAATAGAAAGCCTTCCGAGTACTCGCTGAATTTCAACGTCGCCAATCCGAAAGACCGCTCCATGAACTGACCATCGAGAGCGATATGATGTAGGTTTAAATGAGCAAAATTACAATGTTTCAGGACTAAGTGAGCCTGGGCTGATAGCAAGCAATTGTTTCAGAGGCCGACACATCATAATGGGAAATTGAAAGCACCATCTATGTATGTTGACTTTCTTTCGCACCGTACGTAGCCAATCATGCTATTCGGAGGTGTGCATTGCAACACGGCACTCATTAATACAGGAATACGAGCAATGACACCAGAACAAAGGCTTGCTCTCATGAACGATATCACAGGGTATTTTGATGTCCACGGCACAGCATGACCATGTGGCTATGGGAGTCTGGTGTGGAAGAGTAGGCCTATTACCCTCTAGAGGAGCTCTCTAGAGCCTCCCTTGCCCGCTCTATTTGGAGGTACTTCTGTCTGCAGTGACACGGGCAAGCATGCAAGTGACATGCAAGGCTGTACCTTTACCTTGTTTAACGTTACCTATGGCAGTCAAACGTATGACTGGTGAATGCGCTCATTGCTAAGCAACGCAGCAGTCACTGCCGCTCGCTCGGGCTAATATGTTTGTTCCATTAAGTTACCCCCCTTAGGAGGGTATGCATTAGCCCATTGACTCGTCATGTTCTGACACGTGCGCCGCCGCGGCGGGCTGAGTGCTCGTGTCATTATTTTAAGGGGATAGTTACAGGGGTGGTGACGGTGGGGGAAGAGCACGGGGAGTGAGCGAGGAAGGCAAACGCAGTCGCAAGCACAGCGGTGCCGGCACGGTACCCACCCAAATGAGCCGAGCGTTGCTCACTAGCCGTGCGATTTTGGCAGCAAGCGCAGCGAGCACACGCACAGTGCCGCTAAGGAAAGTCAACAACACAAACCGGCAAACGGGAACACACATAGACACACACGCGCGCACCATCAGCAGAACGGGATGGCTGGAAAAAAGCATCGTAGCGTTAAGTCGGCCATTGGTTTATTTTTACATTCGTTGCAGCTGCTATCGAATGAAAATACCGGTTTCGTCGATTGATTTTTCATTCCAAATAAGCGATTCATTTTAAAGTGCACATTGTATATATGTACAGCTTTTTGCAAATCTGCTGGATGAAAGCATAACCATGCCGGGTTGGTGATTTGGGGTTGTTTAACCATGCTTTGTCACTATATGCTGCTCATTTAAAAAGAATGCTGGATGATAGGTTACCATTTAAAAAAAGAATGAGGTGCATTAGTCCGCAAGTTTCTTCAACCAAGCCACACTGATGAGGTTGGGGAATCGTGGTGAAACAACTCCGATGATTGACATGGGAGTGGGGATGTCTTCATCCAGCAGTGGCTATACAAAGGGATGCAAAATATAATTATTAAAATGTGCCATTTCACAAACATTTGAGGATTTTCAAGACGAACCTCCATCGCCCTTTGGGTGTAAGACACACCATTCTGCTTATATCGGGTCAATTGTCAAATAATTGCTTATTTATTATTAGAATAACTTTCCAGACATCCCATTTTACATTCCGAAGCAACTCCTAACAGATCAGATTAAACACAATAGCATTAACAATCACGACATGGCAAAAATGGCGAAGCGATGTGTAATATTGCTATGGTGTCCTTTCACAAGCACTGCCACGTTTGTTTGCATAAAGATGAAGCCAAATGAAGCATTCACGGGGTTAAGCACAATATTTATCATACCCTTAGATTTTTTTCGGCAAAGTCACGTAGGGAATAAATTGTTTTAAATAGTAATAGTCATCAGGTGGGACCGTCACAGCTAAATTTACTGTATCAAGTTCACTTGATACAGTACATTTTATTATTTCTATTTTTTATTATTATTTTTACCAACGTGACTTTACCGAAAAAACCTAAGAGTATGAATCCTTGCAGTCACGAAAGCTTAAAATCTACAATATCTATCATGCAAACAATCTGCGGCGGGTGTAATTGTGGTCATGACGAAGCAGCAGGTCAATTTCTGTTAAACTCGGAGCAAGCGTGTTATGATGGACCCTTAACGGGTAAAGCAATGCGTCGTTTATACATCGTTCCATTCTGTCAGTGCAGCGAGAAGCCTTCCACAACATGTTTACGTAGCAGATGCTAGTATATCGAGTGGCGGGCTATTCCTGTAAAGTGCCATAGAGTGTCGCTGCAGCGTTAGGTTTGCACAGGCTCCATTTATAGAAATAGAGCGGAGAGGAATTTAATAAAAACTGATCGACAATATGCAGTGTTACGTAATGTGCATACAGGCATCTTGGACGTGTAATGGCAACGTAAATCGGCGCAAACTTTAAAACTAATATTCCGCGTGAAAAATAAGCCGCGCATGCCCGCAAGAATGCGAGAGGACTAAGAGGCACTAGTCTCTAAGCGGATGACGTGTGTATCAGGTTACAGCTTGCACACAGATCGATCGTTAAGCCGCTTTCTAGAAAATTAATCGCATCCCTTTATTGGCTGTACGGCTTAACTGCAATAAGCTTTCTGTTTTTCCATTCTCTGTGTGACAGATGTAAATTATAGCAACCTCTAAGCCAGAATCCTGATTTGTTTAAACCAACAAGTCTCTTGGTTTGCCCAAAGCCTGGATGGGAAATGCTAAATACAATGTTACAAAGGACTTATAATTTACTGGATACATTTTTTTTAGCTTTCTTAAAGTTTACGTTTAACACTGGGCTATTCAATTATTGTATTTCACGGGGTTAATGCCAAATAATACAAGCAGTATTATTTTCTCCTTTCTATTTCCATGCGTACCAATTCACCTATTTTATATGGTCTCCCTCTGAAAAGATGTAATGGGAAATTATACTCGCTTAGTAATACACGCTATGCGTACTGTATTATGAAATTACTGTAAAACGTTATTATTTTAAACGTTAATGTATTCGCGTTTCACATACAAAATTAAAACCAAAATGCAATATTATTACGGAATAAAGAGCCCACACTAATGCCGAATGCCCACTCCTACCAAAGCATTGCTTCTATCCAAAAGCACGTGTGGCTTGGCACGGGACACCGAGCACGGCTAGGTGCGGGTTTGGTGGTGCGTGTGGCTGCCCAAAGGAGTGAAGGGAATTTAAACCGAGCAGTTTGCGCAAGAGGCCTCCCACGCCTGTTGCCTGTTCCTTGTTCCGTTAGCGGTTGCGGCAAAGTGAGCCGCAACTTGTTTGCGGACACCGTTCACAATCATTTCGGTGTTGCTGCGCTAATTCCTGGCACGGGCAGAACAAGGTGGCCCCTTTTTCCCCATCTCATGTTTATGCTGACCCAATGGCACGATATGTTTCTGTCACCATCTCGCTACGCTCTACTGAGCAGTGCTAAATTAATTAAAAAAAACAGTGGTGGCTTTTATTCATGAACCATGAGAGGGCCCTTGAAAAAGTTTTGTCTTACCGTAAATGCCAAAACTATTCAAAGTATTCATTTTAAAATATCGCACTTACCAGCAAACGCAGCTGAGCATATGTGCACTGCTGTTGATTCCGCCACAAACACGGTGTTCAGCTTTTCCTTGGCTCCAGAATAGGCTGCGAAGTAAATAGCCCTGAGACACAACCATTGGAGGCGGTCAATACTTGGAACTTGTCGACGTACAACATTGCAGTAGGTCTGGTGCAGCATTGTGAAAACCAACTGTAAAACAACACCAGTGTCGTAAAAAAAAACGTGAAGGGCGCAACACGTGCAATACAAAAACAGCATCGACTTTGGACAAGTCAGCATCAAGTGTGGTTTGATAAATAAACTTGCAAAAAACACCACAAACCACGAATTACTGTGAACTGGTGTTAATGTTGAAAAGGGGCCAATATAGTGCAGTTCTCTGTACAAACAGCAAGTGGTTTAATAAACCCAGCTTTACTCACGAACATTCAACCACAGGTGAATAAGACACCAGGTGTACACATTCCCACGACTGTGTATGTATGGAGAACTTCTTTCGCATCGTACGTAGCCAACCGTACTAATCACAGATGTCCTTGCGAAGAAACGACATCTGCGAGTTCCTACGTGGTGACTTATACGTGTGGAGCCAGGCGTGACCAGTACCTGGAAGGAGCCACGCCGACCAGGTTTGGGCCCAGACCCCGGAATAAAGAGCGAGGGCCCTCATTCTCAAAGATGGTTCTAAAGAAACAACAACAAAATACAATGCAAACCGGTTAGTTTGTAGCATCCACAGCAACAATGAACGCTAATACCGTAACGATATGAACAGAAAAGCCAAAGTAATTAACTTTTTTAGTGTAGCCTGGAAACCAACTACTTCTGGGTTGTGTGAAGTTATAAAAGTCAGAATTTGCCAGCTTCAAACAAACACAGCTGGAAAACAAATGTTCAGAGAGTTTGGTTCACAGGCTGATGGACTCAAAATGTCACTTTTATTTTTACACGGCAACAGAGATGCCTGCAAATGTATTCATTTTACTATCCAGTCTACTAAGAAAGCAAATACAAATATTTTACATAATTATTTCTCAATCCATGAGGCATTGTTCCGTGCCTACCACCTTGTGAAGGTTTCAAAAGCCAAACTAGTGCGCGCAAGTGTTGTTGGCACACTTACTCAAGGCCAAAAAGCATGGACAATGGGATGCAGTAGATGCCTACATCCTTTTGTACACAATGGAATGCACCAATTCCCACATGCAAAGGGGGAGCACCACATTTACACACAATCGCACTGCAGCTGCTCCTTCACGTTTGCATACTACAAAGCCAGATGAAACTGATGAAGTATGACATTTGGCAATGTGTAGTTATAACACTATATTTTCTGAACGGGTTTACGTTGCTTTTCTCTTTTGGGATTACCACATGCAGTATCAGGATACAATAAGACAAGTGGAGATGTGGCGATTTTAAAGGTCATTGGAGGTATATTGTATGCACACCTCAATGTCTTTTTTTTCCACGTTTTTGAACAGCAAACAAACAATTAGGTCAAAAGACAATGAAGCCTCCTCTATCAATAGTTCACACACTTGCATCTTTAAGAGATGAGCATCATCCCTTAATTAAACTAATGCCTAAAAAAAACGCCAGCAACTTCAGGCATACAAGACTCATTAGAATGTGGTGAATAATTAAAACCATTCAACCACGTGGGTGAAAGGGCATAAGCAAAAGGTTACATTAACAAAAAGTTAATAAAAATAAATCAGACAACAAAGAGACAAGCTAGAAAAGAACTCAATCCATTTTGGGAATGTGCCTCTGGTTAAATTATAACAGCGGCTCCCCCGGTATTTTGTTAACACAATTCTGGATCTAGTGACAGTGCCTCGAACACTAGTTGCTTTGTTCCAATTGCGATGCAACCGAAATTATTTCCAAGTAAACCGTTGAACAAAAAAATTATAAATATTGCGTCCTCGCGTCCTCGTGGGCATCGAGTTTGCCGTCGCCAATTTGCAAGCTTTGGTTCCACTTGCTTGGAACCCAACCAAGAGTGTGAGAGGTGAGATGCGCACATGCACACGTGTGCAAGCGCGCGCTTATTCGACGATGGCAGCCAACTGGAGGAAGAGATGCGAAATCACGCGCAGTGCATGCGCCCGCCACGCGCCACGCAGCGTGGACATGACAAAATACGAAGCGCAGGCTGCGGAGTGTATCCAGCGGACACGTGATACCGCCATGTTTCCAATTACCACTCTTTGGCGGTGAAAGGGGGTGGGGGCAAATTCAACTTTTAAAACTTTGCAAAAAAAAAGATTAAATGCAAAATGCTACGTCTACAAATACTTTGAGAAAAAATGTTCACAGAGCAATGTGCCCAAAATATGCACAAAATATCATTATACGCTTTATTTCTTTGCAAGATGCTTATTGTAACGCTTAGAATTCATGAGCTTAATTTAGCATTGCATGAGCAACACCAACAAAAAAAAATCTGGAAACCATTGCTGACCTGATTACAAAAATAGAATAGTATTTGGTTGTGTGATTGCTTGCTACACACACCAGTTGCACCTCTGATTAGCACGGTTGGCTAATCACGGTGGAAAAAAAGTTTAAACATACATTGACTGAAGGCCGAGTAGCAATATTTTTCAATATTAACACACACATTTTGATGGAAAGAAAGTTGTTCCATCATTAAACTATTCAGCTTTTTTTTTAAGTGGGTTTGTTTGTCTGTCATTCTACGTTTAACTCAGAACCAAAGACAGTAAAACGATGCACCGCTGTGTACACGGCCGAGATGGCACCAAGAGGACTGCTTTGGTCTGTGTCGCAAAAAACCTTTGCAGAAAACAAATCAGAATCTTTATTTATCCTGGAGAACAACGATAAGCGATGGAGCTACTATATTTTCACAGATGTCCAGTAGAGGCGGGTGAGACATCGACAAGGCGAGCTTGTTATAACAAGGACAACATACTACTCTACGAGCTGACTGTAAGAATTGTTGTAACCACCACACTCTTTTCGATTTAAAGCTTTCGTGACTGCAGGGATTCATCTTCTCGGTTCTTTCGGTAAAGTCACGTAGAAGGGACATAATAAAATTACATTTTATTATGTTTTTTATTTTATTATTTCCCTTTTACGTGACTTTACCGAAAGAACCAAGAAGATGAACGCCACACTCTTGTATGCCTTTCCGGAAACAAAGCGTTACTACATTGCATGCCCAACAGAACCATATACACTAATTCTAGATTTGAAGTTTTCGTGACTGCAAGGATCCATACTTTTAGTTTTTTTTCGGTAAAGTCACGTAGGTACATTTTTTAAAAAGTGATTAAATGTAGTTGTTTTAATTTTATTTAATTATTTTTTTTACCTACGTAACCATGTACACTGCAAACACCACCTTCTACCAATGATAAAAGACGTTCAAGCTCATAACAAATAAATCTTCACTTTTTTATTTGCAATGTTGCCATTGCAGGGCTATCAATAGAAGCGCTAGGATGACTGATTAATGGAAGAAAAAAAACAGTTTCCAATTCCCTGGACTCGGTGTATCAGCCACAAATGACATCATCGCTTTAGTTAACACACATTGGACCTGTCACCGCTAGCCTCAAGACTGCTAATTAGCACACTGTCGCTACAGATTATGTCCGTCGATGTAGCTGCTGAAGATGAGGTGCCATTTCACTCGGGACGAATCTGCTGCAGTGAGGCGATGTATTGATTCAGATATTACAAACGTGCTTACTGTAAAAAAACGTACCGTTGTGATTGCTAGCCCTTAGCGTGCGCCTACTTATGCTTACTCTAAGCTCTATTTATCAGTTCACTGGGTATCGCAAGTTCTTATTCTATTGTTAAGCCTTCATGGGTATTTGTGCCTACTTCCGTCCTTACTAATACAAACAATTGACACTCAAGCATATTTACACACGCTACATTAGGTACAAGAGTGCGTATTAGTGTTCACTGAAGTAACCTTCAAGTGAAGGGCAGCATTAAAAAAAAAAACTTTTTTTATTTTACCAGGTAAGGCTGCCGAGCTTTCTAGCTCTCTTTCATAAGTGACCTGGCCTACAAATAATAGCCCAATGAAGTGGCTCATCATGTGGAAATGTATAGCAGCCACATACTCCAAACGCATGTTTCTAAACGTGGAGGGAAAACCCGGAGGACCAGGAGAAAAATTGACGCGACCACGGAGAGAGACACGCAAACTCCAAATATACCGGCGTCAAGAGTCGGGATCGAACCTACAACCTCCTACATAAAAGGCAAGGTAGTTAACATCTCGGGGGGGGAGGGACTAGCACAATACGTGCGTGTGTTTATGGTCATTCAGTAAAGACCTTACCAGGGGCATGTGCACACAGCAGGTGTTTGCTGGCTTCACGTGGTGAGAATGCAGCTCTGATAACAGAGGCTCTTGCTGGCTTTTTCCAGCTGTTCGTGCGCATCTGACCTGAGAGATTTGCTTGTTGATTATTAAGAACACCGCCTCCTCCTTCAGACGGATGTTTGTCATTCGCAACCAAGGAGAGCTGTTCACGTTGTTTCAGAGCACATTGTTTCAGCTCTTAAGCCCGAACGTTAGCATATGCCTGGTGCCAGTAGATTCGAGTTGGCGTCAAAGGTGACATGGACAAGAACCTACGGTGTATATTTTTCAAGGCGGTGCTGAATTACACAGCAAATTTTAGCCATCGACACAATGGACAACTGCAGTATAGCAATATAAGAAAAAAGTACGGAAATAATGTATTAGCCTTAATATATACATCAACACTAAGGCTAAGATGGCCAAGAGATGGAAAATACAGCTATCGATTTGAAACAGTGTAAGAGTTAGCCCTTTACATAAAGTGTTTTCTCTGGGTACTCTATTCACTCCACAAGTCATCGTTAACGAGGCTGACCAAAGCAACCTCCCAACGCAGGACCCTAAAACAACAGTCTGGATGGAGACTTAGCGAAGCTTAAATAACCTTCACTCTTAAGACACCAGAATCCAAATCGGAAATGACTTCCTACTGGGGCAATATACGAAATGAACCTCATGGCGGCACCCCGGGGTACCATAGTACCCCGGCTCTCGCATAATGTCCCTGATGCAATCGATTTAAGTCTGTTGATGGTCGGCGATGCGGCAATCGACTCGTCTGGACGAGCTGTGCACGATGGTGTGTACGAGCGTTCGGGGTTTCGGCGCAATCGTCCTCGCTGCGTTTCGACATCGCGGAGTAACACCGATTTCGGATTGATTGGTACCCCAGTCGCGGAGTTAAGTACACCCCTGGGAAAAAAAGTGTCCCAGAAATAAGATATTTAATTGCCTCATCCATTTTGTATTATTTGGTACCCCGGGGTACCGCCATGAAGATCAAATCACCAATGTGGCCAACGTTAAAGGAACTATCTATTTAAGAAGAGACTTTGGAGACATGAGAAGTCTCATGTCAACAAAGGCGATGGCCACCTTGGTGTGGCGTCATCGTAATGCAGCATTTCTTGCTTTAAAAATTACGCAATGGATCAGGCGAGGCGAGCAAGCCACACGTGTTAATATTGACAGTTACAGAGAGCCATGTTTTGTATTTGCGTTTATGAACAGCTCTGGTAAGTTGATCAAGAGGAAGTTAAATGTTGGGATATGTATTTTAGGCACTGAAAACCACCTTCTTCAATCTAAACAATGACGATAATTCGGTTTAATATATCTCAAATAACCGAGAATGAGCTTATAGCGAATCGGTAGGGTACAGCTGCAATAAGCCTTTCAAGAAATTATTTCAATGTGTATTCAATACAATTACCATTAACTTTCTTACAAATTGCACAGTGAAATCATTTTGGTGAAAGGCAACTTTATTGCCCAACGGTGGTTTGATACTTGTATGGACAACAGGAGTGCATACGCAATGACACCGATATTTGTCACACGCGCACACTTAACGCAGACCGTGTCTTTGAAACGTAGCGCCTTCGGGATACCGAACTTACTTAAGACGACTTAAATGCAATCACTGTTTTAACTCAAAACATCGCACGTGCCACGGCACATCTTGAAAAGGCACGTGTGTGTTTTTTTCTGAAGGGAAAACATCACACGTTTGGTAAAGAACATTTTATGCTGGGGGCAACTAATTCACTTGCACTCTAGTGGCCACACCCAAATAAGACATTGGCTTCGATCAACTCAAGTTTAAACACTGGATTGTTAAAAACAGGGGAGCTGTTGAGTAATGATGTTATACAACTTGGTTTAAACCAATCACACAGGATTGTGTGCTTTGGGTAAGACATATTAAATGTGTATAATCTATATTTATATGGTAAAATTGCCCTTCAGACGACTAAGTATGAGAGTGGTGTTTGTCTCTGTTAGTATACAAACAAATGGACAGAGAATGAGCTACGTGGTCACACACCACATCACAAAGGATCTGTGTAATCAGTAAACGTCTCCCACTAACATTTCCTAACGCAGCAATGTAGGGTTTTGTTCTTATGCAAGTGTTGTGGAATGCAAACATGACTGTACTTGTGCGACTTGGCCAAAAAGCAGAAGCATTCTTTCCTTTCAACTTTATTAATTTTAATTCACAAAACTAATGAGAAATATGAATGTGCATTAGATACACGTGAAATCGAACACCACTGCATAGGTTTTCATGGCTGTGCTGTATCGTTCATCAATGTGCATCTATCCTGGCACAAGCGCTGTGGTGATGTCACAGCCGCTTAGTAGCAAATGGCAGCTGTTGATGTTCCTGGATAATTCCTCAAGAAGCTCCCAGCCACATGCAGCGAAACATTGGACATCACGCCAAACAACATGCAGTGCAACGCGAAAATACATCAGGGAGCTAACACCAAATTCAAAACGTGTCTATCTGCTGTATAGACCCAGAGATTCTACAATCCTTTGAAAGAGTTGTAATTTCCAAACTGATGCAGACAGCACTCAATTTACAACTGGAAATGTTACGCTTTCAAAGGATGTCCACTACCCTATAGCAGATTGGGCTTTGGTATTGCCCGGTAGATAATTAAAAGTGACCCAAGGTAAACTGGGTCATTAGCAAACAAAACGAACGTGTGGTGTGGTGATTCATAGGCCGTCTCACTTGCCAGTGCAATACTTTAAAAGTGAAACAGCACCTGGTTGCGGTCTCCAAGGAAACCTTCATTCTCAGTTTATGAACCGAGAGAGTAAGCCAGCATTTTGAAGGTGTCACTTGGGAGTATTTGCATTAACAGTAATTTAACAGTGTAAAATGAGAAATTAATGTGTAACACGTACACTTTCGCGACCAGTATTATTCATAATAAAGTTTTTTTGTGTTAGATCGCGTAAGTATAAATGTGTCGTACTTCTCCACCATCCGACACAGCCAGCAAGGTTGTTCACGTAAACAACGCGCCAATTAGAAACTACATCAGCCCACCGGTGTGTTGGAGAGTATATCCGCAACATTTATAATTTGAATACATTTCGCTGGTAATTACCGTACATCCAGCATCACCGGGCGATTTAACAAATCGCCCGATGATGCTGAATGTAATTTGCCAAATCATACGATGATGCTGGAGGTAATTACCAGCGAAACTTCGTATTCAAATTGTAAATGTTGCGGATATACTCTCCAACACACCGGTGGGCTGATGTAGTAACTAATTGGCGTG
Organism: Lampetra planeri; assembly: GCF_965212315.1. Taxonomy (NCBI): domain Eukaryota; kingdom Metazoa; phylum Chordata; class Hyperoartia; order Petromyzontiformes; family Petromyzontidae; genus Lampetra; species Lampetra planeri. The sequence continues at coordinate 7,658,097 of NC_136134.1, forward strand.
TTGTGTACGTGACAAACCTTACTGGCCGTGTCGGGTGGTGGAGAGGTACGACACATTTATACTTACGCGATCTAACCCCCCAAAAAAAACCTCTATTAAAAAAAACTTTATTAGGAGAAATGTTTATGTTATTAGGCACCCTGGCATAGGTTTTCACTGAAAGATGCACAATGTGATCCGCTGTCACAATCGTGCACTGTGCAGAGTCCACATCCACCTACCCATGGGGAGATAAACGATAGCAAAAGTCGCACACACCTTTAGAGCTATAAACACCAACAGCGAAGAGTAAACTATACGGTGAAAATGCCATACTTAGCAGAAGGGGAATGGGCACACACTGTTGGGGGTCACAGTAGAGTAATAAACTAAACTTAGCCTTAGCCCAGCATTAGCAAAACTAGCCAATCAGCTCCGTGCACCATGCCTAACTTGGCCCTACATCTAACAGAGATTTGATTTAATAAAAAGGGGGATTGGATGCTAAACCTAATCCATTTTTAAGTAAATAATGCCTCCTTCCTTTTTTACATATAGCCATCAGCCATACGGCCTTCTGGGAGTGTACTTTATCAGCAGAATTGGTTCAATACAAGCACACTCTGGACCGGTTTCAACATTCAGTGTCTCTTCAGCAGCCAGGCTTGCTTGAACCAATGCTGGTGAACTCTCAAATGTTTTATGGTAAAGTACACATATAACTGCTCGTTTCGGTGATTTGCAATGTATGCATGTTTCACTTCTGTTGCACCGTACGTAGCCAACCGTGATAATCGGAGGTGCGGGAAATGCAGGGTGCAAATGCACGGTGCAAAGAAATCGTCTCTTTACAGAGTGCACAGACAGCGTCATGAGCTCGTCGCGATCACGAGGGCCCCTCACTTGAGACAGAGTAGCGGGCTGGGAGGCGTGGAAGGCGCTGCTCGGGCGAAGGCGGCAGGGTTCACCGAGGAGACCGTAGACAGGCCGAGCTCGTGCAGTAAGACGTGCGAGCTGTACACGCGGCTCGCTGTCCCGGACACGGTCGATAGTGACATAACGCCCGACGACTGCAGCCTCGTCTTCACCACCTCAAGCGGGCATGTCAGGATGGCACCCACCGTGCCGCCACACCTGCAAAGGGCGGACACCGCGAGAGTCAAGCCGATGACTGGCGAGGTGGCGACCAAGCGACGAGGGTAGGGCAAGGAAGGTGGGTGTTCGTGCGTGGATCTGGCAAGGTTCATTCCCCTTCACCTGCATGATTCTACTTTGTGGGACCCCTAGCCATGCCAGTAGTCTCCAGTATGAGAACCACTACTGCACTTCACAAAGTTGTGTTGTTCATCGGGGTTGTTTGAACATACTTCACAAAGTTAGTCAGTGTGAGCTGGTGAAGGTAGTGGGGGCAGGACAGGTTCAGACGTTACTAAATCAGTGACTGTAACCCACAGAGGAAACAAATGCAGGTCACCAGGTTCGTAGCTAATCACGGTACCATCACTCCACCCCACAATATAAGTAACCATAAACAGGGTAATGATTATTTGAAGAAAAAAAACAAACACCCCAAAATAAGGTCAGAATAATCAGTGCATGGTGCGAACTTCAGTGAATGGGTTTAAAGGTGTCATTGCGGTCAATACATTCAAACTAAGCGCTGGGACTGGGAATAAATTTTACTTAACCTCAAGAGTCCAAAATAAAACCATCCTACCAGTAAGAACTGAAAAGGTGTTTTTGCAATGATTGTGTTGTTTTAAAACTTACTAAGCAGATATTTAGTCAGCAAAAAGAGCGATTATAAGCCTCCAGCTATATTAGAGTATCCTCCCTCATTTTGGCATGAAGCTGTCTTGCACGATTGTCATTTATTAAAAGTGTAGCACTCGTTTCCCTTGCTGTGACTCACGCGGTTGGCACCAGCTACAAACCAGGGACCCCCCCTAAAAGCTTGACTTAAGCCAGACATGGAAACAGTGTTGCAGGCTACATGCAGCTTAGAGCCATTAGACCATAATGAATGCTCAGATTCTCGTCTTTACTGGCTAGTCAGCATGTTGCCCTGTAGATTAAGCTGCATTCATCTCTTGAAACAAAACGAGCACCGTTGGCTACTTACGGTGCGAAAAAAGTTCAACGTACATTTTAACTCATGTGTACCCATCACTGATGCCAGCATATCACACCGCTGCATTTCATTTTTTTTTACATTGGAGTTCTACTTAAAATTAACCGGAATACATAATGAACTGTGAAGATAACAAGCCACAAAATGCATTCCTGAATTAACACACTTAATATATACTGAGGGGTTCAATGGAGAGCTGATGGTGTGTCGCATGTGGTTTTAGCACAACAAAACAACCACACATTCTCGGAAACGTCTAGAAACGGCGAGGGTGCAAGCGTGTTGTTAATTGCGTGACAGTCAGGCTCTTGCCAACAAAGACTAATCATTGCAAATATATACCTGGCAGGGTGACAGCCACAGCTGTCATGAAATATATTATGCACCAGCCTGAACCTTCACCCATCTATTAGACACTCTCATCCCCAGGATGCCTTTCCAAAAACGGCCACGCCCGGGCGAATCGACAATAACACGGTCAGCAGTAGAGCATTCTCACCCACACACAAAATCAGGCAGATGCTGGGTGACCTACACATTGAGGGGGCAGCAAAAATGGAAGACCAGTGATTTTGCATTGGAACGAACCTTCACTCACATTCCAGGGCACAGAACACCTTGTTAATATGCAGCCTTCTGTTGAAGCCATCCAGCTGCCAACTTTCAAGGTTACTCATATCCAGCAGGGAGCAAGTCTCGCTGTGCGCCTCTAGGACTAGCACATTTTAACGTTTCCATTCGACGGCTATTGCCCGTTTCCCTGAAGTGGTCAGAAAATCAAGGTGCACTGCAACCTATTTACAATTTAAAATGAAAGGACATAAACGCTGAAATGCCTCGAGCTAATTTCTCAAAACTTGTCTCTCCTGTTTCTGTACACCAAAGAGAAGACCGCAGGCTCCAGTACCAACTCACATGGTGAAAACAAATCATCATCTGGGCGAAAGCTAAATATATTAATCAGGTAAAGCTAAATATATTAATCAGGTAAAGCCCAGCAAACGCTGGGTGTGCATGTTGATGAATTTATATGACACTCATTAAAAAAATTATACGGAGAATACTGATAAACCCTCAAAGTTAATACTCTTTGGTTCGTTCGGTAAAGTCATGTTGGTATAAAATAAATTAAATCACGACGTTTTGGGCGCAACACAAGTGCCCGTCATCAGGTGGGACAACCACAGCGAGAAACAATTGCTGAAGTGGGCAAACAAAAAGTTAAGTATCTTCAACTTATTGCTTGACCAGACATCACAAGCCATGATAAATCCACTACTCGATTAAGGCCTCCACAAGCCTCCACAGCCTCTCACCACGATCTTGTGACGCCAGAATCCATCCAGCACCTGCATACGAACCGATTGTCCTCACTCCATCTCCTCGGTGGACACACTCTCTCTACGACGCTTCCCATTATTAATTGGTTGACAATCAATTACTATTCTGCACAACCGTCTCAATAGGTTGGTTGACTTGGTCATATTCTCTAATCCCCACATTCCTCTTTCTGGCTCCCACAGCTTCTCTGCGCACTTTAAAGTTTGTATTCTATATGGTGTCAATAACCACTTTCTCGAAACATATTTCATAACAGGTACTGTAGTGCACACCGAACGAACTGTTATTTTCTTTTGGCACATTGGTACGCTACCAGACCATGTTCAGGCTACACCAGCGAGCAATGCGAACAACCGCTTAGCATCTAAACTTAGAGATGATCTGGGACACTTCTTACAACGGTGCACCTTTGCCCGCGCGATGAGTACGGCATACAATTTGCATTCCTGGATGTACGAACAACCAAGCACAGACAACGGGCAGTTTGACGCCAAGTCAGCAATGTGCCCTGCCAACCCACGCTTGGCTTGGCCACAAGGAGCCAAAGTTTACTGGCTATTACGTGCAGCAGACAGGGTTTCATTAACGAGATCCCATTTGCACAGCGATGCCTTTGGTCGGAACCTCTTCAAGAGGCGATGGACACTTCAAACACACCCAGTCACAGATAACACCGTTGGTGTTTGCTTTTTAACATTGTAAACCTAACCGAGCAAAGTGGGATTAATCTTCAAGCTCTCTGCCCCGAGTCTGCAAAGCCGTGCCAGCTTTTGGAAGTGCTGTAGATTCAACTGAACTGGGTGAGATGTCTATGACCTGCAGAATGATTATGCAATGCTGAAATGAAAACATACATCAACTCTGGATTATACGAACGGTGGTTAACGCGCTAATGAACAAACCTAGCGGCCCGAATTACATTCTCAGCAATGGCTAACATAAAAAGTGAAGGTAACCGGAAGGAGATGAAGAGCTAAGAGAAAATGGTTTGACATTAGAGATTGGTCCCTGAAAGATGTGCACTAATTTGAGCATATTGACACAAGACCGAGGAAAGTGGAAATAAATGATGAAATGCGTGCAGTGGACACCTACCCATGCAACGTAATGATGCTATCATCATAACCTGTTCCATTCTCCTCCACTTACCTGATCAGCATGGTCAAGTACGCTACAACAAAACAACCCCATGGTCGATATGGCGTGCGGGGGCCTTAGCCCATTGTTGGACTGAGAACAGAGATAGACTGCCTCGTATATCTGTAAATATCATTAGAAACTGTGGTATTCTGGGAAAACTGGGACATGAAGATAGTCGATAAAGTGTTATATATACGCATTATACAGTACACGAATTGCACACACGCAAACAGATACCACTGCAAACTTGAATAAACATGTCATCAAGAGCGGTGTGAAAACTCGAATTTCGGACCACACGGAGGGAGGCAATGTGCGGGGGCAGAATCATCACTTAGGATTATTCCACCTCTGCCTTTCCGTCGCAGATGTCGACCACACCAGGCAGCAGCAAGAAGGTGTTGTGACTTTCGGTTGAGTTGACCCAGTGGAAACACACGCCAGATTTAGATATCAATTATCCATTGACACTAGATACAGCGTATACGTAGCTGTAACAACTCGTGTGGTTTGGGACACAAGTTAGAAAGTTAAAACGAGCTGCATTTCTACATTTCATCAGAATGTGCAGCTACAGTTTTCACATTCTACATAATTATGCAGAACGTGCAGCTACAGTTTTCACTTTTTAAAAATCCAACACTGGCTAAAGGTCTCCACCCCCCACGCTAGAGGGGGGCTCTTTGACCATACTTCACCGCTGTGGTCAATGCTGATAGAATGGAGGCGACAACAGACGGCTGGGTACAACGATGCATGATTGTAATCAGCTTCCCACTACGTACTACCCCCCCCCAAGGAATATCCAGGCTCAACGCAGCTAATATTCTGAGATAGTGCGTATGTCAGGTTAGGTGATAAATAACAGGCGTCATGAGATCATATGAATATATGTAAGTGCGTATCTAAGGCATGACATATAATCCAGTTACGCTGTGCACACACACACACGGAACAGTACACGTAAATAGAACTCAACTTTACCCTACACATATGTATGCCTTCCAAGAATCACACATTTCTCCACGTAACAACGCATGAATAAACGAGCCAGCATAGACCAGCGTTAAGTACGGCGGTTAAATCCCCACGATAGAAATGACATGGGGAGGCATTCATGCAGCAGTGAATTGTTGTTTTTATAGGAATTAAAACATTTTTTTGCCAGACCTAGTGACCTTTAAGAACACGTGGCAATGAATGCCACACTAATATCACCAATACCCTGTAGACGCAATACCATTATCGATACGCTAAAGAGGACTAAGCATAGGTTACGCATATATATTTAATCGAACATACTTTGCAGTCAAATCACGCAAGCTCGACACGCCCAACTCAACCACCAAACGGCGACTCCTCCCAAGGGCCTACTGCAGGCTCCGGGTACACATTTCCAGGCGACACCGCTACAAACGTAAACAACGCGGCGATGATAACGTGCGTATAGACATGCCACATACCCGCCCGCGAACAGGTGGTTAAAGGTATCCCGCTGTGCCATGTCGTTGCAAATGCGTTGACGTCTAGATGAAATGATGCGGTTGTAATTGAAACGTTTTTTTTATCTCGAACAAAACAATAATAGCCAAAGAAAGAGCGGAGACAGGAGACGTTAGAGTCACGCGTCCGCCGCGCGCGCCTCTCTGCGCGCGTCTGAGGAGTGGCAACCCGAGCCCCGCCGGGTAGTTTTCCACGCGCCGCGCCAAACAACCACGTGACTCGCGCTTGCCGCACTCCGATTGGCTCGCGGATCCGCTGGGGAGGGGGGCAACGATGACACGCGCCGCGCACGTGAACCGCGTCCGCGGCGACCAATGGGAGCACGGCACCGCGTTGTTTATTTATTTACAGGCCAATGAGAGCCCACCTCCGCGGGATGTTGTGCGCGTGACGACTCATCGCCAAAAAGGCTGCCGCGTGTCGGCAACCACAGCACGTGTAGATATTATTTATTTATAACCAATGGACGGCCGCGCTGTGTGACGTGAGATCGATTAACATACGACGATTGACGATTGACCAATGGGAGCGCGTCCTGTCGTTATATATTTATTTTTGACCAATGGCCGCGTCGCCTAATTAGCATAGGTAAACGTGAACTTTGTACAGACATTTTATTCTCCACGAGGGATGGCGAGACCTTGAATGGGTGGAAAATCACTCGGCGATATTATTTGGCCTGATTACGTTGAGAGCCAATTCATTGATATTAAAATAAGTTATTAGGGTGCGCACATTTTACAACAACCCCCACCCCTCCTCCAAGGGCAAGGGAGTTATTTGCACGTTCTGATTAGGGATTATATCGGTTCCTATGATAAACATCCCCATCAGACAGCTTCCTTGACCCATTTTTGTTATTGTTGACTTGTGACTACAGAAAATCAGTGATGCTGTGGAACGCATTACAGTACCGATGGAATATTTTTTCTTGTGATACAGCGTTGGCAGTGGCACATATGCACGTCTGCTAAGTTTGGTCTGGACCACTCTGAACACATTTTTCTAGAACACTGCTCGAAAAGTCAAAAATACAATCGCCGACGTTCTGAGCAACGGTTCTATTTCGAGATGAAGGATCATTGGCCAAAACTGCACCTGTTATATTTAATGTGTTGAGTTTAAGTTTGTTATTTACTTCATATCAGTTTTCACGGGGAATGTTTCAGCAAATATCACTAATGATCAGTTTGGTTCTGGACCACTTTCAATGGGCCCTCCAGAATTTCTCAATAGCGTTTTTTTTACTATATAAGCGGTTTAGCAAAAGTCTATTGTTGCTCTACAACTTCTATGCTCACACACGTCACGTGACTTCACAATCCGTACGGCCAAATATCTGCCAAAAACCAGCACGGTGTTTCACATTCTATTCTATGGGACACGCTGTAACTAAGGCTGATCAATAAATAGCATGCTGGAATTAGAACGGGTCACGCAAAAGGGTGCCATTCAAATAAAGAAAAACTTCAAACCACGACCGTGTATGGAATTATACAAAAAGCAGACTCTGCAGATAAGGGGCGTAATGGGTTTAATACGGGTTGGACTCTATATATTTTGAGACTGGCACATCACACATGTGTTTCAGTTGTGAGTCACATCGAGTCAGATATGATTCACGTTGTGCTGTGACTTAACAGTCTACAGATTGTGAAACATCTGGCATCGAGTTACATTAAAATTGGGCATGCCTCAAACATCATTTACATCCCAAAATAGTAATACAGCATACATTTAAACTACTTCATAGACGACAGTTAATGGTCATGTAGAGCTTTTTAATGGATCCACTGCTGGATGAGGTCCTCAAACTTCTGCTTAGCTTCCGAGATTTCACGAGATTGGGGGGCTTTTATGTGATTTAGTTATGGACACTAGTTAAACAATAGTTAATACAACATTTGTCACCATTACAATCACCTATACAGTACCGTATTCTAAATACTAAAATTATTCATTGATGTTTGGCTAATTGGAGATTTAAAAACGTCGCTATTTCAATTGTATATGGTATTGAGTGTGGAGCTGTAGTGTAGTGGTTTGCGCGCTGCACTATGAACCCGGCGATCCAAGCTCGATTCCCGTTCATAGCCAACACCGGTGACGATTATTTTACCCGGTTCTGGGCCTCCCCTAGGTCGACTCAGCCTCAAATGAGTACCTGGTGCGGTGTGTAAACATCGCCACTGAGGAGACAAAGGCGGTCGAGCGTGGTGCTGGCCACCCACCCCCTCGTGTACCGTTCCAGTACTTACCCCAACAGTGTGTTAAGGCTATACGGTGGATCTTTGTCTTTGTTACATTGTATTTTGTGGGGGAGCGGTAGCGTAGTCGTAAGCACACTGCACAATGTATTCAGCGACCAGAATTCAGTTCCCGCTCAAGGCTAACACGAATATCTGAACTTCATCCCCCGTTGTGCCACGCAAGCCTTGATAGGCGCTTGTTTAAAAACAGCACGTGCCAAAAACTGTCTGATAAAAGCTGTCCTGGGAAGCATTATTATATTTCATTGCGCAGTGCAGTAGGTCGGCAACAACGATGTATTTAACATTGGGTTAGCCAAAGCTTCGAAATGATGGGCTTCCCATTTTGGAAACTCTCTAAGGAGTGACACAGTGTACCCTGACCTGTGTGGAAACATTCTTTGAAAGTAAACTGGACAGAATGGAACGTAATGTGGAACGGAACATATAAATAGCACACACACACACTGACATCGAGACGTGCAATACTGCACCTATGTTTTACCTTTAGTGGAGCATGACAATCCAACAGTTAATCGGGAACTATACAACACGGCTAAATATTATACTACTGTACAGAATAATGACCGTTCTGGATTCTACCATGTCGTTTCGATGGCTGAGTGTAAAGCTATTATTGGCTTAAATCCTTTATATTAAGTTCACGTGCGCGCTTGCTTGCTTGCTTACGACCGTGCAAATCTTTCGGTCGTTTTTTAACCCACTTCCCGTGATCCAATCGAGCTGACATTTTCCGCACAGACTCGTTGTGCGTGACAATTAATGTTCGTGAAAAACATTTTCCAAAATTTTACACTTTTTAGGACAACAATATTATATTTAATTACCAATTGCTTAATGGTGCCATGCAATCATCTGACCCATAGGTGGCAGCCATCTCTAGCCAGAGGACGAGAGGACTCTAGCCGCCACGCATATAAAGGATTTATAGTGAAAAACTTTGTTTTTACGGGTTATACTTGTTATGGCTTCTCATATGGGAGACGAGTCCAGTCCTAGACGTACAAATGTGGTTAAATATCTTGCAAGTGTAGCTATTGTTGGGGAGGGTAAAACTTTAATAACGAAGTACTTAACTTTATTGCGTACGCTTCGTAATGATACACTTTATCTAAAAAAGCTTCACTGTGTACGACATTGGAGTTGTTTGACCGGACGTCAGCACTTTGCTTTTTGCGGGTTGATGAAGTTGGGTGGGGGGGAGCGAGACACTGATGTGAGCCAGAGCATTCCACTGATGTGCGCAATGACTGAATGAATGAGACTCAGGTCAATGGGTTCACAACACAGTGCACAAGCCACTGCTATCACTGTGCCACTGCTCCAGCCCAAATATAATATCGATGCTGTTTATTTACCGAAGGAAAGCCTCGCTGAGACTAAAATTTAGGCTCTTTGTGTGTGTTTCTTTTTGTTCAAAAAGGTCCTGCATTTTTTATGTTTGGCCAATTTCACCAACAAGTGTTTGGCGTGTGAGAGTAAATCAGAGTGCCTGGAGAAATCTTGTGCATACAAGGGGAGAACACTCAAAGCTCCTGAGTTACATTCAACTGCCCTCCACTGAAACTGTCATTGGTGTCATATCCAGCACTGCAAAACATCTTGAACCTGAACTAGCTAAAACGTCGTCACTCTAATAATGTTCCTTTTCAAAGATTCCCACTCGAGAGTAGGGCTATTCAACAATAACCGGTCAACCGTTTTCAGAATCGATTACCCTTCCTCAAAGTCAGGTGTAGGCACTCGTGGCCGGTGCAATTTTCGTAATGAATGTGTAGTGACATGGAATGTCACCACCTTATGTATCGTGTTCACGTTGGTTGTTATGCGTTAACAAATAGTGTTGCCTCCAAGTTGAGTGTGTGCCTCTATTGAACCCACCATACATGCACTGATTGGCACGCGAATGTACAAAACGACACGGCGGCCTAAGTCGCAGCATCACAACATTTGTCCTCGAATCAATTTATTGATTCAGATTTGAAGCTTTCGTGACTGCAAGGATTCATATTCTTAGGATTTTTCGGTAAAGTCGCGTAGGTAAAAAAAACCTTTACATCAGCCGCACCTGAACAACTCTGGTACCTCCCAGTTCAACCAGTCTACACAACAAAGGCTCATTCCTAGCAGTGGCCTCAGCCGCACCAACCTCACAATAATAATACAAAACTCCAATCCAGGTGCCTGCCTTGGCTCCTCCCACCCTCAACCAGTATATATACAAGGACGGGTCTCTTGGAATTTATCTTACTTGATGCAGCAATCGTGATGTGACGGTTCCACCTGAAGACGGAAGCTTGTGTTGCCTCCGAAACGTCGTGATTTTAATTTCATTTTTGTTTGATTTTACTTTTATTAATTTTAATTTTTTACCTACGTGACTTTACCGAAAAAAACCTAACAATATGCAATTGATTGCTTGCTCATGTCACTGTTGGCCGGTCCTCCTCCACTGGACGGAGCCGTTGAGGTATTTTTGCCCATTATGTTGCGCTGGTTAGACGTGGGCGTACCCACACTTTACCCCACCACATTCTACCTGCGGATAGACTAACAAAGGTGGTGTACCCATTTACACTGCTGGGTGGACAGAGGTGGGGGGAGGGGAGGGGGTGATTTAATATGGCTACCACATTGTTTCAACTGTAATCGAACTGGCTGCTTCTTTGATTGCAAGTCCAGTTGCGATATTAAACCATGGCAGCTCCATTAATTTGTCAGTAAAAAAGAAATCAACGTCTTTTATTTGTTGCTCACATTTTTAAAAATATTTATTTCGGAAAACTAGTGATCGGTCTTTAACAGGTTTTTTCCACGTGGTTACCAGCAATTCCAAACACCAATTTAACAACCCGTAAAGCATTGCGCTTACCTCCGATCTCTTTATGCCGTTTCAACTCTTCATGCCGGTTTCAACTGAGCCAAATGGGTTCACTTGCGGTGAATGCTTTGTGGATCAAGAGTCATGAACGCGTTAGGGTGGCCTTGTGCAGTCACGTGGCCTCTTGTTACAACATGCGGATTTCGTTTCTGTAAAAAAAACCCAGAGACATCTCGATCTAGAACGCTGTGTAGCAATGCGCATAATCTAAACATTGCACATTCCGAAACAAATCTGCTCATTTCAGCTGTCAATAATTTCCAGGAACAAATTGGTGAATGGGTCACGTTTCCAAAGTCTATGTGACCACGTGTCCTAGGCCAACCAAATATTTACCCAATGGCGCATTGTGTATACATACTGACTGGTAAAACAATGGTTTAAATGTTAAAATAGTTTACTCCATTGCTAGACAGGATCTCTTTTGCTCTTATACATATTTTTAAATTGTACGTGGTTCCCATAGCTTCCGTTACAACGATTCCTGCAATGTGATTTATCATGCAGCCTATGCAATACCCAATGATGACTTTAGAACTGATTGCAATGAGGCTCTTCTAATCAACGGCCCAATTTCTGCATAGGTAATCGCAGGTATGCCATATGGTGGTTCTTAAATGTGTTTAGAGTTTTCCTGCACGTGGTATGATATGATGTCCGATGTTTTCCTCCACGCGCTAGGGTCTGCTCCAGGCACTGAATCTTTTCGGGTTGTAACACGTCTGTGCTGAACAACACGCAGTAGACAATACATTGACGATGGCCGGTCATTGAGAATAATGATGGAGCGGGAGCTCAGGAAAGCGACGTGCCCAAGAGATCACCAGCCGTGAAAACGGAGCAATGAAATCAGTGTGTTGCTCTGCGGATTGTCACAACACAGGAGGACCATGAGAGATGGCAGCAGCTTAGGAAATCCTTCATCCCGCAGTGGATTGATCATGACAGTGATGGCACGGCCCTAAGACGGCAGTGCTAAATATACATTGAGCTGTAATCAAAGAAAATTGTACAATGAAGTCATGTTTGTTTTGTGAGGGTTGATGAAAGTTTATGTATTTATTTGCTTTGATACACAGTGCTCAGCAGATTTGCAGTAGGCATGACCCTAGAATCCGAGATAAGGTCACCCACTCCCTGGTGCAAGGTTACTGCTTACACTGTCAATATTAGAACATCCTGTGATGCATCCTTTGCGCATGGGTAGAAGCCACAGGTCAATCTGCGTGCAGCATCAGGTCACCTTAATTGTCGATTTATTTTGAGTCTGTGAGAGTACAGTAGTGATAAAAAGTAATGCCACCTCGTGTGTGCGGTTTTTTTTTATGTGAAATTGTATCCAGTAAGGATGCAAAACGAACCTCATTCATTGTGTTGTGTCTGTTGATAAAAGTAAGGGGTGGAGAAAGTGTAGTGGGTTCACACGTGACAGAGGCACGCTGTTTATTTCAACTTGCTCCCAACACAGGGCAATAAACACAACACTTGAAGGGGTAACGGCCCCTTCACCCGTACCGAGCTGGGATACACCCCTAGCACTATTCCCAACTGGTCTGCTCCCAGGTCCCTCCGCTAAGGGTGCTAGGGGAGGCTATCTGATCCGGCCCTAGTTAAGCACGGATCACGGCACCCAGCCAACAGACCCGGCTCTGAGGCCCTAGGGCCGCGCCACTGGCTTGCCTTGCTCAGTCCTGAGAAGGACGGCGAGCCAGGGGAGTTCCAGGGCCTATCTGCCGGTCTTCAGTCTTCGCTGGTTAAGCTTCCAACACTCAACCCCGAGCCCTCTCGCTCCCCGCCTTTTATACCAATTTGCCACCGAGGGGTGGGGCTGTGGGGGATCTCAGCGTCTACCCACACCCAGGGTTAACCGTTGCGGACGTGGATGTAGACACCCCTGTGTGTGGATGTAGACACCCTGTGTGTGTGTGTAGACACCCTGTGTGTGGATGTAGACACCCTGTGTGTGTGTGTAGACACCCTGTGTGTGTGTGTAGACACCCTGTGTGTGTGTGTAGACACCCTGTGTGTGGATGTAGACACCCCTGTGTGTGGATGTAGACACCCTGTGTGTGTGTGTAGACACCCTGTGTGTGGATGTAGACACCCTGTGTGTGTGTGTAGACACCCTGTGTGTGTGTGTAGACACCCTGTGTGTGTGTAGACACCCTGTGTGTGGATGTAGACACCCCTGTGTGTGGATGTAGACACCCTGTGTGTGTGTGTAGACACCCTGTGTGTGGATGTAGACACCCTGTGTGTGTGTGTAGACACCCTGTGTGTGTGTGTAGACACCCTGTGTGTGTGTAGACACCCTGTGTGTGTGTGTAGACACCCTGTGTGTGTGTAGACACCCTGTGTGTGTGTGTAGACACCCTGTGTGTGTGTTTAGACACCCTGTGTGTGTGTAGACACCCTGTGTGTGTGTAGACACCCTGTGTGTGTGTGTAGACACCCTATGTGTGTGTAGACACCCTGTGTCTGTGTGTAGACACCCTGTGTGTGTGTGTAGACACCCTGTGTGTGTGTAGACACCCTGTGTGTGTGTAGACACCCTGTGTGTGTGTGTAGACACCCTGTGTGTGTGTAGACACCCTGTGTGTGTGTAGACACCCTGTGTGTGTGTGTAGACACCCTGTGTGTGTGTGTGTAGACACCCTGTGTGTGGATGTAGACACCCTGTGTGTGTAGACACCCTGTGTGTGTGTGTAGACACCCTGTGTGTGTGTGTAGACACCCTGTGTGTGTGTAGACACCCTGTGTGTGTGTAGACACTCTGTGTGTGTGTGTAGACACCCTGTGTGTGGATGTAGACACCCTGTGTGTGTGTGTAGACACCCTGTGTGTGTGTGTGTAGACACCCTGTGTGTGTGTGTAGACACCCTGTGTGTGTGTGTAGACACCCTGTGTGTGTGTGTAGACACCCTGTGTGTGTGTAGACACCCTGTGTGTGCGTGTAGACACCCTGTGTGTGTGTGTAGACACCATGTGTGTGTAGACACCCTGTGTGTGTGTGTAGACACCCTGTGTGTGTGTCTAGACACCCTGTGTGTGTGTGTAGACACCCTGTGTGTGTGTCTAGACACCCTGTGTGTGTGTCTAGACACAATGTGTGTGTGTGTGTGTAGACACCCTGTGTGTGTGTAGACACCCTGTGTGTGTGTAGACACCCTGTGTGTGTGTAGACACCCTGTGTGTGTGTGTAGACACCCTGTGTGTGTGTGTGTAGACACCCTGTGTGTGTGTAGACACCCTGTGTGTGTGTAGACACCCTGTGTGTGTGTGTAGACACCCTGTGTGTGTAGACACCCTGTGTGTGTGTGTAGACACCCTGTGTGTGTGTGTAGACACCCTGTGTGTGTGTAGACACCCTGTGTGTGTGTGTAGACACCCTGTGTGTGTGTGTGTAGACACCCTGTGTGTGTGTCTAGACACCCTGTGTGTGTGTAGACACCCTGTGTGTGTGTGTAGACACCCTGTGTGTGTGTGTAGACACCCTGTGTGTGTGTGTAGACCAAAGGTGGGACAAAGTCATTGTTATGCAAGTCCAAGTCGAGTCGCAAGTCATCAAATTCATGACTCGAGTCTGACTCGAGTCCAAGTCACATGACTCGAGTCCACACCTCTGGTGTAGACACTCTGTGTGTGTGTGTGTAGACACCCTGTGTGTGTGTCTAGACACCCTGTGTGTGTGTGTAGACACCCTGTGTGTGTGTAGACACCCTGTGTGTGTGTAGACACCCTGTGTGTGTAGACACCCCTGTGTGTGTGTAGACACCCTGTGTGTGTGTCTAGACACCCTGTGTGTGTGTAGACACCCTGTGTGTGTGTAGACACCCTGTGTGTGTGTCTAGACACCCTGTGTGTGTGTAGACACCCTGTGTGTGTGTCTAGACACCCTGTGTGTGTGTAGACACCCTGTGTGTGTGTATAGACACCCTGTGTGTGTGTGTAGACACCCTGTGTGTGTGTGTAGACACCCTGTGTGTGTGTCTAGACACCCTGTGTGTGTGTAGACACCCTGTGTGTGTGTGTAGACACCCTGTGTGTGTGTAGACACCCTGTGTGTGTGTGTAGACACCCTGTGTGTGTGTAGACACCCTGTGTGTGTGTCTAGACACCCTGTGTGTGTGGATGTAGACACCCTGTGTGTGTGTAGACACCCTGTGTGTGTGTCTAGACACCCTGTGTGTGTGTGTAGACACCCTGTGTGTGTGTAGACACCCTGTGTGTGTGTGTAGACACCCTGTGTGTGTGTGTAGACACCCTGTGTGTGTGTGTAGACACCCTGTGTGTGTGTGTAGACACCCCTGCGTGTTTGTCCGCTTTCCCTCCCGTAACACCCCTACAGAAGCACCAGAGTGGTTTGCAGACTGAATTACAAACCCAGCCCCCCGAGTTTTGATTTCTGGACAAGGATAACATCAGTGGCGAGCCATGTCACAACTGGTCCTGGCTCTCTCTCTTTCTGCCTTCACTAACCCACAATGACCAGCGAAGTAATGTACGGTCAAACGACCCCCAATGACCGACACGGCGTAGAGAGCCCTTCATCTTGCAGTGGACCGACAAAGGGCTATACGTTACATCGACAGGAAGACGTCTTCACAATTTTGGCAAATAACCTGATGTAGCTAGTTGCAACCACCAGCGAAACGTCGTACTCAAATTGCACATGTTGTGGGTTTACGCTCCAACACACCTGTGCGCTGAAGTAGTAACTAATTAGCACATTTTACAAGGAGTCATGTTTGCATTGACCACAATACCTGCAGCCATAATGCAAACAAAAACTTAACTCTGATAATATATGCACTGTCCTTGACAGTATAACTAACTCTGATAATATATGCACTGTCCTTGACAGTATAACTAACTCAGATTTCGATTTAAAGCTTTCGTGACTGCAGGGATTCATCTTCCTGGTTCTTTCGGTAAAGTCACGTAGAAGGGAAGTAATACAATAATAAAAATAAAGCATAATAAAACAATTCTCACGACGTTTCGGCCACAACGCAAGCAGCCGTCCTCAGGCGAAGAATGAGACATTATCAAGCTAGGAGCTTATATAGGTGTAGCGAGGAGGAGCGCCTTAACAAAAGAATGTGCATATGAAGAGGAATTTTAGCATACCAATGGGCAATGCGTAGGAGGGGGGGCGGAGGGGTTTCAAAGTCCCATTATGCCCATGCATTATGCAGGATCAACAGCACCACGGGGGGGCGCAAGGAACAGCTATCATGAGAGATTCGTTCATGAGGCGATCCACATATACAAACACAGAGACAATTTTAACCGAGAAGATGGATTCAGGCTTAGCAATCATTGGAAGGACGTAATAAACCATTTCGATACACATTAGGGTGAGTTGAATAATACATAGTGTTATATTAAAATGTATAAAGTATAGGGTTGTTTACAGCAATACAGTATATAATTTAATGTTGGGTTTATCTATGGCAGTATATAGTACTGTATATGCTAAGAGAATAAAGTTTAGATGGAAGTATATTATATACTTCTTACGACGTAGAATTGTAATTTATTATTTGTTGTTAGTAACTCAGCTTATTGTAGAGTATAGTAAGTATCAGTTTATATTTTAGTTTTTTTATGTAGTTTTTACTTTGGTTTTCTACGTGGTTGTTTGGTAAATGCAGCTACATATCATTAACATTCCTTTCCTTTATTAACGCTGTTCCTTGCGCCCCCCCGTGGTGCTGTTGATCCTGCATAATGCATGGGCATAATGGGACTTTGAAACCCCTCCGCCCCCCCTCCTACGCATTGCCCATTGGTATGCTAAAATTCCTCTTCATATGCACATTCTTTTGTTAAGGCGCTCCTCCTCGCTACACCTATATAAGCTCCTAGCTTGATAATGTCTCATTCTTCGCCTGAGGACGGCTGCTTGCGTTGTGGCCGAAACGTCGTGAAAATTGTTTTATTATGCTTTATTTTTATTATTTTATTACTTCCCTTCTACGTGACTTTACCGAAAGAACCAGGAAGATATATTATCAGAATTATGTTTTTTGTTTGCATTATGGCTGCAGGTATTGTGGTCTATGCAAACATGACTTTTTGTAAAAAAATGTGTCAGTTTTGTTGCCAGATAGAAGGGTAAAAAACCAATTATCATATTTTTTACTGGCAAATGAGGTTCCAATGGTAGCACATTTTGTTTATGTGACATACCTTACCAGCTGGCCGTTACAGGCGGTGGTGTGTATACAACACGTTAATATGTGCGCGCTCTAACCCATAAAACATTTATTATAAGTCAACAGGGCGCTTTGTGCAGGTCTCATCCCTTGAAGAGGGAAGGTGGCCTGTTGTCGAGAATAACGACAATGTCGCAAACAAAGGGAGGAAACATGCCACAGAATAATCCCCACAAATGTTGTTGTGGTGCTATGGGTGTCACGTCATGAGACATTTTGCTTGCCACAAATGAACCACAATACCTTGTGCCGATCTCGCCAAGTAGCATAAACCATCACACGGCACTCCGGTCATCCTCTCAGCGGCGTTTTGGCTGCTGGCCATCGAAGAAGGACGGTCACCGGATCGCACGCTTTCAGATGCACTTCTGCGGCCGTCTGGAACGCTCTTGCTTCGATATCAGGAAGCCACTGGAGCTGTGCACTTTTAAATCTAGATTAATTTCTTTAGAAATGCTTTTTGTGTTAAGTTTGTCCTTCTCCCGTACCTACCATTAGCACGGTTGGCTAAGTAGACGTTCAAAATACATACACACATAGAATAATCCATTTGGGAACTGTGGCGGAGCAGTGCATCACGTTGCGTTAGAGAATGGCCTGTGCATGGAGATCACAGAACTGCATCTGAAACCGCCAGTGATCTCTTATCCGCTTTTCACACACACACATGAGGAGGCAGCACTTTCCAATCAGCCCTAGGACGAGGAATGTTCATTGCATGACAGTGACGCCAAGATTTTCTCAGAGGTGGCATTTAGCCAAATTAAGTGCGAAACCAAATGTTAAACGATTCACATTACTGGTAACTGCACCGTTAACTGCACAGACACCTATTTACCAGAATTGAGTTGGCGTACATCTGCGGTCCTTTTGTCAATCCGCTGCTGGATGAGGGGTCCACCCCACCTCCTCCCCCACTACACTGTGTGGTCGTCGGGGGGATTTATTTGACCAAACTTTGCCATTCTGTTCTATATTTGAAGCTTTCGTGACTGCAAGGATTCATATTCTAAGGTTTTCGGTAAAGTCACGTAGGTAAAAAATTAAAATTAATAAAAGTAAAATGAAAAATAAAATAAAAATCACGACGTTTCGGAGGCAACACAAGCTTCCGTCTTCAGGTGGAACCGTCACAGCACGATAGCTGTATTTTACTTTTATTAATTTTAATTTTTTACCTACGTGACTTTACCGAAAACCTTAGAATATTTGCCATTCTGGTGAGTGCGGGTATGGGAAGGTGGGGAGCACAGACGAGGGATAATCTAAATGCAGTGCAACGATGGATATTGCTGCAATGCCCTCTGCTGCCCGCAGCTTCCTAAAAAAAGATAGCTCAGTAGGTCGAAAACCTGGTAAAATAAAAATAGTTTAGTCTTGCAGTTTTCGTGGTGTTTGTCCACTCCGACATCCTTTCTTCTCAAGCTGCCACTCTATAATAATCACTCTCGACCAGCAGACATCATCGCTTGCCCAAGAACATTTACTTTTGTTAATTCAATACGCCTCTGATATGTGTTTCTTGACGAGTTCATATGTCTGTGTCTCAGAGCAAATTTCAAGCTTGCGCCTCTGCAAGGAATTTTCATTTTCCATGCCACAGTCCGTGTTTCGTATCCATATGTCGTAGCAGGTAATTGCGCACTGACTGAGAGCGTGCATCTTTAGGCGCAATGGTATCTTGCTTGTCAACATACAATTCCCGAAAAGCAATCCAACATGAGATTAACGTGGAGAGGTTGGAGAAGGGATATTGGCGTTCAAACGCACACCTCTCATTAGCACGGTTGGCTACTTACTGTGCGAAATAAGTTCAACATACACACATACATTCTAGATTTGAAGCTTTCGTGACTGCAAGGATTCATATTCTTAGGTTTTTTCAGTAAAGTCACGTAGGTAATACATTAAAATTAATAAAAGTAAAATAAAATAAAAATCACGACGTTTCGGTGGAACCGTCACAGCCACGACAGCTGATACAGCTGTCGTGGCTGTGACGGTTCCACCTGAAGACGGAAGCTTGTGTTGCCTCCGAAACGTCGTGATTTTTATTTTATTTTACTTTTATTAATGTTAATGTTTTACCTACGTGACTTTACCGAAAAAACCCTAAGAATATACATACATACATTCACAACTCACCTGGAAATAGAAAGAGAGATTAGAGACATCATCCAAAGGAGACAATAATATTTGCGCACACACTTAGGACGGTTAAAGTAAGCTTCTTCCAACACGTTCCTATGCAGTGGCATCAGTGGAATAAGAACGAAATGACAGAACATTGTCTGTAACTGGGTATCACGCGGCGAAAAGTGCATAGATTAGACGATTGTCTGAAACTGGGAATCACACGACCAGGAAGGCTAGACAGAAACTGACTGATACAGTTGGAATTTGGCCATAGGTTGGCTGTCAGTGCACGCTGACCTGCCAATTTTTTTTGACCGAGAAGTTACGTAAGTCAGTGTAATCCTCTCTCGCTCGCCTCTTTCTTGATCAAATTACGTGCTTTACAACCGTCTTAATTAAGCTCTTCAATAATTTCCCGCAACTAAACATCCATCGGTTGTCGGCAACGAATGTGTCAAGAGCAGTTATGCACCAAGATGATGTGTAACTAACACAAATGTCGCGCAGGACAAGCTGGCTGCACAATATTTAGATGGGTCGGAGGCAGGGACGTTGCTGGAAAAAAATATCGAGTGCGCAGAAATGCGTAAACTAGAGGATTGTCTGATAAGCTGGGAATCACACGCTCACAGAAGTGGACAGGCCAGATAGAGACTGACGCAGTTTGTGAAAGTGGGCGATGAGTGAGATGCCAGTACACGCTGACTGGCTGAGTGTCACCAGGACATGTTGTTTGAATCAGTCTAACCCTTCTCTCGCACCACTCTTTATATCATTATTTCTAACCCGGTCTACCTTTCAATCGTTGCCCTGAATACTCATAATTATTGTTGTTTTTGCAGCAATGGCCCTCCAGCAAATATCACATGCGTCGCGAACATATTTTCCACGAATGTTGTTTAACTCGTTTGAATACCTTGAGGCCAACTAACTGACATCTTTAAAAAAAAATAACACAGTTACTGAGCACAGACCTGAAAGGCCAAAAACGCCAGGCGGCCAGCAAACAACAGCACGAGTAAAGTTGTACGAGATCAATCGTTAACACGTCTCTTGAAATGTGGGTGTCGTGGTGGCGAGTAAACTACCTCGCCTGGTATATCGGAAGTCGTGGGTTCGGTCCTGACACTGACGCCTGGTGTATATTTGGAGTTTGCGTGTTCCCTCTATCCGCGTCATCGCGTGGATATTCCCCCAGGGCCGCCAGTTTTCCCCTCCGCATTTAGAATCAACGTGCGTTTCGTGTAGTTAGCCGCCTTTAATGTCCACGCGATAAGCCACTTCGTTGAGCTATCATTTGTGGCCAGATCGCTTCAAAAAGAGCTATACAGCTCAGTGGGCTTTACAAGTTTCATTTTTTTTTTAATATAGAATTGAGCGAATCTAAGAGGTTGGGAATTGTGACAACCAATGGAAACGAGTTGCCGAACATTATTGAACAACTTTTTTAAAAATAAGTGTTATATAGCATTCGATTTACTTTACATGAGTAGAACGGCGCTGTCGATTTCACATGAAATAATGTTTGTTTTCAGGAACTTAATTAGAAGGGAAGAACGTAAAAATGTTGCGCACTCTTATGCCTCCAGCCCATCACGAATGGGCATTGATCACACGTTGAAGTAGGCTCTCTGAAACAACAACAACGTTTTGAGTCTTGACTTAAAGCTTTCGTGACTGCAGGAATTCATATTCTTTGGGTCTTTCGGTAAAGTCACGTACATAGGTTCAAAGAAAATAACAAGTAAATTTCGATTTAAAGCTTTCGTGACTGCAGGGATTCATCTTCTTGGTTCTTTCGGTAAAGTCACGTAGAAGGGAAGTAATAAAATAATAAAAATAAAACACAATTAAATAATTCTCACGAAGTTTCGGCCACAACGCAAGCAGCCGTCCTCAGGTGAAAACCAGGTCCGTCGAGGCGACAGACTCTGTCGCCTTTTATTTGTATTATTTCATTACTTCCCTTCTACGTGACTTTACCGAAAGAACCAAGAAGAAAAATAACAAGTAGTTTTATTTTTATTTTTTGGGGGTATTTTCTTTGAACCTATCTACGTTACTTTACCGAAATAACCAAAGAATACGTTTGAGTCTGTTGCGGAACCGACACAGACTCAGGGATGGATCCAGAACATGAGCTGGTTAGCGTGGTCCCAGCGTCTTTGGGCCGGAGACCCCGAATCTCGCGTTGTCCGTGTCGCCCGAGGGTTACACGAGGCCATGGCAGCAGTGTGGCCGCGAGCCGGTAAGGTTTGTCACGCAAACAACGCGCCGATGAGTTTACTCCGTCAGCCGTCGTCTGCGGTGTGTTGCGAGAGTAAATCCACGACATTTCCAATGTTTCAGTTTCATTTATTGGGTATAACCCTGAGAGCCATGCGGCTCTTGACTCGGGTGCAACCGCAACCAAACAAAAACATGAACAAGGAACATCTCAACAGAAAAATCCAGGAGAAAATAGCAAAGTCTTCCAGAAAAAGCACCGTATTTCAACGATGTGTGCAAACATCCCAGTGGGATGCAAGTGAAACAATAACAACCATAAGAGGATGTAGATTAAAGTTATCAGGCCAACTCTGTACTACAACAAACACACATGGCTAAACCAAAAAGTTTTCAAAATCACCAAAATTAAGCTGTAAAAACAATGTAACAGAGATCATAGGAACTGTGATTCAAATGTAACAATAAACGAAATTTACAATGTTGAGGCTGGTGCGTCCCATCTCGCACTGCGGCGAGATGGGACGGAGCAGATTGATGGGGGCTCTTGAAGACGATGTAGGCATAATGCCTACGCGATCCTCTTCGTAATAGGTAGCCAGTGCAGCTCATCACGTGTCAAACTCGTGATCCGATCGTGTCTGTTTCCGAGCTATAAAATAATGTCATACATGTTGAGCGTGTAATTTGACAGGCTCTGCAACACAGTACTGTATTAAGGGGTCGTCCATAAATGACGTCACGCGAATTTGGACAATTTTTGACCCCCCCCCCCCCTCGTCACACGGCGTCACAAAAAGTCAGAACCCCCCTCTCAAACATTGCGTCACAAAGCTCTGCCCCCCCCCCCAAAACCATATTTCCATTTTGAAAATAAAACATGATTCAAATCGCTTTCAACCATTGTCATTGTAGTGCGTTTATAATGTGGCGCTGCACTCTGATGTTGTAGGAGAAAACATTTATTAAAAAGTCTATTTATATTTATTTAAAGTTGCGCATTTTTATGTGACGTCACATTTCTCAAACCCACCCCCCCACCTCATCACACATCGTCACAAATGTCTGACCCCCCCCCTAAGTGCGTGACGTCATTTATGGGCGGCCCCTAACGCATTTTCGCGAGTGCTCAACGTCGTAATAAAAAAAAATTAACACATTCGTCAATAACAGTGGCCTTAGAAGGCAAATATAAGGGGTTACGTTTGGGGTAATGGACCGTCTTGATAGCAATAGCGGTGGCGTGAATACTACTTCGAGATGGCACTACGTAACATTGGGGCCTCTAATAACATTGAACAAAAAACTTTGAGGAATGTTCCCGCATAATTATTTAGTTTGTTATCCAGTGTGCAACATGAATGTTCAAGTCCAGTGGTGTATATGGGTTGTACAATGTAGTACTGTGTTTATCCACAAGAGGACAGTCTTGTTAAAGTTAAACAAATGATAGTACAATGTTTGATGGTCCATGCGTTGGTTAATGGTGCACAAGGGCACACAGAATACATTCAGCTATTCATGGCCTATGAAAAAGGGTCATTCCCGAAACGTCGTCAAATATAGCATGCCATATTTTTGTGTGTTTTAACCCATTTAATCCCGAATTTTTTCCCAGACATGAAAATATCCAAATCATGTGCCATTAGTAACCCTTTGAAATAATCATAATTTTTTAAATTATTTTGTAAAAGTAGATGAAAAAGTGTGTTTTAGGTCGGTCACAATTGTGACCGGTGGGATAATGTGATGTATACTGAATTAACATATTTCTCCTATGCAGTCATCAACATTCTTACGTATCCCAGCCCAGTTGTTAACACATTTAAAACTCCGTTACTGGCAGTAGGCTTCAGAGCCAAATGCACGATTAGTTTGTGCATCACTATTTTGAACCACGATCAGTCAGACCTACTCTCATACAGTATGTCTTGAAGCAATTGACCTTCTGTTCCAAAAAACATTTCAGTCATTTTGATTGTCTTTTTCCATTTGTCGTCGACTTTTCTTTTCTTCCTCGAGTCCGTCGTAAAGCTTCTCACCAATTATCGACTTTTCTATTTATCTTTTATTGGCTTTTTCAGCAGTTTTTCATTCACTTATCTCCTTTTCTACTGTCCATGGTATGTATTGAAGCGCTCAATGTGCAGTGGTGCTTTGCATTTCTCACATGCATATGTAGTGCGTTTGTCACAATTACGACATCTCTGGAACTGGTGCATCGTGTTGATTGGCCGGTGAGAAGCTGTCATATCTTTCCTGATCGTCAACAGTAGCAGCCAGTAGGGATCTCCTTCCGTGGTGTGCGTGGTTTCGTGCCAAACTTTTGCATAAGGGACTGTGCCACTATCCGTGAGAAGGTGAGCAGGTCGATGGTTCCTCCCATAGCGACTCTGTAAAAGAAATGGCTGTTTACGAGTGCACTGTTGAGTGACCATGCAAAGATGGGCCAACCACCACTTCTTAGACCTGATCGAGATATGGTATCTTGAAACCTGTAGGTCGTGAAGGTTAACAACACCCATGTGCTCATTGTATCGGTTGATGCATTTTGGTTGTGGGACTTTGTCAAAGGCACGTCGCTCCTCGTTCCATCTCTTGACAAAGGTCTCACTGCATTTCTCCTCCATGTTTGTTGCCACTGTGACGATGTTATTGTCTTCCCAACGGAGCAGCAACTTGTCTCCTTGGGTCAGAACCTCAAAGGTTCCCCGGGGTAACTTCATGAAGTCCTTCTGTGGCTTGAATTAAGGGACATCAAATTGACGATTTTGCCCCATCGTTCCAGAGCTTCCATATCCTCTTTTTTATCATCTCATCAAGGAGTACAAGCGAAGTGAAGGGGTTGTCATGAAGGAACTTGCAACCTTGAGGCACCTGAGATTGCTCTGCAAGACCGAGAACGACACTGGCTCCCTGACCCAACCCAGCCTCAGGGAGGAGAGTGTGGGATTCACCACATTGGCTCCATGTGATACCTGTGTTGAGAAGTTCCCTGGACGCACTCGGAGACGGAGGTAGAGTTAAGGGCTTCTGCCAAGGGTTTATTAAAGTTTGGGAGTACACCAGTGTGTAACAACTTCTAGATTTGAAGCTTTCGTGACTGCAAGGATTCATATTCTTAGGTTTTTTCGGTAAAGTCACGTAGGTAAAAAATTTAAATTTATAAAAGTTAAATAAAAAATAAAAATCACGACGTTGTATCAGCTATCGTGCTGTGACGGTTCCATCTGAAGACGGAAGCTTGTGTTGCCTCCGAAACGTCGTGATTTTTATTTCATTTTTATTTTACTTTGATTAATTTTAATTTTTTACCTACGTGACTTTACCGAAAAAAACATAAGAATATGTGTAACAACTTCCCAGGGGTCCCTAGCTAGGTTCCACTGGGTCGCAACACAGCAGGCTGCCCTGTGCTGTCTCCTCTGCGCCGGCCGTGGGATCAGCCAACACGGCCGACCGAGGAGCACAGCCGCGTCCAGCCCTGTCGCTGTGCTGTATCCCCCTGTCCCTACCCTCTTGCCCCTGGCTCCCCGTTCCACCCTCTCTCGACCCTTGACTCCAGCTACGAGTCCGCGTACGTCACGGGGTCCCCCCTTTATACTCGAGGAGCTGTGTCGTCATGTGCGCCGTCCAAAGCGCATGGCCCCACGTCCCGTGACGTCATCGCACCGGACAGCGCACATGACGCCACTACCCTCTTCTACTCCCATACACATGTAAGCACTGGATGAGGCAAGGCTCGTAACCAAAATGGATTGGTTTACCTCTTATGAATTGCTTACATCCATGTCGGCCATAGTATTGGATCATGCTCTTATCCACGGACAGCCATTACTGAAATGGCATGACTTTAAATTTCGATTTAAAGCTTTCGTGAATGCAGGGATTCATATTTTTGGTTCTTTCGGTAAAGTCACGTAGAAGGAAAATAATAAAATAATAAAAATTTAAACATAATAAATTTAAATTCTCACGACGTTTCGGCCACAACGCAAGCAGCTGTCCACAGACAGCGTCTTTCCGACGAAGAAACAGATTTGTCAGAAGGACAGCATCTTTCCGACAGCTCTGTTTCTTCACCTGAGGATGGCTGCTTGCGTTGTGGCCGAAACGTCGTGAGAATTTAATTTTATTATGTTTTATTTTTATTATTTCCCTTCTACATGACTTTACCGAAAGAACCAAGAATATGGCATGACTTTGCATGACTGATTGAGCTCTGGGAAGATGGGCCTAACCTTAAAACAATGGGTCGTCAGTGATTTTTGTGTTGTCAGCCACATGAACTGAGGCCATTATTTCATCAAAGCGATTTCTCCGCACATTGCATTTGAAATGCTTTCGTCGTGTACATCACTGTCAAGTGACCGGTAACTTGATAACTCATTAAACCGTTTGTAACTTTTTGTGTAATTGTAACATGTCGCCATCGTGAAATATACTGCTTTGAAATTGGGTCCATCTTATTGCAACACCCTGTAGAACGCGCCGCGTACTTCACAACGGACGTTGTCAGTCGCAAATTGTAAGGTCGTTGTGTGACGGAGTCGAGATGTCCAATGTGCCAATTTCGACAATTTCATTACTCATTTGGGATTATACATAGCAGTCGTCACCCAACCCCTCCCCATCACTGCCGCAGCTCACTCTTGAAAATGAGACCTATCCCCGGGTTGCTCATAATTATGCAACTACGGATACCCGTCATAACTATGCCTTGCCACCAGATGGCAGCCGTGGATAGGATCAGAGTCGTGACAACGTGTTTTTAAACCCAGTTTCTGGAATTGACTGTTCGCTGAGCTACTTCGTGGCAGAAACCATCCCTCTGAAAATCCACAAGTAATAATCTACGACGTAGTTCTTCATTGCTAGGCCCGCGGGCCACTGGCGGGCCCCTGGTGGCCTTTTGTGCGGCCCCTGATGTGTGGTGCCCGACTATACGCATCACGCTGCTGCCAAACCCCCAATGGTTTCAAATGTGTGGCGGCCCTCGCGCTGGCGATGTCTTATCAACGACAGTCACCCACACCCCACCCCTGAATTGATGGCTATTTTAGAAAACAAAAGCAGATAGATCACATATCTTCTTGGTTCTTTCGGTAAAGTCACGTAGAAGGGAAATAATAAAATAATAAAAATATCACATAATAAAATAATTCTCACAAAGCAAGCAGTCGTCCTTGCGTTGTGGCCGAAACGTCGTGAGAATTATTGTATAATGTTTTATTTTATTATTTTATTATTTCCCTTCTACGTGACTTTACCGAAAGAACCAAGAAGATGAATCCCTGCAGTCACGAAAGCTTTAAATCGAAAAATTAAAAGATCACATATCGTTAAGGTAACCCACTGCTCGCTTTTTTGGGACACTTTTACAATCCGCTTTGGAGATATTTAATTGCAAAATATGCGCACTAAATTGACTTAGAATTAACTTTTTAATCCAGGCTACTCTCAAGAAAGTATACTTTTTGGACGGTCAGATATATTAACTGTAGGAATCGATTTGTTTAATTACTTCGTAATATGACAGCGGTAAATAATTGTAACTAACTTAATTGTTTCGATTATAGATGATTACTCCTCTTGAGACTCTGCCTGTATTCAAACCATTGCTGAGCACCATTTACTACCTAATGGCACACATTAACAGTTAAATGTTCTAATAGGTTTAAGAATCAACAAATTGGCTACTACGATAGGTCACTTTCCTTATCAGCTATAATTTCTGTGTTATAAGGTACACCTACAATAAAACATCTAATTTTATGGAAATCTCTAACCCACACTTTGGAATAAAGTCGTTTCTATTCACAAAACAGTGGTTGCGAACACTTTTAAAACTTTGGACACTGGCGCACGGCACACGCAGACGGCGGCATCTACGAAGGACAACACAACCATATTAACATCCAACTTCTCCAGCAGACGACAACACATTTGTGAAGGCCTCACTTCAGGTGACCGTGAGATTCGAGTTGGCACAACTGCGCAAAAAAGCCTTCCGAAGCACGCGAACGATTCATCTTGCCAAGAGCAGAGAGGCTGCCTCTATTTACATTCGACCCCGGAGTATCCTAAGCAGTGGCGGCTCCTGCAAAATCTCTCAGGGGGGGCAAATGTCTGGATGATTTATAAGGATAAGGTCCACCCATGCAAAGGATAAATTAACAGCTTAAGCATGTAAAGGCAACTTCACTTCTTTAATATTAATGAACAATAAAGTGACTCTTACAATACATCTTGTTTGTTTCTATACTCACTATTAATACAATCCACTCAAGTTTCTTTTATTAAAGATTCCACTAGGTGGCGACAAATTATATTGTTGGATGAAACGTGCTTACGTATGATGACGTTAGCACGTATGATGACGTAAGCACGTTAGTGCGAGCCCTCCCGGAAGCCATAGAGAATGCATTGCAGCTCCCCCCGTTCGAAAAAAAACATCTTTGAATGTAAGTCAATGGGGCCACTCAGGGCGATTCTCAGCCGGAGGGAAATCGCCCAAGAAGAGGCGGTACTCCACAGAACGTGACATGACGCTGATTGGACTATATCCAGAGGCACAGTGACGGCTAGCGTGACTCTGTGGTTGAATGACATTGGTGGTGCGTCGCCCAATCGCCCTAATGGAGAAACCGCCCCTGATCCTAAGCCCCCCCACCACCCACACAGCCGTGCGCTGAGGCTGAGAGATATCGAAGTTGGGTTTTGAGATAAGGCACGCGGAGCGCCGCGGTCTGTTTCGTTTTTTTTGAGCGTGGGATTTGCTTCGACGAAACGCTCGCGCATGCCGGCCATAAATACCTTGCGATGGCAGGAATTCTAAACATGTGTGCACAGGTTAGAATTCTTGGAATGCTGTGGGTGTTTAAGGGGGCGACATCTTTTACGTGACGGGTTCGGGTCACGCCGTTGGTCGTAAACACAGGAGTGGTCTTCCGCAATTGTGGAATTCTAGGATCAGTGGGTTCACGGCTCTCACTCGCTTTCACTCACTCTCCATCATGTGTTTCTCTCACGCGCTCTCACTCCCTACTTTGTTATCTCTCTCTTTCGAAGTGTTCTCTCTCTCTCTCTCCCTTACCCACTCAAATAGTTTGTGCTATATCTATCATCTTCTCTCTCTCTTACTCTATATCTTTCTCTCTTCTGGAAAGTGGATTCTAGGAACTGTCAGATCATGCTGTTACTCACTTTCTCTCCGTCTCTGTACTGCGTTTTCTATCTTCCTCTCATTCTCTGGTGTGTTTTATCTTTCTCTCTCTCCGGCTGGAGCACGCATACCACACACATGTTGGTGATGTGCACGTCTTCTTCGAACGCTGGGGAGCCGGAAAAGTCCTCTGCACCAGCGTGCACGGCACCCTCGTGTTCACCTTCTGAAGCGCTCGCTCGTCACCGTGGCGTGCGCGATGACATCACAACCACGTGACTTTTTTCGTGTTGTGCGCGGTGCTTTTAGCGCCACAGCGCGTCGATTTGTAGCGTTCATTTCATTTGTTTGCTGGTGACTTTGTGTATTTCATATTGAAATCGCCTCCAGTGCTTTTGCTGCTGGCGGCAATAAAAGTTGTTTAAAAGTCAAAAGTCACTCCCTACTTTGTTATCTCTCTCTTTCGAAGTGTTCTCTCTCTCTCCCTTACTCACTCAAATAGTTTGTGCTATATCACTCATTTTCTCTCTCTTACTCTATATCTTTCTCTCTTCTGGAAAGTGGATTCTAGGAACTGTCAGATCATGCTGTTACTCACTCTCTCTCTCTCTGTACTGCGTTCTATATCTTCTTTTCATTCTCTGGTGTGTTCTTCCTTTCTCTCTCTCT
The DNA here is from genome assembly GCF_965212315.1 of Lampetra planeri. Classification (NCBI taxonomy): domain Eukaryota; kingdom Metazoa; phylum Chordata; class Hyperoartia; order Petromyzontiformes; family Petromyzontidae; genus Lampetra; species Lampetra planeri. The sequence goes on from NC_136134.1 coordinate 7,687,759, forward strand.
CTCATGTGGTTGACAGCGCACTCCGAATTCCAAACCGCGTGGCTATTCATCTCTAAAATTGCACGAGCCTTGACACACTGAAAAGTGAAAGATAATAAGCATTGAGGCCCTCGGATCAGTCAGTATGCCACACCGGGTCAAGCGCGTGCTTTGTGCCATCGGGAAATTCTTACTCTAAAAGGAAACGTAAACGGAACATTTCACACCTTGAGTGAGCCTCCTGTGAGGGTTTTGGTAAAAAAAAACAACTCTCAGGTTTGCAGTATCCATGGTGGAACAATTCACCACCCCCTTCCGGCACGATGAGATTCACTACACCGCTCAACCACCGCCACCTGGCCACTTCGCAGCCCAGGCCTACGTATGATACCTGGCAGTCAGAGCCGGCCCAGCCACTAAGCGATCCTTGCAATTGCAAAGGGCCCCGTGGCCAGCAGAGGGCCCCCTAGAGTCACTGCTAGCTCGTGGGTGAAAAAAATCATACATCAAAGGGGCCTCCAACCAAGTTTTGCTTAGGGCCCCCAAAGGTCTACGGCCGGTTCTGCTGGCAGTGGTGTAGCGTGGTTGGTGTAGCGTGGTTGGTGTAGCGTGGTTGGTGTAGCGTGGTTCGGCGTGGGCCCTCGTGCAAGGAGTGAAACGGGGCTCCCGTGGCTGACTTCCCTACCCCCGCTCTTCGTAGCCTGGCCTATGGGCACTTCCAACCCAAGCACCCCCGGCGTAATTGTCCCGCCTGCACACCCGCCAGCTATGCCGCGGGTACCTTTTCTTCCCAGGCAAGTCTCATATCCAAGCGCTAACCAGGCTAAACCCTGCTTAGCTTCAAAGATCTTCAAAGATATGACGAGATTGGGTACACTCGGGATGATATGGTCATAGGTCAAAAATATCTGCTCGTGCGTGCACGTGCGCGCGTGTGTGTATATGCACGTGCGGTGTCAGTCAGAGTAATTGTCCTGGGACCTGGGGCTTTGATGGGCTTCGGGGATGGAGAATGGGACTCGAACACTGACAATGAGGCACCCAAGGGTCTAACGTCCGGATTTTGATCCAAACTCATTGAATATCCTCTTCATGAAATTAATTCACGGACCGTTTTTGATCCATTACTACATGAAGGGTCTACCCTCGTTATGTTGGTTCGCGGAGGTTGCAATGGCTATGCTTCACCACGCTGATCAGTGCGGATTTTCTCAAGACCGCTTCTGATATTACTCGCCACTGATGCTACCCGTGACCTGCAATCGAATCCAGATCACCGGGATGATAACACAGCGTGCCAACCACTGCGACACTGCTCCCCCGTCCTGTCAGGTATATGGGCATTTAATTAAATATTCACTTTGCAAACGAGATGGTCCATGTCGTAGGGATGTTCCTTGTGAAATGTGTTTTGGCTGTTAACGAGCACCTATATCAGAGCAAACGGGAGGGCGGTGATGGCCAGCACCATGCCGAGCTGCATAAGTCTCTCCATTGATGATATTTACAAGCCGTGCCAGCTACCCACTTCAGCCTGAGTCAATGTAGGAGAGACCAAGCACGTGGATGACGTGTGGTGACTCCCGCCTCTTGCAAGATGTCTGGACAGTGTGTAAGAGTAGACCAAGATACCCTCTAGAGCAGTAGTTCTTAACCTTTACTGCAGCCTTCCACCCCTTTGGTTCGATATCGTAAAAAAAAACGTATAATGTGAATAAATTCAGAGGTATTATGAAACAATGTAGTTTTACTTAGGTGTCCGTCATTAATTTGTGTTTCGATGATTTACCTTCTAATTAAATCTGGCCACGCCTCGCACCCCCAGAAAGGGCATCTCGCATCCCCAGGGGGTGCAGCGTGCACCCCAGGTTAAGAAGAAGAGCCACTAGATTCGGAGCTTTCGTGACTGCAGGAATTATTCTTTGGTTTCTTTCTACGTGACTTTACCGAAAGAACCAAAAAAGAAGAGCCACTGCTCTAGATGGACTCCACAGTGCTCTCTCTCTCTGGTGGTTGGCCTTTCTGTCTGCAAGTAATTTGAGCAATTACTTTTAGGACGACACCTTGACCGTTTCTTTTTGCCCTGGATTATAGCACAGTTTTCTGAACGCAATGCCACCACCCCTGCCTTACAAGACACACACGCGAATATTACACACGCAGACACACGCAGACACAATGTACAAAGATCCCCCGTATAGCCTAAACAGACTGTTGGGGCAAGGGCTGTAAGCGAGCACCTATGACGGCCGGCACGGCACACGAGGGGGTGGGTTGCCAACACCACGCCCGGCCGCCTTTGTCTCCCTAGTGGCGATGTTTACACACCGCACGAGATACTCATTTGAGGCTGAGTCGACTTAGGGGAGGCATAGCACCGGTTCAGATAATCGTCTCTGGTGTTGGCCGTGAGCGGGAATCGAACCCGGGTCGCTGGGTTCATAGCGCAGCGCGCTAACCACTGCACTACCGCTCCCCACTACCACACGCAGACACACACACACACACGCGCGCACGCACACACATACGCAGACATATCGCACACTCGCTCAAGAGTGAAACAGGTTTACATTTACAAACGGTGTTGATAGGTGCATTGACGTCGCGCTAATCTCCCTAAATCGCGCACGCCGGTGGCAGTGTGCCCCGCATGCTGTCCGGGCGATGAACGCGGTCGGCTTCGGCTGATAAGAGAACACAATGGTGACCGGGTGTCATGGACTCTGGGTCACGCGCACCCCACACTCGATGGGGCACGGAGAGATCTTCAGATAAAATGTTTGCACTGCTGAAAACCCAGCTCACCCAACCCCCCCTTCCCATCAACAGAAATGCCACCGATAGATAACCACCGGTCATCAAACTGGCAGCATGTGGACTGCGAGAGCAGCAGCACAGTGAACGGAAATATTGCGGATAAAGTCCACGGTCAATGTAAATGTATATAAACAAGTTCATTGACTTTTATATTTACAGGTTTTAGCGAGCATGGGCATCCGTGAATGATAAGCGCTTTATAAGACGCTAATGCAGCCGCAATAAAACTATAATGCGGGCAACAATAGCAAAGCATTTCAAGTATTATTTGAATATATTTTCACGACATTCACATTTTGTAATTGTTTGACTTCTCGAATCTGAACTACCCATACGTGATATTATTTACATTTAGTATGCGTAAATCGACCACCATGCATATCTAAAATCCAGCGGAGGCAGAACTCACAAAAGCACGTGCACAAGACGTAACACTGATCCACGCCTTCGGTTGAGACGACTGAAAGATCGAGAAAGAGAAAAGGGAAAAAAAATAGCCGATAAAAAACCTATTCATCAAGCAAGAATGAAAACTAAACCGCTCATCTTGTTTTTGAAAAGCTTTCTTTCTAAGCCATAGAATCGTGCACGCTCGCACACTACCGCACGCCCACACGCTCGCTCACTGATGTAGGTAAATCTATTCCGCGTGTCACGAGGGTGGGTAGGGGGACACACACACGCGGTGGGGGTGGCCACGGGACACGCATCTTTGTTCTGCCCCTTGTGCCTGGGCCGTGTCGCCCCTGCCGACGCAGAGTCGCTCGGCAGACCGACGCTTTTGTGCGCGGCACCATCTTTTTCTCCCCCAGCCCCCTATTGCGACACCCCCACGGCTTTTCGGCCTTTCGGGACAAATGATGCCGCACTAATGCAGACCACACTGGTGCCAGCTTCGGTGCGGCTGCTGCTGCTGCTGTTCTGCTGCTGCTGTTGTTGTACAATGGGCCCTGTCCGTTGCTTGTATCTTCAATGCTCCCCCTCGCCCCATACTTGCGCGTTTTACTGTGCACGTCGTGGGGAGGGGTTGGTGTAGCGGTTTAGCGCGCTGCGTCGACGAACGCGGCTACCCCGGTTCGATTCCAGCTCATGGTCGACACCAGTGACGGTTATCTGAACCGGTCTCGGGTCTCCCCGTAGGTCGACTCAGCCTCAAAGGAGTACCTGGTGCGGTGTGTAAACGTTGCCGCTAGGGAGACAAAGGCGGCCGAGCATGGTGCTGCTCACCCCCTTGAGTACCGTTCCGGCCTTCATAGGTGCTCGTTAATAGCACTTGCCCCTACAGTCTGGTAAGGCTATACGGGAGAAATGTGTCTTTGACAGCAGGTTCGGAATCAAGACGCTGCATTACATTGCACAGTTAGACCAATATCCATCGTATATAATTGCAACGTGTTGTGCTAATTTATGTATCTTTCCCCAATTTAATTGGCACCTATCTTCGATCCACAGAAATTGGTATAAAAGAACTACTTCCCAGATCCCTTCAAATTAGCTCGTATACAGAACAGGAGGCCATAATTTCCCAACTGCCCTGCTACAGTCAAACTGATATTTTAGTTTTAATTCCCAGAACTGGAATTTAACCAAATTGGTGGAGATATTGAAAGCCACGCAGAGATCGTCAACTGGCTATACTTGAAGAATCCGGTTTCATCACGGGTGCCTGAAGTCAGAATTTTAATCCTGGATCTCAGCAGTGCCAGCTCAACACCTGGGCCATCTGGCCACCTCCGATTTGTATATTATTAAACACATTATTTGCTGACACTGCGTTGGCAGTGGTGCAAAGCATAAGCAACAAAACAGAACTGAACACTTTAGTCAATGACACTGTGGACTTAAAGAAAAAAAAATATATATAATAGGTGACGTTTCCGGCAATGAACCTTCTTCATAGCATGTGAATAGAGGCCAGAAATACACAGTGAACCTTTTAGGACCTATTGGACCGACAGGACATCTGTATAAATAAAGATTCTGATTCTATTGTGGAGCATACAAACCAATCGATAATGTATATTATCAATGCAGTCAATGGTAACTCAACAGAGGTCGCAATCGGGTACCCGATACCCGTACCCTACCCGATACCCGGCTACCCGTACCCGGTACGGGTACCCGTTTGCGACCCTGGTGCGTCCGGGTACGGGTACGGGTAGGCCGTGAGTCACTGGTGAGTCACCGTTTGTCACTCATTTCCCAACATCTTGTCTCTTCTCACAATTCAAGTTCCTAGAATCAACCCACCCGCGCCTGCAACATGGCTTCATCCCAGAGGTCGCACTCGGGTACCTGATTGCCGTACCCTACCCGATACCCGGCCGGGTACGGGTAGCCGGGAATCGGGTATGGGTACGGGTACCCGTTTGCGACCCTGGTGCGGCCGGGTACGGGTAAGGAATCAAAACCCGTTTGCGACCTCTGCAACACAATCAGCCCCCGTGGGGCGAGGTGCAATTAGCGAGCACCTATTTACGTGGGGTGATGGTGTGGCCAGCACTCCTCGCACACGCCCACCTTTGTCTTCCCATCGCTGCTGTTGATAACAACCCCACCTAGAGGTGGTCCACTACAATTTAAATACAGCGTGATACATTTACAGATACCCCCGCTGGTTCATAATGCTGTTATTACTTCTCGACGGCTGATTGAATACCGTGAAAGCGACGACTCTGCATATTAGAGGGGAGAGAGTTGGAATATATGTTTTAGGTGCATTGTGATTGTGGGGACCTCCGAAAAGCCTTTAAATAAAATATTGTTTGTCCCTATAATATTCTTTAGTTATTTCGGTAAAGTCACGTAGGTAGAATAAATACATAAATAATTATATATTTTTTTTATAATAATTGTCCCTATTATGTATTTCTAATATTTTAGCGTGGTAGCTATAAATGTATCACCCCCAAATTGTGTACCATTCATTAATTCATCGTGTACATGGTCAGCACGGTAGGAGTTCATGTTCCACCATAACAAGAATCCTTACATTTCGATTTAAAGCTTTCATGACTGCAGGGATTCATATTCTTGGTTCTTTCGGTAAAGTCACGTAGAAGGGAAATAATACAATCATAAAAAATAAAGTAATACAATTCTCACGACGTTTCGATTACAACACAAGCAATCATCATCAGGTGTGAAAACCACTTTTTTCAAATTTTCTTGCTGTGGTTTGCATACCTCATGATGATTGCTTGTGTTGCAATCGAAACGTCGTGAGAATGTTACTGTTTTATTTTTATTTTATTATTTCCTTCTACCTGACTTTACCGAAAGAACCAAGAATAAGAATCCTTACCGGAGCATTGAGCCAGTGCTGTCCTCTTGTTTATAACCCTGAGTCAGTAAATTCCTTACTCCTACGGCAGTCAAGGTTTGTTTTTTTCCCATAGCAAACCACTTTTGACTTCCTCACAAAGTGGTATTCGTTTTATCAACCCCTAGGATGGATGATATCCAGAATCGACCCCAGATTAGTAGGATTTGAGCTCGCAACCTCCTCCGATGACTTTTTTTCTACCGTGACCAGTTTAGCGGCTGAACAAAACGGAGCTCAGTTAAATTAAAATTAAACTTCCAAAACAGCTGTGAAAAAACCTCCCCAACATCTGCACCGCATGCGTCATTCCATCGGTGCTGTAGGTAAATATATTCCAGGCGTATAAATCAGCTTTTTGTCCGGGTATTATCTATGTGCATGTCTCAGGCTAACGTGCCATTGTGCGCAGCCGTTATTCAACCCATTGTTGCGGTTCTTGCTGCTAAAGGCGAACGCATTTTCCCGTGCGTTCTCAGCCACCCGCCCACAACGGGGCTCCCAGCGCCCAGATGAATGGATGGGCGTGTGAATACGTCCCGAGTTTCACGTCGAGGAACACTGATTCCTCCCTCCGGCTCAGCGTTCGGCGTTGATGTACCCACCGCGTGGCTGGAGGGCTTCATGCGAGCGAGCGAGCGAGCGAGCTCACGTGAATTCGCGTCCATCGCCAAGACAGTGGAAGGGGATCATGTGTCTTTTTTTTAAATGCACGTTTGTGTTTGTGTTGTTGTTGATGTTGTTGTCGTTTCTCTCTCACGATTTTTGTCTAGGGTTTAAAGCGGTTGCGCAGGGCGGAGCTATAGACATGATGGCGATAAACTAAAGTATTTTATTTACCAGGTAAAGCCCAGTGAGCTATTAGATCTTTTTCAGAATAGACCTGGCCACAAATGAGAGCTCAGCGAAGTGGCTTTTCACATGGATATTTATAGCAGCCAAATACTCTAAACGCGTGCTTCTAAATGTGGAGGGAGAAACCGGAGGACCCGCAGTAAAATCTACACGATCACGGGTAGAATATGCAAACTGCAAAGATACAGCCGTCAGGGTCGGGATCGGGATCGAACCCACGAACCTTCTGCATACCAGGAGAGGGCGATAGCATCTCGCCACCACGGGGCCCAAAATGAACGAAATCTCAAGTAATTAATTGTGTTGCTATATTAGGAACTTGCCTCCGATTAAAAGCGACCAAAATGTATAAAGGTGTTGTATAAAACCTGGAGATGGAAACCAGAGTCAAAAGCAATATTTGCAAATATACAAAAAAAAAATTCCTCTGACAGCTACTAAAAAATAAAATACTTCCAATGTCAATGTTGGAGAGCGTTACATAATCGATGCCAATGCGCGATTCATATAACTTGTATGCAACTGTCAGGCAATAGCTCTGCTTCACAGCGCATAGAAAGGGCAGATAGTAGATGGCACATTGCCTGAAACGTCGCCTTTAATACACTTTTCATTTTTAAGGCCACAGTGTTATTGACGAATGTTTGAGTTTTTTATCAATAGTCAGAAATCTGGCAGTTTTAAGATTGCAAAGGCAAAAATGTAATGTGTCAATGTTAGGATTGTGTATTAATGAATTCATAGGTGTAAGGGACATTAAAAAAAAGAAATTCTACTTATGACAACCGAAATACAATTTTGAATGTATTATTATAGGATCATTGCTAGACACTATTTTACCTACTTGCAGAACGTATTGCAGTTCCGAATTCAGCGTTGTGTCTGTATACAGCGCAACGTTTTTCACGGAACTAATATCTCACGGGTATTTTGCACGGACACGCACTCTATCAGGCACGCGGCATGGTGCAGGCAATGTCGACGCGGCCTGCTTAACGCCAGATTCTCGGACGTAGGTAAATGTATGCGGCCGCGGAACAAACAAAAAAAAATACGGAGAAAGAAATCAAGAAAGGAAGAATGGGCGGTTTGTTCTCGTTTTTATTCGTGTTCATGTCGCAGACTGACACCACATTGTCCGCCCGGTATCCGGTCCCTTGTGACTGGCTGACACAGTTCCGCCTCCTAGCTACCCCTGCCTGGTTAACTGGCGGCGAGCAAGCTCCCCCCCCCGCCCGATCCGTGAATGAATAAATGAATTGGCGCGTTGACAGCGATACCCACTGCGGAGATCGGTGGGGGTTGTGTGTGTGTGTGTCGCGAGCCGGTGGGGTGGGTGATACAATGCCTCAGTGTTGCGAGTGACTGCACGCTGGCTCGCCGCTCGCCTACGATCGGGTCCCAGCTGTTTTGCATGCTTATTTTCGGGCTTGGGGTTAAGCGGACACAAAGGGACGTAATGAGAAAATGCAGATTTACGATTTTAAATGGGGCATATGGATTCGCGTGTTGCTTTTTGTCTTCTTTTTGGAAATGTTCGTTTTAGAGTTTCAAAAAAAAATATTTTAAGCGCAATAAACGGTGTAAGATGACTGATCTTGGTTCCACAGGTTGTTAGAGTACTATGCACACAACTTGTTACTAAATAGATCAGAAGAACAATCTATCAGACATGTGCTTCTTCGCACGGCATCCGTTTTTGGTAACATTTCATTTATGTACATTTTTCATAAACCTTCATGATGTCAATTAAATTGCTTAGTGCACACATGAACTCTGAATTCAAGAATGTATAAGTTAAGAAAATATTTATTGCTGACGTTTGGTTTATGCCGAAGCATTGTTTAAAATATTGGTAAAGTTTGACACGTCGCTATAATTTCACACTTTAACGATGATCACAAAATACCTGTCTTGAATTGATCGATTTCCATGAAAATAATTCCGCAAATTTTTAATTCTCAACATTCTTAATTATGTATATCTCTGATTTACACTCACATTAACGGTGTCATTGAATACATAGCCTGTTAAAAGCCTCACCAACAACAACAACAGAACCACCACAACATTGTGAACCGGCAAAAGCAAAGCCCATCTGTTGCTCCATAATACAGTAGCTTGTTTCTTCTCCCCCTTCTTCTTTTTGTCTTCTTCATCCACGATACGAACACAGCAACATTTGCAACAAAAGCTCATTTATCCGTGATTATGCCGCTTTAGCAGTGGGACACGGGGACCAGCATGCCCGGTCCCGTCACACGAGGAGGTTCCTGTTCCAACCCTCCCCCCTCCCCTCGCCGCACACTCCCCTTCCCAACGAGCCTCTTGATGGGACTCCGTGCCATGCCCACCACAAAAGGGGCCCTTTCCGTCTCGACTCACAAAGGGGCTCGGCGTGCCGGCCTCGGATCAACGCAGCTTCTCACGAGTGTCTTCACGAGACCCAACCGCCGCGCTTTGCTGCCGCGCCGAACGCCGTCGACGACCCTCTTGATCGCTCTTTAACGGCGTGCCCGCGATTCAGACGTCATTGCTCCGGCAAATTAGAGGCCCGACACTAAACACATTTGATTTTTTTTTACCAGGTAAGGGACTAACTGAGCGATGTAGTTCTTTTTTTCTTCTTCTGCAAAAGTGCTGTCACGAATTATAGATCAACGTCGTGGTTTATTCACGTGGGAATGTATAGCAGAAGCCGAATACTCTAAGCGCATGTTTTTTTAATGTGAAGGGAATAATCGGAGGGCCCAGAGAAAAAATGTCCACGCGACCACAGAGAGAACGCGCAAACTCCAAATATACAGCAGGCGTCAGGGTCGAACCCACGACCTCCTGTATACCAGTCGAAGTAGTTTAAATCTCGCCACCGTGGTAGCCTTGTTCACAGGCGCTGGTTGTAAACTAAATGTCGAGGTTTGCATCGTGCCCTGTCGTGCCGAGATTCAAGCCTGAGCGAGACGCGTTCGCGTGCACATCAATGAGGTGTGCAGGCGGTGCAACTGCCTGAGGTCCACGGGATGGAGGGGCTAAGGCACCTGACAAAATATAAAGGTAAACATGGGGACAATGTTACGAGGAAGAATCATGGAGGTATGTTGAACTTCTTTCGCACCGTACGTAGCCAACCGTGCTAATTGGAGGTGCGGGGGAAGGACAACAATCCGAACACAAAAATCAGTTCTGAAGAAATAACTTTTCAATCTGGATGATTTAAAAGTGTACGGCTCCAGCGGCTTCCTAATATCGGAAAGAAGATGGTATATGCGTACATGTCCAGCCCTATTGTTTAATCTGATGATGGATGAGGGCCTCCTCATGCCGTGCAGGTTGTGTGGGTTATTTGACCATACTTCACCACGCTGGTCAGTGCGGGTTTGTGAAGGCGGGGTCGTGTAGATGATGTGGGAACGGTATAACGATTGATTGTTGGTTGCACTGAGTTCTGCTGCCTATTACGTAGGCCCATCGCCTGTAAGACCTGTTATGCACCGATGGTTACCTATCAACGTCATCATGCAACCCTGCTTGGCTTATGACACCTGCCCACCACGGAGCCCCATAGCCTATAACGCCTGTCATACATGCTGTTGCACCCATCCAAGCACTATCCAGGCTCAAACCTGCTTAGTTTGTGAGATCTGACAAAGCTTGTGCTTTAAAGGTCATAGATAAATTAAGGTCATCAGTAAATTTGAGATGTGAGAGTGGAAATGAGGTCTGAGAGTGGAAATACAACTTGTTTAAATCATCTACTGCGTATATATTTTCAAAAATCACCTCGACCTTAGCAACATACTTTTCACCCGTTTCTGACTAAAGCTTTAGGTTTTCCATTTTTTTTTGTATTCATTCATTTATCAATCCTGCCGGTTACAGCGTGGATATCAGGGCAACTATTGTTTTATTGTTAGAGCCTTGAGACTCTAGGCATGGACGGCAGAGAGGGCCATGCCTCACTCACGCGTGACCTCACACCTGCCTATCCGGGACGTTAATCCTGAAACGCATCGCTCGGCCACTCTTTGCATGTTTTTTTTTTTCTCCGTGAGCCTCCTAAGAAGCTTTAAACGCTGTGCAGATACGGCTGTGGTTTTGAACACCTGGAGAGAGGGACTGGAATGAAGTGGAATTCACGACATTGTCTATGGATTCACAGAAGTCTTTGCACAACCCACTATAGGTTCTTAAAGGGTAAGCTAAAGGTGGTGCCCTGCAATGCCCTTGCTCACGTCACTGCCGGCAGAAGGGTCTACACTGGAGAGAGCTCCGTAGAGACCCTCTAGAGGGTGTTTAGCCTACTCTTCAATGCTGGCCAGATCTTTTGGTAACAAGTGGGAGTACCCAAACTTTGCCCCACCTACAAGCGACCTCGTGCTCGTTATACCTCTGGGTGGAACTGCCGATGGACAGGCGCTAGACGGCGGTGTGCCAAATCGCACTGCTGAGTGCTTCAGCTGTCGTGGTGGCAGATTCAAGCCGACAGCCCTCTGGATTGCAAGTCTAGGGTGCTAACAATAACACCACCACGGCGGCAACACCTAAAGTAGCCGACTAAAGGAAATGTGCGTTATTGCGACGGCCCATCCTGATGAGGTGTGTGCGTGCATGAGTGTGTTTTTTATGCACGTGTGTGTTTATGGGGAGCGGTAGTGTAGTGGTTTGCGCGCTGCGCTATGAAACCGGCTACCCGAGTTCGATTATTGCTCATGGCCAACACCCAGTGACGATTTTCTGAATCGGTCCCGGGCCTCCCCTAGGTCGACTCTGGTGCGGTGTGTAAACATCGCCACTGGGGAGACAAAGGCGGCCGGGCGTGGTGCTGGGCCACCCACCCCCTCTAGTGTCCGTTCCGGCCTTCACAGGTGCTCGCTAACAGCACTTGCCCCCAAACGTATGTTGAGGCTATACGGGGGATCTTTGTATCTTGTTGTCTTGGTAATGTTGGGTGCACGCGTTCTGTGTTATCGCAATGTGAGGAATGTATGGGATATACCACTTTACCCAGGAATTCGCGTCACTATGACCACGTTACAGCAAACAAAACAATGTAGTCGCACTCAGTCGCGGACGCAGAGTAAACACCTAAAAAACATTGTCTTCAATATCGGAATCAGAACATTGATTTATACTGGAGGAATCCGATGAGCTATGAAGCTCTTTTTGCACAGATGTCCAGGAGGGGCGAGTCAAAACGTTACAATATGGAGCTGGGCTATCCGAGGCGCTCGATTTAATTATTTACTCGATAACAAGAACACCGAGTAGTTGGGAGAGAGCATAAGCTATTTTCCCACGTGTGCCGCTGGATGGAAGATTATGGGTGGGGCTTAGTGACGTCATCGGCAGCGTCGGGAGTGCCGCCCTGGGCGTGGCTTGCTGGGGTTTCCAGCCTTCGAGGGGCGAGATATTGGGGCGGTCGTTTTAAAGTGGCACGCAATAAAGTAGTTGATGATACTATCTAGTTGAGCAATATAATTAGTTGATGATACTATCTAGTTGAGCAATATAATTAGTTGATGATACTATCTAGTTGAGCAATATAATTAGTTGATGATACTATCTAGTTGAGCAATATAATTAGTTGATGATACTATCTAGTTGAGCAATATAATTAGTTGATGATACTATCTAGTTGAGCAATATAATTAGTTGATGATACTATCTAGTTGAGCAATATAATTAGTTGATGATACTATCTAGTTGAGCAATATAAGTAGTTGATGATACTATCTAGTTGAGCAATATAATTATTTGATGATACTATCTAGTCGAGCAATATAATTAGTTGATGATACTATCTAGTTGAGCAATATAATTAGTTGATGATACTATCTAGTTGAGCAATATAAGTAGTTGATGATACTATCTAGTTGAGCAATATAATTATTTGATGATACTATCTAGTCGAGCAATATAATTAGTTGATGATACTATCTAGTTGAGCAATATAATTAGTTGATGATACTATCTAGTTGAGCAATATAAGTAGTTGATGATACTATCTAGTTGAGCAATATAATTAGTTGATGATACTATCTAGTTGAGCAATATAATTAGTTGATGATACTATCTAGTTGAGCAATATAATTAGTTGATGATACTATCTAGTTGAGCAATATAATTAGTTGATGATACTATCTAGTCGATCAGTCGCCTTCGTCTTAATCGACGAATCGTCCCGACTCTTTGGTTCTTTCGGTAAAGTCACGTAGGTATAAAATAAAATAAATCACGACGTTTCGGGTGCAACACAAGCGTCCGTCATCAGGTGCGTTGCGCCCGAAATGTCGTGATTTATTTTATTTTCTACCTTCGTGACTTTACCGAAAGAACCAACGAGTATGGATTCCTGCAGTCACGAAAGCTTCAAATCAAGATTGAATCGTCCCGACTCTACTTGAAACACTATAACAAGATCAATAATCAGCAGTTCTTGAACGGGCGTGCAGTAATAGCCTGGGGAGTCAAGTACTGCCATAGCATGCAACACAGCAGAGTCTTGAGTTCGTGTCCCTGAGATGACCTTAAAAAGGAACACAGCAAGGCCGTGGGTCGGTGTCCGTGAGATGAACTTATGCACAACTACGAACGACAAGACCTCGGTAATCTTAAGTTTCAAGTTTTTCAAGTTTCAAGTTTCATGTATTAGGTATAGCCCTGTGAGCCATATACGGCTCTTGAGTCGGGTGCAACCGCAACAAACAAAATATGAACAGAGAACATCTTAAAGCGACGACGCGCAACAGAAACATCCTGGATAAACCAGCAAATCTTCCATAAAATAAAACTCCACCGTATTACAACGCTGTGTGCAAAAATCCCAGTGTGATGCAAGGACCGCGTCAACCGCTGGGACGAATCGCGCTGGTAGGCGCCTCATTACGGGCGGTGCGGACGGTACGGTCAGTGCCACGCGCGGCTGAGTTAGCAGTGAACTCGCTTGAGGCCGAGTCAAACCGAGGCGTGACCCGAGTCGGATTCAGGAATCAATGTTAAACTTGAGCATTTTGGCCCAAACAGCTGCGATGACAACCTCAGGTGGATGACGGCGCTGTCAAAAAAGATCACTGCCAGGAATTAAACCTCATGGGCTGCCTCATCATTTCGCATTTGCACGAGCAAGCACACAGCTACCGGAAAATAACAAGAGACAAATACCCCCCAGGTAGCCCCCAGAGGCTGTTGGGGCAAGTGCGGTTCGGGAGCACCTATGAAGGTCGTCACTGTGCACCAGCCGGCGATGGTGTGGTCAGTACAAAGCTTGGAGGGCTTTTGTCTCCCCAGTGCTGTAGCTTTTTCAATGCACCAGGTACTCATTTGACCAGATCAGATAACCGCAACTGATTCACGCGAATACACTCACGCACGCCCGCGTGTGTACACGAACGTACACACGCGTGTGTACACGAACGTACACACGCGTGTGTACAACACGCTCGCCCGCGTGTGTACACGAACGTACACACGCGTGTGTACACGTACGTACACACGTGTGTGTACACGAACGTACACACGCGTGTGTACACTCACGCACGCCCGCGTGTGTACACGAACGTACACACGCGTGTGTACACGAACGTACACACGCGTGTGTACACTCGCGCACGCCCGCGTGTGTACACGAACGTACACACGCGTGTGTACACGAACGTACACACGCGTGTGTACACGAACGTACACACGCGGGCACAAAGCACTCGCAGCGCCCGTCGACGATTCATCAGAAAAGAAGACGGACATGAGATGAAGAAGCAAGCAACAAACAAGGAAAGGCGCTCGACTAATGTAATGTGAGGTTAAATCTTGACTTAAAGCTTTCGTGCCTGCAGGAAGCCATACTCTTGGGTTCGTTCGGCAAAGTCACGTAGGCATGGGCTGCCTCAGCAGCAGACCATGCATTTCCCACCTGTTGACTGACGCTTGTGTTGCGCCCGAAACGTCGTGATCTATTTTATACCTACGTGACTTTACCGAAAGATCCAAAGAGTATCACGTAGATAGGTTCAAATTAATAATAAAAAACCACGACGTTTCGATCACAACACAAGCGATCGTCATCCTCCTGATTATTATTAATTTGAGCCTATCTACGTGACTTTTACCGAAATACCCAAATAATATAATTTGAGGTTCTAAATCCCAACAAAGAAAAAGCCCCCCCCCCTCTCTCTCGTGACTTCGCCGACAGAACCCTGGGGGTGCCGCTAACCGGCGGAGGGGAGTCATTGTGCGCGAGAGGTGAGCTCACTACATTTTTCGGACGGCGTGCGTGCGTTCCCACAGTGATCGCTGGTGGATGTGGCTTTTAGGTCTCTCTCTCTTTTGGAAAGGGGGGGGGAGCAAGTAAAGCTGGGCGGCTCAATGCTATACTCTAGGGGGATTGCGAGCTTTTTTTTAAAAAGGGAAATAAATAAAGAAGGGAAATATAAGGGGAGGGACAGAAACAAAGAAAACAAACGGGTTGCATTTTTTAAAACTCCCTCTCTCTCTCTTTTGCTCTCTTTTTGGTCTTTTTTTGTCTTAATGGGACCGGCGTGAACAATTAGGGTGCCTTTTGTGGTTCGCCTAAGGGATAATTACCGGCCCATTTATGCATTGCCTAAAAAGGGGAGAGATTAAGCTCCCGAATGAGAATGCTAATGCGTCGGCTGTTTGAAATGCATCCCCCCGCTCAAGGGAATGGGCCGTTTTCACCTGAACATTGCAGAATGCACGCAAATAAAATAGAGATAAATATATAAAACAAACTGTTTAGGAGCCGTCGCGAATTTCAGCTTCTCTCGACTTTACGATAAAAATATATAGGGTATATTTTTAATATCAGTGGCACTGTTGGCAGTCAATTTAAAACTTTTTTCTCTCATGAAATTTAACTTAAAATGCTTATTTGCATTTAGACGCTGTATAAGTTAAAAGTGTTGTTCTTGCTGTTGTTAAACGTGATTCGTTTTATCTGTGCTCAGAAATGAGTGCTGAGACTCGTTTAGACTTGAAATAATCGAAGCACGAATCTAGCACGGGCATGTAAGTACAACTACTTTGTTTCATCAAACCCATGTATTCATTAACATTATAAATGTTTTTTCCGATTGCGAACCAAATGGGTTTAGAGGCATGCAATGCGATTCCGCCCGCATCAAATAATTTGATGGTTTAATCACGGTTCAGGGTCACTATTCAATAAAAACAATCTATATAATTTTTTCCATCTGCTCCATGTCGTCTCGAGTGGCGACACGATTCACGTGATGAAATCAGCTGCTAACTTATACGAATACAACGACTAATCCACTCACACAATACACGCACGCGCGCGATTATCCGCACGTTATCATCAGCCGAAGAATCTGAACATTTATGCTGGAGGAATACGATGAGCTATGAAGCAATTCTTCACAGATGTCCGATGCATTGTGACATCGCCTCGCGATTTCTGGGTATGACTCTCAGTGAATCTCGTTAAATCCTCCCGCCACGCAGCGTCACACCGCTTACGACTGACGTCTGAACCCGATGTCAACTCAACCTGTGTGTGTGGTCTGCATTGGCCCTGTGGAAACAAAGGCGAGCAGGCAGTCGTGGTGCCGGACATAAGGACGCCCTCATTTACTGCGACGGCGGCCTTAACACTGACTGCACACGATCCGGATCCGATCTCATCGCTCCATCTCCACGTTGTCCGTTCTCTCTTGTCACCGTGCACAGCTGGTTCATTCTCTCGCAGCGCTGGCCTTAATAGGCGCTCGCTAACATCAACGGGGGGGGGGGGGGGTGGTCGTGTAGGTGTTTGTACGTGTGCACAATTGTAGGTGCCTCGGTGTGTGAGCACGTGTATGTGTGCGTGTGTTTGTGGTGTAGAGGGTAGCGCACTGCGCTATGAACCCCGCGATCCGAGTTCGATTCCCGCTCACGGCCAACACAGCTGACGATTATTTGAACCGGTCCCGGGCCTCCCCTAGGTCGACTCAGCTTCAAATGAGTACGTGGTGTGTGAACATCGCCACTAGGGAGACAAAGGCGGTCGGGCGTGGTGCTGGCCACCCACCCCCTCCTGTGCCGTTTCGGCCTTCATAGGTGCTCGCTAACAGCGCTTGCCCCAACAGTCTGTCAAGGCTACACGGGGGATCTTTGTCTTTTCTATATGCGTGTGTGGGTGTGACTGGTTGCGTGTGGTTTCTCTTTTTTGTGTGTGTAATTGATACGTGAGACAGGGGGTTACCGTGTCCGCGAGTGTGAGAGCAGCCTTGTTGGCGTATTGGGGAGGCAGCGGGAGAATACAGGGAGGGTTAGAGGGCGGAGCCGCCTGCCATCCCACACGATTGTAAATCCTCCACCGTGAGTAACGAATGGACCCATCACCGTGGCCCACGGGCTCCATTGTTTCTGCCCCAGTGGCCCGGCTTTGGTGGTCCGTTCAGCACCCGGCCCACGGGACATTCACACCAAAGACAAAGATCCCCCCACTCCCCCGTGTAGCCTGTAACAGACTGTTGGGCCAAGTGCCGTTTGCGAGCACCTATGAAACGCCACGCTCGCCTAACCGCCGTTGTCTCCCGAGTAGCGATGCTAACACGCCAGGGCACTCGTTTGAGGCTGAGTCGACCGAGAGGACGCCCAGGGCCGGTTCAGATAATCGTCACTGGGTGTTGGTGGCCGTAGAGCGGGAATCCAACTCGGGTGGCCGGGTTCTTGGCGCAGCGTAGCGCTAACCGCTGCACCACCGCTCCCCACTGGCACCCACGGAGTGCAGGGCGTGGAGAAACGAATATCGCGTATTGCATCATCTCAGAATTTACTCCGCGTATTAGCGGTGGTACAAACCCAAACATATCTGTTATGGATGATATTGGTCGCGTAAGCCTACGTGTTAAACTAACAAATACTGTATAGTTAAAAAAAAATCTTGATTTGAAGCTTTCGTGACTGCAGGAATCCATTCTCTTTGGTTCTTTCGGTAAAGTCACGTAGTTAAACTACGTATATATATATATTTTTATTTATTTTTTTAATAATCGGGAGCGCCATTCGGCAAAGTAGGAGGAGGAAACCCCACGTATGATTGCGGATAATAAGAGCAGTACGAAATCGGAGTCTTTGCAGATATGAGGTGTGGGTAATCGGGTCATAGATAAGGGGAGTGGTCTCTGCACACACACACGTGGTGCACACATGGCACTCATGTACGTAGATGTGGCACCCACCAGGACTCACGCACAGGAGCAGCCTCGTGGTGGAGATGCGCAACACGTGTGTGTGTGGGTGTATGCACGTGTGAAATGCCAGCGCGGGACTTGGACAAACTAGGACAAATATTATTGGTTCTTTCGGTTAAAGTCACGTAGAAGGGAAATAATAAAATAATACAATTTAAACTAAATAAAATAATATTCTTAGGTTTTTTCGGTAAAGTCACGTAGGTAAAAAATTAAAATAAATAAAAGTAAAATAAAAATAAAATAAAAATCACGACGTTTCGAAGGCAACACCTACGTGACTTTACCGAAAAAAACTAAGAATATGAATCCTTGCAGTCAGGAAAGCTTCAAATCTAGAAAATAAAATAAAATTCTCACGACGTTTCGACCACAACGCAAGCAGCCGTCCTCAGGTGAAGAAACAGAGCTGTCGGAAAGACAGCGTCCTAATGTTGTCTTTCGGACAACCCTGTTCTTCACCTGAGGACGGCTGCTTTCGTTGTGGCCGAAACGTCGTGAGAATTGTATTTTATTATGTTTTATCTTCATTATTTTATTATTTCCCTTCTACGTGACTTTACCGAAAGAACCAAGAATATGAATCCCTGCAGTCACGAAAGCTTCAAATCGAAATTTAAACTAGGACAAATTTTAGGGCCTCAAGGTAGCTCAAGGGGTTTCTGGATTTCACGAGGAAGAAAATCAAAGCGTTTCGAAAAAATCAGTTAAAAATTCAAATCGACTAAACAAGACATTGCACATAAAAGCGCAATTTGAATATCTCTCGTCTCGATGTGGGAACGCTTCGCTCTTCTCTCATCTCGCCACATCTATAGTTACGTCTTCATTTCTCTTGTCTTTCTATAGATGCATACACCTCTTGTTGAGATATCGCCTGTCATCTTGAGAAGATCGTATACATCGATGACGACGATGATCCCCTTACTCTCATCAAAACATCGGATTTATTAAAACAGCGGAATGTATTCAAATACATACGTCGAATGGACAACAGCAGGACAAAATGGAATGAACACTTTTAGAGAGGAATACCTCAGGGAGAATGGCTTGCCGGCGACATAAAGAGTTTGGTGCCAGAAAGATGTAACGCACTACTTGAGCATATTGGCACTACGAGACAGAGGAAAGTGGAAACAACAAATGACGAAACTTGGTGATGACGGCACCTTGCCCAAGGTTCTTTTTTCTTCTCTTCATGCGTTTTCACCTTCCCAGTGATCTACGTACAGACACC
Organism: Lampetra planeri; assembly: GCF_965212315.1. Lineage (NCBI taxonomy): Eukaryota > Metazoa > Chordata > Hyperoartia > Petromyzontiformes > Petromyzontidae > Lampetra > Lampetra planeri. Next base: position 7,707,185 of record NC_136134.1, read on the forward strand.
CCATTCAATGGTGATGCTCCTCCTCTTACTTTCTTCTCAGCAGACGATGGGATTTAGTGACCGCGGCGTCTCCGTGTCTCACGCAGGAACGGCGAGCAAGGGAGCTAGCAGCGTGGATGGAGATGCACACACCTGTAGCATCTCTCTCTCACACACACACACACAGCGTCTGTTACAGGGGATATTGTGAGTGTGTGACACCACAAACAGAAACGGTCTACGCAATTTAATCCACATTCTGCCAGGCAGTTTTAATTAAATTGGAAGAGCAAAACAGAGCGGCGTGTTGTGCATGCAAGGTGCCTTGTTTAATAGACATCAATCACAAACGATGAATGGTGCTTAATACATCCCTATTATTATTAATATTATTATCGTGTGATACGTGTGTACGGTGTAATGGTTATGAGTTATGACACTGGAAATGCAACGCAGAAGTCACTGGTTTGATTTGGTCTCCCGGAACAGCTGTCCAGCCACGGCATGAACGGCAACTCTTTTGTGGTGTGGTAAAGTGCGCGTACTCCCCACCTCTTCCTAAGACGGTGCGGCGAGCTTGTAAAATTAGTACTCTTAGGTTTTTCGGTAAAGTCACGTAGGAAAAAAATAAATAAAAAATAAATAAATGAAAAAATAATATTTCTATTATTTTTCAATTATATTTCTATTATTTTGAAAATTACATTATTTATTATTTAATTTTACCTACGTGACTTTACCGAAAAACCTAAGAGTATGAATCCTTGCAGTCACGAAAGCTTCAAATCTAGAATTGTAAAATTAGGCCAAATAATACCCTTTTTGGGGGGCGGTATTCATGGGTACGCCAGTTTTTCTTCGCGTGGCGGGTGGGGTAAAATGTGGGTCCCACCCACAATCTTCCAACATCTATGCATGTGGAGTGTCAACGATTCAGAGACAGAGTCTCCAGGAGGCACCTTTTTTATAAACAGCTTCCACGGTCTTGTCTACACACTCTCCACAGTAGCTCAGCCTAGCCTGTACACAACACTAGCCGTCTAACACTGACGGCGCTGACCGAGATAGCCAACTACTCTCATTCGTAGCGCAACATCTAGCGGAGACGTTCAGCGACGACGGCGACGAGACGACAGCGACGACGAGACGTGTCCACTCCCAGAACCGGCAGCCCCGAGCCCCCCCACTCTCCGCTCCTTTTATGCTCCCAGCGCGGCCTGGCTCCGCCCTTCTCGAACCCGCTAGCAGGTTCCAGGGGCCTCCAGACGGTGTCCTCCGTAACCCTTGCCCCAGTTCTTCCGCCCTGCCAACACACCGTGCTCACACGCCCTCACCGGCGTGTGCGCTGTCTGTGCACCACAGTTGCCGCTGCTGTCCACCAGGGGGCGCTGTTACACTACACGTGTATGTATGTTGACCTTCTTTCGCACCATACGTAGACAAATGTGTTAGTCGAAGGTGCGGGAAGGGGAGACAACAAGCCAAACACAAACAAATAAGTTCGAAAGAAATTAGTTTTCAATCTAGATGATTTAAAAGTGCATAGCTCCAGTGGCTTCCTAATATCGGAAGGAAGAGCGTTCCAGACGGCCGCAGATGCGCATCTGAAAGCGCCGCGATGGGGTGACCGCCATCTTTGTTCGATGGCCAGCAGCCAAAAGCCTTTGCTGCTGCGAGAATGACTGGAGTGTCGCGTGATGGTTCATGTTCCTTGACGAGATCAGCGAGGTTATTGGTGGTCCACTCGTGGCAAGAACTTTGTGTGTGTAACGAGTGCGACCTCATCCTGTATTCGTTCGGAAACCGCAAGCCAATGCAGCTCGGCAAGCAGTGGTCGGACCTGTTCGCCCCCCCCCCCCCCCCCAAAAAAAAAGTGTCCGGTCAACTTGAAACACGCAGACTAAATTCCCTGTAGAAAACACTCTCGCGAGCAGGCGATTGCAGGGCTGCGCCTTTAACCGCTATCTTCACCTCGAGTTAAATCGTTCGGCCAATTCCCGTAACGAGGACTTTAGAAGAGTGCAAGTGAAAGCCACGTGCGTTCAACAAGAGCGAGCAAGCGCTTTGCAACCTCCTTGCTGCTGTTGTGCTTCCGACACGGCCTCGCCGCACCTCCGTACGCCTCGAAGGGGTCGTCCATAAATGACGTCACGCAATTTTGGACGATTTTTACCCCCCCCCCCACTTCGTCACACGGCGTCACAAAGCTCTGCGCCCCCCCTCCAATTTTTTTTTTAAACATGCTTCAAATCGGTTTAAATTATTGTCATTGTAGTGCGTATTTAATGTGGCGCTGCACTCTGATGTTGTAGGAGAAAACATTTATATAAAAAAAGTATATTTAATTAAGTAGAACGTGTTGTCTATATTTATTTAAAGTTGCGCATTTTTTGATGTGACGTCACATTTCTCAAACCCCCCCCCACCTCTTCACACATCGTCACAAATGTCTGACCCCCCCTAGGTGCGTGACGTCATTTATGGATGGCCCCTAATGGATCAGCCCGTATACGTGCGCGGCGGACCGCGCGTGCCTGGGTCTGTGTGCGCCCTCGTTTAAAATGGGAGGCCCTCCCCTCCTCCCCTACCCACCCACCCACCCACCACCTTTGTGTCCTCCCTTTGTGCGCTGTATTTGAACACGGCTATGTAAGGGAGAGTTGCATTGAGGTGGCGGTGAGTGGCCGCCTTTCCGCGTGTCCTTGCGGTGGTTGGGGTAGAGGTGGGTGCAGGGAGGGAGCGAGGGTGGGGGGTGGGGAGCTCTCTGTGTTTGCCGTCTCTAATTGCACAAGGGGAGCCTGGCAAAGCATCGCCAAAGCTCGAGCGGGTACTCCAAACCTCGAGGGCCCATTGATAGGAAAAGAAAACACTCATTTTCAGGATTTACCACTTTATTTCTTGACGTTCTGTTTGGTTTGTGCTCGACTTTTCAAGCAAATGCATGCGGCCCGTGTTTGGATATCATCTTCTTTTCTTGTTTTAAAGTGGAGTCGGCGTGCCCTGCTGCCACGTTGCATTCGCAAAAGCAATGCCAATACGAACATTTGCACACCATATTATCTCTGCGAGTCATGTACAAATGTATATATATGTAAACACTTTTTTTACGGTTTAACAACTAATAATGTACTCATATAAATACTCTTTCGTGCCTTTGATAATGCAGCAAATTAGCAGTGACAGTTGGGCAGACAGCTATGACATATATATATCTACATTTAACAATCGCATATTGTAACTCTTACTTAAGTTGCTCATGCAGGAAGAAAAGTGTTGTTTTCAAGTATACATTCATCGTCGTGATCATCCTCATAGAGAATCATAATTTAAGTAAAATAAATATATTTATAAGCCAACAACAACAACAACAAACCCGCGTGACCACGCATGACTTCCGAAAGCTTCCATACAACCAACCAAACACATACCATCACTGAAATTCTGGAAGTGTTCACTACTTGTGTAGGCACTCGCAACTTCTTACTCCGTGCTACACCACGGTTAAGGTGGGTAGAGTCAAGTATATGTAATGTATGGGTGCAGAGATTAGAACAGCTAATATTGAAACAGTAGAGATGTTAGCTACCTCATCTGGTATGCAGGAGGTCGTGGGTTCGATCCCGACCCGTGACGTCTGCTGTATATTTGGAGTTTGTGTCTCTCTCCTCGCAGTCGCATGGATTCTTTTCTAGGTCTTTCTGTTTTTTCCCCTCCACATTTAGAATCAACACGCGTTTAGAATATGTTCAGCTATACATTTTCACGTGATAAGGCACTTCATTGGGATATCATTTGTGGCCAGGTCACTTCTGAAAGAGGGCTGCATAGCTCAACGAGCCAAACCTTGTAAAATAAAAAGAAAAGTTTAGTTTTAGTTTGAACGAACGGAGAAACGGGAGCGAAGGGTCAGGATAGATGAGGATAGGGAAGGAAGAGGCTACACAAGGGTCGCTACGCTTCTGCTGCTGCACGGAGCGGCGTCTGTTTTCGCAGCGGGCAGCGGAGAGAGGGGAGGGGTTTCAGAGTGGGGGTGGCCACACGGAAGCCACGTGGTTTATGGGAGGCTTCAGCTGATTTAGATGTTGAGATATCTCCTTTGTGTAATGGCAGTAGAGCCAACCTGCGGTGTGGGTGGACTAGTGGCCACGGGAGGTAATGACAGGGGAGTCAGCCTGCAGTACGAATAGACTAGTGGCCACGGGAGGTAATGACAGGGAAGTCAGCCTGCAGTACGAATGGACTAGTGGCCACGGGAGGTAATGGCAGTGGAGTCAGCCTGCAGTACGAATGGACTAGTGGCCACGTGAGGTAATGCCAGGGAAGTCAGCCTGCAGTACGAATGGACTAGTGGCCACGGGAGGTAATGACAGTGGAGTCAGCCTACAATGCGAATGGACTAGTGGCCACGGGAGGTAATGACAGGGGAGTCAGCCTGCAGTACGAATGGACTGGTGGCTACGGGAATGATCGAGAATAGGAGCGTGGCCAGGTGACGGAGGACAGTTGAGTCTGCTGGTAGAGCGAGCGGTCGAGAGCCAGCGAGAAGGTTCGGGAATGGGGGCGTGGCCTCCATCCTTATATAAGGGAGATGCGCGGGAGACTGGCCTGTTGCAGTGGGGTCTCCGCCTGTTCGAGTGAACGTGTCTCTTCAATAAAGAAACGATCTCAAGACAAGTGTGTCAAGTCGTCATCATATTTGTAAACGAAATGAGCTCTTACTTCGCTCCCCACCCCCCCCCCCCACAGTTTCTGTAGATATAATTTTTCTTGCAATCTGATATTTCAAAATTCGAAACGTGTGCTCTCTGGAGGTACACATATCAATGTCTAACATAAATTTCGATTTAAAGCTTTTGTGACTGCAGGGATTCATCTTCTTGGATCTTTCGGTAAAGTCACGTAGAAGGGAAATATTAAAATAATAAACATAATAAAATAATTCTCACGACGTTTCGGCCACAACGCAAGCAGCCGTCCTCAGGTGAAGAACAGGTCTGTCGGGAAGACAGCGTCTGAATTATTATGTTTTATTTTTATTATTTTATTATTTTCCTTCTACGTGACTTTACCGAAAGAACCAAGAAAATGTCTAACATAGTTGCTGTCTACTGCTTTAATACAAGTTCTAACAATATTTTAAGACATTATAAGACCTACTTTTTTTCGGGGGTGGGGAGGGCGGGGATGGTTGAGAGCGGCACCATGTCACTCGCCTCTGATATCAGCCTGGGCCAGGAATGAAACTCGGGTTACAAGGATTATTGTGCGATGCGCCAGCAACTGCGCTGCCACTCTGTCCCTATTAAAGGTTTAAAAGCAAAGCCTGGATGTTGTACGTTGAGCTGCCCGAAGGTGTAACTTCCCAAAGTATTGTCTCCAGGGATTTTTTTTCCTGTCCCATTGCTTATGTACGAGAGTAACGGGTTTTTTAATTTCTTTTTTTGAAACCTCACGCTTAAAAAAATAATTAAAACACGTATTTTTTTGAAATCTTTGTACTTTGATACACAATGGGTAATATCTTCTTGGTTCTTTCGGTAAAGTCACGTAGAATGGAAATAATAAAATAATAAAAATAAAATATAATAAAATAATTCTCACGACGTTTCGGCCACAACGCAAGCAGCCGTCCTCAGGTGGAGACCAGGTCTGTCGAGAAGACAGGGTCTGTCGAGAAGACAGACCTGGTCTCCACCTGAGGACGGCTGCTTGCGTTGTGGCCGAAACGTCGTGAGAATTATTTTATTATGTTTTATTTTTATTATTTTATTATTTCCATTCTTCGTGACTTTTCCGAAAGAAACAAGAAGATGAATCCCTGCAGTCACGAAAGCTTAAAATCGAAATTTAATGGGTAATATCTTTTAAAATTAAATTATTGGTAATAATGTAATGCCGTATACCATTTTTTGTAATATCGTTATTACGCGTAGGGTTTCATGATCCATAGTAGGATTCATAATCAGTAACTTTTGGGTTAGATCATCAAGTTGGTATGATGTCAAATGTCAACTTTACATCTCAACGTTCAAGGCGTTGAAAACAAACTAATAAATTTGCATATTCACTCACGTGCCAACTTTTATTGATTGCATCTGTCGGGTAGTAGAGGGTAATGGTTAAATATGCCGCCATGATCTAACCCAAAAAAAAACAATCATAATTTAACAGAGGAGGATTTCTCCACAAATCTGTCTGTCGCCTGAAGATGCTAGTTGTAATTACTGGCGAAACTTCGTACTCGAATTGTAAATGTTGTGGATTTACTCTCCGACACACCAGTGTGCTGGACTAGTAACACAACTTACTAATTGACCGTGTCGGGTGGTGGCGGGTTTAACGACACATTTATATTTACGCGATCTAACCCCAAAAAAACCTCTCTATTATGGATCATATTTGTCGCGAAAGCCTACGTATTAAACGGACGTGGAAGATGGTGGTTTAATCCTGAATGTAAATAACATTGATCCCATCTGCTTTCAGATGACTGCTACCGAGTGGAATTTGATCATTAATGAAACTGGAATTTCGACCACATTGCATCTTATCGGCAAGGTACATTACACCCTGTTAACCCAACGCGACTGGGCAATTATAAAGCATTGAACAAGCTTGAGAGACGCACGCCAGCGACAATAGGGGCCCTCATCATCAATTGTCGTACATGCACGGCAACACCATTCGCATTTTCCTGGCTCTTTTGCCGTAATTCGACGAACGTCGTGCCAACGTCAGACGCGTGTGGTGTTGCGACGAAGTTTGCAAGTGCCCTGTTAGGTGAACTGAAGCACGCCAGGGGTGCCAGCCACGCGCGGGCGTCCGTCCAAACTGTAGAGTCGATTCCATCCACTGGATGGAATCAGAGACCGCATAACAACATCGCAGCTCAAGCGGCGAACACGCAGAGCCAGGCCGCAATGTTACGCTGGGCGTTATACACGAAGCGACGATGAAGATGATGGTGACGTCAAAGCGATCTCTTGCTCAAATGAGCAATTGATGCGGTGCTCATTTTAACCGTTCACAGCCTTGAGCCGGCGGTGGAAATTCAACACAATTCCACGTTGTGCAGCACTTTGCTTCGCACGTCCCTTGCAGACACCGCATGCAGTGCGAGTTGGCTGACCATTATCATCCCACGCTAATGTCTACACTTGTGTTCAGCGTCGCCTTCCCATGCTCGACTTCCCTAAAACGCACCAATATTTGTTTGCGTTTGTTTGCCAATAACAATTCGTAAGCCTTTGTCAATCCACTGCTGGACAAAGGCCTCCCCATGCAGTTTCGGTTTGCGGGGGGTCGATTGGCCATACTTCACCTCACCAGACGGTGTGAATTGATGAAGATGAGTGGGGTGGTTGGTTGGGGATGGCGGGATGGAGCTATAACCGTTTAGATCAGCACTGATGTTAGCCTTGGACAGGAATCAAACTCAGGGTTTCATAGGGTACCCGGTGGCGAGATGTAATCTCCCTTGCCTGGTTTCCATGAGGTCGTGGGTTAAATGCCAATCCTGACGCCTGCTGTATATTTTAAGTTTGCGTGTCTCTCTCCCCGTGGTCGCATGGATTTTTCTCCGGGTCCACCGGTTTGCCCGCCACATCTAGATAAACGCGTTTAGAGTAGTTGGCTGCTGCGATAAATGTCCACGTGATAATCCAATTCGTTGAGCTATCATTTGTGGCCGGGTCGCTTATTACAAAGAGCTATACAGCTCAGTGAGCCTTAATTGGTAAAATAAAAAAAAACATAGTTTGGTAGTTTATAGTGCAGGCCGCAGAGAATGCACTTTGCCATCGCTCTCCCCGTTAACCAATGCATTCATGTTAATCGTGACCATGTAATATTCTTGGTTCTTTCGGTAAAGTCACGTAGAAGGGAAACAATAAAATAATAAAAATATAAAACAATAAAACTCAGGGTTTCGTGACTTTACCGAAAGAACCAATAATATGAATCCCTGCAGTCACGAAAGCTTTAAATGAACATTTAATGTGACTATGTTGTCTTAAATGTGTTAAATGTGTCTGCTTACCTTTAAACATCTCGAAGATTGCTGTTCATCAACGAAACCCGATCTCAACCTGTCCCCGCTTCTCTTCAGCGTTCATTTTTTCATCTACACTGTCAATCCCAGTGGCTCTTTTTGACGACCACTCGACTTTTAATTGTAATGTTGTGAGTTTGAATCCGAAGGTGGTTCAACTCAGCCGTTCATCCCTATACTTTGTGGGAAATAAATTGTGGCTGTCTCATACATAACTGGTCCCTGGTATTGGAATGTGGAATTTTAAACACTGACTCAGATCTACCAAAAACAGAGATTCGTGCCACATGCCCTTTGCTCGTTTGAGTGGGGAGGCTGACTTGGCCCTGATAAAAAAAATACGCATGAAAGAAATATCTTAAATCAATACCAGGTGTTGTAGGGTTGGGCTACATGGCGCAGTACAATCGATTATTGAATCAATCTGTGTGGAGCTAGGAATTGTATCCCATTACATTTGTGGGTTTTCTATGGGTACTTCGGCTTTGGAATTCTGTCTCTTATTCGCAAGTCCTTACAAATAACATTGCGCAATGCACAACAAAACAACGCTTATCTGTCGCAATTTCAACAGCGCTGTTTGTTGCTGACCATTCGGTTTTTTTGTGCCTTTCCGCAGCAATCGTGATGTGACCACCAACAACAAAAAAACTAAACAAACAAAAAAATCCATCGGAGGACGGACAAAACCGTGCCGAAGCACGCGCACCCGTCACGACTCAATCGCTCTCTTTCCTATCAGCCCCGACGAATCGTCGTCACAATTCGGAGTTGAGATTGCGTGCTTTGCCTGCCACGCACGCGTAAGGGGCCGTCCATAAATGACGTTACGCAATTTTGGACGATTTTTGACCCCCCCCCCCCGCCTCGTCACATGGCGTCACAAAAAGTCAGACCCCCCCCCCCCCTCAAATATGACGGCATAAAGCTCTGCCCCCCCCCCCAAAACCACATTTCCATTTTGAAAATAAAACATGCTTGAACTCGCTTTCAACTAGTGTCATTGCAGTGCGTATTTAATGTGGCGCTGCACTCTGATGTTGTAGGAGAAAACATTTATCAAAAAAGTATATTAAATTAAGTAGAACGTGTTGTCTATATTTAGTTAAGGTTGCGCATTTTGATGTGACGTCACATTTCTCAACCCCCCCCCTCCCTCGTCACACATCGTCACAGACGTCTGACCCCCCCCCCCCCCCTAGGTGCGCAACGTCATTTATGGACGGCCCCTTACACACTTGAAGCGAGCGAGCGGATCGGAGCGGTTGCAGGGACTTTCTCCCCGCGGCTGAGTCGGCGTTCCTCTTTGGCGATAAGGGCACGTGCTGGAAGTGTGCGTGGGGCCGGTGCCGGGCGGGGGGAGGCGATGGATGAGTGGGGTGGGCGAGGGGGGAGGCTATGGATGAGTGGGGCGGGCGCGGGGGGAGGCGACGCAAGGGAGCGAGGCGATGGAGGGGAGAGTGGTCGTGGGGAGGCATTGCAGAGCAGCAGCAGCAGTGGCTGCTTTGGAGGATGAGGACGGAGGGAGGGATGAGGCGGCGGCGTGGGTGGGTGGCGGCGTGGGGGGGGGTTAGATGGATGGGTGGGGGACTTGGGGGGTATTGGAGGGGCTGTGTGCTTAGGGAGCCAGAGGTTCGGTGGTGGTGGTGGTGGGGGTCATGGGAACGGAAGTTGCCAGGTTCCGCAAAGGCGTGTGGCTGTCGTGCGTTTTGGCTCAAAGCCCCAGTGCCGGCTGCGGGAGACGGCGGGGGTGATAGTGGGGTGAGTGGGGGGTGGGTGGGGGTGAGTGGGGGGTGGGTGGGGGGCTTGGCGGACGCACGCACGAACACGCGCAAAGGCGCATGCAGGGCGCGCGCGTGAGTCACTGCACATGCCGAGACACTGGGCCACATTGTTACGCGTGGGCCCTCGGGGATATGAGACCCCCTTAAATCAATCATACGTTATGTACGGAGGAGGTTATCTAATGCCCTTTTTTTAAATAGCAAAAAAAAAACATTCTTAAAGTGATGCGTAATATATATAGATTTATATTTTCAAGTGTGTTATGATGTGTGTACGGATGGATGGATATCTGTTTTGCTTTAGCTCATTCGTATTTTGTAATAATAGACTTACAGCCATGTCAATCCACTGCTGGATGAAGGCCTCCCCTACACCGTATGCGTGCGTGTATGTTGAACTTATTTTGCACCGTACGCAGCCAACCGTGCCAATCGGAGGTGCGGGAGAAGGATAACCAACTAAACACAACAATAAGTTCTGAAGATTTTAGTTTCCAATGTAGATTAAACAGTGCATAGCTCCAGTGTCTTCCTAGTATCGGAAGGAAGAGCATTCCAGACGGCCGCAGAGGCGCATCTGAAACCGCGTGATGCAGTGGCCGTCTTTTTTCGATGGCCAAGCGAGCAAAAGCCGGCTCCGAGACTTACAGCCCTGCCAATCCACCGCTGGATGAATTCCTCACCTACACCGTGCCGGTCACGAGGGTTAATTGACCATACTTCATCACCTTGGTGAAGGGGTGGTGTTGTGGTGACTGGAAAAAAATTAACCCGTAAAAACAAAGTTTTTCACTATAAATCCTTTATATGCGTGTTCAATGGACCACAACCCAGCCCACATTGGTCTTTGAAACGGGCGGCTAGAGTCCTCTCGTCCTCTGGCTTGAGATGGCTGCCACCTATGGGTCAGATGATTGCCTGCCACCATTAAGCAATTGGTAATTAAATATACAAAAAATTTACCTAAAAAGTGTACAATTTAGGAAAAAAAAATTCACGAAAAAAAATTGTCACGCACAACGAGTCTGTGTGCAAAATGTCAGCTCGATTGGATCACGGGAAGTGGGTTAAAAAACGACCGAAAGATTTGCACGGTCGTAAGCGCGCAAGCAAGCAAGCAAGTGAACCTAATATAAAGGATTTAAAAATTTCACTCGCCACTGATATTAGCCATGCCTGGGGAGTCAAACTTAGGTCAGTGGGTACAAATTGCAGTGTGCTAACCACTGTGGTCACACTGTCGCCCCCTCGTGTGCACGTTACTATCCTCACCTATCGGCAATGGGTGTTTACTGCTGTATCAATCACAGGCGAAATGTTTCCGTCTTCGTATTGCTTCACCCGGTGAAAACTCGAGAGACCAGGAGGGTCTCACTTGTGGGAGTGACCTGGGGCATTCGTCTGACAGTAACGGGGCGACAATCGCCATGCAAATTGCAGGTAATGCGTGCAAATTTGGGCCCTAATAACGGCACACATTGTCCCACACTTGCGAACGACGTCAGGGGATCTTCAACTTAAACTGCGAAGCAGACGGCCGAATCGTCGTTTTATTACGGCCGTTACAATCGCAGTATTAACCGGGGCGGGCCACTGGTTTTGAACTGTGGAACTCGGCAATGAGTGGGGGATGCTTTATCGCGAGGCCATGCCAAATGTGGAATCTGCCTTTTTGTTACATGTGCATACGGGCGAGTACAAAGTGACACCATACTGACACACCCACTGCTGATTTAATTTGACTCATGAATATATTGTTTCAATTTTGTGTTTATCTTTCCGCCCACTAGTTGTTCTGATTACGCACTTGCACACCATGCCACGTAGATTAAGGATTCGTAAAGCAGGGCGATGAATGTGTCAAAGAACAGCTGTGTGAGAAGATATTTAAACCAGGATTTCTCCCGATACAAGATATCTATTGAAGTGGCATTGTGAGCCTTCAAAGTCACTTTTATTTATGCTGAAACACGTGACGCCTTTCTCTCAGGATCCCAATGTTTTCGAAGCTGTGTGATTGTCGCGTGATGGTCAAATCGACATTTGTAATTATTTCAGCTGAAATGTTTAGCCTAATCAAGCCAAACGCATCTTCAAATTGATGGGGTTCTTTGTTGTTGTTGTTGTTGTTGTTTGTTGTTGTTTGTTTTTGCACAATTAATGGTGACGGGTCTGGGACCCATCAACCTCGCAATGCTCGAGAACACGATTTTTTTTTTATCACGAGTGGCTGAAACCCGGATCCTTACCCAACATCTCAGCTGTGCCGGCTCAAGGCTCTGACCTCTGAGCCACTTGGCCTCCTCCTCCGAATGCATTTCAAGTTACATTCTTGCAGCTTCATTGACCACATACACCATTGCTCAATGTATATATTTTTGGATGACGCCGGTCCCCCTACAATGTTGAGTTTGGATTCCCTCATTTTCCATAAAGGATACATTCATTTTTTCAATTTAAAGCTTTCGTGGCTGCAGGGATTCATCTTCTTGGTTCTTTCGGTAAAGTCACGTAGAAGGGAAATAATAAAAATAAAACATAATAAAATAATTCTCACGACGTTTCGGCCACAACGCAAGGACGGCTGCTTGCGTTGTGGCCGAAACGTCGTGAGAATTATTTTAATATGTTTTATTATTTTATTATTTCCCTTCTACGTGACTTAACCGAAAGAACCAAGAAGATGGATACATTCATGCGACTATTGATACAGATGTGTGTGCCGAATAGGTAAATTATGTTTTGGTCAGTCTATCTTTTCGCGAGAATCTTACGGTGACGCCATTTTCATGGCCTCCTTGCGTACTGACGACTTGACGCACCTTCTTGAGATGGTTTCTTTTGTCGAAGACGCGTTCACTTGAACACGCGAGTGACGCCACTGCAACAGCCCCGAGCCCCCCGCGCAGGTACATTGTGGCGCTTGAAATATCGAGTTTTTTCGTTACCAAATTCGAAGGAAATGTCCCTTCTTGTTCGTGCGTCATATGCGTTATGAAGATGCCATGTAAGCACTGTGCTGGTTTTTGACCAAATCACCTCGTGATATCACGGGGTGCTAAGCAGAGTTGAGTCTGGATCGTGCTTGGATGGGCAGGCGTTATCAGCTTGCTGTGGGATTACTTTGTCGGCAAAGAGTGCAGCCAAACGCATTGTTGTGCTGTACTATGTCCCAACGTCTAGGCTACCCACCTTCGCCAACCCGCAATGTGGTGAAGTATGGTCATATAACCTCCATGATCCGCACGGTGAGGGGACGCCCTTATCCAGCAGTGGATTTATAAAAGGGCTGTACATGTACATGTACACAATGCGGTACCGTAAACAGGCTTTTCAGAGCAGAGATAGGCACGTCAATGTGTATTTATCCTTCGTTTCGATAAACCGATCATTCTCTATTCTCTATTCAACAAGGCAAGATCCCCATGAAGATTCATTATCTCAAACGTAAACATTTGGAGTCTCTCGGTCAATATAATTGCACATTGGTAGGCTCATTAATTCCGACCAGGTTTTTTTTTTATTTCTTGTGAGAGTGTAAGACGATTATTTGGATTTGTGGGCTGCGACGCTGACAGAGACAGGGGTGGACATTCTGTAGACTCTACACCCCGCGATGGATGGCAGCTACAATTGTTATTCTTTGGTTCTTTCGGTAAAATCATGTAGATAGAAAAATAATAATAAAAAATAAAGTAACAACAAATGTTAGTTTTTTCGGTAAAGTCACGTAGATAGAATAAGAAAAAATAATAAGACTTTGTTTTTATTATTATTAATATTTTTCTGTCTACGTGACTTTACCAATAGAACCAAATAATATGAATTCCTGCAGTCACGAAAGTTTTCAGTCAAAATTTTACGACAATTGTTTTGGACACACGGATAGGTTGTGATGATGGCAGGAGAACGGGCGGGGGCGGGGGAGAAAAATGAGAAAACTGTTGATGTTTTGGTGAAGTGGATAGAAGAGATAGACGGGAACTTAGATTGGACAGATAGTGTTGTAAATGCCCCCAGGAGAATGGTATTAAATTAATGTTTAGAGTAAAGTTCAGAATCACGAAGAGTGCCATGGCTTCATCGGAGGTTCCGAATCCTCAGTAATGAGTAGAACGACAGACAGAGAGAGAGAGAGGACGTGTAGATTACTCCTCTGCCATGTGTTTTCGGTTTCTACCGCGTGGTTGTTCGGCACGATGTCTGACGTTTCGCTACACGTGCTGGGAGCTTATTCAGGAACGGAGCGTGCAGCCAGCAAGCCAACACGCGAAAATGCGTCGGAGAGCGGTACATCCCAACCGACGAAAACCGACGCGGTAGGAGTGTGGGTTTCCGTTCTGGATTATGAATATCTATTCTTCGCGAAATGGCATAACTTTGGTGCAGCAACTTCCCTGCGGATCTCCCGCGAGGCAGCTGTACAAGTTGACCCCCTGACTCCAAGCAAAGCGACCCCCACGGTGAGCGCGCACGCGGCGAGGTTGAACCAAACAGCAAGAGATTAAAATCAATGCGACGGCGGTGGACATCCACGAAAGCGGGCAGCGACTCGTCGGCTTTGTCACGCGGAACAGTGCGTCGTTGAAATGACGCGGGCGTTCGAGTGGCCGTTGGGATGAGAGCCGGAGTCAGACTTTTAAACAACTTTCATTGCCGCCAGCAGCAACAGCACTGGAGGCGATTCCGATATGAAATACACAAAGTCGCTAGCAAACAAATGAAAATAAACGCTGTAAATTCACGCGTTGTGGCGCTAAATGCAGCGCGCACAACACGAATGAAAAGTCACGTGGTGGTGGTGGTGGTGGTCATCGCGCACGCCACGGTGACAAGCGAGCGCTTCAGAAGGTGAACACGAGGGTGCCGTCCACGCTGGTGAGAGGGCTTTTCCGGCTCCCCAGCGTTCGAAGAAGCCGTGCACACCGGAATCAGAGAGCAGCGCGCCTGGGGGGAATAACACGAGGGTCTGCACGTCCGCCTTTGTGCGTCGCGTGACGACGCCCCTTGTAGTAGACACAGACTCCGCGCACGTATCCGGGCCTCTGGTGGGTCTCGAGAGGCGGCGAGGTCGCGGGCTAAAGGGGCCGGGAGAGATGAGAGGACTGAGAGTGCCACTCGGGCTCAAATTGAGAACGTTAAAAGAGTGGCCGGCATCGTTCCCTTTGATCTGCGTGTTTGTCTGTGGGCTCCGTGGGACTTGCGGCGGTGGTGCGCGGGTGCAGGTGGCGGCCTAAGATTTATACGTTTTAGACAATAAAAAAAAACACAAAAACTAAATGATGTTTAAAAAAGTTTCACTCGGATTTTCACCGCGACTCTGCAAAGTGGAGCCACGCCCAATGCCGGATTAGCCTAGTAGCAAAAGTAGCTACATATGTAGTAGTAGCTACATATGTATTAGTAGCTACATATATAGTAGTAACTACAGATGTAGGTAGTAACTACAGATGTAGTAGTAGCTACATATGAAGTAGTAGCTACATATGGAGTAGCTACGGGCCCCGCACTTTCAAGGGCCCCGCGCTAAATACTTTCAAGCTATCAATTTCGGTTCAGTGATTTTGCACTTGCTCTTTTACTAGAGTACTATACCGCCTTCAACTTTTATGAACGACTGGGTGTTTAAGGTTTGCGATTTGTCGTATTATCTGGCTGTATAGCAAATACAAAAAATACAATTACTTTCCTATGCAAGTATTTTTTTTTATATTTACGTGATTTATTTTATTTTATTTTTGGCCCCTTTATAACAACATATGCTACAGGCCCCGCACTAGCTTAATCCGAAACTGGCCACGGCTGTGTTTGCTGCTCGGACAGATGAACGCATTCTGCAGCGTCGCGTTTTACAAGCGACCAACTTCACCCGCATGTATTTGTTTGAACTTTTGTACAAATCCTGCGCTGTTGAAGCCGTGATGCGATATGAAACCCCTTGCGTGTTTCCTTTCTGTGACCCGCTGTGGGCGATGGGAGAACAATGCTGGATGATTACTCTCCCTCGACTTGCCACTCCATCATCATCACGATCTGGGGGCACATCGACCGTAGGTGTCCACTGCACATTTCGTCTTTGTTTCCACTTTCCTTTCTGTCTTGTCGCAATATGCTCAAGTAGTGGGCCACATCTTTCTGTCGTCGTCGTCAAGCCATCCTCTGTTAGGTATTTCTCTCTTTCCGGTTCCTTCCATTTTTCCGGACAACACGCTTTTTAAATCCTTTATATTAAGTTCGCTTGCTTGCTTGCTTGCGTGCTTGCTTGCTTGCTTACGACCGTGCAAATCTTTCGGTCGTTTTTTAACCCACTTCCCGTGATCCAATCGAGCTGACATTTACCACACACACTCGTTGTCCCAGACAAATAATGTTCGTGAAAAAAAATTCCCAAAATTTTAAATTTTTTAGGCAAAAACATTTTATTTTACATATATTCAAATAGAACTCATTCATCGCTTTGGCTGAACGTCACCCCTCCACAGGCCGTGGCGGAGTAGCGCAGTTGGTAGCACCCTCGCTTCCCATGCCAAAGGTCGCGGGATCGATCCCCGCGTCCTCCACAGGCGAATATATTTTTAAATCCTTTATATTAAGTTCGCTTGCTTGCTTAGGACCGTGCAAATCTTTCGCTCGTTTTTTAACCCACTTCCCGTGATCCAATCGAGCTGACATTTTCCACACAGACTCGTTGTGTGTGACAATTAATTTTTGTGAAATTTTTTTTCCAAAATTTTACACTGTTTAGGGAAAACATTAAATATTTAATTACCAATTGCTTAATACTGGCAGACAATCATCTGACCCATAGATCGCAGCCATCTCAAGTCAGAGGACGAGAGGACTCTAGCCGCCACGCATATAAAGCATTTAAAGTGAAACATTTTGTTTTTACGGGTTTACTTGTTTTAAATGTCCTGTTGCCCATCCTACATATCTGTCCAAATGGTGCCACTTTCCTTCCCATTACTGCCTGCAGCAGGTCTTCTTCTACGTGCAACATTTTTCTTACTTTAACATGAGTTACTCTTTGGATCCAGTTTAGATGCAGTATCTTTCTGTAGCAATACATTTCGAATGCCAATATCTTATCTCCGTCATTATTTTTCATTGTGCAAGTCTCGCAGGCATTCAACGCTGTACTGAACACGCATATTCTTAAGCTATTGTTTTTGGTCTTGGAGCTGATGTTTTTCTCCAGATCTTATTCCATCATGCTATTACTCATTTTGTCTTTGCGATCATCGCTCTTATGTCTTCCGTTCAGTTGTTGTCTCATGTCAGTAGACGTCCCAAGTATACACCACTTAGTGTCTCTATAATGTCATGATAATCCAACCTTTATTTAACTAAGAGATGGAAGCAACCCATTAGGTTGCAGGATGTTGGGAGAATTTTGCGCCTTATCGGTGCCCTGAGCCGGCAAATATTAAAATCCTAGGTTCAAATCTCAGGTTTGTTGAAATTCCCAGACCCAGACGCAATTGCATGTAGATGCTCTGTAAAATGTCGAAATTCAGTCCAGTTTGCAAGCGTGAGATGCTAGGTTACAATGAAAAAGCAAAGGTCGTGGCATCAATAAAGTTTAAGCAAAAATGGTCACAAATTAAGTGAACTTGCAATGCGAATCGATTTTAAGTGACAAAATGGAATTGAAAAATGGGGAAATTGCACAATAATGAAATTAAGGCAATTATATGAGGACTATATCATAATAACAATTCTATTTTAATCTAGTAAAGGCTCGATGAGTCTCAAAAATTAGTTTTTTCAAGAAGGGTCCTGCATTGAGATTGTTTTGTCCTAGTTACAATAATGACTGCTTGGATTCACGTGGGATGAAAACAAAGTGTCCGAAGAAACCCACCATTCATACAAGCGGTAACACTCAAAGATGTGCACAGATAGATTCAATAATCCATTGTTGTACTGCTTCTGGGCACCTCGCAACCAAAGGCAATAACACGTCGTATTCCCTGGCAGCCAAAGACAAAGATCCCCCGTATAGCCTTCAAATCGCTTTTGGAGCAAGTGCTGTTAGCGAACACCTATGAAGACCGGCACGGCACAAGATGGGGTGGGTGGCCAACACCATGCCCGGTCCACCCTCTGTCTCCCCAGTGCTGATGTTTACACAATACACCAGGTACTCATTCCAGGCTGACCGGTTCACGTATTATCCACTTGTTATTGTTCGTGAGCGCGAATCGAACTTGAGTCGCCGGGTTTGTAGCGCAGTGCGCTGACTACTGCAATACCCTTCTATCTGGCAACAAAACTGACACCTTTTTACAAGGAGTCATGTTTGCATAGACCGCAATACCTGCAGTCATAATACAAACAAAAGACATAACTCTGATAATGTGCACTGTCCTTGAAGTTGATTGGTCCACACCCGAGACAGCTTTCCTTAGAGCCTAGTCTCACATGGGTTGGACCAGATGACGCCAAAAGGCGCACAACTCAAAGACAATGCACCATCAGAGTATGAGAGCTCGGGGCAAGCATCTACACTATGGGAACCTCATTTGCCAGTAAAAATATAATTGGTTTTCTGGTCCAACCCATGTGAGACTAGGCTCTAAGGAAAGCTGTCTCGGGTGTGGACCAATCAACTTTAAGGACAGTGCACATTATCAGAGTTATGTCTTTTGTTTGTATTATGACTGCAGGTATTGCGGTCTCTGCAAACATGACTCCTTGTAAAAAGGTGTCAGTTTTGTTGCCAGATAGAAGAGTAAAAAACCAATTATCTTACTGCAATACCGTTCTTTAGTTACACCTATGATTCCCTGGCAGTCTCCCACTCAAGAACTAGTCAGCTTCAATCGCTGATTAACTTGCACAATGTGATTAGAATGGGTGGATGCATGTTGTTCAATGGCGGTGGGTCTGCGATGTATTTCTTATTTTATATATACTCATAGCTGATTTTTACAAACAAATCTATATTAAGGACAGATGCAAATTCAGCACGCTGGTCTTGGCACATTCGTCCGTGGCTGGGCTGAGACCATCAACTCGCTCCGCTTTAATCTCGGTGGCCTGCCCAGAAATCAAACCCAAGATCTCAGCAGCGCTGGCTGAGTGTGTTGAGAAAGACATTAGCTCCAAAACCCACTCAACCACAACCAAAACACCATATTTTTTTTCAAACACCCCCAAAGATCATTTTATTTGTAGCTATCGGCCACCTTCCTCGTACACGATAGTACGCGAGGCAGATGAATGACTATGATAGACGCATTGTGCATGAAAGATGCTATCTCGCGCGCACGATGCATACGGAATGTGTGGGTTATCGCGCGTCCATCGTTTTTGCCACACGTGTGGCAGGCAGCGAGGCCCTTCAGACTAGCTCATTCTTTTCTCGACAGGCTTGTTGATGAGATGACAGAGCGATACAAAAATGCCGAGGTGAGGAACAGGAATTGGTATGTGGCGCGTGTGTGTACGTGTGTGTGTACGTGTGTGTGTACGTGTGTGTGTACGTGTGTGTGTACGTGTGTGTGTGTGTGTACGTGTACGTGTGCGTGTGTATGTGTACGCGTGTGTGTACGTGTGTGTACGTGTGTGTGTACGTGTGTGTGTGTACGTGTGTGTGTGTGTACGCGTGTGTGTGCGTGTGTGTGTACGTGTGTGTGCGCTCGGGGCCCAGAAATGGGGAGCGGTTAGCGCTACACTGCGCCACGAAGCTGGCAGGGCCCGGGTTGGATTCCCGCTCACGGCCAACACCCAGTGACGATTATCTGAACCGGTCACGGGCCTCCCCTAGGTCAACTCAGCCTCAATTGAGTACTTGGTGTGGTGTGTGTAAACATCACCACTGGGGAGACAAAGGCGGTCTGGCGTGGTGTTGGCCACCCACCCCCTTCGTGTGCCGTCCCGGCTTGCATAGGTGCTCGCTAACAGCACTTGCCCCAACAGTCTGTTCAGGCTATACGGGGGATCTTTGTATTTGGCTTTGCGGGGCCCAACAATGGCAAGCTTACGTTTGACCAATCATGTTCCTCCAATGGGGGCCCACCCACTCACCACAACCGCCTTAACTTCTGATCTGCAAGCCTCCAAAAACTTTCGTTCTGTGAGCAGTCATACAGCTGATTGGTAATACAGTATTAACCTCGCCGTATTTTCTGGATTGTAAGTCATCCCGAAAAGTAGGACTCAACCCCAACTTGTGTTCCGTGTCAATAAAGTTGGTTGAAAAAAATATGGTGTCTCTCTCTCTCTCACGCACAAACACACACACTTACCTGCTGGCTTATAAAACATACGATAGTCCACATATGTATATTTAAAATACAGAGGGGAGAGTGCTTCTTGTAATCCCGAGAATACGGGCTTAATAATAATAATAATCCCATTTGCTTGCTTAACTCCCGTTCAGACATGTCTTTGGTACTTTTCTTCTATTTTTGTGGGTTTAAAAAAAAGTCCTAAATATTGTGTTTTATTTAAGCCGCGGTTTGTGAACGCTTAAATTTTTTGCATCAATACGCTACTGAAGCTCGGCACAATGGTAATACGATCTTTATCTGTTTTTTTTTCCAGAATCTGATTGATCTGAATGCCTGTTGTTGATGGTAGAGAAACCTTTGTTAAAATGTGCTTGCTCCCTTCGGGTCGGTAGCTATCTTTACACATTCAGTTCATCTGTTCCGATTGACGATTTATTTACGTGCGCAAAGATGCTCCTCGGTCTGTACATTCTTCGAGTCAGCTTCGTTTGCTTTTTCGATCGATGCACCACCATAATAAGAACAATGCGCGCGACATTTCGCGGACGCAAATGGCCGTGACATTGAGGCGAGGAGCCAAGCTGCGTGTCGCTTTAAAGGGCCAGGTGAAAGAGGTAACAGAGTTTGCCTTTAAATGTCTCTTCAACGCAGGGTCCGATTGAACGCTGCTGCGAATGTACAGCAGCTCGATGGATGCCGTTCCAGATGGACGGAGCTGCCACGGAGAAATGATACGGGGGATCTTTGTCTTTGGCTGCCAGGGAATACGAGGTGTTATTGCCTTTGGCTGCGAGGTGACCAGAAGCAGGACAACAATGGATTATTGAATCTATCTGTGCACATCTTTGAGTGTTACCGCTTGTATGAATGGTGGGTTTCTACGGACACTTTGTTTTCATCACACGTGAATCCAAGCAGTCATTATTGTAACTAGGACAAAACAATCTCAATGCAGGACCCTTCTTGAAAAAACTAATTTTTGAGACTCAACGAGCCTTTCCTAGATTATTGAAATAGAATTGTTATTATGATATAGTCCTCATATAATTGCCTTAATTTCATTATTGTGCAATTTCCCTATTTTTCAATTCCATTTAATCACTTAGAATCGATTCGCATTGCTAGTTCACTTAATTTGTGACCATTTTTGCTTAAACTTTATTAATGCGTGGAGTGGGGGAGCAGGTTGTGAATCACTCTGCTGCTGGCGGCGGCGAGTTCCACGGTGAGCTGTAGTGACGTTTCGGGCAATGGCCCTTCTTCATAGCACATATGAAGGGCCATTGACTTTTATATAAAAAAAATCCCTTTTAATTCCACAGTGTTATTGACGAATGTGTTGACTTTTTTTTACTGTGCATGTGCACCACTGGCAATGCAGCAGCAGCATCACCCCAAAAAAAAGTGAATTCTGAA
This sequence comes from Lampetra planeri, assembly GCF_965212315.1. Lineage (NCBI taxonomy): Eukaryota > Metazoa > Chordata > Hyperoartia > Petromyzontiformes > Petromyzontidae > Lampetra > Lampetra planeri. The sequence continues at coordinate 7,728,652 of NC_136134.1, forward strand.
TAACAAAAAAATGTTGGTGGGTGGTGAAGGAAGACATCCAGGATCATATTAGATCGCATTCGCTCCTCGCGTTAAGCCTGGCCAGGTGTTGAACCCAGGTCTCCGGGTTCACACCGCAGTGCGCCAACCTCGCTGCGCCACCGTTCCATAGCCGCGAAGATCATCAACGTGTCAAATATGACACAGTGCACGCCGTAGCTTATCTGACGCTCACAAGCTGCAGTTAAACTCTTTTTTGTTAACTCTCTTTTGATTTTTTTTACCGGGTAAGACCCTCTGAGCTGCGTCGTTATTTTCTCAGAAGCGACCTGGCCATCACCAACGATTGCTCAGCGAAGTGGCTTATCATCGCGTGGAAATGTACAGCAGCCAAATAATAAAAACGCACGTCGGTTCCAAATGTGGAGGGAAAATTCGGAGGATCCGGAGAAAAATCCACGTGACCACAGGGAGAGAGACACGCAAACTACATATATACAGCAGGCGTCAGGGTCGGGATCGAAGCTACGATCTCCTGCATACCAGGCGAGGTAGTAAACATCTCCTAGCCACCATGGCGCCCAGACAGGATGCACAAAACAATATCTCTCTGTGTTTAGACTGCCATACGTTCACCACAATAAACAATGTATTAGTGAGGGCTGCAACCGAGATGCAGTGTGTTAGTTGTGTGTACGCGTGTGGCCTATATGAGAGGCGCATCTTTCCAACGTGTGCGCGTTGTCAATTCGGGGCTTAAGCATGGCATTGTGTGTGTAGCCACACCACATTCCATCGCGCGATACGGGAACCCCGTGTTTGTATATTTTAATCTTTGGACAAAAAAAGCCTCCTCGTATTTTCCCAGAAAACAATGCACAATGGGGGTCGGTTCCAAAAAAGAACTTCAATTTATTGTGAGAAAAAAAAACCAGAGTGCGATATTAAATAAAGAAAAAAGCAAGGAGAATCTCGATTTAAAGCTTTCGTGACTGCAGGGATTCATCTTCTTGGTTCTTTCGGTAAAGTCACGTAGAAGGGAAGTAATAAAATAATAAAAAGAAAACATAATTATTTTATTATTATTTTATTATGCTTTATTTTTATTATTTCATTACTTCCCTTCTACGTGACTTTACCGAAAGAACCAAGAAGACAAGAAGAATCTGTAAAAAAAAATGACACACATTAAACAATTTCGCACGCTTTGCTGTTCGTCGAATTGTCCGCCTGTGCAGCTTTTTAAACGCGGAGCTACGGAGACTTGAACATTCGCTCGGAAGTTCGAGTCAGATTCAGGCGGAGAGAGGGGTTCGCTCGAGTGCTGGGCCTGGCGATGGCCACGTGGCTTGGAACTCGAGAGCTTGCCGTGATGACGCAATGCGGCGTTGATAATTCCAGGCTCAGAATCCGCGATTCAGCCGCTCGATGAGTGAACCGGGTTCTCAAGGGCAAGAGAGTTCACTGTATGTTGAACTTATTTCGCACCGTACGCGGCCAACCGTGCTAATCATATCTGTGTAATATTTCGCAGGGCTTAATTCAGCGGGGGTCTGTCTGGGTCGGTGATCAGGAACAACATATCTTCTTGGTTCTTTCGGTAAAGTCACGTAGAAGGGAAATAATAAAATAATAAAAATAAAACATAATAAAATAATTCTCACGACGTTTCGGCCACAACGCAAGCAGCCGTCCTCAGGTGAAGAACAGGTCTGTCGGAAAGACAGCGTCTTTAAATCGAAATTTAGGAACAACATATTTCCAGATCCGGCACACCACATCCACAATGCCTTTTGCTATGGCTGTGGATACCAGTCACGTGCCACCCACCCGGTCTGTCAACGACCCGGAAAATATTCAGTGAGAGATGCAGCCACAGAACAGAAACAAAAAAGTAGAGACAATCTTAGTAACCGAAACCCAATGCAATAATGTATTTCATAAAAAATATATACATTCGTCAATAATACTGCCTTTACAGAAAAACAAATATATACAAAAGCGCTGACTTTTCAGCCACTGACCCTTCTACAAAGCAGGTTAAACCAATCCAATCATAGATGAGATTTGTGGGTTGCAAGGAGGGCAGAAATGCCTCGATGTTCATTGAACTCTAAGTAGCCCCCACTTATTTTTAGTACAGCTTCTTGAGAGGCAGTTGCATTTTTAGTTGCTTGGGGTTTTATCACAATGGCAATTGTAATAACAAAATGGAGAGAGATTAAAGAAAAAAAAACCCGACCTATTCTGCATCTCGGAGCGAGTAAGTTGAGCAGATTATCAGACGGCATGAAAGGCACTCGAATTATTAAACGGCCATTGTTTTTATACGAGAATGCGTGATGTCATTTTGAGCAACACGCACGCTTGTATATGACCCAAATATAACCCACCCTTCAGAGCTGCGGATCAAGCTGCTGAGACATGTCTAGACACGCCAAATCGACCACACAGTTTGCCCGCTAAGTGTTCAATCTCTTTGAACCGTACCAAGTGGGAGGATGCTGATAAATTTGGCCAAGAGCCGACAACCTTTGTTTATATCTCCTGGCTCGTACAGCTTCCGGCGAACTAACCAACTAACTAACGATCTTTCGATTTAAAGCTTTCGTGACTGCAGGCATTCATATTCTTGGTTCTTTCGCTAAAGTCACGTAGAAGGAAAATGATACAAATACAAAATAAAATTGTTGTTTTATTTGTATTATTATTGTTTTCGATTCATTATAAATGCAGTTTTTTTTTTGGGTTAGATCGCGTAAATATGAATGTGTCGTTAAACCCACCACCACCCGACACAGGCAATTAGTAAGGTTTGTCACGTGAACAAAACGTGCCAATTCATTACTACTTCAGCACAGGCGGAGTGTTACAGAGTAAACCCACATTTACAATTCGAGAGCGACGTTTCGCTGGTGATTTTATTTACGCGATCTAACCTCCCAAAAATACCTTTATTGTGGCATTAAGTAATTAAAAACACACGACGCGCTCGACTTGAATTGGCGTGTTCCACAGGTTACCGACAGTATTATTAATCGTTAACGACACATTTATATTTACGCGATCTAGCAAAAAAAAAAAACCTTTCATTCTGAATAATATTGGTCGCGAAATCCAACAACTACTACTACTACTTGATTTGAAGCTTTCGTGACTGCATGAATCCATACTCTGTGGTTCTTTCCGTAAAGTCACGTAGGTATACAATAAAATCAATCACGACGGTCGCTTGCGTTGCGATCGAAACGTCGTGATTTGTTTCATTTTATACCTACGTGACTTTACCGAAAGAACCAAAGAGTAACTACTACTACGTGTTAAACTAACAAACTAACTCGCTAGCCACGGTTCGCTTCGGCGACACTTCCTCCACGCCTCGCACATTGAAGCCGCGGCAGAGGAGGAGGAGTTGTTGCGCTGGCTGTCCGTATCGAGGACGGGAGAGGTTGGTGGCGGGGAGGGCGCAGAGACGGAGAGGTGGAGGTGGTGGTGGAGGGGAGCAGCACCGTGGGGGGGGGGGGGGGAGACACGTGGCGTCTATTTTGGAGCAGCACGGCGCGTCGGGCGATTAAATGTCGCGCGCGTCGAGGCGACTCCCGTTGACGTGAGGTTACCACCTCCTCCTCCTCCCTCGGTGGAATTTAGCCGCGGCCTGTAAATGTAATAATACCGGCTGAACCACCCCCCCACACCACCGATACGCGCCTGCCCGACCTGTCACCGGGCCATAAACGCCACCAACCTGAGCATTGTCGCTGGTGTTACCGGGGCCAAGCGCACGCGTTTATTGACTCCTGCGACCTCACGCGCATGACCTTTTGGTGGTGGTGGAGGGGGGGGGGAAGCAGGGACTTAGAATGAGTAAGGTGTGCTGTCGTGTGTGTGTGTGTGTGTTGAACTTCTTTCGCACCGTACGTAGCCAATCGTGCTCATCGGAGGTGCGGGGGAAGGACAACAAACTGAGCAGTGAGTTTTCCACCCAGATTTAAAAAGTGCATAGCTACAGCGTCTGGTGGGGGGGGGGGGGGCGCAGTGGTGACGATGATCTGAACCGGGCATTAGCCTCCTCTAGGTCCACTCGGCCTCCAATGCGGTGTGTAAACATCAGCACTTGGGGAGACAAAGGCGGCCGGGCGTGGTGTTGGCCACCCCACACGTTCGTGCGACGTTCCGACCTTCACAGGTGCTACGCGCTCACAGCACTTGCCCCGGACAGCCGCTTAAGGCTACACGCGGAGATCCTTTTTATTTACACGCTTTAATTTAACTCACTCTGTCTGTTGTTGTTGTCGTATCCTCAAATCTTGTAACTCAATTTTATCCCACTTTCCAATGTGGTATCGACTGCAAACTTCGTATAGTTACGTGTTTCTGATGACAATACTATATGATATCATACAAACTTTAAAAATATATTTTTAAACAATCTTATTACACGCTTTTAACTCACTCTGTCTGTTGTTGTATCCTCAAATCTTGTAACTCAATTTTAACCCACTTCCCAATGTGGTATCGACTGCAAACTTGGTATACTTATGTCATACTGATGACAATACTATATTCTATCATACAAAATAAAAAAACATATTTTAAACCATCTTTTTTATATATTATGTTTCGTCTTGGGTCTAATTGTCCACGGTCAACTGACGTGGGCTGTAATATACACGGTCCCTTACGTTATGGCAAGCTTCGGGGTCACTTCCTGGAGTCGTGGAGTTCTTCCATTACTAGTACGGTACATTTCATGAACGCGTGTTTTTAAATTTTACTTATTGCCCTTTGTGTGGCGTGCGACAGGCAGCACGACGCCCGGCTCGAGCACGACGGGCTCGCTGGGTGGGGTCATGGAGGGGTTTCTCGACCGAGCGGTGATGATGTGGACCGTGTCGACTACAAGGCGGCTCTTTCTCTCGGCTCGAGACGAGCGTTGAGAGATGCTCTCTCTTCCCTCCCCCACGCGCGCCCCTTCTCTCGCTCTCAACTTGCCGAACAGGGAACATACAAGTTGGACTTGAGTGGGCGCGTGAGACGCCCCACCTGCTCTCTGCCAGCCGAGCAAGTAGGTTGTTCTGAAAGTTTGACCCGTCTCGATTTTTGATCAAGTCGGTGGTGTCTCTCCTAATCTTTTGTGCAGGATCTTGGTCGATCCGCTGCTGGATGAAACCCTACCCGCGCCAAGCCAGTCATGGGCATCGTTTGAGCATAATGTTGGGAAAAAACCCCAAGAGTTTGAGCCTGCCGAAAAGGTCCCATAGATATCACCGCTCGACCCGAGCTATAAGTCTTCTGATACATGCATCGTCTTCATGCACTTTGGCGTTCTCTGGTCTGACACTGGTGAGACAATGCCATAAAGAAGGCTGTCTCTGGTGTAGGCCAATCAGTGTCAAGGACAATTCATTGATCATGAGAGCATGCTTTTTATTTGCATGTTTTGTCACAAGTATGTGTGATTAATGCAGACTTGATGCCTCGCAAAGGTGTGTCTATTTTGGTGTTTGAACGTCTTTCCACATGTTTTATTGCCATAATGAGTTTAACCTATTCTCATTTTTCATCATTTTGATACTGGCAAAAGGTCCAATGGATCTTTGACCATATTTCACCATGCTGGTCGTCAGTGCGATCGGCCATATCATCTTCTTCAGACAAAGAATCCGTGCGAAATTCTTGCAGAACAGTTCACCAAACCCACGTGTCAAGAGGACGGGGTATTTGTTTTTTCTTACTCATGAGGTGACCATCCACCTAGCCCAAATGCGTCCAATTCGAGTTTGCATAATTACCACGACAGGTGCGGCCCAGGTAACATAATCACACGCATCAGCAGACATTGCATAAACAAATTAAATAGCAACCACCGAGCCAAACGGCTCATTACATCGACTCCAATCAAAAGCGTGTGACCTCTGTGCACATTATGCGCGATGTTTGTGGGGGTTATACGAGCCGGGCTGCTTTTAAATAACAAAAATATTTTATTATTATTTTAAATAAAAACTGCTGAGCGCGCAAAGCAGTGGCTGAAATAACAGAGCGTTTATAAGGGAGGGTAGTAGAGAGAGAAAGACTTGGAGGAGTGTTTAACGCACGCACGCGCGCGCGCACACATAGGTGAGGAGGGAGGGAGTGGGCGGGGGGTCTTTTGTGCGTTGCTAAATTTAACACTGCCAGTGCGTGCGCACCGCGTTCGTTCGTTCGCCCGGTGGCTGTCGGCAAACACGCGCAGAGATCGGGTGACGTGCCCACGCTTGGCACGAACTGGGGGGCTCAAGACGCTGTTACCTAAGAGAGAAGGAATGGGGATCGTCAAGTGTTGCTAGACAACCTTTCCCCGCCATCCCCCCCCCCACCGCCAACGTCCTCGCTCTCCCACCCCGCCACCTCCCCACGTGAGCTCACACCTCCACGTGTAACCGCACGATATAAGTGTATCGACCAAACAAATAGCTCGCGGCAATGAAGGTGGCCATGATGACGATGTGACGACAGCGACGATAACGATGATGATGTGGCCAAGGAGTAGTTGTTTATTCATGACCGGGTATGTAGTGGAGTCGGTCGGCCGGTTGCTTGTGGTGGGGTAAAGCGTGGGTGCTCCCCACCTCTCTCGAAACGTCTCGGCAGCGTGGAAGAGTAGGCCAAATACCACGAAAAGATGGGGTTGTGTTAAACTCTCTCGAGCGGAGGCCCTTCCACAAGCAGTGGCGTGAGCAAGCAGTTGCAGGGCTGCACCTTCACCCTTGATTCCATACCTCTCTACCCGTGCGAGCGTTCTGTGCGCAGGAAAAAAAACAATACCAGAGTGACCGATGGTAACGCAAGCATTCAGGGCATGCGCGCTCAGACACTGACACGTATGTAATGCGGGCGTAAACGACCTTCCGGATGTGACGTCACGGGGGGGAGGAGTTACGTCACGTGGGAGAAGGGTTCGGGTCTTTAAGGGGAGAAACCGGAAGAGGAAGGGAGGTTGTTGGGGTCTGGACGAGGGTGAGGCCACGCAGGGCGAAGGCTGGGAGGAGTGGCGAGATCGCCACACACACACAGAGAGCGGATTGGCACCGTCGGCCAGCGGTGACCAACCCAGGGAGCAGCGGTGAGGCTGCAGCGAGGGCAGCCGGCGAGGCTGCATGAGGAGGCAGCAGGGGGACTGTTCAGAGAGAGAGAGCAGCGGTGGAGCTGCAGCGAGGGCAGCCGGAGAGGCTGCGCGAGGAGGTCAGCAGCGAGGCTGCTAGAGGCTACGGGACCGACACGAGGAGATCAGCAGCGGGGCTGCTAGAGGCTACGGGAGCGACAGCAGCGTCGGCGCCGAGCGGAGGGTCTCAGAGAGAGAGAGCCGTGTGGGAAAAGTAGACGAACCCGAATAAAGGACACCAAGCCAGATACCGTGGTCGAGTCTTTTATTACACTGGTGTCAGAAGTGTAACGGCATGTCGAAGCAACTAAGAAAAAATAATATTCCGACGCCATCATCTGCTTCTTCGTCCGACGACGACGACCTTCCTCCAACGATGGATTCAGCTGCGGGGGTGGAGGAGACCCGTGCTGAAGCGAGCGCGGGGCCGGGAGTTGAAGATGTCGCCGCGTCGGCAGGCCCGTCAGCACCAACGGACGCGGATTTCCGATGGGAACAGATGGCGGAGCAGCTTGAGACTCTCAAGAACGTACTGGCGCAGTTATGTCACCTCGTCACGCCGAGGACGGCGATGGGGAGAGCCGAGGGTGGTCCACAGGCCGCCGTCTTGCCTTCGCTGTCGACGCCATCAGCCACGCGGCACGAAGCCGCCATCTTGCGCGCTCCGCGGCGGGAAGCCGCCATCTTGACCACGCCGCGGTTCGACGCCATTTTGAACCTACCACCGGTTGAACCATCGCTTGAGGACGGCGCGCTAAGGAGTCGCAGTCGGCATCTTACTACGGTCAAAGAATTCTCCATCGGGGGCGATTGGAGCGCTTTCGCCTGCAGATTTTTGGCGGCGGTACGTTCTGCTAGGTGGACCGACGCTGAGGCTTTGGAAGTTTTGCCGACTCTTCTTGATGACGAGTCGGTCAGATTCTTTCGTTCCATAATGGCCGAAAAGAAGAAAACATTACGTGGAGTTTTTGACGAAATGGCAGACGCTTACGAGCTACCTGATGATGCTCATCGCCGATTTGCTCAACGACAGCGAGCGCCCGAGGAATCGCCGGTGGCATATAGGGGTGCGGTGCTGGAGTTGGCTATGGCCGCATATCCGGAGACGAAGCCTGACCTGCTCGAGCCTCTCATCTTAGGTAAGATGCTCGAGCTGTCTCGGGATCTGGGGATTCCCATGCCTGTGTGTGGCCACGAGAAGCTGACTTCCCGGGCGGCAGCTAAATGTCTAGATGCACAGTTTAACCTCCGCCGGTGGAAGCAAGTCGCGGCGTGGACGGGGGGCCCATCGTCGAGGGAGGTGCCTTGGGTTGGGACCCTAAGAAGGCGGTGTACGTGCCGGATGGGGGGGGCCCTCAGGAGCTGACGGCCGCCTCTGGTCCATGGTCGGGCCGCGGTGGGCCGGCCCCGCGCGCTGCACCACCGGTACGGGCCCGGCGGGACGGTGGGCCTGCGCTGCGGCGCAACGACGTTGACTGCTTCCGCTGCGGGCGTAAGGGCCATTACGCCAGGGACTGCTGGGCCCGCGTCCCGGGTCCGCCCCAGCAGGAGGCCTCGTCAACGGACGCGCCAAAGAAGGAACCTCCAAGACAGGCAAGTCGGTGCGCACCAGACACCCGGCAAGGCTTTGCACCTCACCCATCACCGTTGTCGTGCGATCCGGGTGTTGTTATTGAGGGGAGGCCATCGACGGGGCCTTGTCGCTCGGTGACGCAGTGGCGTAAATTGGCACGGAGGGTCGTCGCGGCCGCTACGGGTTCGTCCACTGTACCGGGGTCTGTTGCTGCCGACTCTCCCTTGCCTGCGTCCGTTGATCTTGCATGAGCGCCTGTCGTGCCTATTACAGACAGACCGGCCGTGACACCGCAGGTGACGAGGGGCCCTGCTCGGGGGGTGCCTGCCATGACTGCGGGAACTCCGAGCCCTGCAGCCCTTCCGACCCCACTGCAACCACAATCGCGGGACACCTCCGGGGCTGAGCCTTCGGGGACACGGGACGTTGGTGGGCCTCCAATAGCGACAGGAGGATTGCAGCCTGTCACTCTTAAAACCCCATCACGTTCCCGCTCTGCGGGAGGGCCGCCGACCGTCCGGGACGGGCCGGCGACCCGCACACGTTCTAAATCTCTTACGTTTCGTTGATTGTTATGTTGTGTTGTTGTTCTTACTGTTATAATTATTGCATGCTTCGTGTCCTTTAGTGTGTCAGGGTCGGTTTCGCTCGCATTACTGGTCGGAGTTTTGTTCAGCCGAGGTCGGCTGGGTTTTCTCTACGGGGGAGGGTGGTGTAATGCGGGCGTAAACGACCTTCCGGATGTGACGTCACGGGGGGGAGGAGTTACGTCACGTGGGAGAAGGGTTCGGGTCTTTAAAGGGAGAAACCGGAAGAGGAAGGGAGGTTGTTGGGGTCTGGACGAGGGTGAGGCCACGCAGGGCGAAGGCTGGGAGGAGTGGCGAGATCGCCACACACACACAGAGAGCGGATTGGCACCGTCGGCCAGCGGTGACCAACCCAGGGAGCAGCGGTGAGGCTGCAGCGAGGGCAGCCGGCGAGGCTGCATGAGGAGGCAGCAGGGGGACTGTTCAGAGAGAGAGAGCAGCGGTGGAGCTGCAGCGAGGGCAGCCGGAGAGGCTGCGCGAGGAGGTCAGCAGCGAGGCTGCTAGAGGCTACGGGAGCGACACGAGGGGATCAGCAGCGAGGCTGCTAGAGGCTACGGGAGCGACACGAGGAGATCAGCAGCGAGGCTGCTAGAGGCTACGGGAGCGACACGAGGGGATCAGCAGCGAGGCTGCTAGAGGCTACGGGAGCGACAGCAGCGTCGGCGCCGAGCGGAGGGTCTCAGAGAGAGAGAGCCGTGTGGGAAAAGTAGACGAACCCGAATAAAGGACACCAAGCCAGATACCGTGGTCGAGTCTTTTATTACACGTACACAGATACCATTCATACAGGTGGAACGCGACGATTGCACTCTCTACACGCTGCCCCGCATTCTACAGGCCTCGCACCTGTGTTGGCCTCTGGGTGGGCATCTCAAGCAGGCTCGATCTTCGCATGATCCACTAACCCCTGCCACTGAGCACCACTGGATTGTAAACATCAAAGGCGCTACGGATGCATCGATTCGTCGATTGACGATGTTGAGTCTTAAGCTCGTGATGCCTGCATCGAATTGCGTGTGTGGGGATCAATGTTTGTCAATTCGTATATCTTGTAAATATTGGGTTTGCGTGACCGCTGCAGCCACAAGAGGCGCTAACATTCATGGCAAATGCTAAATAATAATTCAGTACAGTAACGGATTCTGAAATCGTAATCGTGATGGTGTGTAAACACAAGGACTGGGGAAACAAAGGCGGCCGCGAGATCCTGATTTAACAACGAACATCAAACATTACATCTAGAATTGTTTTTGAGTTAGGTCGCAATGATCTGGCCAAATGTGTCGTAATACCCTCCACCACCCGACGTAGGAGCTTCCATGGATACAATCGCATCACCTCCAAGCTTTTAGGAGTCGATGCACCCACCAGCAACGCCACCAAGACACAAAGACAAAGATTCCCGTATAGCCTTAACAAACTGTTCGGGGCAAGTGCTGCTCGCGAGCACCTATGAAGGCCAATATAGCACACAAGGGAGTAGGGTGGCCAGCACCACGCCCGACCGCCTTTGTCTCCCCAGTGGCGATGTTTACACACCGCACCAGCTACTGATTTGAGGCTGAGTAGATGGCCGTGTAAGGGAATCGAACTAGGGTGGCCGGGTCGGTTGCTCCACGCGCTCACTGCCACCGCCAGAACCGTCGCAACGCTCCACTGCTCCGTCTGAAACACTTCACGAATGAAACAAGTTACGAGATGGTTGAAACTCTTCCAATGGTTCAAGCAACTTTGATCGAACGCTGATACTGCGCCCGGCTGTTTTCGTTGCTAGCCAGCGAAGCATTGCAGAACCCGATACGCCGCTTGCGTAACGAATAATCTAATGCGAGGAGTAAAACGCAAATTTGCGGATTTTTTTTCTTTCTGTTCGGCGGCGGTGGTGGTCGTGGTTGTTTTTTTGAGTGGCGTGCGGTGAAAGGAGAAGCTGCGTTCTAGTTAAGCAGGTGAGATGCTGCTCGCATGTCTATCAGGTTTCACGGTGCTTTTGTGCTCAGTCCAATGCACTCAGCCACGAGCACACGCAAAGACAAAGATCCCCCGTGTAGCCTTAACAGACTGTTGGGTCAAGTGCTGCTTGCGAGCACGTATGAAGGCTGGGCACGGCACACGTGGGGGGTGTGTGGCCAGCACCAAGCCCGCCCGCCTTTGTCTCCCCAAGTGGCGATGTTTACACACCGCACCAGGTGCTCGTCTGAGGCTGAGTCGACCTAGGGGAGGCCGAGGATCGGCTCAAACGATCGTCACCGGTGTTGTTGGTGGTCAGCAGGATTATAATTCGAGTCACCAGGTTCGTAGCGCAACGCGCGGACCAGCACGCCACTGCTCCCGCTCACCAACGAGCACCTGCGACGAACCGAGTGGCGGTGCGCCTTCTCGAGAACTAGTTGGGAAGAAACAACAACAACAAACAACAACAAATGAATACGCATGGTATTACGTAAAGCTAGATTTGAAGCTTTCGTGAATGCAAGGATTCATATTGTTAGGTTTTTTCGGTAAAGTCACGTAGGTAAAAACATTAAAATTAATAAAAGTAAAATAAAATAAAAATCACGACGTTTCGGAGGCAACACAAGACGGAAGCTTGTGTTGCCTCCGAAACGTCGTGATTTTTATTTTATTTTACTTTTATTAATTTTAATGTTTTTACCTACGTGACTTTACCGAAAAAACTTAGGAATATTACGTAAAGCTTTTCAGCACGCGTTTGTCTGCACGAGTATTTACTTAGCCTTGAGGTAGCAAATGCCATCTTATTCTTAGGTTTTTTCGGTAAAGTCACGTAGGTAAAAAATTAAAATTAATAAAAGTAAAATAAAAATAAAATAAAAATCACGACGTTTCGGAGGCAACACAAGCCTCCGTCTTCAGGTGGAACAGTCACAGCACGATAGCTGTAACGTCGTGATTTTTATTTGACTTTTATTAATTAATTATTTTTATTTTACTTTCATTATTATACATTTTTTACCTATGTGACTTTACCGAAAAAACCTAAGAATATGAATCCTTGCAGTCACGAAAGCTTCAAATCTAGAATTAAACGCCATCTTGTCATGGCAAAATTCATTTGCATATTCGCAACTTAGTTATCTTTGTCCTGTTTGTGTCTCTCTTGGGGGTGGGGGGACCATCTGATACATTTAGCGATGATCAAGAGGGAGCGTCCCTAATGACAACTCAACTTTATTCATGTTCCGTTCCTGTTGGATCATCTTTACGGAGGTGATTTCACCTCCTCCGCCCTTCCCCCCAACCCGTCGCACCTCGTTCTGCACTGATGGACAGACGGACACGCGTGATGCCGACTTCTCAACAGGTCGCACCGTCTCGCTCAACGTACCGACCACACACCTACACACACACAGAACGAGATGAAGGGTCGAACCAACACCTGGTCAGATTCGAACCGACAGACAGCCTCATGCGGCTGGACCAAACAGAGACATAGAAATTCTAGATTTTAAGGTTTCGTCACTGCAAGGATCCATACTTTTTGTTTTTTTCGGTAAAGTCACGTAGGTAAAAAACTAAATAAATTAAAATGAAAACAACTAAATTAAATCACGACGTTTCGGGCGCAACACAAGACGGACGCTTGTGTTGCGCGGTGATTTAATTTAGTTGTTTTCATTTTAATTTATTTAGTTTTTTACCTACGTGACGTTACCGAAAAAAAACAAAAGTAGAGACATAGAAAGCCTGGCTATGAACTTTCTGAAGATCTCCGAAAAGGGTGGACGCCCCACCAAGCCGGACGTGTCCGTTTAAACACGTGGGCTCTCGTGACCCATTTACTCTGCAACAGCACCGGTGTGTGCTGAAGTTGTACCCCATTGCCACGTTTTTATTAAACTTGTCACACCTTGGCTAATTGGGCTGTGTCGGGTAGTGGCGGGCTTTAACGACAACATACACATTTACGCGATCGAACCCCCCTCCCCCCGCCCCCCAAAAAACAAACATCTATCACGGACGTGTCCGATCGTGCGCGGACAAACGGAGAAGGATGATCGATTCACGCGTCCCGGTGATCCACAGCCCTTTGGGTCAAGGCGGGCGCGCTCCTGAGAAATTGCCTTCATACGACCACTTCATTTCGCTTCCTGCTGTCAGTAGGAGGGTGAAGGGGGGCGGGCAAGGCAGGGTGGCGCGTGGGGGGGCGGGGGGGGTACACCATCTCAGCTCATCTCTCTCGCTCTCTCTTAACCATCGTCCCGGTAAGCCCTCGTCCTTCTGGTCCCCACGGTCGCCCTCGGGGTTCCGCCGCGCTCTTGACTGCAGCCACTGTGTCTGCGGCTGGAGATCGCTCGAGGAGGACTCGTCCCACTCGTGTCTGTGGGGGATAAAACAAAAACAAATAGTGGAGTGGCATCGTGGGTGGGTGGGTGGCTGGTGGTGGTGGTGGTGGCGACGGCGGTGGTTATGGTAACTCTCGAATTTTCCGCACGTCCTCAAGCTCAATTTCGATGGCAATTTGTGGCATCCCAGAGGAGGGGTGCTCGCGTTAAGAGGCTGGCGCGATCGATGGCACACTCGAAGCCAACCCCCCCCATACCCCACCCCAGTCCTCTTCACAAACTATCTCACGGAACTAGCAAAAAGAAAAATAATAAAACAAATGAATAATAGCACGTACGTGGAGCGTGTAGCATTTGGGGTGTGCGTGTCTTCACGGCACGTTTGGGATAAATACGTTGGAAGTCGATGGCTCGGTTTTTGGCAATGAACCAAGAGGCATATAGAGAAAATGCAAATATCATCATGTAAAATGTGTGAATCTACACGTACATTTACAGTCCTGCTGTCAATCCACTGTTGAATGAGGGCGTTCACGTACCGTGCCAATCACGACAGTCAGTTGACCATACTTCACCGCGCTCAACGGCGCGGTTTGGTATCGGCGGGGAGAGGAGACACGGGAGCATAGATGTACAACACAACGATAGATTTCGCTTCACTATCAAACTGTTAACTCAACGTATTCTTTGGTTTTTTCGGTAAAGTCACGTGGATAGAAAAAAAGAATATTATTACGTAGATAGAAGAATAAGAATATAATAATATGATATTTCTTATGAAAAGTTTTTTTAAAGTAAAAAATATTTCTATTTTTTTATATCTACGTTACTTTACCGAAAGAACCAAAGAATATGAATTCCTGCAGTTACGAGAGGTTTTAAGTCAAAATGTTAACAACGTAGCTGCCCCCCCCACGCAAGCAGCAGCCGATATGACACATGTGTCTTAAGCCGCAAGCACTTGTCCAGGCCGAGGGGTACCTGCTTAGCTACTGAGACCCGATGAGATTGGGGCCCATTCCGAGGCGAGTTGGTCTCACGCCTTCACCGCACTACACCTGGGAGAAACTTTTAGTTTTGCGGGGGTCGTGGGGTCTGGGGGGCGGGGGGGTGGAGTTCCGGCGGGCCGGTCACGGTTCACAATTAAGCACGGCTGGATGACGTACGGTGCGAAGAAAGTTTCAACGCACGCGAAGCAAGCGGCTGGCGTCAAACTATTTTTTTGCCCCCTCGCCGCGTGTTTACCGTCGGCTCCGAATCCTTGGACATTTTTTGCGAATCTTTGTTTTGAGTTTTTTTTCCCCTGCCGCACTGTACGCGCGCGCGCCTTTTAACGTCTGAAACGGCGAAACAAAATGGGAAAGGTGAACCCGCAGTAGCGCTACTACACCCGCGTTCACCGTCAGAACCCTGGCCAATCCACTGCTGGATGAAAGGGCTTCACCCAAGTCGCTCGCCATCGCCGCCGTCGATGCGTTCGCAGTAGGGTTGAACGATTATTCGATTTCAAAACGAAATCGCAATTTGAAACAATGCGATTAGCAAATCGCAAAAGCTGCGATTCTTTGCGATTTGAAAAGTCCTATTACGTTCTGATTGGAATTGTTTTATTTTTTATGATCACTTTATTTTTCTTGTTTTTTTCGGTAAAGTCACGTAGAAGGGAAATAAGAAAGAACCAATAATATGAATCCTGCAGTCACGAAAACTTTAAATCGAATTATAACTTTATTTATTTAACTTAACAATTGTTGTATGTTTGATTGTTCTGTTTTAATTAAAACATTAAAATAAATACATGTTGGAAGAAATTCATGTCTTTAAGTTCTCATCCTTGCATTAGAATATATAGAGCAGTTCATATGTTGATGATATCATGTGGTAATGCTCCATCACACGTTTTAAATCTATTACACAGTGAATATTGAACTCAAGCTTGACTTAAAAAAATGTTATCGCAAATCGTAATATCTGTCAGAAAAATCGCAATTCGATATTTCCCCCAAATCGTCCAGCCCTGGTTTGCAGTAATTTACCACCAGACAAAACCGCGCGCAAACTGGGTCTCAGATCGCTCCGTCCAAACCCTCGTGCGCCGCTCCAATTCATCGGCTCAGCCACTGCCCTTGTTATTGTTTACCCGTCGGACATCGTTACCCCCCCCCCCTGCCCACCTCTTTCTTGGGTTACTTTCTGTGGCATTTAACAGCGCCGAGACTGAGTGCATCGGCGATGTTTAAAGCATAGCATGGAGGTCACCGCGGGTGTCTCCCGCACGCCCTTTGTGTCGTCCGCGTGAGCATCAAAGAGGTTTTTACTCCACATACCTCCCCCTCCCCACAAATCCGCTGTGATCGACCGACAAACGTCAGTTGTGTTTTCACAAAGTTCGAGCAGATTGCATCCGTGGAGACAGACGCAGCGCAATAGAATTGCACCTGCGACGGATGCTCGCGAGGTCCGGGGCTTGCGGCTCGGGCAGGTGGGTGGCATCGCGTGTGTTGGGTTGGAGGGAGGCGGCTGGAATAAGAGAACGGCCACAAGTGTTTTTTTGTGCTTTTTCCAATCAAGAATGTGTATTCATGCTGGAGGAATCCGATGAGCCACGGAGCTCTTTTTTTCACAGACGTCCAGCAGATTCAAGATGACATCACGGCCAAAGCTGTTAATGCCACCAGAAGGCCGTGCCTCTCTCTCGATCTCACCGCTTCGGCCAGACCTACGCAGCTGCCACGCGGCAGAGGCACCACGCGGGTTCGGACATCACGCAGTAGACACACGCCGACGAACAACGCCGGCTACGTACGGCGCGAAAGAAGTTCAACGTACGTACAACACTGTTGGCTCTCCTATCATCATACCCACGTCGCATGTTTTTTGCCCACTTTACTTCTTTAGAGGGGGAGTTTGGTGGTAGGAGGCAATTAGACCCCAATAATTTCACACAAGCATCAGCAGAAAACTCGCCGGACGGGCTTTTAATCCGTGTGACGACATCCGTACCGTTTACAAAGACAAAGATCCTCCCGTGTAGCCTTAACAGACTGTTGGGGCAAGTGCTGTTAGCGAGCAACTAACGGCAACACGAGGGGGTGGGTGGCCAGCACCGACGCCCGACCGCCTTTTTCTCCCCAGTGGCGATGCTTACACACTCGTTTGAGGCTGAGTAGACCTAGTGGAGGAGGCCCATGACCGGTTCAGGTAATCGTCACTGCTGTTGGTGGCCGTGAGCGGGAATCGAACTCGGGTTGCCGAGTTCGCGCTAACCGCTACACTACCGCTCCCCACGTACTGTATATACACACGCGTATACAAAGGCAAAGACACAGATTCCCCGTATAGCCTTAACAGATTGTAGGGGCAAGTGCTGTTAGCGAGCACCTATGATTTTATGAAGGCCAGAACGGCACACGAGGGGGTGGGTGACCAGCACCACGCCCAACCGCCTTTGTCTCCCTGGTGGCGATGTTTTTACGCAATGCACAAGCTACTCATTTGAGGCCGAGTCGACCTAGGGGAGGCCCAGAATCGGTTCAGATAATCGTCGCTGGTGTTGGCTGTGAGCGGGAATTGAACATGGGTTGCTAACCGCTACACTACATTATACACACTCGCACTGTCTCGCGGGGCATTTGCACGTGGCGCAATTATTATTTTCTATTTGTTTTCCATTCTCTCTCTCTCTCACACACACACACGAAAGTCGCACCTCTCTAAATGTTCTCGCGAGCCGGCTGAGACCGTAAGCCGGCGGGCAAGGGGGGACGCTCCGCGAGACGAAATGCCCCGCGCCCACTTTTCATATCGTGCCACGCTCGTTTGGCATTTAATCTTTATGACGCCATCGGCGACCCGCGTATCTCTCGTCGCGTGGGGTACACCCACCGCACCTCACCCCACACCCCCCGCACGCCCCCGCACAACCCCTTCCCCCCCCTCCCGCCGGCGTTTACGAACACTCGTCAACATTTGTCGGCATCACGCCGAGCGAGAGAGAGAGAAGGGGGGTGTCACTACCCCCCGTCCCCCACACCCCCCCCCATTTTTGTGTCACGCATCGAGCCGCTCCGATGGAAGCTCTGGCTGGATTCATGCCAGGAGCGGGCGGGGTGGGCGGGCTGCCAGCGCTGCATGTCCCAGTGAATGAGAAGGGGGGGAGCAAGGGGGGGGGGGTAGCAATTAGTGAGATAAGGGCACGGCACAATCGCGGGATCGCACGCACGGGAGTTTTTTATTTTTGTCTTTTTTAATTATTTTATTCCTCCATCCGAAGGAGGTCCCCACTTCCCACTTCTTATAAAGGCGCACCCCCCCCCACCGTCCGCCCTCCCCCCCGCCCCCTACTTTGTTGCCGGATGAATTCTCTAAATAAATGAGCCGGGCTCGAGAAAGGAAGTTTCCGTAGGTGGCGACTGTTTTGAGTCTGACGTGGGCGGCGCTCTTGGTTACCGCAGCGTGAGCTGCGTCATCGTCATCATCATCATAATCCCGCACCTCCGGTTAGCACGGTTGGCTACGTACGGTGCGAAAGAAGTTCAACTTACACGCGTACGTAAGCATTCACCATCGTCGTGATCGTAATCGTGACAATACTGACAATTGTGGCTATGCCAAACGTATATTTAAATCACGTTCAAATGTCACAGTAAATATTTTGCAAGTTCATTGGCAAATAAATGCTGCTGTTTTAAAAGAGACAATTCAAATGCAATGGACCTGCCAATACCACCCGCCTCATAATCATCCTTCAGTGAATGGGAGGTTTGACCAGGGGCTGGCGGCCAGGTTGACACTTAACAAAAAGGGCTCGCGAGATTTGAGACGCGCAATATCGTCCTGCGCACACCATGCCGGGGTTGGCAGTGCTTTAGCTATCGAGCGCGCGCAGGCGGTGCAACTGCACCACCAGGTTCCCTGCGCCAGAGAGGGCCCAGGTTTTGGGCTCCGAGGGGCGGGGCGGGCGGGGGATTTGGAGAGGGGGCCCCCACCGAATTCCTTGCCCCGAAGCCAACTGCACCACATCACGGAGGTTGATCGGACCACTTTGCAGCGAACGCGTTATACATCCACAACATTAAACACGTGTGTTTTTTGATGATGCTGCATTGGCGGTTGTGCACGAGCACGACAATAAAAAAGAAATCAACAAAAGACTAAAGACATTCGTCAGTAATATTCTGACATAATTAATTTATATTTTTATTAAGACTATATCATGTGACATTTCAGGGTAATGGCCCTTCTTCATACCACGTACATCAGTTCGCACATGTTGTGCTTGTGCTATGAAGAAGAGCCATTTCCAGAAACGTCGCCTATAATATAAATTACATTTTAAGGCCACATTGTTATTGATAAAGGTGTTGATTTATGTATAAACATACATATATTACTATATTTATAAATCCGTGGAAAACATACGCACACCGTAAACTTACCACGAAAGCGAATCACGTTTTCTACTTTCGTGCAGATTCAGAACGGCCAATGACAGTATTCTTCTGTGTATGTTGAACTTCTTTCGCACAGCACGTAACTAACCGTGCTCATCGGAGGCTCAGCCAATCATCGTCGGCGATCACTGATAATCGCCCTTGTGGCTTTCGTTTAAACCGAGCTACATTTCCACTGCAGCGACTGCCTCGCCAGACAATGGGCAGGTATTCTTGTGTTTTTTTCGGTAAAGTCACGTAGGTAAAAAAATGTAAATTAATAAAAGTCAAATAAAAATAAAATAAAAATCACTTGATACAGCTATCGTGCTGTGACGGTTCCTCCTGAAGACGGAAGCTTGTGTTGCCTTCGAAACGTCGTGATTTTTATTTTATTTTTTATTTTACTTTCATTAATTTTAATTTAAATGTTTTACCTACGTGACTTTACCGAAAAAACCTAAGAATATGAATCCTTGCAGTCACGAAAGCTTCAAATATAGAATGGGTAGGCAACCTGTACAGCCCATGGGCCAGACAGGGCCCACGTTTCATACGGCCCGCGGCTGACATGAAACCACCCGCCAACGACGTTTATCCATCACTGTCAGCATCGTTTCGCAGCACTCATCGAGGTGCTGGAGGTGATTTTTTTTTGTCAACCTGCCAAAAACACCGTCAGCTGTTGCCTTTACAGTCATACCTGAGCACACATTCAATGAGACACAGTGTTGTCGCTATCAAAGTTAAATGTCGACTACCCTACGATGTATGGTCCTGCTGGAGGGATTTGAAGTTCTATTTTGGCCCTCGGTCAAGAAAGGGTTATCCGAGTCTGTGTTATGGCATTCCAGTAAAAATTTTAAGGTGCAGCCCTGCAATTACCAAAACACGACACTGCTGAATTCTAGATTTGAAGCTTTCGTGACTGCAAGGATTCATATTCTTAGGTTTTTTCGGTAAAGTCACGTAGGTAAAAAATTAAAATTAAAATTAATAAAAGTAAAAAAAAAAGAATTCTATTTTACTTTTATTAATTTAAATTTTTTACCTACGTGACTTTACCGAAAAAACCTAAGAATACGACACTGCTGGTCAAAGGGCTTTCAAGAAAGTTACCTACAGAGTGTGTTTTGGCCTACTCTTCCAAACCCTGGCCAGATGCCTTGCAAGAGGCGGGAATAAACCCACAATTAGAATCACTCACAGGCAATCTGCCGATCGACTAACTGCGGAATTGTCATTTAAACTGCTCGGCAGATCCAGGGCAAGGGGCAGTAGGGGGCGGTGGGAGGGGGCGGGGGGGGGGAGATTTCACCCTGCCGCGCAGGGAGATCGAATCGATCCGGCGACCCCTGAGATTGCGCGTGCAAGTGCAGAAGACGCCAAATAAATAAAAAAAAACCCCATAAACAATCTCCAGCAGCGGCTTCCTCGGCACTCCAACGCGGTCCGGTCAATGTCGTGGACGCAACCGACAAGAGAGAGGTCGGGAGGAGTGGGTGGGGGGTGGTGGAAATGATTCCCTGGTTTGTTGACCGGCTCTTAATCCCAGACAGCAGCCCCCCCCCGTCGCCCCCACTCCCACCTCCTCGCCTCACCCCCTCATCCCCCCCACGGCGTAATCCCTGCCCACCGCATAGCCACGGCACTCACTTAACGGCGGCTTAACTTGAACCTCGTCTGACTGCGTGAAAATCAAGCGGTGCCCCTTTGTGAGTTAAAAAAAAAAGGGCCAAAGGTTTGGCGCCGTGTACTTCGCACACAACAGACGAAGGCAAAGGTCTCCCGTATAGCCTGTGACGGACCGTTGGGGCAAGTGTCGTCAGCGAGCACGTATGAAGGCCGGCACGGCACACGATGGGGGTGGGTGGTCAGCAACCACGCCCGGCCGCCTTTGGTCTCGTTCGTGGCGATGTTTTTTGTTACAGACCGCACCAGGTACTCATTTGCGGCTGAGTCAACCTAGGGGAGGGCCCAAGACCGGTTCAGATAATCGTCGCTGGCGTTGTTGGCCGCGAGCGGGAATCGAACTCGGTTCACCGGATTCACAGCGCAGCGCGCTAACCGCTACACCACCGCTCCCCGCCAGACACAGACACACGGACACGCACAGAACGCCACGGAGAGAGAGACACAGAGAGAGACAGAGAACTCTGTGTTCATTTACGGGGAGGGATTCGGCTTCTTGAAACACCGCCAGCCACGCGGACGCACGCACGCACTCGCTCACTCACACGCTCTCTGCCTGCCGGTGCGTGAGTGCGTGCGTGCGCTCCCAATCGCTGTCGCGTGTTTGCGGTGTGGGCACCAACATCGACAGACGCTTGCGCCGTCAGCGTCACACAGTTACCATGAGGTCATTGTCTTAAGCAACAACAAAACAACACAAGAAAAACAAAGCAAGTTTCTAAAAGTCATTAACTCGCTGGAAGTGTCTGAGCAAAGTGTTTGAGAAAATTGCAAAAAAAACCTTGGGGGGAGGGGTGGGGGTTAAAATTTTCATCATTTCAAAAAAGTAATCGGAGACGTGGGGTGATGGTGGTGGTGGAGGAAGTAAATATGTCTTATATGACAGACGTGCGCTGCAAGTAGCACTGCAATGCGAGTCCGTTGAGCAAGGGAAGGCCTTCGCGTGTCTGAACAGCTTTCACAATCAGAGTCGTTATGTATTATTGGAGGAATCCGATGAGCTATGAAGCTATTTAAAAAAAAACATTTACAGACGTCCAGTGGCTTTCGCAGATGTCCGAGAACACGTGACCGGAGAGGCGCCGCACAGCGACACCCACGACGTTCTCAGCAAAAGACGACCGACTCACCGTGGCTTCTGCGGAGTCGTTTACCAAAAAAAAAAACGTCTTAAGCAGCTCATTTGTCCGTCCCTTTGACATGGGCTCAGTGCACTTTGGGCTAGGCGCTGCAGGAAAGACACAACAAGCAGCGGAGGGCCACTGTAGACGATTCGTCTGTTGTCTTCTCAAGAGATTATTGTCTGAGGAGGAGGAGGAAACACACTCCGAGAGAACGTCCAACGGGGAGAGATGGAGTTCACGAAATGATGGAAATCGGCTCCAGCGCACTGGCTACATTGTTACATCGCAGGGCCGTGAGAGATGGGGACGGTTCGTGGAGACTTTTATCCATCAGTGGATAAGTCATGGCTATTACGGGGATGGTGGTAGTATTTTTTTTTATCCTGGGTAGCCTCGGTTGGTAGAAGAGGAGGCTTCTTAGCTGTGATGTCACCAGTTCAAATGCCAGTCATGGTCAACTCAGCCCCCTTGTCACCATCTCTCCGAGCAAGAATCGAAGGTCAATTCAAGAGTTGTTCGCGTTATTTTATATACAGTAGGATTTAGCTTTCCAAGATTTGGCTAACTTTGATCACGTTCATTAATTTACTTCTTTTTAAAGATAAAATTTGGTCTTGATTTTAAGCTTTCGGAACTGCAGAAATCTTTGGTTCTTTCGGTAAAGGCACGAGCGCTTGTGTTGCGATCGAAACGTCGTGATTTGTTATAATTTTATTTTATTTCTAACTACATGACTTCACCGAAAGAACCAAAGAGTATTTAATTTGGTCTTCAATCTGGCTTTATATTTGTTTAAATCTAATTGTGGAATGCTTTAATGTTGTCTGCGGATCGCTCCTGCCCTACGGGCAGACTCCGTAATATCCGATTGTGAAACACAGCGCCTTCGTGAGAGCGCTGCTCGATCGGAAGTGATCCATTACTAAATGGACTCCTTTGATTTCGTAACGGGATGTCTGAAGTTCGATTTAAAGCTTTCGTGACTGCAGGGATTCATCTTCTTGGTTCTTTCAAAGCATAATAAATTAATTATTATGTTTAATTTTTATTATTTTATTACTTCCCTTCTACGTGACTTTACCGAAAGAACCAAGAAGGGGGATGTCTGAAGTTTGGCCATCCGCTCAACGGGTTCCTGAGGTGCTTCGTGCAGATTTTAAGTGCCACTCACAACTAAATGTACGAAACGAGTGTTGCTGTATTACTCCATAATATTTGTTTTTTGGGTAAGATCGCGTAAATATAAATGTGTCGTTAAACCCGCCACCACCCGACACAGCCAACTAGTAAGGTTTGTCACGTAAACAGAACGTGGCCAATTCGTCACTAGTACAGCACTAGTGTATAGTGTAGTGTATAGTGCAGTGTATAGTAGTGTATAGTGAAGTGTATAGTAGTGTAGTGTATAGTAGTGTAGTGTATAGTGTAGTGTATAGTGATGTGTATAGTAGTGTAGTGTATAGCGAAGTGTATAGTAGTGTAGTGTATAATGTCGTGTATAGTGTAGTATACTAGTACAGCACACCGGTGTGTTGGAGAGCCAAGCCACAACATTTACAATCCGAGTACGACGTTTCGCCAGTAATTACAACTAGCTCCATCAGGCGCACAAGTGCTGTCACCACATCTACGCCTTCTATTTAAGGAACGAAACAGGAGGGCTTCTCCACAAATCTGGCTGTCGCCTGATGAAGCTAGTTGTAATTACTGGCGAAACGTCGTACTCAGATTGTAAATATTGTGGCTTGGCTCTCCAACACACCGGTGGTGCTGTACTAGTAACAAATTGGCCACGTTCTGTGTACGTGACAACCCTTACTATTTGGCTGTGTCGGGTGGTGGCGGGTTTAACGACACATTTATATATTTACGCGATCTAACCCAAAACACCTATATTATGTATTATGCATGATATTGGTCGTGAAAGTTTACGTGTTATTAACACATTCCTGCGGAGGGAGCTGGTAGGAACGTTGGGTTGCTCGGTCAATGACCAGGGTCAACGGCGGCGTGGTGTATTCCGCAAATATGCCCGACTGTGAGGGCGGGCACAAGCTGGCGTGAGTAGGTTAAACGTTGAGTTTTATAAGGGAACCACGGGGTGACCAGCCCCTCCCCACCCCTCCCACCCCCCACCCAGCCCCACCCCTCCCACCCCCCACCCAGCCCCACCCAGCCCCTCCCACTTTCCCCACCCAGCCCCACCCTCCCCACCCAGCCCCACCCTCCCCACCCTCCCCACCCAGCGCCTCCCTCCCCACCCAGCCCCTCCCTGCACGACGGACACAATAATCCCCTGTGGGCTGGTGTAACCAGGAGGTTCCTACCAGTATTACTACTACTACTGCCTCTGAGTCACCTTGCATCCGAAATACCCGCAATCCGTCTGTCGCATGGGCAACGAATGACAGTGAAGATTCGCCACCCACCACCCCCCACGGCTGGCACGTCGCTGGCGTGAGGCTGGCACGCAGGGTCAGCCACCGTGTCGCCCACCAGGCAGACTCGATCCCGCAGGGCTTCGGAGGTCTCTCGTGATTGGTCGGGGGGGGGGGGTCACGTCTCGCTGTTGTGTGCCATGAAGAAGGGCCATTGCCCGAAACGTCGCCCGTTGTAGACTTTTACGGCCACGCACACACACACGCAGACACATACGGTGTTACTGACACGTGTTGAGTTTTTTGTTACTCTGGATGAAATTAGTCGAGTCTTGTACATCTACCGTAAACTATCGCTCTGGTCAGGAATAACCACGTGGAAACAACAGTAGCAGTGCAGTCTTCGTAAACATTCTCTGATGACTATGCTTCTTAATCTCAACGTACATCGGCAATCTCAGGCGAGGTTTTATGTTTTAATTAAGTACAACTCGTTACACCCCCCACCCTCCTCCCCACAGCCACGTGCACGCCATACATTTTCGCTCGGTGTTCAGATGCAGCATCCACCATTAGATAACTTCGCAAACAGACTTACGTAAGGTCCCTTATGTATGGACACGGTTGTTTCTAGACTCGTGGACTTCCGCTTCGGTCTAACGTGGTGAATTCATATATCACACATTTGAAAGGGGGCAGTTGGCGCGGTACCCTGGGGCAAATCACGCCGTGTATTATATCTAACACCGCGACGTCTAAGCGCCCCCCCCCCAAAGTGCAGGGCCCAGGGCGGTCGCTCCGATTCGCCGTTACCCTGGCGACGGCTCTGCCACGGAGGATTATGAATGCGCCCGTCGGTCGCGAAATCCTCTGACTGATTCGTGAGTTCGGCTGCGACGATTCAGACGACAACATCTCCTCGTGATGATACAAAAAAACAAGTACTCAGAACGCTGTCTTTCCGACAGACATGTTCTTCACCTGAGGACGGCTGCTTGCGTTGTGGCCGAAACGTCGTGAGAATTGCATTTAATTATGTTTTATTTTTATTATTTTATTATTTCCCTTCTACGTGACTTCACCGAAAGAACCAAGAAGATGAATCCCTGCAGTCACGAAAGCTTTAAATCGAAAAAAAGTACTCAGAAATATGCCATATTATTGATTATAATCCCCTAGAAAAGGGTTCATTATAAATCAAGTTTCAGTCTCAATTGTGGCTTTCTCCCAATGGTAATCATCATTTGGAGGTAGACCGGCAGTGCAATGTTTAGCGCACTTAAACTTATGAACGTTGGCTGAATGATATTCCTGGCCACCACGGCTGACACCAGAGGCGAATTCTATCTTCATCTGTCCTGGGCCACTCACCCTTTGCCGACTCGCACGACGCAGCCGTGCTGGAGTGTAGTCGAACATCCACCACGCAGCAAAGACGGTAAGGGGACAACCTCATCCAGCAGTGGAACGACACGCAGGGTCGTACAAGTACACAACAGCGCATTCACATTCACACCGCGCGTACTCGATTTATCGCTCTAAATACAATGCACACTCCACCACCCCCCCACCCCTTCCCTTCGCCGCGCACACAACTGCGGCTGAGTGCTCTGTCGTTTTTTTCTTCCCGAAGTGTTTGTATTTCCCAGGGTCTCGGTGTTGTTGGACTGTCAGAGTAGGTTTGTTTAGTCTGTAGGCTAAATGACGACCGAAAGCGTGGCCGGCCGTGTGGACCGCGCCTGACACACACGCACACGCACGCACGCGCACACAAAAAGAAACCTAAAAAAGGTGCGCCTGTTGGCTTTTATTATGATTTGTACAAAAAAAGTCTCCGTGGCCTCGAGTACCTTTGTGCATCGGCACGGCCCGATACGCGGAACCTTCCGTGGCGTTTGCACAGGAGCCACAATTGCAAACTGATTTACACAAAAAAAAACCTTACCCCCCCTCTTTGTTTAAGCTTAGAGAATCGATCGTGGGGTTTTAAAAAAGAAAGATCGCAAAATAAGCTCGCATCTCTCGTTTTTTTGTGTGTGTTTCGCGTGCAGTGCCGAGATTTTTTTTGTTCCATCCAACGCCCCCCCACCTCCCCCCCGACGACCTCTATCGCGAACGAGACTGGCGCGGTCGGTCGCCTCTTCGTTCCGAGCAGCGGGGAATTCGCTAATGAGAGGACGTGAGCAGCAGCGGCGGCGGTAGCGGCGTTTTAATCCCCGTCGGGTAGAGGCCTGCAACGGGGAGCCACGAATCTGCGCCCGCACACGGGGCGGACCCGGGGTCTGCATCGGCGGATGCAGCGAGCGCGCGCGCGCGTGCGCGTGTCGGAGCGCGTGCGCGTGCGTTGTGCGCACCTGCGCATTCCTGTGGAGCGCGTCGGGCCAAAACGCGTGGGGCTCTCGCGATGCCGCCACCAAAGTCGACTGGCCACCGCGACCGGGGAGACGGATTCGAAGTGCACACGAGTCATTTCTCCGTGACATTTTTCCACGCGTAAACTGCTATCGAAATGACACCAAGCGTCCTCGATGGGGTCATTTGTAAGTTGTGTCTGAATTACACGCGCCACGGCTTATCTGACGATCGCGTCTGAATTGCGTCTCCCGCGGTCGTTCGCAGTTTGAACGTAAATTTGCCTATCTTTGGCCGGCGGTCGCTGCAGTGCCAACCCCACCCCCCCACATTGCCAGATCAGAGGTAATACCTCTCGATCTTTAGGAGGGGTGGTCATTTAACGAGCTGCCTTTTACCGAGGAGTGTTTTCTCTCTCGCTCGCTCTGCTAGACAAACTTTAGTTCGAGGTTGCGGTCACGCACAAAGACACAGGTGGGCAAACAAAGGGGCTGGCATCATTCGTCTCCGCCACATCCCGGCAATTCAACGCAATTCCCCGCGATTCCGGAAACTGGGGCACAATTCGATTTGAAGAATCGCGACATTTGTTGTTGTTGTTGAACGATGCGGCGATGAATGGTTGCGCGCCTCTCCTGGCAGCAGGCGGATAAGGGGGGCGAGTGGGGGGAGTAGCGTGAACCCAATGCATGCAACGGCATACGAATCAATCACAAGCGTCGTGGTTTTTTTTTTGTGTACTCACGCGATTCCATGCACGTACGTATCGGGAGCTTAAGAAATGTTTGCGAAACGGGTAGCGATTGAATGGGGGCACATTTCGAAATGTATTAAATGTTTGGCCTAAAAACGTATATGCGTACGACGTCGGGGTGGGTACACACCCTGGAACTGGATTTAATGTATGCAGGAAATATATTTGGATGCTGCCAACAAGCCAAAACTTAAGCGTTCATAACTTCATGGAGCCGTGTGACGCTTTGCCCAATACACACCACTCCCCACACGCCACCCTTGCCAGAGCCATTCCGTGCAGATTCCCCTTTAGTGCTAGGGGGTTAGGGGGTGGTGGTGAAGGGAACGGACACACAGGGACTTAAATACCGGGCGACGTCACCGTCTGGGATGCGCATGACAGTCTAACCGCTCGAAGTCCCCACGCGAAATCCAAACGAGACAAAGACTCGGGGTTGGAGAGCCGAGGGGTGGGGTGGAGTTGGGGGGGGGGTGGTGGGTACATTGGCAACTTTATTTGGAATTATAAGAAGCAGCAGCAGCAGCAGCAACGGCTGTAGACGGACTGCGTGGCGCAGGCAGTCAGACGGGCGTAGAAAAGGGAGAGGAATAACAACACGAAGGCTGCTTATTGTCCAATGGCACGGAGGGCCAATCTCTAGCGATGCGGGGAGAGGCATCCGGACGGGACAATTATTCTCGTGACAGGCTAACGGGGGACGACGCTGCCAACTCGCGAGAAGAGAGAGAGAGAGCAACAACCCCCACAAAATACAAACCGTTTGTCATCTCCGAAAAGGAAATGAAATTCCGACAGTTATCCGCCGATGTTATTTGTGTGTGTGGTGTGGTGTGTTTCCGTCTATTTGGATTTACTTTGTAAAAAAATTATAGAGGAAAAATGCACCGTTGGTCAATAACCTGGCAATTAATAATAATTCTATTTTATTATGCACTTAATTGCAACTGCGTCTCAAGGCGCTGCGGGGGAAATGTGTGGCACCCACCAAGGGGCGTCCAAATGTCGGTTGTTGTTGTCGGTGCAGAGAACTGATGCGTAAGTTTTGGGCAGGCGAACGAGACGTGGAGTTAGCCAAACCGCTGACAAGGAAAGTCTGAAATATAGGCTTTGGAAACTGAAGCACACACACGCACATTCATAACCACAGCCACAAAGAATGTCCATTTAGCCTTACAGACTGTCAGGGGAAAGTGCTGTGAGCGAGTGTCTATTAAGGCTGGCACGGCGTACGAATGTGTGGCAAGAGCAGCGCTACAATGGCCTTAGTGCCCTACTTTCCTCTCCAGCACAATTTGTGTTTTTGCCCGCAACCCATATTAGGTATCGTTTTATATTAGTGGTTCTTAAGCTTTGCTGCAGCCTTTGGCAATCAATCGTTAAAAAAAATGTATAACGTTAAAAAATACATAGGCTTGATCAAACAAAGCAGTTGGACTTACACGTGCCCGTACTCAAGTTGTTTTTTTCGATGATTTACCTTCACAAAAAAAAATCTTCCCACGTCTCGCACCCCCAGAAAGGGCATCTCGCACCTCCAGGGGGTGCAACGTGCAGCCCAGGTGAAGAATTAGAAGAAGAGCCACTGCTCCAGGTGGAGCGACGCAAAACAGCTCGTGCACAAGAGCTGAACGGATTGCTACCTTGTGAGTTTTTGAGAGATGGCGACGGTTTGGGGAGGCCTTCATCCAGCTGTAGATAGACCATGGCTGATGCTGCTGCTGATGATGATCGTGAGCGTCATGACTAGGAGTTGAAGCAAGGTTGCTGCGATACTTTAGGGCAATGCTACACCAGATACTCGCTTGTGCATGAAGCTCCAGGAGCACAACGACAGTGGCACATTCGCCTGGACACAAGAGCGCACACGCAACGCATTCGCGCACAAAGACAAAGATCACCCGTGTAGCTTTAACGGACTGTCTCCCTAGTGGCGATGTTTACACGCCGCACCAGGTACTCATTTGAGGCTGATTCGACCTCGGGGGAGGCCCAGATAATCGTCACTGCTGTTGACCGCGATTGTAAATCGAACCCGGATCGCCAGGTTTGTAGCGCAGCGCGCTAACCGCTGCACTTACCCACACACGGACACGGACACACACGGACACACGTAGTGTTGCCTCGGCTCCAGTCTTGTGCTTGAGCAAGCTGGCTCCTCCTTTAAACAAAAACAAAACGCCACTGACATCCAGACCACTCGGTGGAAGGAATAAATGACCGTGCACTATGTGAACTCTTTGTTACGACTCAGAGAGACACACAAAAATCAATTAAATCAGAAGGCAAGAGGGCAAATTCACAGGCAGGTGTTGAGAGGTTCGGGCGGGCGGGGGGCTAGGCGGCGATGGTATTGAGAGGGCCCGAGATTGTTCAAAGGGTTTTATTTTTTTTTATTTTTGTTGGCTTTTTCCCATCGTTTTATTCCGAGCGTGCTCCGGGAATTACGTCACGTGCCCCAGCGTCCACTTGAAGAGCCACGTCATGGCGCGTCCCGTTGATGGAGACAAACGGAACTAGTTGCGATCGAAACGTCGTGATGTATTATTTTTTATTTTATTTTTCTACCTACGTGACTTTACCGAAAGAACCAAAGAACGATGATTGGTGTTATAATTTCTGGCAAAGTAAAACGGGTGGTGTTAAGATGTTCAAACACCAATTTGATGCCTTCTGCAAGGAATGAAGTCTGCATTAACCACACACAGCACTCATGGTGAGCATGCAAACAAACCATGCTCTGATAATATATTGGCATTGTCTTTGAAACTGATTGGTCCTACACCAGAGACGGCCTTCAGTTTCAAAGACGATGCAAAATATTATTAGAGCAATGTCTGTTTGCATGCTCACCATGAGTGCTGTGTGTGGTTAATGCAGACTTGATTCCTTGCAAAAAGGTTTATATTTGGTGTTCGAACATGTTAACATCTCCTATTCTTGGGTTTTTTCGGTAAAGTCACGTAGGTAAATTTTTTAAAATAAATAAAAGTAAAATAAAAAATATATATATATATTTGTTTTTACTTGATACAGCAAGCGTGCTGTGACGGTTCCACCTGAAGACGGAAGCTTGTGTTGCCTCCGAAACGTCGTGATTTTTATTTTACTTTTATTAATTTTAATTTTAATTTTTTACCTACGTGACTTTACCGAAAAAACCCAAGAATATGAATCCTTGCAGTCACGAAAGCTTCAAATCTAGAATTAACACCTCCTGTTTAATTGCCAGACAGGGTGAAACCTATTCTTATTTTTCATACGTTTATACTGCCAAAAAAGCTCCCGTGGTATAACTCATACTTTTTGGTTCTTTCGGTAAAGTCACGTAGGTATAAAATAAATTAAACAAATCACGACGTTTCACCAAAGACGTTTCACCAAAGAGTATGGATTTCTGCAGTCACGAAAGCTTCAAATCAAGAATGATATAACTCCTTCTGTAAACCGTTTTCTTACAAACACACGAAGCAGGACACTTCCGCGCAGAGATATTCGTGTCCCACGACACTCAAACGAACATATACTTTGTTTTCATTCTCAGCGCTGAAATGGAGTCAAATTAAGCGACGATCTTAATTCGACGCGATGGCTTTGTTCGTGTCGTCATTGGTGACCGGACTGAGACCACTTGAGAACCCGGTTGAATCACGTGCGACTGAAACCCGGATTTGAACCCAGCTCAGTGCTTTGACCCCGGAGCCACCTGGCCACCTCTTGTCGGTCTGCGTTTGGTTGGGTCAATCCTCCGCGTTTATGCTCCGTTGCAACAATTGTGTCGCGGAATTGCCACCACTGTCGCGCTTGTTACACGCAAAGTGGTTGCCACTAATCAAATCCACAATACCTTGCCGGTCTCGTTCAGGAGGATAAATCATCACGCAAACTCAGGTCGTCTTCCCAGTGGCTTTTGGCTGGTCATCGAACAAAGATGGTCCGATGCGCTTTCAGACGCGCTTCTGCGGCCGTCTGGAACGCTCTTCCTTTCGATATTAGGAAACCACTGGAGCTCTGCACGTTCACATCATCTAGATTGAGAGCTCATTTCTTGAAAGCTGCTTTTCTTCAGAAATGCTTGCTATTTCCGCGCACCTCCGATCAGCACGGTTGGCTGTGTATGGTGCGAAAGAAGTTCAACATACATACATTTAATCGTAATTGTCACCTGATTGTCAACTTAAAAATAACAGACATGATGTGCAATCACTGGAGTTGAAATGCTAAAACACATACGCTCTGAAATCCGTTTTGAAATCACATTCAAATAAATTCTGGAAATGTAAACCTGTCTCCAAATACCGCGGTTAATGATGCATTTTAAACATGCACATCTCAGCAACCACGTTCACAATGCAAACCAAGCGTCCTTTGTTTAGGGTAGAAAGCGGCGTGGTGGTGGTGAGCGCACCAACGACCTATGAACCTCGCGACGCGAGTTCGACTCCTGGCCATGGCTAAAACCAGTGACGAGTGATACGTGAGCCCGCTCAGCCCCCCCCCCGACCCGGCTATCAACTCACACGGACCAGAATGGTGAAGTATGGTTCAATGAAACCCCCACAACCAACACGGTGCCGGGGAGGCTTTCATCTAGCAGTGGGAGCGACAACGATTGGCGCGTCCTTTCAATCGAACATGTGCCGCTATGCAAACGATACGTCAATGTCACGCTCACAATCGAGGCAGTTGCAGGCTTCAGCCGGTCGTCACCATCCTCGGCCACGACCGATCCACTGCTGGATTGAATTTTTTTCCAAAAAACCGCAAGCCGCCTCTCGCGACGCCTGCGACGCAACGACCAGGCACACTGCTGCAAACACACACACACAACACACACAACACACAAAACACACACACAAACACACACACACACACAACACACACAGAAAACACACACACACAGAAAACACACACACACACAAAACACACACACACACACCACACACACACACACAAAACACACACACACAAAACACACACAGAAAACACACACACACACAACACACACACAACACACACACAACACACACACACAAACACACACAACACACACACACACAAAACACACACACACACACAAAACACACACAGAAAACGCACACACACACAACACACACACACAAACACACACACACACACAAAACACACACATACACAAAACACACACACACAAAACACACACACACAAAACGTATTTCATCGTTCCATCTCCCATCTGTCGCCCGCCCACTCGGACGCGTTCCAATCAGCTGTGCTCCAATATCAATAAATCCAAGTGTTTATTTATATTTGTGTATTTGTTGACAAGAACAATGCCAGCCTTCCTTTTTTTTCCTACCACGAGCAGCCTACTCCCCTCGCCCCCCCCCCCCCCGGGCGTACTCGCACAAAAAAAGTCAGCCGGAGTTTGCAAGCTTGCGCGTTAAGACTTCTGTGCTTTGACAGACACAGTAATAGGTGCTTGTTTTGCCAGTTTATTGTGTTAAAATTCCCCGCGGACTGCGAGCCCTGCCTGCTAAACAGAAGCCGAGTTTTGACAGGGAGGGTGGAGTGGTGGTGGTGGTGGTGGTAGGGGGGGGGATCCCCACTATAGCGCACGCAGGAGCCCCCATTGCGACTTGAGTCGTCTTAGCGCGCGCGCGCCTTCAATTGCCTCCCTCCCTCGTGTAAGCTCAGCGCATCTTGCAAAGGCAAAAGGCAAAGATCCCCCTCCGTACAGCCTTTGCAGACTGTTGGGGCAAGTGCAGTGAGCGAGTAGCACCTCTTCTTGGTTCTTTCGGTAAAGTCACGTAGAAGGGGAATAATAAAATAATAAAAAATAAAACGCAATTATTACTTCCCTTCTACGTGACTTTACCGAAAGAACCAAGAAGATGAATCCCTGCAGTTACGAAAGCTTTAGATCGAGTAGCACCGATGAAGGCCCCGGTACCGTGTCACACGAGCGGGTGGAGTGACCAGCACACCACGCCCGGCCGCCTTTGCCTCCCCAGTTGGCGATGTTTTTACACACCGCATCAGGTACTCATTTGAGGCCGAGTCGACCTAGGGGAGGCCCAGAACCGGTTCAAATAGTCGTCAGTGGTGGCCGGGTTCGTAGCGCAGCGCATCGACCGCCACACCACCGCTCCCCACACATCTGAACACACGCAGACACACACACACGCGCACACGCGTACTGCCCTGTATCGTACATACAACAATAGCGGGTAGCGGTGGCTTCGTTATCCGCACACTGCGCTATGAACCAGGCGACGCCGAGTTCGATTCCCAGCCACGGCCGATGTGAGCGGCGTGCGATATCTGCACCGGCACTTGCCGGCGTGGTGAAGTATGGTTAAGTATGGTGAAATATGGTGAAATATGGTGAAATATGGTCAAACAACCACCGTGACTGACAGAGCGTCTGCAGGGCTTTCGCCCAGCAGCGGGTTATTCATACAGTTACAATAAAATAATGCGTTTTGTTATTTTTCGATTTAAAGCTTTCGTGACTGCAGGGATTCATCTTCTTGGTTCTTTCGGTAAAGTCACGTAGAATGGAAATAATAAAATAATAAAACATAATAAAATAATTCTCACGACGTTTCGGAAGAACAGGTCTGTCGATAAGACAGAGCCTGAATGTATGCGACAGACCTGTTCTTCACCTGAGGACGGCTGCTTGCGTTGTGGCCGAAACGTCGTGAGAATTATTTTATTATGTTTAAATTTATTATTTTATTATTTCCATTCTACGTGACTTTACCGAAAGAACCAAGAAGACGTTTTGTTATTTGTTACGCATGCTGCCGTTGTTTGATGGTTCTATCAGCACGATGGACTTGCAATCCAGAGGTCGTCGGCTTCAACCTTCCAAGATCATCCATCAGCGTGCGTAACTTTCATCTGTGAAAAAGAGCTTCATAGCTCATCGGATTCCTCCAGTATGAGTGGATATGGGCAGGTAACATGCGGTGGGGTAGAGCGTGGAAACACCAATGTCTTCCCAGGTGTCTGACTAGCGTGGAAGAGTAGGCCAAATACCATTCTCTCGAGGGGGGTTTTCGAGAGCGCCCTTTCGTGGAAGCCCTTCCACCAGCAGAGGCGTGGGCCAGCAGTTGCAGGGCTGCCCCGCTACATTTTATCGTAATGATTGCACACGCACATTTTTTTTTTGCTTGAGAGATTAGCTCGTTAAAGGTCAGCCTTTAGCAGGAATTTTTGTCCTCTTGTTTTATTTTACTCTCCCTGCTTTCACCTCCCCCCGCCAACTCGCCCCCCCCCCCACCACCGCTACCACTTCGGCTTATCTAAGCCTTGTTTCAGGAGAGAGAGAAAAGGGAAAATCCACGGGGCTCACTCTTTTTTTTGTGTTCCCCCCCCACCACCACACATCCACCGCGTGCGTGCATTTCAAGTGCCTCCTCCACCTGCTGCGTTTTATTTTTTATCCAGTTCGAGAAAAAAAAGAACCTCTGGGTCAGGGTGAATGGGATTAGACGACGGCAGGAATGAGGCTTCTAATTGGCGTCGCTGTGGGGTTTTTTTGTCGGGGGGGACACATTTTTGGGGAGGGGCAGGTACTACTTTTTTTGGAGGGGGGGCAGGGACTATTTTTTTGGAGGGGGGGCGGAGACAATTTTTTTTGGGGGGGGGGACACATTTTTTGGGGGGGGGGGGCAGGGACTACTTTTTTTGGAGGGGGGGCTGGGACTATTTTTTTGGAGGGGGGACGGAAACTATATTTTTTTGGGGGGGGACACATTTTTTGGGGGGGGGGGCAGGGACTACTTTTTTGGAGGGGGGACGGGGACAATTTTTTTGGAGGGGGGACGTGGACTATTTTTTTTGGGGGGGGACAAATTTTTTTTTGGGGGGGGAGGGGCAGGGACTACTTTTTTTTGGAGGGGGGGCAGGGACTATTTTTTTGGAGGGGGGGCGGGGACTATTTTTTTTTGGGGGGGGGGACAATCTT
Organism: Lampetra planeri; assembly: GCF_965212315.1. Taxonomy (NCBI): domain Eukaryota; kingdom Metazoa; phylum Chordata; class Hyperoartia; order Petromyzontiformes; family Petromyzontidae; genus Lampetra; species Lampetra planeri. Next base: position 7,763,928 of record NC_136134.1, read on the forward strand.
TTGGGGGGAGTGGGAGCCGGGGGGGGGCCTTATTTTCCCCACGTATTTTAACTTCGCTGCTCTATAATGGACCTTCGCGGAAATCTGCCGCGCAGTAACGCTCGTGGGAACGCGGGGGGGGGGCCTTCGTGAATGGATTTATTTTGTTGGGGGGCGTGGGGCGGTGGTTCAGGTGCTTGGGAATTAATTCCCATTAGAAACCCTACACCTATATTAAGTTAGATTCGCTACGTGTGCCGTCGCCGTTGATGCGGCTGCGCGTTCTGTAAAGGTCGTCCGAGTCGCCCCCCTCTCTGTCTCTCTCTTCCAAAATTCTGGAACCCCCCCCCCCCCCGCCCCGCCGCCCCCCCCCCCCCCCCCGCGCCGCCTACCACCGGACATCCGAAGCACGCCGAGTGGCTCTCAATTCCGCGATCTGCTGCGCAAGATGCACCTACTAAAAAAAAATCGCCTCTTTACTTTTAATTAAAATTATTTAAAAAAAATTACTAAATTTTTTTCGTGCGATTCGTTGCGCACGGTTGCAATTCACTTTGCTCTGTCGGTGTTCGCCGTCGAGGTCGTCACGGGTTTCTGTTTTCATTCCTGCAGCTCTACGTCTGCTGTAATGTGGCACTGATGCCCACTTTATTGAGGGCGATGTTGGCAAGTACAATAAAGAGCAATTGATTGAGTCACAAACATGGCATTGGCACTCCATCGGCAATGTTGACATGAGCCACGAGTGGTAACCGAGTGAGCCCGCCCGAATCGTTTGTGCGCAGCAGCGAGAGCGACGACTGCGATTTGAAATCCCGTAGTTTGGGAGGGCGGTGGTGAGATGTTAACTACCTCGCCTGGTATGCAGGCGGTCGTGGGTTCGATCCCAACCCCTGACACCTGTATATTTGGAGTTTGCATGTCTCTCTCTCCGTGATCGTATGGATTTGTCTCCGGGTCGTCTGGTTTTTAGCCCCACATTTTAGAATCATCACGCGTTCAGAGTATTTGGCTGCTATACATTTCTACACGATGGTAAGCCGCTTGGTTGAGCTATCATTTGTGGCCGGTCACTTCTGAAAAAAAGCGTTTTACAGCTGAGTGGGTCTTACATGGTAAAATAAAAAAATATATACTTTCAGTTTTAGCTGAGAGATGATCCATGGATCAGAAGCAGAGGGAAAAAATGGGGGGGGGGGGCGCATTTTTATTTTCTACCCGTAATTTTCGTTTACAATAACTGTCGATATTATCACTGCCAAGGGAAAATAAGTAAGCAGACAATATGTCTCATTCATATATCCATCCCTCCTTAATAAAGGTGTTTTGGGGTTAGATCGCGCAAATTATAATAGTGCTGTTAGCCCACCACCACCCGACACAACCAATTCAATTAGTAAGGTTTCGTCGCGTTAACAACATGTGCCAATTAGTTACTACTTCAACACATCGGTGGGTTACTAATTGGCTGTGTCGGGTGGGTGGCGGGTGAACGACATTTATATTTACGTGAATCAACCGAAAAAAACCTTTATTATGGATAATGTTGGTCGCGAAAGCCTACTGCGTGTTATACTGAAATCAATCCGTCCAGGTATTTTTTTACATTTCCCGTCAACCACAAGGCCTTCTGGGAGTGATTCAATTGAGCAGCATTGGTTCAATTTAAGAAAAACGCTGGACTGGTTTTGAACATTATTTGTCTCGTCGGTAGTGTCAGGCTTGCTTGAAGAAAAAAAGTAAAATATTTATATAATAAACAAAAAAATGGTCCTTTTACATAGCCTGAAATATTGAGTCCCTCGTGCGAAAAACCTACTTGTTATCCACAATTTCAGTTGCGAGTGAAAATGCTCAACAACTCAATTCTATATATATAAAACAATCTAAAAATAACAGCAATAACCTCTGCTGTGATGTGACAGGGTAGATTGACAGCTCTGTATTGTGTCATTCGTACCAAAAGGCACATTTGACTCGATGCTCTTTTGAACATCGGATGGTGCTTATTAGGTTAACCGTTTGCATTGAAATCAGTGGTGGAAGTTCCACATTCTTCTGGCAGGTATAAGCCTCGACCGCTCAAATTGCAGTTGAACCAGTTGATGTTCATTTTCCCAAGCCAAGGGTGGTAACGAAAATTGATGATCATGATGATTATTGATGGAATGATGATGACAATGGTGAAAATAATGAAGCTGATGATAATAATGATGACAACAATGGTGATGGTGATGATTACTTCTAATTGATAATGATGACGATTACAACAATGGCGACAATGATGATGACGATGATGAATGGTGTTTGATGGAAACGCCGACGGTGATATTGATTAGATTGATGACATCAGCGATATTGAAATTAACGACGATAATTACCATCACGACGTGAGTTATGATCACAACTCATGACTATTGCCATTCGCGAGCCCGGCACGCTACAGATGAACCCATCTCATCTACGCTTCTCAATTCAACCACTCTCGCGCAAAGTGGCTTACCAAACGGCGCCCGAATATGAACCACGACTCATCTTCTTGGTTCTTTCGGTAAAAGTCACGTAGAAGGGAAATAATAAAATAATAAAATAAAACATAATAAAATAATTTTTTATTATTGTATTATTTCCCTTCTACGTGACTTTACCGAAAGATCCAAAAAGATGAATCCCTGCAGTCACGAACGCTTTAAATCGAAAAATTTTACCACGACTCCTTTGATTGGCAAAGACTGCGACGCTGGTCAAGCAGCGACAACGACATTCCACGTCTCGCCGAGCGGCAAAACTGGCATCCGTTGTTGTTGAATGGCCACAAGTGCTCTTATTTGGCATGGCAGGTAAACCAATTAATGGGTTCGGACTCCTTTGCGCCTACGTCCCTCCCTGGAATTGTTAGGGGGGGGGGGGGGGGGGTTCGTGGGGGGCGGGGCCCGGGGGGCAGTATTGTTGGCGGAGCAGAGAGCAGCAGCTTACGATCCCACGCTCCGCAGAATTTAGACCCTAGAGCTCTGGACAATCGACAGTGGCGGGGTTGGGCAGCAAACCCCAACATTCCAGCAAATAAAAGCCCGATTCACTTTATCTTTTTTTTTACAGTGGCTCCGCTCTATCCCACGCTGGCTGACCGCTGACCGGCAGGTGGGACCGAGTGAATGGAGGATTCACAGAGAGAGAGAGAGAGAACGAGAGAGGAGAGAGAGGGAAAGAAATAAAATTCTTCACATTGCATAGCGGTGGTGGTGGTGGTGGTACGCCATGCCTTGGCCAACAACAGACGCGCGCACAGATTTTTGGGGAGAAAAAAAACCGCTTCGGCAGCTGCTTTTAGGAAAATTATAATTAATGATCGTGTCGTGGTGTAATGGTTAGGACGCCGGATTTGCAATCCAGAGGTCGCGGGTTCGAATCGAGATCCCAGTGCGGCTGTTGAAATAATGGTGCAAGGTTCTTAAACCCACCCCCCCCACCCCTCCCATACCTCTCCCCCACCCATCCTCTGTCCACCCAGCAACGTAAACCACAGTTAGTCGATGGGCACGTCTGGCGTGGTGGGGTAAAGTGTGGGTCCTCCCAGCTCTGCAAAGGTGTCAGCATTGAAGAGATGGTTCTGTGAATTTCCCTCTTACATGAAGACCTCATGCCAACAGTGGCTTGGGCAAGTGATGGCAGGGTTGCACTGTTGGCTTACACTACGCAATGCAGCCGTGGCCGTTTTACAGATAGACAAAGATTCGTTACGAACGTACATTGAATCTGTCTAAATATATCCCGAGCAAGAACGTCCTGAAAAGAGTATTGAGACTCTGTGTAATCTTTCTCAAAAAAAAAAATAGGGTACAGACGCTGCTGTGGTGAGGTGCTTTGTGAACCGCGTGATTCATAATTTAGTCTGAGTTGATTTCCGGGACCACGGCCCACCATATTGTAACCACAGCCCTCTGGTTCACCCTTGTCACGAATCTGCACTGACCAGCCCAGTGAAGTTTATTTAAACAAAAGCCACCAAGACCGACACAGCGTGTCGCGAGAGGCCTTCATCCAGCGGTCGATTGGTATCAATCAGAGGTGGGACAAAGTCATTGTTATGCAAGTCCAAGTCGAGTCGCAAGTCATCAAATTCATGACTCGAGTCTGACTCGAGTCCAAGTCACATGACTCGAGTCCACATCTCATAGGTGGGACAAAGTCATTGTTATGCAAGTCCAAGTCGAGTCGCAAGTCATCAAATTCATGACTCGAGTCTGACTCGAGTCCAAGTCACATGACTCGAGTCCACACCTCTGGTATCAATAACTATTCAATGCGCCCCAATGATTCTTGAAATTTAGAAAAATCTAATTTCAAGAATAGTTTTTTTTTCTTCACACAGATCGAAAATATATTTTGCTAAGCCCCATTCATTGTTAAGATAATTAATTCGTTGGCCCTTTGATCGCCTCCCCAAGCCGAGAGCACATCCACGCTCTTGATCACGCACAAGAGGGCTTCTACTCAACTGCAATTCAACTAAATCTCTGCAAATGCTGGCCACTGACTCTGTACCGAGCTACTGTCCGTGTGCTGCTTCGTATTTAAAAGGTACCGGCATCAGCATAGTCAACATTTTCTCACGTAAAAAAAAATCTATAACAGTGGCTGAGCACAGGTCTAAAGGCCCAACATGTCAAGAGAACAGCAATTAGCAGCGCTGTTAAAGTTATAATCGACAAGACTCAATGCCTTTGTTGAAGTGACCAAGGTGATTGTGAGAACTTGCGATAGAGAAAAGACCGGGCAGGGGAATTCCACAGTGGAGCAGCGCAAAGGAAGACGCAGAGAGAGAGGGAGGAAGAGAAAAGCGTCGTGACCTGCAGTGCGGTGGTGGTTGAAAGCCACGTGGATGCCAGTACACGGTGAGCCTGGATGCACGAATCAACGAGTGAAATTCACGGTGACGGTAACCATGGTAGTAGCAAGAGAAGGGTGATACGGAGGCAGCTGTGCATGAGTAAGCGCACGACTGGAATGAGTCCGCGAGTCAAATGGGGGGGGGGGGGGGAGGTGTGTTAACACATTTTACTCAAAAATACCACGCGATTTATCGTGATTATTGTCCAAACCTTTGTGGGTATCTCGTTGCCATATCTAAGAGGTGTCCGGACACCCGCCAACACATCCCAGCTCCAAGCGGCGAGGGCTCGCAAAGTCCCTTTCATGAGATTTTTTTGGCCTTTTGTGCGACAAACACATTTAACTTGATTCGCCAAGCTTCCGTCAAGTCGCACGCACGGCCCACTACCACCACCACCGCCACCGCCGCCGCCGCCACCACCACCACCGCCACCGCCACCACCACCACCGCCACCACCTCCACCGCCACCGCCACCGCCGCCACCGCCACCGCCACCACCGCCACCACCACCACCACCGCCACCACCGCCGCCACCACCGCCGCCACCACCGCCGCCACCACCACCACCGCCACCGCCACCACCACCGCCACCGCCACCGCCACCGCCACCACCACCGCCACCGCCACCACCACCGCCACCGCCACCACCACCGCCACCACCACCGCCACCGCCACCACCACCGCCACCGCCACCGCCGCCGCCGCCACCGCCACCACCGCCTCTACAGCCACCACTGCCTCCACCGCCACCGCCACCACCACCACCGCCACCACCACCGCCACCACCACCGCCACCACCGCCTCCACCGCCACCACCACTGCCACCACCGCCACCACCACCGCCACCACCACCGCCACCACCACCACCGCCACCACCACCACCACCACCACCTCCAAAGACAAAGATCCCCGTACAGCCTGTAACAGGCTGTTGGGGCAAGTGCTGTTAGGCAGTAGCACCTATGAAGGCCAGCATTGTGGTACACGAGGAGGTGGGTGACCAACACCATGCTCGGCCGCCTTTTGTTTCCCCAGTGGCGATGTTTACATACCGCACCGCGTACTCATTTGGTGCCGAGTCGACCTAGGGGACGACCAATGACCGGTTCAGATAATCATCACCGGTGTTGGCAGCCGTGAGTGGGAATCGAATTCGGGTCGCCGCCGGGTTTCGCAGTGCGGAGTGCTCTCACCGCTTACACTACCTCCTACACTACCTCCTACACTACCTCCTACACTACCTCCTACGCTACCTCCTACACTACCTCCTACACTACCTCCTACACTACCTCCTACACTACCTCCTACACTACCTCCTACACTACCTCCTACACTACCTCCTACGCTACCTCCTACACTACCACTTACACTACCTCCTACACTACCACTTACACTACCTCCTACACTACCTCCTACACTACCTCCTACACTACCTCCTACACTACCTCCTACACTACCACTTACACTACCTCCTACACTACCTCCTACACTACCTCCTACACTACCTCCTACACTACCTCCTACACTACCTCCTACACTACCTCCTACACTACCTCCTACACTACCTCCTACGCTACCTCCTACACTACCTCCTACGCTACCTCCTACACTACCTCCTACACTACCTCCTACACTACCTCCTACACTACCTCCTACACTACCACTTACACTACCTCCTACACTACCTCCTACACTACCTCCTACACTACCTCCTACGCTACCTCCTACACTACCTCCTACACTACCTCCTACACTACCTCCTACACTACCTCCTACACTACCACTTACACTACCTCCTACACTACCTCCTACACTACCTCCTACGCTACCTCCTACACTACCACTTACACTACCTCCTACACTACCTTCTACACTACCGCTTACTCTCCCGCTTACACTACCTCCTACACTACCTCCTACACTACCGCTTACACCAACGCTTACACTACCTCTTACTCTACCTCCTACACTACCTCCTACACTACCTCCTACACTACAGCTTACACTACCTCCTACACTACCTCTTACACTACCTCCTACACTACCTCCTACTCTACCTCCTACACTACCTCTTACACTACCTCCTACACTACCTCCTACACTACCTCCTACACTACAGCTTACGCTCCCTCCTACACTACCTCCTACACTACCTCCTACACTACCTCCTACACTACCTCCTACACTACCTCTTACACTACCTCCTACACTACCTCCTACTCTACCTCCTACACTACCCCCTACACTACCTCTTACACTACCTCCTACACTACCTCCTACACTACCTCCTACACTACAGCTTACGCTCCCTCCTACACTACCTCCTACACTACCTCCTACACTACCTCCTACACTACCTCCTGCACTACCTCCTACACTACCTCCTACACTACCTCCTACACTACAGCTTACGCTCCCTCCTACACTACCTCCTACACTACCTCCTACACTACCTCCTACACTACTTCCTACTCTACCTCTTACACTACCTCCTACACTACCTCTTACACTACCTCCTACACTACCTCCTACACTACCTCCTACACTACAGCTTACGCTCCCTCCTACACTACCTCCTACACTACCTCCTACACTACCTCCTACACTACCTCCTACTCTACCTCCTACACTACCTCCTACACTACCTCCTACACTACCTCCTACACTACCTCCTACACTACAGCTTACGCTCCCTCCTACACTACCTCCTACACTACCTCCTACACTACCTCTTACACTACCTCCTACACTACCTCCTAGACTACCTCCTACACTACAGCTTACGCTCCCTCCTACACTACCTCCTACACTACCTCCTACACTACCTCCTACACTACCTCCTATTCTACCTCCTACACTACCTCCTACACTACCTCCTACACTACCTCCTACACTACCGCTTACACTACCCCCAAAACTACCGCCACCATGACCGCCACCACCAAGATGACCACCACCACCGCCACCACCACCAACATGACCATCACCACCGCCACCACCACCAACATGACCATCACCACCGCCACCACCACCGTGGAAGGGACCTCATGGGAGCGAGTCCAGGAGGACAAAAACCGCCGCTCTCCCTTTTGTGGCAGCGGCGCAGGACATGGGAAAGGCGGCGGTGAGAATTGTAAGGCGCCTCCCACGGCTTAACTTCCCCCCCAGCCCCCCTCGTGAAACCCGTGGCTTCAAGGGACCGTGAATGGGGAGCCGGATATAAAAAAGCTGTAATGTACGCAGCACAAAAGCCACAACATTCTGAGAGTAACCAATTTATTGACCCTTTTGCCACTTGTTTGTTTAGAATTCCTTCTCCTGTGGAATCCTCCCGAGCCACCCACCCAGCTCCAAGTGGCTTGTTTACGTGTTTAGGTAAATTGCTTGTTGTGTATCTTCATCATCATCATCGTCGTCATCATCATCATAATCGTTATCACCTTCATAATCATCATCGTCGTCGTCGTCGTCATCATCATTGTCACCGCCGTAGTCGTCGTCACTAAAACAACTTACAGAACATTTTTTTGTTTTTTTTTGTAAAGTCACGTAGAAGGGAAATAATAAAATAATAAAAATAAAGCATAACAAATTTATAATATTATATTATTATATGATACTATTTTACCATATAATTGTATTATATTATTATGTTATTATACAATATTATTTAATTATATTATTTTATTATGTTTTATTTTTTTTAATTTTTTTATTTCCTTTCTACGTGACTTTACCGAAAGAACCAAGAAGATGAATCCCTGCAGTCACGAAAGCTTTAAATCGAAATTTAACTTACAGAACAGTCCGTGAACCAGGATTGTCACGAAGAAATCTTCTTGCAAAAGAGTACAAATGTGATTGCGAAAAGCGTGGTTCATTACTCAACACTGAACTTTCACAAATCCCTTAGTTTATCCCGTAACCGATTTATTCAGGAATACGTACATTGCATTTCTGAATGGAATATATCTACAATATATACAAAAATGTACAAAGATCTTCACCCCCCCGTATAGCCTTAACAGACTGTTGAGGCAAGTGCTGTTAGCGAGCACCTATGACACACGGGCGGGGGGAGGGGGGGCAACACCACGCCCGGCCGCATTTGTCTCCCCATTGACGATGTTTTACACACCGCACTAGGTACTCATCTGAGGCTGAGTCGACCTAGGGGAAGCCGACTTAGGGGAAGACCGATTCAGATAATCGTCACTGGTATTGGCCGTGAGCGGGAATCGAACTCGTGTTGCCAGGTTTGCAGCGCATCGCGCTAACCGCTCCACTTCCATACACGTAAAAACAAAGACAAAGATCCCCCGTATAGCCTTAACAGACTGTGGGGGCAAGTGCTGTTAGCGAGCACCTATGAAGGCTGGAACGGTACACAAGGGGGTGGGTGGCCAGCACCACGCCCGACCGCCTTTGTCTCCCCAGTGGTGATGTTTACACACCACCACGTATATACAGACACACACATACACAAAGTGCTCGTTAGTTTGTTTATTAAACGTTGGCAAGAAAATGACCGCAATGTTAACTTCCGATGTAACCCTTTTTTTTTACGTACACGCAGACAAACTGCGCTTCTGGGAAACTTGTTAAAGGAGGACCTCAAATGCGAGGGTCAACGGGGACAATGGTGGGCAGTGGGAGAATTAAAAGTGCACGCGTTTGAGAAGTGCACAAAGAAACAACGAAATCTCCCGCGCAGCTTTTTAACGGACCTGTCGGGGCAATCGCAGTCAGCGAGTAGCACCTATGAAGGCCGGAGGGGCACACGATGGGGGCCGATGGGACAACACCACGCCCCGGCTGCCTTCGCCTCCCACAGTGTTGATGTTTGCACACCGCACCATGCTCAGGGACCGCTTCAAGCATTCGCCACTGTTATTGTTCGTGAGCGGGAATCGATACTCGCGCTGCGCGCTAACCCACCACCGCGTCGCCACTTGAAAGGAAAAAAAAGTGAGGCATCGACCTCCGGGCCACTGCCGACTCTGCTGGAAGCCACGATGCGTGGCGATGCCGGTGCAGAACAAGCACCTTTGAACGAGGGAAATGCTGTCGCGCCCCGCGGTGATTGTGGGTGATCGATCTCGCTCCACAGTATCGCGGTGCCCCCAGTGGACTTGGATGAGCGGAGACGACACCACCTTGCCAAGGCTCGATTGCAGCAGAGGTCGCAACCGGGTACCCGATACCGGTACCCTAACCGATACCCGGCTACCCGTACCCGGCCGGGTTCCCGTTTGCGACCCTGGTGCGGCCGGGTACGGGTACGGGTAGGCCGTGAGTCACTGGTGAGTAACTGTTTGTCACTCATTTCCCAACCTCTTGTCTCTTCTCACAATTCAAGTTCCTAGAATCAACCCACTCGCGCCTGCAACATGGCTTCATCCCAGAGGTCGCAATCGGGTACCCGATACCCGTACCCTACCCGATACCCGGCCGGGTACGGGTAGCCGGGTATCGGGTAGGGTACGGGTACGGATACCTGTTTGCGACCCTGGTGCGGCCGGGTACGGGTAAGGAATCAAAACCCGTTTGCGACCTCTGGCTTGCAGTCGAAATGAGTGCCTTATTGTGTCGCTGAGCCTCAAGCTCGCGGGGAAATGTCGCACTCAAAGAAGGCCCATCGCGCTAATGCGTTTTTTAACTCTTCGGTTTTTTGGGTAAAGTCACGTAGGTAGAAATATATAATAAAAATAAAAATATTAGAAATAATAATAGACGTAAAATATAAATTTTATTTCTATTATTATTCATACTCTTAGGTTTTTTCGGTAAAGTCACGTAGGTAAAAATAATTAGAAGTATACAAAAATAGAAATAACAATAGAAATATAAAATTATAATTTTATTTTACTCTTAGATTTTTTCGGTAAAGTCACGTAGGTAAAAATAATAATAATAAAAAAATGGAAATAATAAAAAAATACATGAAATTCAAATTTTATTTATATTATTATATCTACTATTTTAATTTTTATTTTTTATTCTTACCTACGTGACTTTACCGAAAAAACCTAAGAGTATGAATCCTTGCAGTCACGAAAGCTTCACATCTAGAATTAATGTGTTTTTGTTGTTGTTACATTTCTTGTTTTACTTAGAAAGCTCGTCGTTATCGTACGAGTCACGTGCCCCCCATCCCCACGTGGCCGTGATGGGATTTGGTGACGCACGTCGCACCAAGATTTCAGGGTCCCAAGCATTTGCCAACTCCTGCGTGGTTGTGGTTGTTTTGAATGCTCTCATTCGTGACGCTGTTGATGACCACTCAAGATTTTCGGGTATAAAAAAAAGAAAAAAAAATACTTGTACATAACGCCAGAAAATGTGGGTGATTTATACGGCATCTAAATTTTAGCGCATCCCCAGACGCCGTCCAGAACAGCGGACGTCTTAATTTTCTGGACAGAAAGAGGCGGTCAGTCATCATCATCATCACGATCCATTGGCAGATATCCCGTAGGTGTCCACTGCACATTTCGTCATTTGTTGTTTCCACTCTCCTCTGTCGTGTAGTGCCAAGATGCTCAAGTAGCGCGCCATATCTTTCTGGCACCGATCTCTTATGTCGTTGTCAAGCCATTTGGTTCAGTCATAGGGTGGTGCGGTGGGGGGGGCGGATGACATTTCTTGAGCCTGGACTTGACGAGCAGCAGCAGGGGAGTTTGCAGCATGGATGGCTGGGCCAGAGGAGTTGCACAAGCTGGGGGAAGCAGATGCCAATTAAAGGAGAAGAGGAGGGTACAGAGGAGGTAGGAGAGGTGGAAATCAGGGGACGAGACAGAATATGAAGTTTAACACGTAGGCGTTCGCGACCAATATTATTCATAATAAAGTGTTTTGGTTTAGATCGCGATCTCACCCAAAAACCTTTATTACGAAGAATATACATCCCTGTTTATATTTTACTACCAGAAACTACCTGGCCACAAATGATAGCCCAATGACACGGCTCATCATTTGGGAATTTATAGCAGCCACGTCATCTCAATGCACGTTTCTACACGTGGAGGGAAAACCACTAGATGACCCGGAGAAAAAGCCACGCGACCACGGGGAGAGAGAGAGTGACCACGCAAAACTCCACTTATACAGCAGTCGCCAGGGTCGGGATCGAACCGACGACCCTCCTTATATGCATACCAAGACCGAAGGCAGTTAGCATCTCGCCGCCGCAGTGCAAGAAGCACCACCCTCTGTAAGCATCTCAAAATCGAGCATTTGATGAACAACAACTCTGCGGACACGATCTCGCCACGAGACGACGTCTGCCTGGCTTGCAACACATCTGCGGCGGTGCGTGCCGAGCCTATGCGCAAGTGAAGAGATGCATGCTCGCGTTCGCCACTCAAAGAGGGCCCTCTCTCCACTCTCAGTTAATTGTTCATCCCCCCTCCCCGCAGCCCCGAGGCGCTTGGAGGATACAGCCATTTATTGGCTTTGGGGCAGTCCGCGCTCCCTGGCTAAGGGCCTCTCTCTCTCTCGCGAGCGCTTTCCCACGCTGGAGTCACGGGGGCGGGCGGGGGGGGTTCTCCAAGCGTTGAAGACGCCAGCTGTTTGCTCCCTTCCGACTGTGGGGGTTGTTGTTGTTGTTGTTGCAGTCGGCTGATACATGAAATATAAAGACTCATTGCGGCCACACACTCCGACTGCGTCGGTGTTCGCGGTCGTTGCCGCACGGGCGTTGCCGCACGGACGTCCGATGCGTTTTCGGTCTGTGCCGCTGTTCGTCATTGTTGTGCGTATGTGCGGTGAACTTCTTTCGCACCACACCTAACCAGCCGTGCTCATCGGAATTGCGAATAAGACCCCAGCGCGCAAGCGGCGACGCGTCGTGCCGGACAGCACAACGCGAAAAACACATCGGCGAGTGATGATGTCCGTGTGTCCCGTCTGTCTGTCTGTCCGTCTATGCATCCATTGACGGATGGACAAATGGACGGACTGACCACGTGACGTATGCCCGGTGTATGTTGTATACAACTGCAGCATGCGATTTGGAAATGAATGCAGTGATTTTTTTTACGGTCACGCACTCGTGCCCTTCTATTACTGAAGAGAGTAATCCTGGTTTCAGTAAGCTGATCGCTGCTGCATTGATGTGCCTCGGATGTAATGAAATCCATCCGAGGAATTCACAACAACACCCATTTTAGCCAATCACCATGAAACATGACGCACAGATTTTGCCCAGACCTGTGAAGGATTCGGCTAAGATTGATAATTAAATATCATGGCACGCTCTAACGCGATTAGCACGCACGCATTATAACACTGAAGGAAAAAGCGGCCCTTCCATCGCGCGCTTACAGATGCGCTTCTGCGGCCGTCTGGAACGCTCTTTCTTCCGATATTAGGACGCTACTGGAGCTATGCACTTTTAAATCATCATCTAGATTGAGAACCTATTTTCGTTAAGGCAGATTTTTGTGCTTAGTTTGTTGTATTTCTACCGCACATCCGATTCGCAGAGTTGGTTACGTATGGTGCGAAAGAAGTTCAACATACATTCAGTCATTTGTGAGCTTAAAAATAGCATTATTTAAAGTGTTATTCATAAGCGAAGATGTATACAGTTCCCTATGTATGCGGTCATTTTCATGTTTCATGAAAGCAACCGTTGCAGTTGAGGATACATATCAAAGTAAAATGACTGAACGTGTTCTGCAATTAAATCCGATCATGTCAGAAGTAAACTAAACTAGAAATTGTTTTTAACCAGATAAGGCGAACTGAGCTATGGAGCGTTTTTGCAGAAGCGACTTGGCCACAACTAATAGCCTCAAAATGAAGTGGCTTATCGCGTGGAAATAGATAGCAACCAGATACTTTAAATTGAGTTTTTTTTATGTGGCCCGAAAAAAACCAGAGGACCTGGATAAAAAAAAAACTCCACGCGACCACCAGGGAGATAGAAACATGCAATCTCCAAACATAGAGGGGTCGCAGTGTCAGGATCGATTCCGCCCAAACCATCGACTGTTCAATCCGAGGAACTCTCCGGCTGCAATAAATCCTGGAAGCGGAGCACCTCCTGGCGTGGAATGGATCAGGTTGTGCAGGTGTTCGCGAGCCCAGTGACTCATAAATAAATCCGCGCGCTGCGTTGTCATCAGTCAGCATCATCTTACCGAGCGAGCGTCTTTGAAAAGGGCTCATTAAATAGCACAGAAACGACATTGTCCGGACGTGAAAATCATAGCGAATAACAAAACAACCTCTCGCCCGGGTTAAAGGTAGTAGCAGCGATCATCAGCTGCTCATATATGTTGAACCCTTTGTGTTTTTTTTTTCATAGTTGCTTTAACTCTTCAAGTAAGGCCGAGAAGAGAGAAAACTAAATTTAATGTTGTTCTCTGACATACCATTATGTTCCGAATCTGAAGACTTGGGAAAAAATATGTAGGTATCGATCGTTCGTTTCTCAGTCCGCTTGTCCTGGTGAGGGTCGCGGCGGCAGCGTGTTGAGTGGTGGCGGTTCACACCTCCCTCTCCCTGGCGACAGACTCTAGCTCTACTATACACTACACTATACACTACACTCTACACTACTATACACTATACTATACACTACACTACTATACACTACTACACTACACTACTATACACTACACTACTATACACTACACTACTATACACTATACACTACACTATACTATACACTACTCTACTATACACTATACTACTATACACTACACTACTATACACTACACTATACACTACACTATACACTACACTACTATACACTACACTACTATATACCACTACTACACTACACTACTATACACTACACTACTATACACTACACTATACATTATACACTACACTACTATACACTACACTACTATACACTACACAATACACTACACTACTATACACTACACTACTATACACCACTACTACACTATACACTACACTACTATACACTACACTACTATACACCACTACTACACTATACACTACACTACTATACACTGCACTACTATACACCACTACTACACTATACACTACACTACTATACACTACACTACTATACACCACTACTAAACTATACACTACACTACTATACACTATACACTACTATACACCACTACTACACTATACACTACACTACTATACACTACACTACTATACACCACTACTACACTATACACTACACTACTATACACTGCACTACTATACACCACTACTACACTATACACTACACTACTATACACTACACTACTATACACCACTACTACACTATACACTACACTACTATACACTAAACTACTATACACTACACTATACACTACACTACTATACACTACACTATACACTACACTACTATACACTACACTACTATACACCACTACTACACTATACACTACACTACTATACATTACATACTATACACTACACTACTATAGACTACTACACTGTACACTACTATACACTACACTACTACACTGTACACTACTATACACTACACTATACTACTATACACTACTACACTTTACACTACTATACACTATACACTACACTACTATACACTACTACACTGTAGACTACTATACACTACACTATACACTACAGCAGCGTGTTGAGTAGTGGTGGTTCACACCTCCCTCTCTCTGGCAACAGTCTCCAGCAAAACATTACTACACTATACACTACACTACTATATATTACTACACTATACACTACACTACGATTTTGATATAGGCAAAATGTGGAATTGATTGGCCAACGGGAAGTGGACGAAATTTTGATTACAAGATTTGACCACGACAAACATAGGAGTCAAGTTAAGTAAAACCGTTGGAAAACCTGAAGAAGAATACGACGAGACACCTACGACAAGAAGCTTCGAAGCCCATCGGTATTACTTCAGTCTCAGTACAGATTCCGATTCTTTGCTTAACCCCAAAAAACCTCACCGAGTCTCAAGATGGTGCTGCATTTTGTTCGCTGTGAACCCCTCAGCTCCACGAGACGAGCACGTGGCTTGCAGGAAGATGTCCCAAGTTAGCACGGAGACATCCCCCCAACACGGGAAACACTCTCACAGCTCTTATAATAAATGCATCAATAGAAGCTGTGGTGATGACGTGGCCGCCGAGACGATAGGCCCAGACCATTGGAGCCAATCGCGACCACGCGGCGGCCACCGATGAGATGGAGCGATGAAATCGGCTCGTGTGCAAGTGTTCGGTGGATTGTTACATCTCAGGAACGCGAGAGATGGCTACGGCTCGGAGATACCTTTATCCAGCAGTGGATCGATGGTGGATAATGTCTGCATATACACGTGAAAATGTGTTTTAGTTCATCGCCTGATTGACTTTCAAGCCCAATGGTATTGTAGGGTTGTTAGAGAGAGAGCCCGTTATGCATGGCAGCTTATGGCAAACAAACACAGTGGGCGGGGCTACGTGAGTGCACGGGGAGGTGCTCTCTACGACGTCCGCGCCAGGCACCCCGGGGGGCTGATTCGGAGTTATGATCCACCGGGGCCCCACCCCTCAGCGGGGGGTTGGGTATAAAAGGGGATGTATCGGAGGGCTCGGGAGTCTTGTTAAGCTAACCAGTGAAGACTGAAGACGTCTTAGCTAGAGCCCTGGACTCCCCTGGTTCGCCGTCCTTATCAGGGCCGAACAGGACCGAGCCAGCGGCGTGGTCCCGAGATCCAGAGCCGGTGCTCTTGTCAGCGCTGGTCTGGGACTCAGGGTACCGGGCCCGACTTACCAGTGTCGGGCCAGATAGCCTCCCCTAGCCCGTTAGAGGAGGACTAGGAGGCAGGCTAGAAAGTAGCTAGCGCGTGTATCCCCAACTAGCCGGGTGAGGGGGCCGACACCGCCTCTAGAGTTGTATGCCACAACCGTGCTGTGTGTAATAAACCCGTGTGCCTCCAACTCCGGCGTCCAAGAGTCGTGAACTCTACTACAGTATCAAGCAGCATTGGTTTTCGACCTTCTGAGTCTGATCAGCAGTCAGGCGTGTAACAAAAATGCTGCGGAGTTGCCAGATGTTATTGTCAAGGGCACTCCACATAAACAATGGGGGTCCCATTCAACGCAACAACAACAACAAATAATATTGCATACAAAATCCAATGCACACATTGACAGAGCGAGGCACGCATGGACGCTCAGAGCGAGGTGAGGCTAAAGGAGGGACCAAGCGGCCCTCTCTGGCTTTCTCGTGCGACGACGACGTCGCACTCATCGCCAGGGAACACAAGCTGCTCCGTCTACACCGCCACTGCTGAGCGGGTCCCACAAAGCTCTGGACACGAACCCAAATCGTTCATCCCGGGCCAGTTCCTCAACTGCTCAGCACTGACCACCGCTGCGCGTGGCATTGAACTGCGGAGATTTACAACAGCAACAATACCCCGGCACGAGTCAATACAGGGTGTTGTAAAAAATTAACCCGTAAAAACAAAGTTTTTCACTATAAATCCTTTGTATGCGTGGCGACTAGAGTCCTCTCGTCCTCTGGCTTGAGATGGCTGCCACCTATGGGTCAGATGATTGCCTGCCACCATTAAGCAATTGGTAATTAAATATAATTTTTTTTTTCCTAAAAAGTGTAAAGTTATGGAAATTTTTTTCACGAAAATAAATTGTCACGCACAACGAGCCTGTGTGCAAAATGTCAGCTCGATTGGATCACGCGAAGTGGGTTAAAAAACGACCGAAAGATTTGCACGGTCGTAAGCGCGCAAGCAAGCAAGTGAACTTAATATAAAGGATTTAAAAAGGTGACCCGATTTCAAAGCAATACTGCTTTGAAATTGGGTCCATCTTTTTAAAACACCATGGTATTTTGGCCCACAAATCGGTTTGCACTTCGTTGTGTCCTCCACCTCCTCATCCCAAAATACCCCTTTGTGTACAAGGAGTTCAAGTAACCAAGGGCACTGTGGCCAAAGCCACATGCGTCGAACAAAAAAAAAACCCAACAACATTTTTCTTTTTTACCACCTTCCGCACACGTTCAGAAAATGTAACGACTCCGTGAACCCGCTGACAACTCGCGTGCGGGTAGACACTGAGAGAGATCCAGAGCGCTCAGGTGTCAACATTTAGTTTTACAGCCAATTGTTTTGTCATCTCTGTGTCTCTCCCTCCCTCTTTCTAAACTCTAAAGTACTGCTCCCCCCACTCCTACACTCCACCCCCCCTCTCCCTTCCCACGCTCAGATTTCTCCTCCACTGATTCACAAGGGGCAGTTGCAAAAGCCTCGGCGATGACTCTTAATTGCTTTGCTTAAAGAAAGAAACAAAACACTCAATCCCAAGGCATTTGAGCCTCAAGAGGAGAAATGGTGTCGCAGGTCACGTGGGTTAACAGCATTGAAGGGCGCTGCGCGCATTCAACTCGTCTGGAACGCATAGCGCTACGTACGCGCCGTGTGTTGAACTTCTTTCGCACCGTACGTAGCCAACCGTGCCAATCGGAGGTGGTGGCAGTGTGTGAGCTGCTTCAAGACCGCTCGTAACGTCGCCCGCCCCCCCCCTCTGACAAATACTTCCGTGGGATGTGCCTTGGAAGGATGGGGATGGTTTCGTGTTGTTTGTGTTTGGGTGATCTGTTTACCTTTCTTGGACTCTGCACTGCTATCGTGGTTTTGTATTGCTTGTTGTTGTGACGTTCTGTGAAAAAGAGCTTCATAACTCATCGGATTCCTCCAGGATAGATCAATATTTCAGATTCTGAGTCACAACTCCCGATTCATGACTGCAGCGGCTCTCAGTAAAAAAAAACAAAAACAATTTTAATAAGTCAACACTTGATTCTTGAATCAAATACGAAACGTCGTGGCAATGGGCCTGCGTCGCAAAAGCGAGGGCGGCCCACGTCCGGCTACGAACATCTTACGGCCGCTGGGGGCAACGACGAATCACGCGGCTCTCAATCCCGTGGCGAGCGTCGAGAGTGGAGGCGAAACGTCTTTCAGAGGTGGGGGGGGGACGCACATGCTGTGGCATTGATACCGTGCAAGAGAAATAAACTAAACTAACACTTTTTTTATTTTATGTTTTTACCAGGTAAGACCCACCTGAGCTATATAGCTATTTTTCATCAGAAGCGACCTGGTCATCACAAGTGACAGCTCAACGAAGTGGCTTCATAGTCATTTGGAAGATGTATAGCGGTTGTGAATTACTCTTAACGGATGTTTCTAAATGCAGAGGGACCCGGAGAAAAATCCACGTGACCACGGCGAGAGAGACATGCAAACTTCAAATATACAGCAGGCATCAAGGGTCGTGATCGAACCCACGACCTCCTGCATACCAGACGAGAGCGCGTCAATGCCACACACAGATCCCACACAAAGTGAAGCAACATAATCCATTATAATTTATGCGACTACATTAACCCCCATATGGTGTTCGCACATGATAGACTCAGTGATGACATCACCTTTGCTCTATTCAAGACCAAAACAGGAATACCTCTTCACAATTATGGCAAATCGCCTGATGAAGCTGGTTCTAATCACCAGCAAAACGTCGTACTCAAATTGTACATGTTGTGGGTTTACTCTCCAACACGCCGGATATGCCGAAGTATTAACTAATTGGCACGTTTCTATTCATGTGACAGCCCTTATTAACGACGCATTTATATTTCGATTTAAAGCTTTCATGACTGCAGGGATTCATCTTCTTGGTTCTTTCGGTCTGTCGGAAAGCGTCTTTCCGACAGACCTGTTCTTCACCTGAGGACGGCTGCTTGCGTTGTCGCCGAAACGTCGTGAGAATGATTTTATAATGTTTTCTTTTTATTATTTTATTATTCCCTTCTACGTGACTTCACCGAAAGAACCAAGAAGACGCATTTATATTTACGTGATCTAATAAAAACGACCTCTATTATGAACATGAAGAAAATGGCTGACTACACCCACCTTGACTCGTTGAAGCGCGGGCTTGAGTTCTGCCAGATCTCTCTGTTTCCCGTGAACTTAGGCAAGACGAGGGGGCTGAGTGGGGGGGGGGGGCACCAGAGCCCGTGATCTTGATTTGGGGAACACCATATCGACCAACCATACACTGCGTCCATCCCATGTAAATCAATGGAGACGACACGGGGAGGCCTTCATCCAGCAGTGGATTGATCAAATGCTGTCGAAGGAGTAAAATACGCATTCACTAAGGAAGCCACGGTTACATTCATGTGCGTTGCACGCTGGTTAATTTGTACGGGTTTGATTCGCATTGACGCTTGCTTCATGTATCTGAAGCCCAACATTACCGGGAAAACAATTTGTAGATACTAACGTAATAACGAGCACGACTTCGTGGGGGAAGCCAACAGTGGTTGGCCTCTAGATGGACCCGTGCCCGCCATACGATAGTGGAATGTCCACCACTGGCTCGGGGCTGCAGACGGGAGGTGAGCATCAATGCATGAGCGATCACGTGAGTAGGAAATAATCTTTGACCAAGATGACAGGGGGGCCATGGCGAACATAAAATGTTTTTTTTTATTAAGATGCCCTCTCCACGTCTCCCTCCAATCTCAATAAGTACCCTCGTTATTAAAGCTCTCATCTGTAGGCCATTCGGCTATCGCTTTCACAACATCCAATCGCCTGTTGAGAACGAGGCAAAGAGAGAGTGGTTGGGAGAGATCAGTGGGGAATCTTCAAATGGATCCCCCAGGACAATGCACCTTCACCGAGCGGGGAAATGCATTTTATAGCACCGTGTAAGGGGCCGTCCATAAATGACGTCACGCGATTTTGGACGATTTTTGACCCCCCCCCCCCTCGTCACACGGCGTCACAAAAAGGCAGACGCTCCCTCAAATATGACGTCACAAAGCTCTGACCCCCCCCCCCCCCAAAACCATATTTCCATTTTGAAAATAAAACATGCTTCAAATCGCTTTAAACTATTGTCATTGTAGTGCGTATTTAATGTGGCGCTGCACTCTGATGTTGTAGGAGTGTTGTTATAACACTTAGTGTTGTTATAACAATTCTAAATTTAATTAAAGTTGCGCATTTTGATGTGACGTCACATTTCTCAACCCCCCCCCCCCACCCCAAGTCACACATCGTCACAAATGTCTGACCTCCTCCCCCGTCCAAGGTTCGTGACGTCATTTACGGACGGCCCCTAAGTCCAAAGTTTTTCTTTCTTCCCCCCTTGAAAGTGACGTAATTATGGTAACTACTTGGTAATTATAGCTGCCCTTTGCACAGTCCTTGAAAGCCTTTCATGATGTCATCGCGTCAGCAAATGGAAATGCCCAATGGAGTAGAAACCCATGGGGAAAGAGGCTAGATGAAGCGGCTGTTTGTAATGGATAGTCCCACCTGGTTTTTGTTTTGTACCCCTTTATGGAATGGTACGTTCCAAGATAACGACCCTTCCCGCCCCCTCCACCTCGCACGTGGTGCTCGAGTCCCCATCTCCGACGGTTGTGAATTGACATCGGAGACGCATCAACAGTGCGGCATCCGAACGGACGCCACGGCCGACAGCCCTTGTCACTTGCTCACGGACAGATAATCGAATTCAACGTTTGTCGGGATGGGGGGCAAATCCCGTCGACGCAGCCGCATGTCGGCGGTTCAGCTCTTGTCGGTAATGCGTGTAACGACAAATTGACACGCTTCTCTTGAAGGCACGCTCACTTGACATCAGGCGGAGACCCCCACTGCAACAGCCCCGAGTCTCCCACGCATCTCCCCCGTATATACCAACTCGATGCCATGTCCCCCCCCCCCCTTCTCGATCATTCTCGCTCACTCCCGACGCTTACTTCACCGCCCTCTTCCGTCACCTGGCCACGCTCCCTTCTCGATCATTCCCGTAGCCACCAGTCCCTTCGCACTCACAACTGATACCCCTGTCATTACCTCCCGTGGCCACCAGTCCCTTCGCACTCACAACTGACTCCTCTGTCATTACCTCCCGTGGCCACCAGTCCCTTCGCACTCACAACTGACTCCCCTGTCATTACCTCCCGTGGCCACCAGTCCCTTCGCACTCACAACTGACTCCTCTGTCATTACCTCCCGTGGCCACCAGTCCCTTCGCACTCACAACTGATACCCCTGTCATTACCTCCCGTGGCCACCAGTCCCTTCGCACTCACAACTGACTCCTCTGTCATTACCTCCCGTGGCCACCAGTCCCTTCGCACTCACAACTGATACCCCTGTCATTACCTCCCGTGGCCACCAGTCCCTTCGCACTCACAACTGACTCCTCTGTCATTACCTCCCGTGGCCACCAGTCCCTTCGCACTCACAACTGATACCCCTGTCATTACCTCCCGTGGCCACCAGTCCCTTCGCACTCACAACTGACTCCCCTGTCATTACCTCCCGTGGCCACCAGTCCCTTCGCACTCACAACTGACTCCTCTGTCATTACCTCCCGTGGCCACCAGTCCCTTCGCACTCACAACTGACTCCCCTGTCATCACCTCCATAATGTGAAACTGTCGACAATCAGAACGTGACCCTATATTTGACCCATCTCCCAAGTGTTCATTTTTTTTAAATATATATTTTAATGACACCACAGTGTCAATTCAGTCAATTTCATTTCCCCCCCCCCCCTCTGTCTACTCTGTAGGAGGAGTCATCGCCACGGTGGTGAGATGTTATCTGCCTCGCCTGGTATGCAGGAGGTCCGTGGATACGATCCCGACCCTGACGCCTGCTGTATATGTGGAGTTTGCGTGTCTCTCTCTTTCTCAGTGGTTGTGGAGATTTCGCTCCGGGTCCTCCGGATTTTCCCTCCACGTTTCGAAACGTGCGTTTCGAGAATTTGGCTGCTATACATTTCCACGTGATAAGCCACTTCGTCGAGCTATCATTTGTGGCCAGGTCACTTATAAAACAAAGCTACATAGCTCAGTGTGCCTGACCTGGTAAAATGAAAAAAGAAAAGTTTATTTTATAGTTTATTTTAGACAAGAATTACATTTTAAATACAGCGTTAATATTCTCGTTGGAAATACATCGTATGTTTAGTACAATGGTTCATGCCACAAATAAAACGCGATTTTCTCTAGCGTCAGCCTCTGCATGTGCTCCGATGAAAGGCCATTGCCTGAAACGTTGCCTGTTAAATATGTGTTTTCAATTGAAGGCGGTGTTATCGACGAATGTGTGCAGATAAATACGTGGAACAACTCCGATACGTCAACTTCGTGTAAGCTAAGAACAACTTACCAACGCGCGTCTACGTTGTGGGTAGCGGTGGTGCAGCGGTCAGCCCATCGCGATACGATCCCAAACAATTTCGATTTAAAGCTTTCGTGACTGCAGGGATTCATCTTCTTGGTTCTATTCAGACGCTGTCTCCCCGACAGACCTGTTCTTCACCTGAGGACGGCTGCTTGCGTTGTGGCCGAAACGTCGTGAGGATGATTTTATTATGTTTTTATTTTATTTTATTATTTCCATTCTACGTGACTTTACCGAAAGAACCAAGAAGATGGATCCCAAACAACTTTTAGTTGTTGTCTGAACTTAATTGGTGTGTCTGAACAACATGCTGAGCTTCGCCTAGATCGACTCAGCATCGACTGAATAACCCGCTCGCTATGTAAACATCAGAAGCGCGCCGAGACGGTGAACAGCCGAGGCGTGGTCCTTAACCACAACACCCCCATTGTGTGCCATTCCGCAGTAAACAGGTTCTCACAAATATAACGTGCACCAAAAGTTGACGAAGCGTCTACCTTAGATGGTAATAATACCTATAATTCTAGATTTGAAGCTTTCGTGACTGCAAGGATTCATACTCTTAGTTCTTTCGGTAAAGTCACGTAGGTAAAAAATGAAATTAAAATGAATAAAAAATAATAGCTCTCGTGGTGCGTTTTTGGGTTTGTACCGAGTGCTGTTCATCACCGTGTCCGACGTTTCGGCCCCACGTACAGGGAGCGTCTCCAGTAACTGTAAAGTTCTTCTCCCAGCACGTGGAGCAAAACTCAAATTAAACTACACATTTTTTGCTAAAAACTAAACTCAAAGATTTATATTTTACCAGGGAAGGCCCACCGAGCTTAATCGCTCTCTTTTAGAAGCGACATGGCCGCAATCGATAGCTCAACGAAGTGGCATATCGCGTGGACATTTTATAGCAGTAAGCAAAATACTCCAAACGCACGTTTCGAAATGTGAAAAAACAACGTTTGCAGTTAAGGATAAATATCAAAATCATTATTATTTTTTGCAATTAAATCCACTAATGTAAGTCATAAACTAAACTGTAAACGATTTTATTTATTTTATTTTACAAGGTAAGGCCCACTGAGTTATTAAGCTCTTTTTCAGAAGCGATTTGGCCACAAATTATAGCCCAATGAAGTGGCTTATCACGTGGAAATGCTTAGCAACCAGATACTTTAAATGCACGTTTATAAATGTGGACGAAAAAAAACCCGGAGGACTCGGGGAGAGAGAAAGAAAAAAACCACGCGACCACGGGGAAGGGAGAGAGAACACATTGTACAGGCGTCGGGGTCCGGGATCGAATCCTAGGCACTCCTGTCGACACCCGGGCGAGGTGGCGAACATCAACGCCGGACACGGGGGGCGACCTCCACGCGCTACGACACGGAAACACGTGCACGTCAACGTGCGCGTCACGAGCGTGGGAACTGAACGACCACGGATCCACGTGCACAGATCTGTGTGTGGACGCGCGCGTGTGTGCGTGTGTGTCTGTGTGTGCGTGTGTGTGCGTGTGTGTGGGTGTGTGTGGGGAGCGGTGGTGTAGCGGTTAGCGCGCTGCGCTACGAACCTGGCGACCCGGGTTCGATTCCTGCTCATGGCCAACACCCAGTGACGATTATTTGAATTGGTCCTGGGCCCTCCCCTAGGTCGTCTCAGCTTCAAATGAGTACCTGGTGCGATGTGTAAACATCGCCACTGGGGATACAAAGGCGGTCGGGCGCGGTGCTGGCGATCCACCCCTTCGTGTGCCGTGCCTGCCTTCATAGGTGCTCGCCAAGAGCACTTGCCCCAACGGCCTGTGAAGGCTATACCGGCGTTCTTTGTTTTTGTATTTTGCATATTTGAGAGGAGCGGTAGTGTCGTGGTTAGCGCAGCTGCGCTACGAATCCGGCGACGAAGGGTTTGATTCCCGCTCACAGCCAACACCGGTGACTAATATCTGAACAAGTCCCCAGTTCCTACCTTGGGTCGACTCAGCCTTCAACGGACGCCTTCTGCGGTGTGCAAACATCAGCACTGGGGAGACAAAGGCGGCCTCGCGTGATGGTGACCACACCACCCCATCGCGTGCCGTGCCGACCCTTAATAAGTGGTGCTCGTTAACATTACTCGCCCCCCCCCCCCCCCAACAGTCTGTTAAGGATATACGGGGGGGGGGTCTTTCTCCACCTGTGCGACTCTTTGAGGTTGGCCACGTGTGGATAATGATTTATCCCAGGAATCTCGCACCCTGGCTCCGTCAAGAGGTGTAGGTTACCACATCCTCGCGTTCAACCTTTTCACACCTTTTCCTGGAGTAGCAGCCGCGGGCAATAATTCATCACAAAGCCCCCATAGCGCTCCTAATTTTCCACAGTCACGACTTCTCCACAAGCGTACAATTCATCAACATTATCATCAGCCATGATCGATGCGCTGTTGGACGGAGGAGGTCTCTCCCTTCCCCAAGCCGTCGCCGTGCCTGACGCGATTGCTATTGAACAACATCTCCTGGACATCTCTGGAAAAACATACGTTATAGCTCATCGGATTCATCCAGTATAAATGATTCGGAGTCTCAAGACTTTTTTTTTATTCAGGAGGGTCCTGCCAAGTTTTTTTTCAGTATCAAGAAGCGATGTTGCTGCTGCTGTTTCGTGTAATCTCAATCGAGTGATTTGCGGGTAATTTTTGCAGCATTGACATGTTTGGCCAATACCCAGTTTAATTTCACTTTTGTTTTGTTTATAGGCAGATGCTGAATCGCTGCATCTCTAGATTATGAATGCTCATTGTACACGTGCACATGTTACAGCCCTTTTGTCAATGCACTGCTGTAAGATAGCCTTAACAGACTTTTGGGGCGAGTGCTGTTTGCGAGAACCTATTATGGTCGGGACTTCGCATGAGCGGGTGTTGTGGCCATAACCGCACCCGGCCGCCTTTGTCCCTCTGCCGATGACCGGCCGTGATCATGATCGTACCTTCTAGGGACGCACACTTAGCGCGCATCATTTGGACATTACATTGATGGTGAATGTCGTGGCTCGTGTGCGCATTTGCTGACACGGGCACGTGCTGGGTGGTAGGGTTGAGTGCCCTCGCCTCGAAGAGAGACAGCCGAACGTGGCACGGTAGTGCACTGTGTACCGTAGGCAAAACAAAAACAAGTGTCCGAACCCATACAACATAACGGGAAAATCCGCGAGCGATCTGCACGCCGAGACGACTTCATCATCAATGATGCTCTCTTACTCTCCCTCTCGCTACGTTACAGTGGTTTACCAATCAACAGGCGCGTGAAGCGTGTCACAACTTAATCCGTGTTCTAGTTCAATTTGAGTTTGGAAGAAAAATAAAACCCCTCTGCCCCGAATATCATTCGTCCCGTTGGCATTACTCAGAGAAACGTCAGTGAGATCATTTACACGAATTCCCAAACTACACGCGCACTCATGCACTATCCATTGGCTCCTACAATATGGAGCGTCTGCCAACTTGCTGACGCGCCCTTAATTATTTGGAATAAAGGATGACTTGTCTTAATTTTGTAGATTTTTCCAACACGTGCATCGCCTCGCCTAACAAAGATAAAGATCTCCCGCATAGCCTTAACGGACTGTTGGGGCAAGCGCTTTTAGCGAGCACCTATGAAGGTGGTTGGGTGGCCAATACCACGCCCGACCGCCTTTGTCTCCTTAGCGGTGATGTTTACACATCGCACGAGGTACTCATATGAGACTGAGTCGACCTAGGGTAGGCTCAGGACCGGTTTAGATACTCATCATTGGTGTTGGTGGCCGTGAGTGGGAATCGAACTCGGGTCGCCGGGTTCATAGCGCAGCGCGCTAACCGCTACACTACCGCCTCCCCTGACACACACACACACGGCAAGCTTGAGAGGGCATCTCAAAGCATTATTTAATGAAATAACTGCAACGCCACAATGCAATTAGCGCAATTGTCAACAGCTGTGCGTTGTTACAATGTTTAATGACGTAGTCGATGTATACGTGTTGCCATTCCGACATCCTGTGTACTGAAGCAGTCGTGCCCACCCTCAAAAGGATCGTTCGGTATTCTGGATCGAGGTTCGATACGGGTGGTGTTTGTTATCGGTTCGCACTGGCTGCTACGTACGGTGCGAAAGAAGTTTAACGTACATATGCCTCGCCTGGTTTGTTAATTGTACCGTCAGTCGGGATTCCTTTGTCACTTGATCTTTTCAAGAACGTAAATTGGCTTGAGGTGGAGCTTATCGGCGTAAGGAAAGACCACTGTCAGTATAAGGTAGGCGTGTCCATAGTAATGTTATATTATTATTGTATATCTGTATTCATATATTCCTATCAACAGATAAAAAAAAAATACAAGCGTGGCCTCACAGTTGTTTGTGGGTATCGATAGGACAATCATTTAAAGCCAAGATTTATTGATGTGTCGGCGTACCCCCAAAAACTAATCCCCGAAACAGCGTTCTGGACTCTTCCGGCTGACATTCGATCACCGATCATCCCTGCTGCTGCCGCTGCCTGCCTGCTGCAGTCTTCTTCATTGCAGGGCCCACGGGGCTACTACTGGCGGCCTTTAGTGCGGTGCACGGAATCAGGTGAATGGCTTCACTCTTCTGGTAAATCGCCCGAAGATGCTGGATGTAATTTCCAGCGAAACGTCGTACTACTCAAATTGTAAATGTTGTGGATTCACTCTTCAAACACACCGGTGGGCTAAAGTAGTGAACTATTTGTCTTTTGTCAACGTGACACATTTTTTACTGATTGGCCGTGTCGGGTGGTGGAGGGTTGCGACACATTTATAAATAACGCAATCTAACCCAAAAACCTTTATTATGAATACACAACATGTGAAACCCCCCACCACCAACCATCACGCTGCTGTCAAACACCAACGCTTTCAAATGTGTGGCGGCCCTCTCACTGATGATGTCTTATCGGCGAATGTGCTCCCCCCCCCCCTCCACCTCTGAATATTAGCGAAGAACACTGGTCTCTCGCCTTACTTCTGCATTCTCTCTCGATTGACACTCTATTCGTTTGCTATACGCTGACCGACACTAATTTGAAGTCGTCGATGATAATACATGATCTATGAAATGACATCCATAGTTTTCCGTCCTAATGTTTTTCATCCGCGGAGGAATGATGCGTTCGTGATTCGGTTAATATCCCCACTATAAACCTCACGATACATACATGCGAATCGCATGTGTAAGAATGCTCCGTTTCGTATGTAATGCGTTAAAGTCATCTCTCCATGCCGCTGCAGAGGCGCTGCCAATCGCGGTGATGTTCAAAGAGCACATTATTTGCGAGATGATTAACTGCACAGCTGTTTCCTTCATAATTAGCTCCATTATTAACGCGTGCACAGCTGTTTAGAATATCCGTCAGTAATTAAAGAGGCTTACTGCCAAGTAATTATCCAGCTGAGTTCAATTATCTAACTGCGATGCGGGCCGAGATTTCCATTTCTCAAAAGTGCATTTATATACGACCCAGCCCACGATGCGAGTCTCTCTCGCTCTCCGCGTTCGTCAATCGGTGTCGTTGGCCTCCCATAAAGCGAGGAAAATATTTATTCGAGGAAAGGGAGGCTGGCTGGAATGATAAGCGGACTTTTAAGTCGGAAGGAGGTACGAGCTGCTAGTTTGATTAAATAAAATATCTTGACACGAAAACACATTCCTGCGGAGGGAGCTGGTAGGAACGTTGGGTTGCTCGGTCAATGGCCAGGGTCAACGGCGGCGTGGTGTATTCCGCAAATATGCCCGACTGTGAGGGTGGGCACAAGCCGGCGTGAGTAGGTTAAACGTTGAGTTTTATAAGGGCACCACGGGGTGACCAGCCCCTCCCCACCCAGTTCCACCCCTCCCACCCAGCCCCACCCTCCCCACCCAGCCCCTCCCCACCTTCCCCTCCCCACCCAGCCCCTCCCTCCGCACCCAGCCCCTGTGGGTTGGTGTAACCAGGAGGTTCCTACCAGTATCAGTCGTATATAGCCACGAGTAATGTGCGTACACATGCCAATCCTGCATAATGCCAGTACATTGACTAATTTGTAGAAATATTATTTCCTGTGTTAGCTGGGTCCCATCGTGTATGTGGAGTGGTCTCGCCAATAATATCTGGTAATCGAGTGTTGTTGTAAAGCCTGGCTGCTAATGACACTCGAGAGGTCTAAATCTGTCTGGAATTTGCTTGCTTACGACAAATGCTGCTTTTTAATATTGGTCTTGGAGAGACAATCGTACGATTGGAACACGTGTCTTTTTTTTACATAGAGGCAGAATAATTTCTGGGTTGAATTTACTATTACCGGCAAATGCTCCGTGATTAATGAGTCTGTATCGTTGCTAAAGATGACATTGTGCTCAGACGGCACACTCGGCAATGATAACTCTCCAACGGGCAAAGCCACAGTGGTGTCTTTAAGGGTGACCGATAGGCAGCCTGGGCCCTCGAGGATGATTGACAGAATGAGTTTCCCTTTTTTGATTCTCGCTTCTCGAATTGCCACCACCCCGACACTTTTTTGACCTCCCAGACCACGGAGCGATGACCCGGTGACCCCTTTAGGTGGTGTAGCCTGGTTCGCCTCCCCCTCTCTCCAAAACTCGACACTCAACTCGCACCTCTTTACGCTCCACCCCAGGATTTCTCACATTCCATGAGGCCACCCAACTTGCTGTGGTGCTGCTGTGGTGTGACGGTCAGCGCGCTGGACTTGTAACCGAGAGGTCGCCGGATCTATTCGATCTCCTCCGGCGCGAGAATTGACAAATGGTGAAGATTTAGCAAATCCCCTCCGCCCCCACGCCTACGAATTTGAGGCTGAGTCGACCTAGGGGATGCCCAGGACCGGTTCAGATAATAGTCGCTGGTGTTGACCGGGACCATAAATCTAATTCGGGTTCGTTGCGCAGCTCGCTATCCGATGCACTACCAAAGTTTAAGATCACCCATATAGCCTTAATTAATTCTAGATTTGAAGCTTTCGTGACTGCAATGATTCATACTCTTTGTTTTTTTCGGTAAAGTCACGTAGGTAAAGAATAAAATAAAATAAATGAAAACAACTCAATAAAATCAGCCTTAATTCGTTTGTTTCGGGCACCTAATGAAGGCTGCACTACCGTCGGCACAGGCACACGTGACATCTCCATCATCGTTAGAATCGGAGCGTTCTACATAAAGACAAAGCTCACTCGTTCGAGCAAGTACATACACACACACACTCGACGTATTAGCTTCATTACATTCACTACTCTCTACGTTGCTTGGGTCCTGCACGTGTACACATTTTCACACTGTGTCTCCTACGTGTTGCACACAGCGTTGGTGTACGGTGTTTTTTCTGCAATATTTTGCTGTCTTTTCTTGGATTTTCTGTTTGCACTCAGTCACATGTTCACTTTAAGATGTTTTTTGTTCATGTTTTAGTTTTTTGTTTTTTGCGGTTGCACCCGATTCAAGAGCCGAATGGCTCACAGGGCTATACCTAATAAATGAACTTGAACGTGTTGAGTTGAGTACTATCAGAGTCCCACGTTAAACCCTCTTAGCAATCCTCAGGTGAGAGAAAAAGTGCGTAACGACTTAATCTGCTCTTTGCATGGAGGAGACATTTAAAAAAATATTATTTTACCAGGTAAGGCCCACTGAACTCTATATATATAACTTTTTTCCAAAGCGACCTGGCCACAAATGATACCTCGAAGAGCTGGCGTATAACGTGGAAATGTAAAGGAGCCACATACTCAGAACGCGTGTTTCGAAATGTGGAGGGAAACTCCGGAGAGCCGGGAGAAAAATCCACGCAACCACGGGGATAAGGTGCAAACTCTCCATTATACAGCAGGCGTCAGGGTCGGGATCGAACCCCAGTACCTCCCGCATACCAGGCGAGGTAACTAACATCTCACCACCCGTGGAATCGACGGGTCGTTGCGCGGGTTACCTCCTGGGCGTTTACGAGTGCCCTTGCCTCAAGCCCAAACTACAGCACCCACTCACTAACTCTTTAGCACCTTTAGATTTGAAGTTTTCGTGACTGCAAGGATTCATATTCTTAGGTTTTTTCGGTAAAGTCACGTAGGTAAAAATTTTTAAATTTAAATTAATAAAAGTAAAATACTTGATACAGCAATCGTGCTGTGACGGTTCCACCTGAAGACGGAAGCTTGTGTTGCCTCCGAAACGTTGTGATTTTTATTTTTATTTTACTTTTATTAATTTTAATTTAAAAATTTTACCTACGTGACTTTACCGAAAAAACCTAAGAATATGAATTATTTAGTACCGCTGATGTCGGCGCAGAGCAACAACTCCTCCTCGCTAATAACCACCCACGAATAGCCACAGCAAACGTACACACCCCACCCCCCTACGTCCACATCACTCACTCACTCCCTCCCGCATTGCTTAGCGCGCAATGATGTTATGCATGAAGAGTTCAGTGGCCAGTGGGTCGGGTGAATGGCCTGGTGGGTTGTAGGCTCGCGGGGGAGGAGGTGGGAGGGGTTGCGATGTCTCTGTATCGTTCACGTGGAAGCGACACTAGGGCACTGGGGCGCCGCTCCGTCGGTCAAACTCGAATAGCCGCTGAACCCGGGGCGTTCGCACGCGTGTTGGTGGTGGAGGGGGCCATGTCTGTGCACGTCACCTTGCAGCGACGTTGACCGAAAGAATCGCGGATTTTCTCGTCCGAAATCTCGAAGTTGTCGGTGTCTCCTCCTCCTCCTCTTGTAGCTGTTGCTTTGTATTGTCCGTACAGACGGCTCTGTTTCCTCTCGGCGAACAATATGTCCAACCAGCGGACACCGCTGGTAATTAGACGCCTCCTTCTCCTGGATCGAACTCGCAATGGAGGGGGTGGATGGGGTCTCCGGTTCGATTCGATCTCCAGGCGCTGCAGTTTTTAATGATGGGTATGTTATTTCTAGATTTGAAGCTTTCGTGACTGCAAGGATTCATACTCTTAGGTTTTTTCGGTAAAGTCACGTAGGTAAAAAGAACAAAAAAAATTAATATAAATAAAATAATTTCTATAATTTTATTTTATTATTTTATTTTACCTACGTGACTTTACCGAAAAAACCTAAGAGTATGGGCATGTTATTTTTGTTGTTTATATCCAACTCGCATCGTCCACCCCCTGCACCCACCTCCGTTCCACACGGCAGTATGCATGGGTACGTCGCAATAAGTCACGATCGGACAGGTCGCGTGGGGTGGGGTAAAGTGTGGGTACTTGTGGAGTAGTTAACCGAAGTGCATTCGTACATGGGTGCTTCAAACAATGTTTAACACTTTTGAGAATCTGCAACAATACCGCAATAAATGTGCCTCCGGGCTCTGGAGACCACCTGGAGAAGATTCCAAGCAATGCGTTGACAACGATGGCGAACTAGTGGAGACTCGTTTACTTTTTGAAGCCATTAACATCACATTTGTTCCCATTTTTCGATTAAAAGCTTTCGTGACTGCAGGGATTCATCTTCTTGGTTCTTTCGGTAAAGTCACGTAAAAGGGAAATAATAAAATAATAAAAATAAAACATAATAAAATAATTCTCACGACGTTTCGGCCACAACGCAAGCAGCCGTCCTCAGGTGGTGTTTCATTCAGACGCTGTCTTCCCGACAGACCTGTTCTTCACCTGAGGACGGCTGCTTGCGTTGTGGCCAAAACGTCTTGAGAATTATTTTATTATGTTTTATTTTTATTATTTTATTATTTTCCTTCTACCCTTCTACGTGACTTTACCGAAAGAACCAAGAAGATTTGTTCCCATGTTACAGTGTAGCATCGACCGCTCTTTTGCCATTAAAAACGATAGTCCCATGTAAGTGTTAACGTCTTTTTGAAGCAGCCCGTATATGCGGCTTTCCGCCAGCAGTGGCAGGGGGGAGGAATGTCCTTACCGGGACTCTACCTCATTACCTTTATTACCCTCGCAAAATGAGTCGTCGTAATTGTTACTCGAAGGGTTCTTCCCCAGCCCACGGTTGTAGTTCGCGACTCGGGTTTTTTTTATGCGCGTGTCTGTGTTGGCCGAAGCACCTAGGACAATAAATCTGTCTCTCGCTATTTGAATTGAATGATTTCCGCTGTTTTAGAACCTGCCTCCCATTAAGTGTCTCAAGAGGTTGGCGGCACATTCATCCGGTTATCTGCAGCTGATAAGGCCGGGCAAAAGTTCTCATTGATAAGAGCATTTAATAATTAACGTGCAAATGAGCACACACGTGCCTTTGACACTTGACCGTAACCAATAGTAATACAAAAAAAAGAACCGTAGGCATGTATACACGAATGACGGTGGAGTGGTAGCGCAGTTGTTAGCGCACTGGTAAGATAAACCCAGCAATTAAACCGAGATCGATTCCAGGCCAAGGCTGACACCTGTGCCGTGTGGGATATGAACCGGAACTGGAGGACAGCATGGCCCCCCTCGCGAAACTCCTACTGACCAGCGTAGTGCAGTGTGGGAAAAACAACCTTCGCGATAGAAAGGTATGGGACTGCCTTCCTTCAGCAGCTGACCGATAAGCAGATGGTGCATTAGGTTATTTTATTCACGAAGCACGCTTGTGGAATTTAACATTTGAAATGAGAATGCATTGGCATTATTTCTTTAAAATGTCACCAGTGACGGTGGAAATGTTGGAATTGTGTAGAATATTGTGAGCAGAATCATTGCAGTGCTGATCTCTCCTCCGCGCTGATGTTTACACACCGCACCAAATAAAATAAAATTCAGGCTGAGTCGACCCGAGGATGGCACGTAACCGGTTCAGATATTCGCCGCTGTTGGCAGGGAGTGGGAATCCGAAATGAATCGCAGTGCCCTAACCACGACACGAACACTCCCCGCACAAACAAAAAAAATGCACACGGTAACAAACACATTCCTGCGGAGGGAGCTGGTAGGAACGTTGGGTTGCTCTGTCAATGGCCAGGGTCAATGGCGGCGTGGTGTATTCCGCAAACATGGCCGACTGTGAGGGCGGGCACAAGCCGGCGTGAGTAGGTTATATGTTGAGTTTTATAAGGGCACCACGGGGTGACCAGCCTCTCCTCACCCAGCCCCACCCCTCCCATCCCCCACGCAGCCCCACCCTCACCACCCAGCCCCCTCCCCACCCTCCCCACCCAGCCCCTCCCCACCCTCCCCTCTCCACCCAGCCCCACACCTTCCATTTTTGAATGCACGACGGACGGACACAATAATCTCCTGTGGGCTGGTGGAACCAGGTGGTTCCTACCAGTAAAATACCTGTACACTGAACAACAGCCGCCATTCGCCACTGGCGATGTCACCACGGCACTTGTGCCAGGCTAGGTGCACTTTGCGGACAAACAACATGTCGAAGGCTCACTGGCAGACGGTTCTCAAGACAGAGACTCAAGTGTTTGTAGGCGAACTGACATCAGTACCACCTGTGCCAGAGGTGGGACAAAGTCATTGTTATGCAAGTCCAAGTCGAGTCGCAAGTCATCAAATTCATGACTCGAGTCTGACTCGAGTCCAAGTCACATGACTCGAGTCCACATCTCATAGGTGGGACAAAGTCATTGTTATGCAAGTCCAAGTCGAGTCGCAAGTCATCAAATTCATGACTCGAGTCTGACTCGAGTCCAAGTCACATGACTCGAGTCCACACCTCTGACCTGTGCTTCCCCACTGTCCCAACACACACACGCACAGGCACATAGGTATGCACATACAGCAATAGACAATCAAGACACACACACAAAGGCAGGCATATCTGCGCTGTATAGCTCTGTAGGTGGCTGTTGCGGCAAATGCTGTTGGCAAACACCGATGCAACCAGCACCGCGCACAGAAACACGAACGCAGACACGCGGAAACACACGGACAAAGATCCCCCGTTTAGCCTTAACAGACTGTTGGGGCAAGTGCTGTTAGGTGGCTAGGACCACTCCCGGCCGCCTTTGTCTTCCCTAGTGGCAATGTTTACACACCGCACCAAGTACAGGAGTTGTTTGAGGCCGATTCGAGCTAACACACGCACAGAATCAGCCCCTCGCCAAAACCCAACGCAAACCCACCCCGCAACGTGTACAAGCGGAAACACACTCGCCCGAACACACTCCCATCACATCACGCACCCATACACACAATCACAGACGCACACGCCACCCCAACACACACGCACACGCCATCCCAACACACACAAACGCACACGCCACCCCAACACACACACACACAACCACAAACACACACGCCACCCCAACACACACACACACCCACCACGCAGACGCCACCCCAACACACGCACACACAAACGCACACGCCACCCCAACACACACACACACACCCACAAACGCACACACACCCACCACACACACAAACGCACAAACGTACACGCCACCCCAACACACACACACACCCACCACACACACACCCACCACACGCACACAGATAAGAGAATGCGCGCGCGCCTCGGCGGGAAGACGCGCGCAGTTCCGTCTCCCTTATCGTCGCCACGCGCACGCAAGGCACCCAAAGCTGCGTTATCTCCCGTGCACGTGCACGCGGCCTTGCCCCCAACCCCCCGGCTACCTGACCCTGCCCCCAACCCCCAGGCTACCTGACCTTGCCCCCAATCCCCAGGCTACCTGACCCTGCCCCCAACCCCCAGGCTACCCGGCCCTGCCCCCAACCCCCAGGCTACCCGGCCCTGCCCCCAACCCCCAGGCTACCTGACCTTGCCCTCAACCCCCAGGCTACCTGACCCTGCCCCCAACCCCCAGGCTACCTGACCCTGCCCCCAACCCCCAGGCTACCTGACCCTGCCCCCAACCCCCAGGCTACCTGACCTTGCCCCCAACCCCCAGGCTACCTGACCTTGCCCCCAACCCCCAGGCTACCTGACCTTGCCCCCAACCCCCAGGCTATCTGACCTTGCCGCCAACCCCCAGGCTACCTGACCTTGCCCCCAACCCCCAGGCTACCTGACCTTGCGCCCAACCCCCAGGCTACCTGACCTTGCCCCCAACCCCCAGGCTACCTGACCTTGCCCTCAACCCCCAGGCTACCTGACATTGCCCCCAACCCCCAGGCTACCTGACCTTGCGCCCAACCCCCAGGCTACCTGACCTTGCCCCCAACCCCCAGGCTACCTGACCTTGCCCTCAACCCCCAGGCTACCTGACATTGCCCCCAACCCCCAGGCTACCTGACCCTGCCCCCAACCCCCAGGCTACCTGACCCTGCACCCAACCCCCAGACTACCTGACCTTGCCCTCAACCCCCAGGCTACCTGACTTTGCCCCCAACCCCCAGGCTACCTGACCCTGCCCCCAACCCCCAGGCTACCTGACCTTGCCCCCAACCCCCAGACTACCTGACCTTGCCCCCAACCCCCAGGCTACCTGACCTTGCCCTCAACCCCCAGGCTACCTGACCTTGCCCTCAACCCCCAGGCTACCTGACCTTGCCCTCAACCCCCAGGCTACCTGACCCTGCCCCCAACCCCCAGGCTACCTGACCTTGCCCTCAACCCCCAGGCTACCTGACCTTGCCCCCAACCCCCAGACTACCTGACCTTGCCCCCAACCCCCAGGCTACCTGACCTTGCCCTCAACCCCCAGGCTACCTGACCCTGCCCCCAACCCCCAGGCTACCTAACCTTGCCCCCAACCCCCAGGCTACCTGACCTTGCCCTCAACCCCCAGGCTACCTGACCCTGCCCCCAACCCCCAGGCTACCTGACCTTGCCCTCAACCCCCAGGCTACCTGACCTTGCCCTCAACCCCCAGACTACCTGACCTTGCCCCCAACCCCCAGGCTACCTGACCT
Source organism: Lampetra planeri (assembly GCF_965212315.1). NCBI lineage: Eukaryota > Metazoa > Chordata > Hyperoartia > Petromyzontiformes > Petromyzontidae > Lampetra > Lampetra planeri. The sequence continues at coordinate 7,800,845 of NC_136134.1, forward strand.
TGCCCCCAACCCGCAGGCTACCTGACCTTGCCCCCAACCCCCAGACTACCTGACCTTGCCCCCAACCCCCAGGCTACCTGACCTTGCCCTCAACCTCCAGGCTACCTGACCCTGCCCCCAACACCCAGGCTACCTGACCTTGCCCTCAACCCCCAGGCTACCTGGCCTTGCCCCCAACCCCCAGGCTACCTGACCCTGCCCCCAACCCCCAGGCTACCTGACCTTGCCCTCAACCCCCAGGCTACCTGACCTTGCCCTCAACCCCCAGGCTACCTGACCTTTCCCCCAACCCCCAGGCTACCTGACCTTGCCCCCAACCCCCAGGCTACCTGACCCTGCCCCCAACCCCCAGGCTACCTGACCTTGCCCCCAACCCCCAGACTACCTGACCTTGCCCCCAACCCCCAGGCTACCTGACCTTGCCCTCAACCCCCAGGCTACCTGACCCTGCCCCCAACCCCCAGGCTACCTGACCTTGCCCTCAACCCCCAGGCTACCTGACCTTGCCCTCAACCCCCAGGCTACCTGACCCTGCCCCCAACCCCCAGGCTACCTGACCTTGCCCTCAACCCCCAGGCTACCTGACCTTGCCCCCAACCCCCAGACTACCTGACCTTGCCCCCAACCCCCAGGCTACCTGGCCCTGCCCCCAACCCCCAGGCTACCTGGCCTTGCCCTCAACCCCCAGGCTACCTGACCTTGCCCTCAACCCCCAGACTACCTGACCTTGCCCCCAACCCCCAGGCTACCTGACCTTGCCCCCAACCCCCAGGCTACCTGACCTTGCCCCCAACCCCCAGACTACCTGACCTTGCCCACAACCCCCAGGCTACCTGACCTTGCCCTCAACCTCCAGGCTACCTGACCCTGCCCCCAACCCCAGGCTACCTGACCTTGCCCTCAACCCCCAGGCTACCTGGCCTTGCCCCCAACCCCCAGGCTACCTGACCCTGCCCCCAACCCCAGACTACCTGACCTTGCCCCCAACCCCAGGCTACCTGACCTTGCCCTCAACCTCCAGGCTACCTGACCTTGCCCTCAACCCCCAGGCTACCTGGCCTTGCCCCCAATCCCCCGGTTACTCGGCCCTGCCCCCAACCCCCAGGCTACCTGACCTTGCTCCCAACCCCCCGGCTACCCGGCCTTGCCCCCAACCCCCAACCCCCCGGCCTTGCCCCCAACCCCCAGACTACCCAGCCTTGCCCTCACCCCCCCGGCTTTGCCCTCCAGCCCCCGGCTACCTGGCCCTGGTCATTGCCTGCACCTGCACCTGCATTGCGTGTGCCCCATAACCACAGTTTGCGACTTTACAAAGCCCACATTCGACCGGCGTTTGAATGGTCGCTTCGTGTCTGTGGCTGTAGCACCCATTTCCTGCCTCGATGTCGTCGTTATCATCATCATGATCGGCCACGATCAATGCATCCAACTGCTGGATAAAGGCCTCCCCAAGCCACTGCTCACGATCCTGTGATGTAACAATCCACACAGCACATACACACAAACTGATTGCACCGCCTCCATCTCCTCGGTTAATGTCCTCTTGTAGGCACGTTCCAATTCTTTCTCTCCACTCCACGATTATTCTTAACCATCATCACATCAACCCTTCTAGCGACGCGTCATTCCCAAGTCCCACTTATTATTTTTCTTCATAGCTTTGTATGATGCCATTTTAACCAACGTGTCTTCTCTAATCCCTGCGTTCCTTTTTCTGTCTATAGCTGAAAGTACTCACTATGCTTGATCAAATTCAACGTCAAGCGGTCCGGTTTATTTCCGCCCCAGCACATCCCGGATTCACTTCAGTCACCGGCGGTCAGTCGCCTCCTTACCGCTCCTCTATCGCTACGACCAAGGCTCTTTCGTCAACAACCACCACCTGGCACTGCAGGTCTCAACACTTCTCTTCCACTTCTTGGTTCTTTCGGTGAAGTCACGTAGAAGGGACGTAATAAAAAAATAATAAAAATAAAACATAATAAAAATAATTCTCACGACGTTTCGGCGTGACTTTACCGAAAGAACCAAGAAGATGAATCCCTGCAGTCACGAAAGCTTTAAATCGAAACTTCTCTTCCTGCTTCTTCCCTTGCACTTTTCCACTTTGGAATTCCATCTCGAGACCCCCCCCCCCCACGCACCTCCAAGCTCTTGCTCGCAACGTTGCTCAATTCAAGAAACCCATCAGCTCTATTTCTTGCGACTTTCATCGTGCTGTTCATTGGACGAGGCGATGGGCTTAAGCAATTTGTAGGTACACAGTGGTCATAAAGTGTTGCCAATGTGCTCTGCAATAGGAGGTTGTGATGGGTGGGACACGTGTGCAGGATGGAGGAGGAGGACTGGTGATCGAGATAGGAATTCGAGCGACAGCCAGAGGACTATACGGCCAAAACTGGTTACACAACAGTACAATAGTTACACTATTTAAGTGTAATGTGTCTGCAGCTTAATTGTAATTGTCCTATGATCGGTTTAACATGATCGGACAGAGTCCACTTATGCTGCAGGGAAATGCGTTATTCTCCATTGATTTTGATGTTTGTGCAATATATTCGTATTCTCGTACGACAGTTGTTTGTTTTGCGCCGATTTCTGTTTGCTTTCATTGATGTGCCTCCGTCGTATTTGTTTTTTGCCATTACCGATGTACTGACCCAGGACGCTCGTGCAAAATGAGACTCATCCTAGTCTTCTTGTACACTCACCTGGACTTGACTTTAGCAGAAAGAAGCGATTACCTCTTCTTGATCTTATTCATTCATGACCCTCTTGATCCCATTCATTCAAAAAAAGTTCAAAATAGAAATGCAATGTGAACGTATCAATTCCGGTTCGAATGGCTTGTGCGGTTGTGGAACTGGTCACGTCTTTTTTTTTTGTTCACGAACCTTCCGGCTACTGAAACCAGCTGTCTCGTTTCCAAAGCTTTTTGTTTCCTCTCTTCTCCAAAGTAAAAAAAAGAAACTCACTACAGCAGCTCTATTGTTCACGTGAAAAAAAAAACATTCTTTAAAGATGCGGTCACCTTTTTTTTGTTGTTGCACTGAATATTTTATTGTATGAGCACGAGGCTGAGAGATTTTTTTTTTTACACTCGGTAAGAAAAATAAAACAAACCTAAGGATGAGCAAGGATGAAAGTTACCCTGTCAGCGATGGTGGGGGGCGTTATTATTTTTAACTTTTTTTTTAGCACGGGGACGTGGCCGAGGTCGGAGAGACAACTGTGTGCACATGACGTCCTCACGGGGCTCATCCTTTGATTTGTCTCACCTGCATTACTCACGCACCTGGCACGTCGTCGCGACACCCAGGGGGCTTATCGGCCGTCCGCTCCTAAGTCGTGCACAACGTTGTTGCAACGTTTGCGCGTCCGCGGGCCGATGCGTGCGGTCGTCCGTCCGACGTTTTTTGTTGCTGCTGTTGTGAAAATGTGCCGAGGGATCTTACGGACTAATTTATCGCCATGGCCGTTGGTGCAATTGACTGCTGGTCAATGCTGGCGCGTGTGTCTGTGTGTGTGTGGTGCTGGACGGTAACGCTGTGGTGAGCAGTGCCACGGGGGAGGGCCAATTTCGATTGGCCATTCCATTCATGACGTGTGTAGTCACTACAGCGGCCAAACGAGGCTCTGGACGGGTACGAGGGGCTGGTAACCCCTCCACCTTTAATTTATTACTACTAAACCACGAATAAAATATTCCACCAAGCTTGTGCCGGAGGTCTCGGGGGGACAGGCGTCTATGACGTCTCCTGGCCAAACCCCATTTGGCGGAGCCAGGAGATTGAATCCTTAGCCTCGGGGTTCCTCCAGAAACAGCAAAAGCCACTGCGGGTGGCTACGTGGAATGTTCAAACACTCACTGCGGAGGAGAGGCTGCCACTCCTCGGTCCGGAGCTGGACCGGTACTGACTGGATCTCTGTGGTATTCAGGGGTCCGGTGGACCGGCTCAACCTCCTGCCACCATGAGGGGTGGACAGTCCTCTACTCGGGGCAGGAGACTGCCAAACAACAGGGAGTGGCTCTTCTTCTGAACAAAATAATGAAGCGGGCATGGGAGCGTGGTAGTGAGGTGTGGGAAGCTGCAAGCCCCAATTTACTTTGGGCTTGCCTTCCCATCAACCAGAGGCGAGGAGTGGTGGTCGTGGTTGCTTATGCCCCACCGAAGATTAACATCAGTGGAGGGATGCAGGCAAGGCCGATGAGTCAGATGCCTTCTATGACCTCCTGTCACAGGTGCTAGCTAAAGTAGCCCCTCGGGATAGAGTCTAAACGCAGCCTTCACTCGGAGATTTGGAGAGCCGTGAGGCGCTGCAAGGATGGGTGGTGGCTGAGGAGATGGAATCTGCCTCAGTGGCCCGAGATCACGAATCACTCTTTAATTTCATCAAATAAGTAACTTGCAGCACCACACCAATCATCACCACTAGAAGAAAAAAAACGGTTATCCAATCCCCGACCCCCAGGAACAGGTTTGCAAATTTGTTGAGCATTTCTGTGGGGAATTGGGGGAGGGGAAATCCCTCAGCCTGGAAAACATGGGGCAAAGTGGGGATGACCCTGCTGAGGCTGCAGTGCCTCAAATATTGGAAGAAGTAGTCACTCCCTGTGAGTGGCTGAGGTGCCATCTGTTAAGGAAGTACTGAAAGCGATCCAGAGTCTGAGACCAGGACAGGTACCGGGCAGAGATGATCTCCCAAGCGAAATGCGGAGGGAGGGTAGCGTTTGTGCACAGACTGCCCTACATGACATCATAATAACAGTCTGGACCACTGGACAGGTTCTGCAGGATCGGAAGGATGCCCTGGTGATCTCCCTCTTTTAAAAAGGGGACTGCCCAGACTGTAACAACTACAGGGGCATCTCACTCCTCAGAGTACCGGGAATGGTCCAGGATTGCGTGAGGAGCTCACAAATCCTTGAAAGATCTGAACAAAGTCCCATCCTTGAGCTCTTCCGGCAGGCAAGGCTACATTGGCAGGGTCAAGTAGCCCACATGCCAAGCCACCACTTGCCTAAACGGCTTTGGTTTGGCCTGGATAGAGGGGGCTAAACTGGCGCGGCACAAGGCTAGAAAAGATATGGAGTGATGTAGGTACAAGATGATGTGGAGCTGAGTGGACTTGCAGATGACTGGTACCAGCGTTGTCAAGATCGGTCTCTGAGGAGGAGGATCATGAAGGACGTTATTGGGCAGTTTGAGGCAGTCACCCTCCAGCAACAACGGAGGGCAGAGGAGCGACGCTCACAACAACGAGTGGAGCGCCGGGTGGCTAAAGCACAGCAAGTTGGCACCGTAGGGAGCACAGGTGGTGCATCGGCCAGTCATCTCAGTCATCACCTGGGTCTGCCCCGTGACCTCCTGCCAGCGGGCGTTCGACACTTCACGTGGCCTTAATATGCACATAACCTGGCACAAGCGCCGTGGTGACATCACCGCCACTTAGTGGCGAATGGCGGTCGTTGTTGCATGTGTGGGAAGCGGTGGTGTAGCGGTTCACATGGCTGCTCGATTCCCACTCACGGCCAATATCGGTGACGATTATCTGAACAGGTCCTGGGCCTCCCCTAGGACGACTCAGCCTCAAATGAGTACGTAGCGCGGTGTATAAATTTCGCCACCAGAGATACAAAGGCGGCCGGGCGTGGTGCTGGCGACCCACCCCCTCGTGTGCCGTGCCTTCATATGTGCTCGCCAAGAGCACTTGCCCCAGCGGTCTGTTGAAGGCTACACGGAGGATCTTTGGCTTTGTCTCCTCAGGTGAAGACAATTGGGCATTTAGACGGCCACATCACCCAAATACGTGGCGTGCTTAAAATAACAGGCGGTCACTCAGAGCAAGTTGACTTGGTATTAAAAAGATGATGAGCTGCAGAAGTAAATGTGTCTTCAACAAAAGATAAAGATCCCCCGTGTAGCCTTAATAGTCTGCACGAGGAAAGTGCTGTTAGCGAGCACCTAATGAAGGGCGGAACTGCACACGAGGGGGTGGGGGAGGCCAGCACCACACCCGGCCGCCTTTGTCTCCCTAGTGGCGATGTTTACAACTCCGCATTTTCTAGGTTGACCTAGAACAGAACACGTTTCATTTACATTATTGGCAAAAAGTAAATGTTTTTGTGGTTCCCCCACGATTTGACCAGTCTGAAATTGGGTGAGGCACACAATACGAACACGACATTATCCTAGGGTTGCATACCTTGGATCACCACGACTCCAGTTATCGTGGCCCTGTCACGGATGGACAGACAATACTGACGCTCAAACACCTTCAACCTCGGTTGCAAAGCCTTAAATATTACCTTTAATTACTCTTATATAGTGACGCATTGTAAGTTGTGTATGTGTGTGTTTATGCTGCGGTTAGCACTGCGCTACAAAACCGGCGACCCGAGTTCGATTCCCGCTCACGACCAACGCCAGTGACGAGAATCTGAACCGGTCCTGGGCCTCTTCTATGTCGACTCAGCCTCAAATGAGTACCCGGTGTGATGTGTAAACATCGGCAATTGGGAGATAAAGGCGGCCGGGCATAGTTGTTGGCCATCCAATCCCCTCGTGTGCCGTGCCGGCCTTCATGGGTGCTCGCTAACAGCACTTGCCCCAACAATCTGTTGAAGGCTACACGGGGGATCTTTGTCTTTGTCTTGTTTTTGTCTATGCTCCCTTAAAAGCTGAGGTCGTGGTTGGCTTGGGCGTGAATGGCATTGGGAGGTGCGGGGAAGGTGATGGCTGATAGTCATGGAGGTGGTGGGGTGGGGGGGGGCTTGATGGGTGATGTTGATGGGGGGCGTTGATGGTGATGGGGGTAATTAATGGCAGGTGGGCGGGGAGGGCTTGACTTGATGGGAGGGGGTGGGGTGTCATAAACACAGATATGAACGTTGACAAGGAGAGATCATGGGCTACGTTAACGTGAAGCGACTTATCACGACGATGAAGACGATGATGGCGATGATGATGAGGGTTTCATATTCTTAGTTTTTTTCGATAAAGTCACGTAGGTAAAAAATTAAAATTAAAATTAATAAAAGTAAAATAAAAATAAAATAAAAATCACGACTTTTCGGAGGCAACACAAGCTTCCGTCTTCAGGTGGAACCGTCACAGCACGATAGCTGTATCAAGTAAATGTCGTGATTTTTATTTGATTTTTATTTTACTTTAATTAATTTTAATTTTAAATTTTTTTTACCTACGTGACTTTACCGAAAAAACCCGAAGAATATGAATACTTGCAGTCACGAAAGCTTCTTCAAATCTAGAATGATGATGAGGGTTTCAGAGAGAATGCCGGCTGCGGCGGCGGCGATCGAGTCCGGGCGGCTGAGACGCCTTGGACCGGGGGAGTACGGCTCGGACCCCCCTCCCCGCAACCCCCGGGGGCTGGCGGCGCGCCGGGGATCAGTTCGTTCTCACGCCCTTGTGGGGCGTGCGCGATCTGTCACGGGGATTTGCTGACCGCAGGCACTCACAGGAAGGACGGCCAAAACCCCAGGGGCAGTTGGTGGGGGGGGGGGTCTCCCTGTCCATACCCCCCCCCACTACCCCCCCCCACTACCCCCCCCCCCCAACGACTCTCCCCTCCTCCCTCCGCTCGCCCTCCTCCCACCACTAAACTCCTCTTCCTACCCCCCACCCCCCCCCCACTGTCCAACTTTACTCTCCCAATGCAGACAACCTTCAACCTCCCCCTTCCTTTCCCTTTCCTCCCTCCCAGCGTCGGTGGGTGAGAGCTAAGTTGGGATTCGGGCGAGGCTTCCAAACCCAACCCGGTCCTCGCTCCAAATAACAAAACAAACAACAATCACATTTGCCCTGCAACCTCCGTGACGAGTTCCTTTCGCTAAATCTCAAAGCTTGGCTTTGCGCGTGTGTCCCACCACCTCGTGCAGTCGGACCTGCGAGTCAGGTTTGGGTAAACTTGCGGATGATATTGATCGCTAAAGCATACGTGTTTTAAACTGAACTTGCGTGTGCACCGAATTTTAGGAATGCCACAATCGAACAATTTTGTTGATGGATGTTTGCCATTCCGCGCATAACCTTGAGAACTAAACGTAGTACAAGGATGAGTAATGTGGCGTACAAAATACATCTGAATACTTATTTATACTGGAGGAATCCGATGACCTATAAAGTTATTTTTCACAGTTGTTCAGTAGGGGCGGATAAGAAAGTCACAACAAGAATCAGTACAACATAATAAGAGTAGTGCAAAGTACAAGACAGTTAAACAAATCACCCAAACACGTACAAATACAACTCAACCATCTCCATCCTACCAGGCAAATGCCCACTGAGGTATTACCTTAATTTTCAGAAGGAATCTGGCCACAAATGACAGCTTGACAAAGTTTTGTGCGTTTTTAAAGCGTGGCCAGATTTGCAGAGTGGGCACAAATGTTACATCGGATAGCTGGTTGGCTTCAATTGCTTGCTGTAATCACCAATTGTCAGAACCCTGAGGTTAAAAAACACGGTGATATTCATATAAGAATGTGTTACCCTTTCTGGCAAATAAAACAGTTGTGCTAAGATGTTAAAAAAACTAAACTGAAACGTTTTGCAAGGAATCGTGTCTGCGTTAACCACAGAGTTGTGGTGAACATGCAAACGAAAAAAAACATCCTCTGGTAGTATGTGATGCATTGTCTTTGAAACTGATTGGTCCACACCAGAGACAGCTTTCTTTAGAGCCTAGTCTCAAACAGTGTTCGACCAGAGGACGCCAAAATGCGAACTGCACAAAGACAATACTACTATCAGGACATTGAGAGCTCGGGGTGAGCATCTACACTATGGGACCTCCCTTGCCAGTATCAAGATATAAGAATAGGGTTTCCCCTTTTTAAAGCTTTCGTGAGTGCAGGGATTCATCTTCTTGGTTCTTTCGGTAAAGTCACGTAGAAGGGAAATAATAAAATAATAAAAATAAAACATAATAAAATAATTCTCACGACGTTTCGGCTGTCTCCCGACAGACCTGGTCTTCACCTGAGGACGGCTGCTTGCGTTGTGGCCGAAACGTCGTGAGAATTATTTTATTATGTTATATTTTTATTATTTTATTATTTCTCTTCTACGTGACTTTACCGAAAGAACCAAGAAGAGGGTTTCACCTTTCTGATATTCACCGCTCAGGAGAGGGGTGACCATTGGGTGGTGGGCCCACACGGCCCACAGGACAATTGGTGGTGGCATGGCCCTCACCCTACCCGAGCGTGGGACTGGCCTCAAACGAGCAACTTTTTTTAAATGAATTATTTCATTTGCCTTAAAAAGATATATTTTAAAAACTAAGCCCTGATTTACACCCAATTCTCTAAATCAATGGAGCGAGACATCGTCATCACTTTTTTTTAAAGAACGGTGGTGGGAGTGTGGTAAGACAGGAAGGCAAAGGCCATAATAAGATGTTTAAGCACCCCCAGTGTAATTGAATGCTGTGGTTTTAAATGGCCAAAAACTCCTGAAGGAGGATCACCACCCCCCCCCTGCCCCCCCCCTGCCCCCCCCCCCCCTGCCCCCCCCCCCTGCCCCCCCCTGCCCCCCCCCCCTTCTCAGGCATGAGCGCGGCGCCTCGGGTCTCAAGCGCGCGCGAAGTAGCTCCCCCCACCTTGTCGAGACGCCGAAGTCGGCAGCCTGGCGGGGATTTTCCCACCCGTTGCCAACTCGCGCTCGGAAAAGTTGGCAAGCCTACCTACCCCCCCCCCCGGCTTCCCTGTTGCTGACACCACCACGTGGGGAAATTTTAATTGCTTGGTGATGATTTTCACCGCTGGGCCCTCACCCCCCCCCCTCTCTCAGGGGGAGTTGTGGAGAGCGGTTATTATAGTTGCTCGTGACTTTGAAAATAGTTCACTGTGCTACGCGCTTATATTATTATCATTACCACTGTTATATATGTGTATTACGTACAAGCGGATGATCTTTATTATGCATGTAATGTGTCATTTTTGTCGGATGAACCCCTCCTACTCCGAGACCACTGCACCGATTCCAGTGAATGATGAGCCATTTTTAAGCAATGTGCCTTACGTGAAATGAGGTTTGCAATTGCGAAGCAAAATGTGACCTTCAACCCTCAAAAACGTGGCTAATTCGGCTTATTGGCCTTGGTCCTGCTAATCCAATGTACCATTTCCAATAGCCCAGCACGTGACCTGCAGTCCTGTTTAAAAAAACATATAATCGATAGGTGTGTGTGCTATGGGGGGGGGGGGAGGTGGGGGCTGGGCTCGGGATCAGATAGGGGGGGGGTGGTCGGAGTAAAATGATGTAAAATTATAAAAACCTATTCTTATATTTTGGTACTGACAAAGGAAGTCCCATGATGATGTTTCGTTGTAAACAGAAGATTGTTGGCGGAAAACTCCCTCGAAATGATTTATTACCGTTAAATCTCATCGGGCTTTCCACTTGTACATTTATTTATATTGTGCCATGATACCAAACAATTTTTTAACTATTTGCTGGCAACGGGGGACGGGACGAGGGGGTGGGCGCTTTGAATGTGCTGCTGGATGTTCGCCCGTAGTGTCGTTTGCAAACGGGATCCCACCAATACCAGAGTCGCCGCAAACAGCGTGGTGCGGTACAGCAAGTAGGCCTGGCAGGCCTGTCTCTCTGACAGCTGGATGAGTGCTGCGCACAGCGAATTCACGGCTTTCATTTTTGTGTCCGGCCCCCTGTTTGCTCGGAAAAAAAACCAAGACAAAGATCCGCCGCCCCCCCCCCCTCTCCCCGTAGAATTAATAAACTGTTTGGGGGGGGTCAAGTTCTGTTGCCGAGCGCCTAACGAAGGTCGGCACGGCACACGAGGCTGTGCGTGGCCAACACCCCAGTGACCATTGTAACAACATCACGACCAGGTACTCATTCGAGGCTGAGTCGATCTAAGGGGGAGGTTTAGATAATCGTCACTGGTGCTGATGCAGGCCGTGAGCGGGATTCGAACTCGGGTCGCCGGGTTCGTTAACCGTTGATCTCGTTACTTGCAGGAATCGGCCGAATGTCCAAAGGTAAGCCTGGCCCAAAATCCTTCATCAAAACGGCGAGCAAAATGCCTTTCGTAACACACTCGTGACCAAAAGTTGAGCCACGAAATGACAACATTTTTTTTTAACAAGTCACATGTTTGGATAACGGCAAGGAGACTGCAGCCATCATCAGAGACGATCATCTCCTTCCTGTGGGGCTGGACAGTTGTGCACGCACACGCGCGCGCGTGTGTGTGTGTGTTGCTCGATGCACAATGGGCTGCTGCCCTGCATTCCGTAACACCTGGCTACAGAATTCCAAAGTGAAATTGGCAAGCTTCAAGCCTCAGGTGGTGGGGGTTGATATTGAACGTTGCTTGTTTTTAGGCCTAATTTTGTTGTTGTAAATGTTTGGAGCGGTGGTTCAGCGGCTAGCGCAAGGTTCTATTAACCTAGCTACCCAAGTTAAATTCGCAGCCACGACTAGAATCCTGAGTGAATGATTTCAGAACCGGTCCTGGCCACCCTCGGACTTATTTGCCGACCCGCACTGACAAGAAATAGTGGAAGTATGGTAAAAAAAGAATTCACCATGACGGGGGTGCCTTCATGCCAGCAGTGTGTAAAGTTATGACTTTACGTGATGCATTTTCTAAACAAAATCTAAATACCTCCTGATTGCAAAAGATGTGCAGTAATTTCGTGGCACTTTTATCGCATTTCATACATGTTTGTCACGATTAATGTCTAAAAAAAAATTACGCGCATTTTATCACCACCCGCACAGTGCAAGTCACCAGCCTGTGTTGTAAAATCTCAGCATTAATGTGTTTGTTACAGTTTACCAGGAGCTGTCTGTGTGTGTGTGTGTTTCATAAACATATAGGGAGCGGTTGAGTGGCGGGTCCGCTTACTGCGCTACGAACCGGGCTGCGGGAGTTAAAGATTGGCCTCCCCTAGGTCGACTCGGCCTCAAATGAGAATATCGTGCAGTGTGTAAGCATCGCCACTGGGGAAAACGAACACGGCCGGGCGGGTGTGAAACTAGCCTCCGAAACCCCCCTCGTGTATCGTCCCGGCCTACATATGTGCTACTCGCAAACAGCACTTGTCCCAACAGTCTGTCAAAAGGCTATACGGGGGATCTTTGTCTTGCGTTGCTAAATATGTATTACTACTATTGCCGGAACGCCCATCAATTACTTGAAGCTAGAGTAATAATAGCTCCGCGTGCCTGCATTAACGCTCCGCTCATTTTTGGAAACATAACTCCGTGCCCCCTTTGCCTGCCCTCCACCATCATCACTTCAACTTTCCCATCGCCATTCTCCCAGCCTCTCTCTAAGCTCTCAATTCCCTTCCCCCCCACCCAGCCACCTCTATCTCTGCTAGCGCTCCCCCACTCGCCCCGGTCCCAATCTCTACAGCTCCCTATGTCTCGTGGCATCTCCTCCAGCTAACGCAGGCTGGTGGCAGCCCATAATTATACGGGCAAGAAGCATGTGATTATAGCAGCAGCGACGCGCGGTCACACGCGCACGTGCGCGTCTATCTCTTGACCGCTTTGGCTCGAAATATGTGAAGCCGCTGTTTGTGTGACTTACCCCGGGGAACAGACGAAATATCTCCCCCCCCCACCACCCCACCCCACCCACCCCACCGCGTGTCTATCCACCAGCCCCCACCAGACCCGCTCGCCTCTTACTCGGTTATGGAAAATATTTGCGGGCGAAAGAGACGGTGCCACCCCGAGACGGGACGAGAGCGGGCGGTGCCGATCGCGGATCGCGCGCGATATTAAACAAGCGGCGTTGCTAGCTGGCTCAGCCCGTGCTGGGCTGAGCCAAGGTTCGATTCTCGACCTTGGGTGCCGTTTATTTGCGTGGAGTTTGTCGGATCTCCTGTTCGTGCACGGCTCTCCTACGGTTTTCTCCAATAGCTAAGACTTGTTTTTGTTATGCACGTATGTTGAACTTCTTCTGCACCGTACGTAGCCGGCCGTGCTCATCGAATGACAACAAACTAAACACAAAAAGCAGTTCTAAAGAAATTAGTTGTAAATCTAGAGTTAATGGTGAATATCTCCAGCGGCTTTCTAATATCGGAGGGAAGAGCGTTCCATACTGCCGCACGAGTACATCTGAAAGCGCGCGATGCAGTGGCCGTTTTTGTTTGATAGCTAGTTAGTCAAGAGCGTCTGCGAGGGTGACCGGAGATCGCGTGATGATGGTTTATGCTTCTCGTACGAGATCAGCGAGGTGTTGTCGTTCATATGTGGCAGGCACTGTGGGTGAGCGGTAGTGTAGAGGTTAGCGCGCTGCGCTATGAACCCGGCGACACGGGTTCGATTCCCGCTCACGGCCAACACCAGTGACGATTATCTGAACCGGTCCTGGGCCTCCCCTAGGTCGATTCAGCCTCAAATGAGTACCCAGTGCGGTATGTAAACATCGTCACTGGGGAGACAAAGGCGGTCCGGCGTGGTGCTGGCCACCCACCCCCTCGTGTACCGGTCTGGCCTTCATAGGTGCTCGCTAACAGCACTTGCCCCTACAGTCTGTTAAGGCTACACGTGGGATCTTTTTTTGTAATGAGTGCGACCTTACAATGTGTGTTCGTTCGGCAACTGGAAGTCGATGGACAAACGTGGTCGGAGTTTGCGGTACCCGTCACGATACTTGCCAGAGAACTAGAATTGACCAAACACCGCAATGTTGAACTATGACTTGTCAATTTCTCATTTGGGATTGTATTTAGCAAGATCACGCCATACTAAAAACCTTACAGAACCCTTCTGGGAAATTGCGGTTTTCCTGGGTAAAGACACGTTATTTAATTATGTATACATACATATATTTCAGGTCGGTATTATTGACGATTCAATCTTGATTTTAAGCTTTCGTGACTGCAGGAATCCATACTCTTTGGTTCTTTCGGTAAAGTCACGTAGGTAGAAAATAAATCACGACGTTTCGGGCGCAACACAAGCGTCCGTCATCAGGTGGGAAAGCATTGTCTGCTGCTGAGGCAGACTTAGCGCCCGAAACGTCGTGATTTTTTTTATTTTATACCTACGTGACTTTACCGAAAGAACCAAAGTGTATTATTGACTATTGTGTTTTAATTAGTATGCCGTTCCAAAAAAAACATTAATATTAAATACGTCCTAAGGATGTATTCGAATGCATGCATTTGGAACTCGGCTAAAATGATAGAAATGTGATATAAAACAAGTTGCACGTGACAAATTCCACTAAAATAATGGACGGCACACACACTAATCCAATTCAGAAATACCACTGAAAATAACAAATAAATCACAGAGCGCACGCACACACACGCACACACACGCACGTGACCAGGGGCTGTTTGGCACGAACACTCCCGGTTTGAAAACGGAGGATTGCCAGATTCCCTTTAACTCGATGCATATCAGCGTCCCACCTCAAACGGCACAACCAACGGAGAGACATGCCCGAGTTGATGGGAAATTCGCAAATTGGACACAGATGAACGTGTTTTTTGTTGTTGTTGCTCCAATACATTTCCACACGATAAGCCACTTCTTTTGAGCTTTCATTTGTGGCCATGTCGCTTCTGAAAAGATCTAACGTAACTCGTTGGGCATTAGCTGGTTAAACACAATTTAAAAAAGCTTAGTTTTAATTCATTGGTGACCAAGCTGAGATCATCCAAACTAGCCGCCCCTTGAGAACATGTAAGACTCGCAGTTGTGCGGCTAAAGCCCAGTTTATAGAACCCAGCATCTCAGTGGTGCAAATTCAGAGCTCTGATCTCGCTGCCGCTGACTCACTCACACATCATACACTGGGAGGGTCGTGCTGCCAGCTATGGCTGCAGGTTTTGTCGTACGTGTTGTGTACATCGTTTATTGATACATTTTAAATCACAGTTCCTATGATTACTGTTGTTACATTGTTTTTATAGCTTTATTTTGGTGATTCGAAAACATATGGTTAATCTCGATTGTCTTATGGTTGTTGGTGCTGTTGGCTTGCACCACATTGTGATTTTTGCACACAGCGTTTTAATACTTTTTTTAAAATTATTTGCTGGTTTATTCCAGGATATTTCTGTTGTGCGTCGTCGCTTTGGGATGTTCTGTGTTCATATTTAGTTTGTTGCGGTTGCACCCGACTTAAGAGCCACATGGCTCACAGGGCTATACCTAATCAATGAAACTTGAAACTTGAAATCCTCTTGAGCCACCCCAGCCACCTCGCGTCTCCATCTCGTTGCGCTGTTCGGCAACAAACAGAAAGAACAAAAAACCCGGTCGGGAGCGGCTCGTGCTGTTGCACAAACAGCAAAAAGGAACCCGGTCCCCTTTCCGCACCGCGGTTTGCACGGCCAATTCTCCGACAAACAAACCCGAGATTTTGCGAAGAGGCGCGCGAAGTGGCGGGTAAAAACATATCACGGGGAGTGGAGGGGGGGGGGCTAGATCGGTGGTGGTGGTGGTGATGTTGGGAGGGAGTGGAGAAGCGGGGGTAGGAGCGGGGAGGGGTGTGTGTGCGACGTGCAAACATCAGCCGTGGTGAGACGAAGACGGCCGGGCGTGGTTCTTGTAACGTCACCACCACTTGCCCCCAACATGCTATGTGAGCTTGTGCGGGGGATCTTTGTGTGAGATGGGCGAAGTGCGGTGGAGCCCCGTGTGCTGTGAACCCGGCGAATATCTCTCTTCTGGCCCTTGCTGACGTAAGACTCGGCTTTTACAACGTCGTAGCTGGTATGCAGCGTCTAAAGAAGAAGTAGAAAAAAACAAATCATCACCACCGCGGAGACAAAGGTGACCAACCGGACATGGTGGTTGCGCACACTACTCCCATTCACTCGTCTCGCGCCGTTCCGGGTGCTCGCTAACAAACAGCACTTGCCCCCCACCCCCACCGCCCACCAACAGCCCCCCCCCCCCCTGTAGGCTATACAGGGGGTCTTTATCTTTGTATGGACCGTGTGGGTGGATGGGTGAAACGCACGCGCCCGGCGCGCGCGCATCCACGCGCACCCACGCGCCCCGCGCGCGTGCTTCCACGGGAGCGAGGAGAGGGCGAGAGAGAGAGGGAGGGAGGGAGGAGGGGGCTAGGTTAGGGTTGGATGGCTGCCTAAAGAGAGAGAGAGGGAGGGAGAGAGGACAGGGGTGCGGGTGGTTATAGCGCACCCCTGCCATCCAAACACGGTGGCGAGTTGTTAACTACCTCGCCCGGTGTGCAGGAGGTCGTGGGTTCGATCCCGACCCTTACGCCTGCTGTGTATTTGGAGTTTGCGTGTTACCTCTCCCTCGTGATCGCGTGGATTTTTCTCCTCCACGTTTAGAAACCTGCGTTTAGAGTATTTGGCTGCTACAAATGTCCACATTATCAGCCACTTCAGTGAGCTACCATTTTTTGGCCAGGTCACTTATGAAAAAAAAACTACGGCACATAGCTCAGTCGGACCAACCTCGTTCAAGAAAAATAGTTTCGTTTCAAATCCACGTTTTATATTGGCACAAATGACCCCCCCCCTAACTGCACCGTATACATGAGCCTTTGCGGCAAGTGCTGTCAGCGAGCACCTATTGAAGGCATGCATGTACGGTACACGAGGGGGTGGGTGGCCAACACCATGTCCTGGTTGCCCTTGTTTTCCCCAGTGCTGATGATGATAATCGTCACTGGTGTTGTCTGTGATCGGGAATCGAATTGGTGTGGCCGGTTTCGTCGCGTAGTGCGCTAACAACTGCGCTATATTTACTACGTAATTGTACACATTGCGTCAATCCACTGCTGGATGAGCCCCCCCCCCCGGCCCCAGCCCAACGCTCTGCTGATTTTGGGGGTTTCTTCTGTTACTTCACCACGCTGATGAACACTGATCTGCATTCTAATAATTTATTGGTGGTAAAGAATTACATAACGTGCGGTTGTTATACAGTTATGTTTTATAATCAACACACACTGTGTGTATTGGATACACTTACAACTTACGTAAACAAAATTACGTAATATTTACACTTCATTACACCACCCCTATCGTAATCGTCCACGATCGATGCACTGCTGAAATGGGGGCCTTTTCGAATTGCCGATCCTCTGCGACGAACTTGCACACACACCGCCGATGGCATCGCTCCCTCTGCGTCCTGTCCGACGCGTTCCATCCCCTGGCTGCCCAAGCACACTTTTCTTAACAGGACCAATGCCCGAAACGTCGCCAATCATATATGCATGTGTTTTTTTCTTTATTTCAGGCACCGTTGTGGATGAGTGCGATTTTTGCGGTGTTAATTGTTGCTTGTGCCACCCACGTGCCAACTCAGCGTCGCCAAACGGTGAGAACGATGCCTTCGAAATACGTATGCCCTCTTGATCCGTGTGCAATTGCCCCTGGTTGTCTCACTCAATGTAACGCCGAGCGTTCTTGGCACGCTTTTGAGCACGCGTTCCCTTTTTAAATCATTTATATTAAGTTCACTTGCTTGCGTGCTTGCTTGCTTGCTTAGGACCGTGCAAATCTTTCGGTCGTTTTTTATCCCACTTCCCGTGATCCAATCGAGCTGACATTTTGCACACAGACTCGTTGTGCTTGACAATTAATTTTCATGAAAAATGTTTTCACAATTTTACACTGTTTAGGGAAACATTTTTTAAATATTTATTTACCAATTGCTTAATGGTGGCAGACAATCATCTGACCCATAGGTGGCAGCCATCTCAAGCCAGAGGACGAGAGGACTCTAGCCGCCACGCATATAAAGGATTTATAGTGAAAAACTTTGTTTTTACGGGTTATACTTGTTAAATCCTTTATATTAAGTTCACATGCTTGCTTGCTTGCGCGCTTACGACCGTGCAAATATTTCGGTCGTTTTTTAACCCACTTCACGTGATCCAATCGAGCTGACATTTTGCACACAGGCTCGTTGTGCGTGACAATTAATTTCCGTGAATTTTTTTCTCCAAATTTTTACACTTTTTAGGAATTTTTTTTAAATATTTAATTACCAATTGCTTAATGGTGGCAGGCAATCATCTGACCCATAGGTGGCAGCCATCTCAAGCCAGAGGACGAGAGTACTCTAGCCGCCACGCATATAAAGGATTTATAGTGAAAAACTTTGTTTTTACGGGTTAATTTTTCTCCGTCGATGACCACGTTTCCCGCTACGTCTGTCACAGCAGGGAATACGTGCGGAGCGATCCCAACGCGATCCTTTTTTGGCACCTCGGCATGTACAGGTTTTTTTTTCCCCTCGCTTTATGCGGTGGATGCGTTAATATAAATAAAATGGGCGCACAAAGGGAAAACCACATGAGTAGCGCATTCAACACACACACACATACAATGTTGACGTCTGCTCGCATAGCCGCATATGAAATAGGTTGACACACACCGAACCCGCATAAAGCGAAGGGAAACCTGTAATGGATATTTATCATCAAGTTCAGACTTCATCGGCCCTCGAACCTGCTCCCCATGCATCATCCAGTGCATTTCATAAGCTATTTAAACTTTAAAACTATGTTACCAGGTAAGGTCCACTGAGCTTTTTGCCTCTTTTTTTTTAGCAGCCACCTGGCTATCACAAATGATAGCTCAACGAAGTGGGCTTATCACATGGACATTATTAGCAGCCAAATAAACGCGTGATGTTGATTTTCAATGCGGAGGGAAAAACCCCGTAATGACCCGGAGAAAAATCCACGCGGCCACGGGGAGAGAGACACGCAGACTCCAATTAGACAGGCGTCAGGGTCAGGATTGAACCCACGACCTCACGCATATCAGGCGAGGTAATTAACATTACACCACCACGGCCTCCCCCCATCATCGTGCTCCCGGTCCGCGTTCAATGGCTGTTCTCGAGCAGAGTACACCTATGCAGTACATGGTTGTGCAATGTTATACGGGGCATGTATACACACACCCGCATTATATACATGTCGTGGGGTTTAAAAGTCTTTGGGCTGTAAAGGGGGTTGACATGGTTAGACGATAGTGGTAACAGCCTTGTTGACGCTTCTGTGGTCTATTTTTTGAACCACTTTACCAACTCCTGCCAGACTTTCGGTCGCGCGCGTGTGAGCCGACGCGTGAGCTCAGCCGGCCACCAGAGTTCGATTCCCGCTCAGGGCCGACACGGGTGACCGATAATATCTGAACCAGTCCTGGGTCCACCTCTACCTATGTCGACTCGGTTATCCAAATGAGCGGATGGTTGCGGCGTGTGAACATGAGCACTGGG
Source organism: Lampetra planeri (assembly GCF_965212315.1). Lineage (NCBI taxonomy): Eukaryota > Metazoa > Chordata > Hyperoartia > Petromyzontiformes > Petromyzontidae > Lampetra > Lampetra planeri. Next base: position 7,820,086 of record NC_136134.1, read on the forward strand.
GAGACAAAGGCGGCCGGGCGAGCGTGGTGTTGGCCACCACCTAAATCGGTGCTACTCGCGCAACAGCACTTGCGCGGAAACTGTTGTCTGTTTGTCTTGTGTGCTCGCCGTAGCTCCAACGTTTATATATTTTTTTGCACGTGCGATTTCCACCGGTTATAATTGATAATAGCATGGGGAAAGACGACGATGCCAGATGTGTTTCATAGAAAGTATCGCGCGCACGCACGGCACCCAGCACGACGGAGGTGTCGACGTGTGCGCGTGATGCGTGCTGCTCGACTTGCGGCTATTATAACATCCACGCGGGTTCGTATGCAAAGTGGCGGCGAGGCATTCGTGCTCTCCTCGGGCTACTGCGCCGCGGCGTGACGAGCTCACCAGTTTGTTGTGTGTGTGTGCTGTTTTACTGAGTAACTTGAATTTTGTTGAAAGATCAATGGTATTGTTCTGAAATGCACGAAGCTAATTATGCACCAGCTAACAAGACCGCTGTCTAGGTTCAAGGCCCATTGCCCGAAACGTTATTATATATTTTTTTAAGGGTCATAACGTCATTGACATATACTGAGGTGGGGTTTTTTTTGTTGAAGTTGTCAAATGCGTTTGTGCACCACGGTCCAAACGCAGAGCCACCTTTATCGTGCCGCTCATAGACCTCGCCGATGCGAACTCGGGCCTTGCACATCGCCTGTTGTCCCGCACGTTGGCCGACGTTTCGCTGCAAGTGTTGGTGAGCTTCTTTCCGAGGAAGCGGGGAGGAAAAAAATACAACAAAAGAACACTTTGATCGCGCGCTCTCGATCCCTCCGCTGCGTGAAAACCTCAAAGCCGCCTCCAATCAACCACGAGGATGGGCGCGGGCTGGTTTTTACCATACTTCACCACGATCATCACTGCGTTGAGTCACCCATCCAAGCCGCCTCTGTCTGCTGCTCTATCTCTTAGGCACGCACTTTAATCACCGTGTGATTCACCAACCCCGCTCCCCCGCTCCCACCCACCCACGCGCTCCTCTGTGTGCAGCCAGCGGCGTGAAGCAATGACGTCGCCGGTTATAGCCCGAGTCAAGTGCTTTTATGGGCCCGTGGGTTCTGTGTTTGAGGGCGCGTCCCACGTTGCCGCTCTCAGACAGCCAAAAGCCCGCCAAGCAGCTGGCAAGATTTACATACGCGCGTGTGCGTGCGCGTGCGTGCGCGTGTGCGTGCGCGTGCGTGTGAGTGGGTGTGGGGAGCGGTGGCGCAGTGGTTAGCGCGCTGCGCGACGGAACTCGTCCGGACCCCGAGTTCGAATCCTCTTCGCGGCCATCAACAACCCAGTGACGATTATCTGAACCGGTCCTGGGATCCCCCCCCCCTCTCGCTCCCCTAGGTCGACTCGGCCTCAAATTCGTCACGGTACCTGGTTTGTTGGCCACGCAGCCGCTCGTGCGCCCGTGCCGGCCTTTATGGGTGCAACTCACTAACAAAAATCTCGTCCCGAGAGTGAGTCAAAGGATATATGGGGTATCTTTGTTTTCTTATGTTTGTGTGTGTGTGTGTTGGGTCCGCGTGCTAGGCACCGTGCTCGAACACACGCGTTGCGACCTTAATAGGTGCTCGCTAACACCAGTTGCCCCAAGCAGCGAGGCGCGCGCGGTAGGGGGCTGACGGTGGTATCTGTCTTTGTTTTCTCGGTGTGGGGGGCGGGGAGAGAGGTTGGGGGAGGGGGGAGTTAGAGACAATAAAAGAAAAATAATCCTACCGTTCGCTAAAGAAAGCGTTTAGTCCTAAACAAAAGAGAGGTGGGGTTTTTTTAATATGTATTTATTTGAACGAACTCTTCGTGTGTGCCTGAGTGTGTGGCTTGCTGTACGATTCGCGCACAGGTGTGCTCGTGTTCTTCCTGGACTGATTTTCACGCATCGAGCAAAACCTCTTGCGCAGACACAGCAGCAGCAGGAGGAGGGGGGGTGGTGTACAGGCGCAGCCCTGCAATTTCTCGCTCACGCCACTGCTGGCGGAAGGACCTCCGCTCGCGGGGGCTCTAGACTGTAGAGAAACACCTCCCTAGGGGTGGAGGGTACTTGGCCTACTCTTCCACGCTGGCCATGCGTCCTTGGATAGAGGGTCGGGGTAGGTAACCTACACTATTCCTCAACACACGCTACACGCCGAACATGTGGTGTTGGTTATGCTCGGTTATACCCGCTGGGTAAAAATAAAAATGAAGAGGTGGTGGCGGTGGGATTTCTCAATAAACGTTGACAAGTAGTTTCCACTGCCACGTACCGGGGAATCGAACCGGCGACTTCTGGATTGCCTGGTCCCGCTTGTTCTAACCATCACGACACGCAAGTGCACCGCGGCATTCATAGTGAAGCCTGCCCCGATGGGCGAGGTCGACAAGAACGAGTTACTCGTCCAGGGCTTGTTTTGCTTCCTTTTGTTTGAGCAAATGTTGCTGGGTTAACGCAAGTCGGCAGGGGAGAGAAGCCTTGGATGGACTATGGACTAAAAGCAGAATGTGGAGATTTGCAGTTAGAGATCATCGGCCATGATCAATACACTACTGGATGAATTCCTCTCAAAGAAATGAGAATGTGATAGTTGATTTTATTAACCAGGAATGTCTCGGCAGCGCTGATTGAAGAACTGTATTACGCAAACGTTCACAGGTGATGCACCGATGATGCGTACCGTGTGACTTATCCTGCTGTGAGTGACATTAGAAGGAGATGCGAGGCGCAACAAGTCTAGTCGTGTTAGATTGGTGGCGCAGTGGTTAGCATGGTGCACTGAGCCCTAAAGTGGGAGGAGGTAATATTTCCCAACATCCGAATCGATCCCGGGTGACCTCTGTCAATTCCACTGCTTGTTAAAGGTCTCTCCAATCCGCGCCGGCCGTGGTGGTGTTGGTTCGATTCACCATACTTCACCAAATTGACGAAGCGACTTACTATTTTCGTGATTTTAGAATGTGTGGTCTTACCGCGTGTGTCTCGATGTTACGTTCAAAATTCGCCTGCAGGTGGCGCATTTGAATACTAAGACGAGCGAAAAAGGTGTACCGCAGTTTTTTTTTTGGGAAGAATTGAAACGGTCATCAACGGCACTATGCATAATCAGCCATGATCAGTCAACTGCTGGATGAAGCGTCCGTCCAATCCACCCACCACCGACACTTCTTACGATCCAGCGATGAAAGAATAATAGTGCACACTGCTATCGTGGTGGTTACTGATATATATTTTTCTTCTTTTGGTGTGACTCAACACATTATGATGGTAAACTCAACACATTATGATGGTAAACTCATCACATTATAATGGTAAACTGCACCACATCCCGGGATTATCCCGGTACGGGTGTTCAGTAGGAAAAACTCGACCCGAGCACGCGTTTTTGTTGTTGTATTAACGGTAAAGTGCATGACATATTTATTATTTTGTACATTTAAAAAAAAACGTCTCTTTTTTTTGTAAGATCCATTTTTTTGTCTTTGGTATGCACTGCACAACATACTCTTTTTTTTCTCTCTCAATACAATCATGTACGTTTTTCGCACTAGTTTAAGGCGTACAGCATTGTGCGTTTTATGTATATATACATATATACAGGGCACACGTTTTTTAATCTCTCTCTACATTACAGTACAAAATATCTCTCGCAGCTTCGCGTTGCATTCGTTTGTACACACGTGTATAGGCAATGTGGTTTTTTTGCTCTTCAGACGGCACACAAAACGTACGACCTCTAAAAGCGACGGAGGCACTTATTTGACCACTAACGCTTGAACGACGAACAGTGACGGCACAAGTGCTCCAGGGTGAGCTCTGTGCGTCTCATTTTTAAATCGCCTCTCGTAAAGATGACCCAATATCGACTCCAAATTCAGCATGAAGTCTCATTGCTACTCGGGATTTTTTTTTTTGCCTAAAGAAAGCAAAAAATAACCCGTCAAAATGTATCCAAAGGTTTCGCGCTGAATCTTGCTAATTAAAAAAACCAGCGCTAAAAGTTTTTGGAGCGTAACGTCATCGCCGCTAATTAAATGCGTTGGGCACCCGCGACCGTTGAAGAGCGTTCGGCAATTCCTGCGTACGCACGAATTTTCTTTCCGTGTTTCATATTTTTCCTTTTAAAATGTATCTTTATATATATATAAAAAAACAAAGCTTTACAAAAGCCCACGGTAGAATGCTGACATCGCGTCGCGGGGGGCTAATTGTCACCAAGGCCTCCATACAGAGTCTGCGCCCATCAGAGCATTGATGGGGATGGCCGACGCCGTCATGGGGCAGCCGGAGGGGTAGGGGTGGTGCCGGAGCCCCTTTCCGGGGCTGCCCGGGTGGCCGGGAGACCCCGCGTTGGAGCCGGGCGCGTACATGGGGATGAGGTGAGGGTTCGGGATGAGGAAAGCGATCTGTCCGTCGGGTCCCGGCACCAAGTGGAACCCTCCGTAAACCTTGCCCGCCCCCACGTTCGAGGCCGGTCCCGCGGCGGTCTGAGACAGCAACACGTCGGCTAACGCCGGCGGGCTGCCCTTGCAAGCGGGACCTCCTCCTCCTCCTCCGGGTAGAGCCACACCACCAGTGCCACCACCGCCGCCACCAGCAGCAGCAGCACCGGCACCACCACCGCTCGCGTTGGAAGCCACAGGGACCTGTCCACTCGGTGCGCCGGTTGGAATCGCCTGGGCGTAGTGCGACGGTGGCGGCGGCATCATGCCGGCGGGTCCGTGGTGGTGTCCTTGCGGGTAGCCGCCGCTCATGGTGGAGATCTGGGCCATGCAGTTGGCCAGGTGGCTGAGCAGACGGGTGCGCACCTCCGCGTTGACGCCCTCGCACGTGGACAGGAACCGCGTCACCTCGGTCATGCATTCGTTGAAGCCGGCCCTGTACTTGCCCAGGACGCTGGGGTCCGTGTTGAGGGCGGCTGTGTAAAACGCACGCAGAGACGGACAAGACAAAAGCACAAATCGGTTAGACATCGACGTCAGCTACGCGTACAGGCACTGGGCGCATTGATTGGTTGCAATCGCGGGATCGTGAAAGAGGAGCGGCTACGGGAAGCCTTCATCCAGCGGTGGATTGACCAAGGCTGGAGATGATTACAACGATGGGACATTTTTTTTCATGAGCAGGAATCCGCGTTGTGGCACACTGTAAAACGAACCACGGGTGATCTGTGTTATATAATCCCAACAACGGCTAAAATCAGTGGTGAGCGATGTCTCAACCGCTCCCACAACTCCACTCCAAGAACCAGCATGTCAAGTATGGTCAATCAACCCCCACTTGCAGCGTAGGGCGTGGGCCGGGGGCCTCATCCAGCAGGGGATTGACACAAGGGGCTATAATTTATACACAGGATTCGCTAGGGAAATTTTGCTCACGGCCTGATTCTCATTTATCAAGCTCGTCTGGCAAGCCTCCTTCAGGGAGGGGTTTCCCTTTTTTTGTGCAAAGAAAAAAAGAAAGAAAAAAAGCGCTTAACCCAAAATAACGCATCCTGTCACATTTAATAGACTTCGGGACATGTTGCCCCATAAACAAAGTCCCTCTGGACAGAACTTGGCATCGCTACAACTGCAATAGGGAACTTTGCCGCCTGCGTGCCTATCCACCCACCCACCCACTCAGACCAAGGTGCACGTATTACTTGGCAAATGAATTCATACTCTTGCTGCAATATAACAATTGGTCGCTTATGGTCGATGCACCTGCTGTCGGTAATGGGTGATGTGGCGGGGGGGGGGGGGTTTGACCATACTTCACTACGGGTTTGTCAATGGGCGTTGGTGCTGATGTTTCAACACCGCTACAGGGACTCGTATTTTAAGGCTGAATCGACCTAGGGGAGGCCCAGGGATCGGCTCAGATATTGGCCACTGTTTTTGGTCGTCGGTTTCCTAACCCAGTGTGCTAACCACTGCGCCAACACTCCACCCAACACACACACACTAAAAGTTCTACTAAACAATACAACGTTATAGATAACTTCGCTTTCATATCGTAGGATTTTCCCAAAAACGTATCATATTTTCCGATGTTAAATTATTGACTCGGATCAAAGCTGGGCATTAGTCACACAGCAACGGCCGCGTTTTTTTCAGTTTGGCCACTGGTCCGTATCTTCCTATATAACAAATACATGGCGCGTTTTGTCAAGAAAATCGCCCACTGGGGAGACAAAGGCGGCCAGGCGTGGTGCTGGGCCATCTCCAATCCTTGCCCCCCCCTCCCGTCTTGTGCCGTGTTGGCCTTCACAGGTGCTCGCTATAACAGCACCTCGGCCCAGCAGCAGCAGCATCAGTCTGTTAAGGCTGTGAGTTCATCTTCTTGGTTCTTTATTATGTTATTATGTTATATATATTTTTTTTATTAATTTTTATTTTTTATTTTATTACTTCCCTTCTACGTGACTTTACCGAAAGAACCAAGAAGATGAATCCCTGCAGTCACGAAAGCTTTAAATCGAAATTTAAGGCTGTGAAGTGTTGCGCTTCTCTGCCCAGGCCCGTGTGATGTGGTCGTGGCGAGGTGGTCGCAAGCTCACCTGTCATTTGAACGCGCTGCAGGTTTCTTAGGTGTTTGACCGTCATCTCCAGGATGTCCGCCTTCTCCAACTTGGAGTGGCGAGAACTCTGTAACAATCCAAACCACGGACGAAATAAAAGTTAGCAAAAAAACAACATCCTACAGCGCTTGGGCATGTGCGGTTTAAAAAAGAAACCCAGTTTTTACTTAAATCTAACCATACCGAGCCGTTACTTTTGCGCAATGTAAAGCAACGTAACGCTTGCGTGACCACGATTTATAAATATAATGTCGTATGAGCAGGGAAATACGATAGGTATCACTTACGTCTTTTTTTAAGGCGTCCAGGATGAGAGTCTTCAGGTGACCCAGGCTCTCGTTGATTCGAGCTCTCCTCCTCTTCTCCATGATCGGCTTGGACGACTGGAAAACGGGAGGAGCAAACATACCGCAGTTTTGTTAACTCCATGAAGTGTACCGCATGTTGAACTTCTTCTGATCGCACCGTACATCGGAGGTTGCGGAGGTAGGAGAACAAACTGAACGCAAAAAAGCAGTTCTAAAGAATTGCGTTTTTCATTCGAGATTTTGAAAGTACATAGCTACGGAGGGCGACCTAATATCGGAAGGAAGAGTGTTCCAGACGGCATGATGACGATAATAGTTATTTGTTTACACAAAACGTTTCAATGGGTGCATTGTTTTCCAACTCGTTTAAAAACGAACTTTTAAATAACACGCCGCGTGCCCCATTTGCACGGTTTTGTGGTTGTGGACAATCGACGGCGGTGGACATTCCAAGGTGGTGGACCACTCACTTTTCGGTGCTCACTCGCCGTCTTCGACTTCTCTGGGATGGAGTTGCAGGCGGTCACGGCGGCCACAGGCGACACGGACACCTTCTCCATCATCGTGTCAGCCGGCATCTCTGCTTGCTGCTGCTGCTGCTCTTGCCTTTTTAAATAAACGAAATGTATGAACCTTCCTGGACGTTTGCGTTGAGTGTAGTTTGGCTGTATGTGTCGTTGAATGAATTTTATCCACGACTACAAGTATGGTAAAGATGATGATGATGGTAGTGGCGATGATGATGATGATGACGATCAATTGCACCAAAAACAAAATTTGACGCCAAAATCTCGACGACCAAGAAGAGAGAGTGCGCCGTTGACGTCTGATGGTGCCTCTTCCCCGTGGCCGGACCGTCCGTCACCCCGAGTCGAGTCTCTGTAGACTCTCGTGCCCAGGTCGCGCGCCGCGGACGCACGCACACGCACGCGCGCGTGTGGCGGTGGAGGAGGCGGTGCGGTGCGGGCGGGCAGGCAGACGCGCACGCGCGCGCGTGTTCGTGTGTTTGGAGAAGCAAAAAAATGGGTGGAAAGAGGGGTGGGCGGTGGAGGGGGGTTGTGTCTCTGGCTCGTGTCGGCGCAAAGGGGTGCACGGGGAACTCCGCGCATTTATAGGGAGGTCGGGGGTGGGGGGGGCGGGGCGGGCTTGGGTGTGTGGGGGGGGGTGGCGGCGTAGCGTGCCCCTGCTCGGCGCGTGTGAAACCCTTCACGGATTCTTTCCCACACTCGCGGGCCAATCACGGGCCAGTGTGCACAACACAGGCGCGTGGGGGGGGGGAGTGTGGGTGTGGGGGAGGGTAATGTGCGGCTTGCCCCGAGTGTTGGGGAGACGCGCGTGCGCGCGCGTGCGCGTGTGTCGAGAGACCGAGGGAGAGTGCGGCAAGCGGGGGGGGGGTAGAAGCGAGGCTGGTTGGCGTGGGGGGGGGCGGCTCGGGTGACTGGCTGGTCGAAGCATGTATGCGTGGGGCTGTGCGGTCAGAGGAAGGTGGTGGTGGTGGGAGGTGGAGGATGGAGAGGTGGGGGGGAGGGGTTAGAGGAATACGGTGGTGGGGGATTTTGGAGAGTGGCGGCGAGAGGAGGAGGGAGTTGGGGGGAGTCTCGACGGAGCGTTTTTTTCCTCTCTCTCTTTCTCTCGCTCTCCATTGGCTGGCCGCCTGCTCTCCGCCTCGCTGCTATTGGCCACTGCTCACTGAGCTGTCAATCACGGCGCACGAGGGGGCTGCCGGCTCCGGGCGATAAATCGCGCGCGTCTCCACCCCCCCCGCGCGCGCGCACATCCCCCCTCCCCCCACCCCCCCCGTGACTCTTGACATCTGTCGGCGCGCCTAGATGGGTCGTGTCGGGCAGAATTTTTTTTTATCGAAGTGGAGGATGGTGGTGGTGGTGGGTGGGGTGGGGAGGCCGTGGGGGTGAGGTGGGGCTAGGTAGCCGGGGGACTGGGTGGGAAGGAGCCGGAGCGTGCGGGGAGGGGGGGTGAATGAGGGTTCGGGGGAAGGTGACTGCTGATGCTTGTAGAGGAGGAGGTGGTGGAGGTGGTGGTGGTGGGGGTAGGGAGGTGTTTGCGGGTTGGAAGGGAGGGTGTTGACTGCCTGCCCATTGGGACTTACTGTGGTGGTGGTGGAGGGGGGTTGTGTGGGGTTCGTGGAGGCGGGGGGAGGCTGCACAAGCACGTGCCAATTCTTTCTGTAGCCCGCGGGGGGTGTTTGGCTTTAACGGGCGTGGGTGTGGGGGGGGTGGTCGATGTTTAGGCATGGGAACTAAAACCTTCCTATATGCGCGCCCGACACAGCCCCAGACGGAGTAGGAGGCGAGTCCCCTTGAGTCAGCCGACCGACTCGAATGGCAATCACGAGACACGCATTGCTCTAACCTTTTAACGCCATCGAGGACCCATTATTAACAATGGGAGAGGAGAGAGATAGAGAGAGAGAAGCCCTTGGCTTTTGATAAACATCGGGTGGATTCGGCAGCATTGTGTTTTTTTGTGTGTGTTTTAAGTGAGACTCACTCTTCTGGTGAGCTTCTGAATGTGTGAGCGGGGGTTGTTTTGCTTGGATATTTGACGGCCCAACGCTGCGTACTGGGAAAATGCATCGCTCCCGGCACGCGGTATTGCGGATGGGATGTGTAAAACGTGTGATCGTGGCGATAGAGATTGTGGATGGAGGCGGTTGTGTCTGCTTCGTGTGGTACACAGCGGAGTACGGTTTGGGGCATTCAGTTGTTTTTTACTTTAAACAAGTGAAGCGACTTGTTTTGACTGTGCGCATCGAATATCAACATCGTTATCCGTTTCCACGAACGTTTAACGAGGTTTGGTCAAAGCACCCCCCCCCCCCCACGGTTTAACGGTCCGATCTTTTTCTTCCGATATTAGGAAGCCACTGGAGCTTATGCACTTTTAAATCTCGAGATTGTAATCTAATTTCTTTCAAACTTATTTTCGTGTTTTGTTTTGTTTATACCTTCCCACGCACCTCCGATTGGCACCGTTGGTTACGTCCGGTGCGAAATTCACGTGGTTTTGTTTGATTATCTATCTCTGTTCTGAAGAAATGCCATTTCCAGAAACATTCGCCTCTAATTGGATGTATGTGGTGATAGAATACAATGTCGTCATTGCCCAGTCATTACATGTTATGCTGCCAGCAAAGTCCAATCGCTTGCTTATGACATCGTCAGTGGGCTCATGATGAATGTATATTTGTTCTTTGAGTTTGACTCCATCAGGGATCGAACTCGGGGCATTTGGTTCGTAGCACTGCGCACTAGTGCCACACGTGTGTTCACGCGTGTTCACGCGTGTTCACGATGCACGCCCGCGGGTAACGGCGGGGGTGTGAGTTGAGGGGAAACAGAACCAAATGATATCAATAAAATGAGACTTGGTTTTTGTTGTTGTTGTTGATGCTACGTATGCTTATAATCGCATTCTCACAGTGCCCGCTGTTGTTTAATTTTTGTAAGGATGATCGATTCACGGTTTACTGACCTACGGCCGGCCATCGCGTGTTCTATTTTTAAGAAAATCAACACATACGATAATAGACACTGTGGCCTTTAAACGAAACTATAGATATACCAGGCGACGGTTCGGGGCAAACGGTCCGTCTTCGTAGCACGTAAAGTAACACGCACATGTAGAATTTGCTAACAGCTTCCATCCGTGCGTGTAAATGTTGAACGTTTGACGCCGTTGATGGGCTATTGGGGCCGCCTGCGACCAAATCCCCGTAAATTTGCGCCCGAAGTCAAATCTCATGAGTTGAGCCGGTTTCAAAAGCCTGCTCATGCACTCGGAGGGGTGACGACATCTCACCGCGGCAGTGAGATGTTCACTACCTCGCCTGGTATACAGGAGGTCGTGGGTTCGATCCCGACCCTGACGATGCCTGTATATTTGGAGTTTGCGTGTCTCTCTCCCACACAGCTGAGTGCAGTTTGGGCATTCACGTTTTATACACCCCCACCCCTCCCCCCACGCCTCCCCCCACCCCCAACTTTTCGACGCACCACAGCACACCCGAATGTCGGCACGCACCACGAACCCGGCCGTCGTCGCACAAACCGAGCCACGCGACTCCGTGCCCGACCCAACACGAACTCGCTTGGCCTCTCCTCCCCTCCCTCCTCCATCCTCTCTCTCTCCCGCCCTAACACCAGTCCACCTCCCCTTGTCACCCCCCCATCACACACACACACAGACATTACGCTCTCCCTTCCCTCTCTCCCGTTTATACAAGTCCAGCTCTCCTCCTCTCTGCCATCATCCCCAACACACCTCCCGATCAGCCTACGTATTGCGCGTAAGAAGTTGAACCGACATACGCACACACGCGCGCTCAGATCCGACTCCCCCCCCCACCCATCCACTCCCTTCTCACGAACAACACCAGTCCACCTCTCCCCTCCCCTCCATCCCTTCCTCTCCACGACACACACACAGACCTCGCTCCCTCCCACACCCCTCCCCGCTCTGCGCTGGCGTGGGTCGCGTGGCGCGCGCGCTCGGAGCGCGCTCGGGGCACGCCCTCGTTGCTCACAGCTGTGGAGACGCAAAGGCAGCCAAGTCTAGGCGTGCGCCTGTGTTCGCGCTGTGTGTGTGTGAGTGTGTGCGTGTGAGTGCGTGTGAGTGTGTGTGAGTGCGTGTGTGGGAGTTAGGGGAGCGGTAGTGTAGTGGTTAGCGCGCTGCACTACGAACCTGGCGACCCGGGTTCGATTCCCGCTCACGGCAAACACCAGTGACGATTATCTGAACCGGTCGTGGGCCTCCCCTAGGTCGACTCAGCCTCAAATGAGTACCTGGTGCGGTATGTAAACATCGCCGATAGGGAGACAAAGGCGGTCGGGCGTGGCGCTGGCCACCCACCCCCTCGTGTACCGTTCCGGCCTTCATAGGAGCTCGCTAACAGCACTTGCTCCTACAGTCTGTTAAGGCTATACGGGGGATCGTTATCTTTATCTTTGTGTGTGGGAGTGATTATGTGTGTGTGTAAGGCGATGTGGCTGTGGGGAGCTTTGGAGCAGTTGAGTGAGCGTTCCGCTGCGCTACGAGCCCGGCGGAGCCGAGTTCGATTCCCGCTCACGGTCAACACCAGCGACGATTATTTGAACCGGTCGTGGGCCTCCTCTAAGTCGACTCGGACTCAAATGTGTACCTGGTGCGGTGTTTAAACATCGCCACTTGGGAGACAAAGGCGATCGGGCGTGGTGCTGGCCACCCACCCCCTCGTGCGCCGTGCCGGCTTTCGTAGGTACTTGCGAACAGCACTTGCCCCAACAGTCTGTTCAGGCTATATGGGGGATCTTTGTCTGTGTGTAAGGATGTGGTTGTGAAGAGGTTTTGAGCAATGGGTTAGCGCGCTACGCTACGATCCCGACTCCCGCTCACGGCTAACACCAGTGACGATTATTTTAACCGGTTCTGGGCTTCTCCTAGGTCGACTCGGCCTCAAGTGAGTACCTGGTGCGGTGTGTAAAACATCCCCATTGGAGAGACAAAGGCGGTCGGGTGTGCTTTGGCTACATCGCCTCCCTCGCGTTCCGTTCCGGCCGTCTTATTTGCTCGTGAAACACGAGGCGCGTGTATCGTTTAGGGTTGCTTTAATAATAACTTTAACAATAACTTTCACGACATTTGCAGGATCGCGAAAGGGGGCGGGCCTATTGGGGAGGCCTTAATCCAGCAGCGGATTGACCATGGTCGATAATGAAATTGGTCAACTGGAATAGAGAACGACTGAGATGCGTCGAATACCACACCCACCCCTAAGCTCTGCGATCCTCTATATATATCAAGGTGTTGTCTGCCAATTAATGAGTATTTACAAGTGGGAAGGAACCGTGGCACGCGGGGAAAACACCACGCGCGCAATGAGGGCGACACTCTATCACAGACAGATGGAAAGGGTGGATCTAACCCAAACAAAACAACAACCCGTATTATGGATGATATTGGTCGCGAAAGCCGACGCGTTCGACGGAAAGGGTGGAGTCTACATTTTGCTGTACCGCCTTCTCCTGGCGAGCCAGGCTAATGGCAACCACATCGAGGCCGACGGGGAAGGGAGCTTCACTGCAATTGTGCGGTGATCCACCAACCACTCGCTGCTGCCCCTCCCCCCCATGCTGGATGACAGGTCACGTGCGTAGTACCAGCCACCGCTAGCCCCGCATAATTCACCGACTATAACAATCAACCAGACGGGGGTGGGGGGTGGGTGTATTTTATCGTTGTATATTTTGGCCCAGCACGAAAGCAGTCGTGTGAGAGGTGAAATAACGACGCAAGTTTGAAAACAACAACAAAATACGAGTCTTACGCATTTGCGTCATCGGCAAAGAATGTGGCGAGATCTTAACTCGGTCCGTTCATAGCTCGCACGTAAATCACCCGCGCGTCTTGGCGTGCGTGTGTTTGATGTGAGGTGCGCACGGCAACCTTGTAGACGCGTGTCTCGAATTGAGAATCGCCTTCAGTCTTGTGCCACCCGTCTTGTGCCACCCGTCCTGTACCACCCGTCTTGTGCCACCCATCTTGTGCCACCCATCTTGTGCCACCCGTCCTGTACCACCCGTCCTGTACCACCCGTCCTGTACCACCCGTCTTGTGCCACCCATCCTGTACCACCCGTCTTGTGCCACCGGTCTTGTGCCACCCGTCCTGTTTCACCCGTCCTGTACCACCCGTCCTGTACCACCCGTCCTGTTCCACCCGTCCTGTTCCACCCGTCTTGTACCACCCGTCTTATGCCACCCGTCCTGTACCACCCGTCTTGTACCACCCGTCTTATGCCACCCGTCTTGTGCCACCCGTCTTGTGCCACCCGTCTTGTGCCACCCGTCCCGTGCCATTACGTTCTGTGCCTGCGTAACTTGGTTCCGTGCTGGTGCGTTCGTCACTTCCACCACTTTTGCAAACTATGTCACGGTTGGCTCTCCCCCATCAGTCCCGCGGTGTGGGCTGGTGGCCTGTCTGCTATTGAGCCCGAGGTCAAGCCGACAGTCGGGTGGTACTCACCTCCTCACATTGTCGTGTATCCTGCCACATTTTCATTTGTAACGGGGGTAGAGGTGGGGGACACATTAGCTCGCGTATAAGATAGTCCGATACGAATTAAGCTTTTGGTCTGAAATTGTGTTTTTTTTTTGCGATTGAGAAAAGTACACAGTTGAAAACCGGCCGCGTTGATCAAAGAGTTATCCAAAATCTTGGGAGATACGAATACGAACCCACGAGCGCTCAATGGACGTGCAAATACGTGAATGCGCTTTGCTGTGCCAGCCGTCCGCTCTCACGCTGCTGATTGCAGTGCCTTCGAACGCGTGTCCATGGACAGGGTCACAAACTCCATGCGTACGCATCGTTTATTCCTACCGCACCCACCCACGTGCACGTTGTTTTGTCGGTGTGTGCCGAGTTTTTGTTATATTTCAGTAGTCCCCTGACTGTAATTAAATTGATTAAAGTCATAAAAGCGGTGTTTTTTTTTAACAGGTAGTGGCGGTAGTGCCGCCCCTTTTCTTAACCCTGGCCACTCGCCACCACCAAACTCCCCGCAGCCACAAATCGCATGCGGGTAACGAGGCGACGACGGAGCCCGTGGTGGTGATGGTGGTGGTGATGGTGGTATAAGTATGGCAGTAAGCGATGATGAAGCGGGGATGATGTAAAGGCAGCGTGCTATTGATGGCGATATTGCTGTTGCTGCCGATGATGTTGGTGGAGACACGAATCATAGCGATGACGTTGGCACGACGAATAAATATCTTGCTGCTGTTGATCATTTCAGTTTTCATTTGAGTTTCATCTGTTAGGTGTAGCCCTGTGAGACATGAGGCTCTTAACTCGGGTGCAACCGCAACAAACAAATTATGAACAAAGAACATTTTAAAGTGACGTTCAGGAAAAACCAGTAAAATCTTGCAGAAAAAAAGCACCGTACATCAACGCTGTGTGCAAAAATCCCAATGGGATGCAAGTCGAACAATAACAACCATAAGACAATTTAGATAAAACCCAGTACTTCAACAACAAAACAAACGTGGCATAACCATACGTTTTCGAATATCACCAAAATAAAGCTAGACAAAACAATGTAACAGTGATCTTAGGAACTGTGATTCCAATTTAACAATAAACGATATACATAACAAGTACGACGATAAACACGCGCGCGTGTGTGTGTGTGCGCTGTGAGTTTGGAGGACGTGTGAGAGGCAATGGGGGAGAGGACGAGAGTGGGCTAGCGAGTGGGGTGAGCAGGCAGGGAGAGGGTGTAAGGGAGGGGGCAGAGTGAGCAAGAAGGGATGGTAAGTAAAAGGAGGATTACGGGAGAGGCAGAGATGGAAGGAGTGCGAAAAGAAAAAAGTAAGGGGTAGGAGGGAGCGAGTGTCGGAGGCATAGATAGATAGATGGAGTGAGTGAGGGAGGCAGAGAGAGAGAGAGGGCGAGTGAGTGAGCGAGGAGAGATGGAGCGAGTAAGGGAGGGGAAGGGGAGAGAGGGAGGGAGGGAAGTGGAGGGAGGGAGTGAGTGAGGTGGTGGTGGTGGTGGGGTGGGCTGCGTGGCTGATTTCACATTGGTTTGGCGGCGCGCTCGCTTCCCCCGGGGCTTCGAGCGCTTTCCCACGCGCGCGCGCGCTCACACAGACAGACGGACACGCGCGCAGTCACGCGCGCACACGCCTGACCGCCCGCAGACGTTGGGTGGAAGATTGCGGCTGCCAATTGCATACGGCCCCGAAATGAGAAAAAACTCGTCTCGCGCGCGTGTGTGTGTATATATAGAGAGAGAGCTCAGTGGATACACTGTCTGTGTGTGTGTGGTGGTGGTAGTAGTAGGCGTAGTGGGGAGCGGTAGTTGTAGCTGTGAGCGCGCTGCGCTACGGACCTGGCGACCCGAGTTCAATTCACGCTCACGGTCAACACCAGTGGCGATTATCTGAACAGGTCCTGGGCCTCCCCTAGGTCGACTCGGCCTCAAATGAGTACCTGGTGCGATGTGTAAACATCGCCGCTAGGGAGCCAAAGGCAGCCGGGCGTGGTGTTGGCCACCCACCTTATTGTGTGCCGTGCCGGCCTTCATAGGTGCTCGCTAACAGCACTTGCCCCTACAGTCTCTTACAGGCTATATGGGGGTTCTTTGTCTTTGTATTAGTCGTATAGCAGACGATATATATGTATAATGGACAATTAATTTTTATTTTTTATTGGACGTGCCGAAGATGGTCAAGTCGTGGTTATATCCACTGCTGGATGAGAGGCATCCATCTACCCTTCCATCTGCACGACGTTTGAAATATATTGACATCGTGCTCATTTTGACAACGTCATCGTCGGTCACTGTGTATATATATATCCACTGCCGGATTAAAGTATTCCCGAATTCGTTTTGCATGTCCTGTATTCTACATATATATACACACACATACCCCCGTCGTAAAGCACGTGTGCAGTAGTATGTCAATCGTGGTCTGTCCACTGCTCGATGAAACGTATCCATCAGCCTGTAGTTTTGTTTAAATGCATCACGAGTATTGTACGACGTTTACATGTCCATTGTCAGTCACGATCGATCAACTTTTGGATAAAAGCCTTTCAAAGTCGTTTTGCACAAACAGTGCAGTTATTCTCTTTGGTTATTTCTATTCCTGCAGTAACATAAGTGCAGCTTTACCATACCGTATATGGAAAACCAACACATTAGTCAATAAACATTGCCTTCAAAGGAAACTAAATATTACGGGCGACGGCGTTTTTGGCAATGGCCTTTCTCTATAACACATGTGCTGTGGTGGAGGGTTGTTTCCCGAAACGTCGTCTATTATATATTTCCTTTGTAATGCGGTGCTATTGACCTGTGTTAGTTTTTTTGACGATTGTGTTTGCTTGTGCATCACTACCGACGCAGCATCACCGATATAATTTGTGTCTAGATGAATATTATTTCTGTCTATATAGATATAATTTGTGTCTATATAGAGAAGAGTTCAAGAACACAACATTTAACGTGTAATTCGTCCCTTTATTTTCTTTTAATACGAACATAAATGTACCGTAGTTAACGTACAATGTGAATTAACTAACAATGCTTTCCTAAGTATTATTACGATTATTGTTATATTTGCTGTCGTTATTTTAAACTCATTACCTCCTAACATTTTTTGTACGTATCTACGGTATGTTGAACTTCCTTTGCACCGTTCGTAGCTACTGTAACTGTGGGTAATCGTAGGTGCGGGGAAGGACAAGAAACTCAACACAAATGACAACTTTGTAGTAACATTGGGAGTGACGATGTGGTTGGTGGTAATGTCAGTGGTTGACTTAATGACGATGATGATGATTGGTAGTGAAAATGGTGTGAATAATAACAATGGTACTGTTATGGTAATGGTGAGGATGATGGCAGTGATGGTAGTAACGCTGATAGTACTACAGAGATAATGATCATAATTGTACTACATAGTGGTGATGGTGATAGTACTGTAGTGGTGGTGATAGTACTGTAATGTTGATGTTAATTCCGGTGGCGATGATGATGGTAGTGATGCTAATACTACTATAGAGGTGTTTATATTGATGATGCTACAATAGTGGCAATTATGGTAGTACGATAGTGGTAATATTCCCGCTTGTAATGATGATTGTAGCTGTACTATAATGGTGATGGTGATAATAAAATAACTAAAGCGATATTGATATTTAGCTTGGTAAGTAATCAGACGGGATCAGCATATTTATTTAAAACTTGAGGAATCCGATGCGCTATAAAGCAATTTTTTCACAGCTATCCATTCGGGGCGGGTAAGAACATTCCAGCAACAAACAATACAAACAGACCGTATAGTCCTAGTAGCCAATGCTTGGTGATGGTCCTCCACGTGGTAAATGACGATCGCGACGATGACGATGATGATCGTCGTCGTGGTGGTGGTGGTGGTAACGCGAGGCGGGTGAGGCATAGTTCACGAGTGCGCGTGCCCGCGGTCGGAATGCGTCACGTGCCCGGGGCCCACTACCCCGAGGAGTCGTGGGAACGCTCGGGGTGTTATCCCGCAAAATCAATCGGCCACTGTCGGCCAGCCCCAAGCGGAGTGCAACGTTTCACAACGGACGCGTGTTTTTTTAACAGCCGCCACCCACGTGTGCAATTGACGCGTGTGTGTGCGCGCGTGTAAGTTGTTCGGGTAGTATTGGGTGCTCGCTAACGGCACTTGCCCCAACAGTCTGTCCAGGCTATTTGGGGGACCTTTGTCTTTTGTTCGGTGGTGTATCGGTTAGCGCGCTTCGCTCGGAATCCGGCGGGCCCGAGTTCGATTACCCGCTCGTTGGCAACACCAGTGACGATTATCTGGACCGGTGCTGGGCCACCCTTAGGTCGACTCGGCCTCAAATTAGTAAAAATGCGGCCGGGTGTGGTTGTTGGCTACCCAACCCTTCGTGTGCCGTGCCGGCCTTCATAGGTGCTCGCAAACAGCACTTGCTCCGACAGTCTGTTAGAGGCTTTACAGGGGGATCGTTGTTTGTGGCACATTCATCCATACGTGCGTGATGCAGTGTGCGTGTGCGTGTTACTGCGGCGCAGGGCATCGTAGAGGTTAACGAACACAGCGCTACGAAATCGCCTGTCCGAGTTCGATTCTGGCTCTCCGCCAGTAACATGCATAAAGAGAAACATAT
Organism: Lampetra planeri; assembly: GCF_965212315.1. NCBI lineage: Eukaryota > Metazoa > Chordata > Hyperoartia > Petromyzontiformes > Petromyzontidae > Lampetra > Lampetra planeri. The sequence continues at coordinate 7,838,636 of NC_136134.1, forward strand.
ACATATATATAAACCGCTCATGGACCTCTCCTTAATCGGTCAACTCGGCGTTTAAAATGTAAGTACAGTATGTCAGTATGTATGCTGAACTTATTTCGTGCGCGGGAAGGACAATTAAATAAACACAATTAAAAGCGGTCGGAAAGAAAAATGAGTGCATCCGAAAGCGCGCGATGCGATGGCCCTGCTTGACGGTGAGCGGCTTGCAAGGATGACCGGGAAGTTCGCGTGGGAGTGCGGTGTGTAAAGATGAGAACTGGGAGGGAGACAAAGGCGGCCGGTGCGTGGTTTCTGGCCACACACCCACCCACACAGCAACCCATCCTAAGCACGTGCTGGCCTTCATGTTCAGCTTGTGTCGATGTGCATGGAGTCTTTCGTTACCCAACAAAGCCGAGCGTGCTAATAGGAGGAGGTAATTTTGTCGTGTGTTGCGGTAAGCTATGCGAGATGCGCTACGAATCCGGCTATAACATCGGATACTATTCTTCACGATGCGATGTTGAACATATCGAACGCGACGATATCGGTTATCGATGTATTTGAATGTATTTTTAATTGGCATCTCCTTGGTATATGATCGACTTCCCTAGGCCGGATACAAATTACACAAGTCTCCTACATTGCAGTCTGCTTGACTGTGAAGCCTTCTTACCATAAGTAATCTTGCAATCTATAACGCATAAAACCCACACGCTGCCACTGTATACACTGAGAGTGATACCAGTCAAACTATACGTCATATAATCGCCATGACGTCTAATGCATACTAATTGCAGTACTGTCTCTCATTAAAACTGAATTGTATTTTTTTAAATATAAAATAGATTAGAGTAATATCTCGATATACTAAGTAGATGCGTTCCTGGCGCTTCGTATATTGAATCACTTGTAACATTAGTACTGTGCAGATACGTTCCCAAACTTCGTAAATTACCATTTCATACAATATAAAAAAACACTTCATAAGTTACCATTTAATATTTTAAATATATACAATTCATATTGAAAATAATATTAGATTTAGGCTGTACGGTGTTAAACTGTTAAACTTATTTCCATAGTTGCATGCTAATTTCTCACATTAACATCACTAGCCCCGGCTACTTCTTTATGACCCTTGAGCTACACCCATTTCAAACCTTTTAAAACAGTCTGCCTCAGCAGCAGACCATGCTTTCTCACCTGATGATGGACGCTTGTGTTGCGCCCGAAACGTCGTGATTCATTTTATTTCATGCCTACGTGACTTTACCGAAAGAACCAAAGAGTATGGATTCCTGCAGTCACGAAAGCTTAAAATCAAGATTGATATACATAAGAGAAACGGCGTATTGTAAACTATCTTCACATGCAACCAGTGTCGTCGTGGGTGCAGTCGTGAGGGTTGCATTGCACTCCAAACGCAACATACATAGCTCCTACATAGTGCGCTGATTGGCCGAGACGAATGTTAAACACACGTTCTGACCATCGCGATACGCAACGCTTAAGAATCCCTGTCTTAGGGGCCGTCCGTCCATAAATGACGTCACGCACCTAGGGGTGGGGGGGGGTCAGATATTTGTGACGATGTGTGACGAGGGGCGGGGGGGGTGAGAAATGTGACGTCACATCAAAATGCGCAACTTTAAATAAATATAGACAACACGTTCTACTTAATTAAATAGACTTTTTTTAAATAAATGTTTTCTCCTTCAACATCAGAGTGCAGCGCCACATTAAATGCGCACTACAATGACAATAGTTGAAAGCGATTTGAAGCATGTTTTATATTTTTTTATTTGAGGGGGGGGGTTCTGACTTTTTGTGACGCCGTGTGACGAGGGGGGGGGGGGTCAAAAATCGTCCAAAATCGCGTGACGTCATTTATGGACGGCCCCTTATTATAATGTTATTATTATTATTATTTATATAGCACTTCTGGTGGATAAATAGCCTTATTAGTTATTAAAGTGTAAATGTAAGTGAATTTGTTCTTTTACTTTTTGTATTACTATTAATAATAATGAATCATACTAATGGTAACAAATGCAAAGTTGGTAATACTCAAACCCCGTATATGGAATGTTTGTATTTCGAGGTATTAACTATTTTGTACGGCTCTGGAGGCTCCCATTTGATATGGACCGATTCAGGTACCACTAGCCACTAAAGTTAGCCATGGCCTGGAATCGAACTCGGCTTTGCTGGGTTCGCAGCAAAGTCTGCTGTGCTAACCACTGTGCCACCCACTCCACCAAACGTCCTGACTCTTCATCACCATCATCACAAGTGCGTAGGACCACGAAGGCCCATTACACCAACCAGTGATCCCACGTTCCATCGCGTCGTAGAAGGCGAGGTTAGGCCAGTGTCACGACAGATCTGAACCAATGAAGTCCCCGGACGGTGCCTTGATGGAGAGGGTCAAGATGCACCTCCGCGATTTCACAATTCGACAATTCTTTGCTGTTTGCTTTCATTTTGTCTTGCCGATTGCAGAGTAGGAGTGAGGCTGACCGAATAACACACGTCCCTCGCCACAGCGCTGATATGAAATGCCCAACCGCTGGTCTAAAATGCCTGTCTTGTGGTCGAGAGTGTCACAAGCCAATTGCGTCTTTGGAGTCAAACAGGGCCGATCTATTGCCGAGCAGAATTGGCTCCATGCCACCCTCAGAGGGACTCTTCTGTACGAACAGGAAGTGCTTTCATTCGCTTCGATTTAAAGCTTTCGTGACTGCAGGGATTCACCTTCTTGGTAACTTTCGGTACAGTCACGTAGAAGGGAAATAATAAAATAATAAAAATAAAACTTAATAAAATAATTCTCACGACGTTTCGGCCACAACGCAAGCAGCCGTCCTCAGGTGAAGAACAGGTCTGTCGAAGTTCAGACTTCAGACGCTGTCTTTCCGACAGACCTGTTCATTTAGACGCTGTCTTTCCGACAGACCTGTTCTTCACCTGAGGACGGCTGCTTGCGTTGTGGCCGAAACGTCGTGAGAATAATTTTATTATGTTTTATTTTTATTATTTTATTATTTCCCTTCTACGTGACTTTACCGAAAGAACCAAGAAGATGCTTTCATTCGCTGAGCGATTTCTGTGGATTTGAACACGTGAGTGAGCGAGCAAGAGGGAGGGAGACTCTGGGTGGTTTGGTTGTGAAGGAGGGAATTCGAGTTTCGCGCTTGGGGAATGCCCTCGGTTGACGTTTATTCTTCCAGACAAATTGCAAATGATTAATAAACACACAAACGGAAAGCTGGTGTGGCTAACCGACTTTTGAACGCTTGCAAGAGCTTTAGCCATCACTTACTTTGCACGTGCAAAGCGTTCATGAAGATTTACACTTTAGTTCAAGTCGTCTTGCATGCCCTCTTGCGGTGTCCACTGTGATCCATTGTTGCAGCTTGTCGTTTTTCACCTGTTTGGGGAGTTTCTAGTTAAAATCAAACTGCCGCCCGTTCACAATCGTTTGCAACGCGTTTAAGTGTTTTGTTGTTGTTGTTGTTGTCCACGTGTCTCCAATCCTCCATCCCAACCAACCCACCGTCCTCTCACTTCCTCCCCTGCATAGGTGCATTAATAATGAAATAATTGCCATCATTTCAACACCTGCGCAGTAAGGGCGGCACGGGCGTTTAGGTGTCAGGTAAGCAGTGCTATCGAAAGGTTGATAGGTGTAAAGATAGCAGTAATGTATATTTGTTCATACATTTCAGCAATATAAGTTGTGGGCATGTCACCCCTTCCTCCCCTCTCTCCCACAGTTATTCTTGTCCATTAGTGGCTTCCAAACTCTACGACTCTGTGTCCCCGTCTCTAAGACGTGTCTCTCAATCGCTTCGCTTCCCCTTCTCGGGGTCTCCACCCCCTCACTTGATTTGGTCTGGTCACACGACGCGTCCTGCCCAGTTCTATTTGGTTTGTCCTGCTCCACTAACAAGAATAACAACTTCGATTTAAAGCTTTCGTGACTGCAGGGATTCATCTTCTTGGTTCTTTCGGTAAAGTCACGTAGAAGGGAAATAATAAAATAATAAAAATAAAACATAATAAAATAATTCTCACGACGTTTCGGCCACAACGCGAGCAGCCGTCCTCAGGTGAAGAACAGGTCTGTCGGGAAGACAGCGTCTGAGGACGGCTGCTTGCGTTGTGGCCGAAACGTCGTGAGAATTATTTTATTATGTTTTATTTTTATTATTTTATTATTTCCCTTCTACGTGACTTCACCGAAAGAACCAAGAAGAACAATAACAACAACAACAACATCATAAAAGTCGATTGCCGATCTTATCCTTAGTTGACCTTCTCCCTTGTGACGCGCCGCTAAAGTTACTTCAACGCAAGTTGCACATTGTACATGTTTAACATTAAACAAATACAGCCCTCCTCCACGCGTTACCTGCAAGGGCTCAGTGATTTCGTGTGCATTATTGTGCCCGTGGGGGGGGGGGGGGGTCACATTCTTCGGTCAATTCTGACCGTGTTTGAATGCCCCAACTGCTCATGCAATGCAACCGGCACGTGCGGCGTGTTCTGAGATAATATTGCATCAATACCGCTGTTTATCCAGGTGGGTTTGAAGTCCAGATATTGTGATACACAAACAGGTCAGGTGTGTTTTCCTCCCTCCCCCCCGTCCCGTCCCCCTTTATTTAACCAGGTGAGAGCTCAATGAGATTCGCACACACCCCAAAAGGCATAGCCAGGTAATTGTAGTGAATTCATAATATAGGTTAAATTGTAGTGAAGTCTGTTACATTGTATTTGCTATGCACAAGGTGGTCCAGATGTCTTGTTACCCCCCCCCCCCCCCTATTTTAATTATCTAAAACTTAATATATATTTTTAAGTAAGGTTTATTGAAAAACAGAAATGAATATGCAAAGGGTAAAAAATGTCAGGTGTAAATTTATGGGGGGGGGGGGGGGGGGTGGGAGGGGGTGGTCACAAGACATCTGGACCACGATCTACGGCTTCGAATATCCGACCGTCACGTGTCCATCCACCCTGCTCAATGAGCCGCTCGCACACCCGGTGCAGTCTCGTCGTTCGCTTACATCATGTACCTCTGCTCTGCGTTGAACTTCTTTCGCGCCGTACGTTGGCCCTCGCGCGCCACCCGTTCGCGTCTATCAAGCGCAGTTTGACGCCTTTCGCCAACCTCCGGCGTCCAAAGGAGTTTGCGCGCTGTCCACGTGGCCCGATAACCCGTTCGTGCACGGTTTGGTTGCGTGCGTCAACCGTCGGTTTTTTTCTTCCTTACAGGTGTTCGCATGTCCCTCCCGTTCACGTGCCCGTCACGTTCACACACACGCACACACACATCCGCCTATACCTCCAATCCGCCACCCCCCACCCACCCACCCAACCTCTGCAAGCAGTCGCTGCTGTGTGCCGTCTTGTCTTGTCTCCCGACATTGCGATCCGCGTTCCAAGTTGCGACTTAGATGCCGGTACACAGTGGCGTTCCACCCCCCCACCCACCACCTCTTGCAGATAGCGTCACGGCCCCACGTTCATGCACGCGCCTCCGATTAGCGCGCTTGGCTACGTAGGTTTGCAATAGAAGTTCAAGGCGCACACAACGCGCACACAACGCGCACACAGCGCCCACACAACGCGCACACAACGCGACAATATACCGCCGCCGTTGCGGTCGCAATGGAGGAACGTGCGCGCCTTGAACGACGAGTTGATGCATTTGTCGTGGATTGTTTGCGGTGGTGGTGGAGGCGGTGGAGGTGGTGATGGATATGGTGATGGTGGTGGAAGTGGTGGAGGAGGCTGTGGAGGTGTGGATGAGGAGGAGTAGGTGTGGAGGTGGTGATGGAGATGGTGGAGGAGGAGTTGATGGTGGAAGTGGTGGAGGAGGCGGTGGAGGTAGTGATGGAGATGGTGGTGGTGGATGAGGAGGAGTTGATGGTGGAAGTGGTGGAGGAGGTGGTGGAGGTGTGGATGAGGAGGAGTAGGTGTGGAGGTGGTGATGGAGATGGTGGTGGTGGAGGTGGAGGAGGTGATGGAGGAGGGAGTAAGACACACACCTGAGAACCAGGTGGTCTGGTCGGCTGCAAACAACGAGAGGAATGCAACATCTGCCGCGCGATCTGTCACTGAGTTCGGTGCGCTTCGTGCACACCTCCCTCCATTCCTCCGCCGCTGTGGCCGTGCCGTGGGTTGTGCTAAAGGGATTCCTGCGGAGCGCCGGGCTTGACTGCAGGTGGCTGGGAGATTTTGCAAGGAGCGAGCGCACGCTCGGTTGACGTGCGTACGGCGATGGATTTTTTAAAAAAAATTCATTTATCTCCCTTTTGGGTACATTTTTGCACCTGATTAGGTTGTCACAATACGACCACGCTGATTATGACGGATAGTAGTATAGCTCCTGTGATTTAGATGTTTCGTTTTTTTTGTATCTCGTGTCATTTAGAATGTGTTTCTGGAGTATCATCATGTATACGTGATACTCGTAACCGGTAGTCACTGCTTTCTATTGCTTACAATCGGATCTACTGGTGCACTCTCAAGGTAAAAGGTTCATTGTTTGGTTTGTTGAAGATGGGTATCGACCAATCCCTTATTCCTGCGACAAGTAAAACCTGCTTGTATCGATACCTATCTGACTATGATTGTAACTAAGATCTCTGCGGTATGAACATCTGTACCGTCACAGGATGCCCGTGAAATTTTACCTAACAGCTTATTTGTTCCTTCCTATTGAAATAACTACATTGTAATCTAAATCGTATACATTTATCTAGTGTTTAGCGCGACACTTAAAGCTATTTAGAACGTTTGGCTAGTCATACACGATGACTGAAACTAATGAGTCTCCACCCAGACCTTAATTTTGGTGCCCCAAACATAGAAACAACGTTTTCCTGAATGTTATCGTCATAAGCAAACAATCGACAACAGTATTTGTGTCAAATTTCATCCTTCGAGCCCCTGTGGAACATCCATCGGTCACAATGATCTACACTTACTAGGTGTGCTAACAACACAGATACATCACATTTGGCAGCAGGTTTCAAAGGAACTAGTTGGCTTTTTGATTGCAAATTTTTTTCTCGTTAAGATTTTAATACCACTTACTGATAATTGTCAGCATGTAGAATACACTTTTTCCAAATAATGTCTGTGACCTTCCTTTGTATATATACAAAAAAAAAGGCAGAGTGAACGTCTGGTACGAAAAGCCACGGCTAATATTTGCGGGGCACGTGCGACTGCCACTTTATCAGCACTCCGTTTTTCACTTTCACGAGCTGGTGACTGTCTTACTGTTAGGTTTTTTCGGTAAAGTCACGAAGGTAAAAAAAATAAAATTAAAAGTTAATAAAAGTAATAATGGAAATAAAATAAAATTATAAATAACGACGTTTCGGAGGCAACACAAGTCTCCGTCATCAGGTGATGCAGTAATTTTAGCTGTGACGGTCCCACCTGATGACGGAGACTTGTGTTGCCTCCGAAACGTCGTGATTTATTATTTTATTTTATTTCCATTATTACTTTTATTAACTTTTAATTAAATTTTTTTACCTACGTGACTTTACCGAAAAAACCTAACAGTATGAATCCTTGCAATCACGAAAGCTTCAAATCTATAATTAATTGTGAGTGTCTTGTTTTTTTTTTTATAACTAATACACGATTAGCTTTGCTTGGTCATTAGCGATAAACCGTTTTAGCAAATCATCCCGATAAATGAGAAAAGGACACGGGCTACCCTTCAGTCGAATTCTGTCTTCAACAAAATTGCTTTTTTTTATTAATGTCCTTCCTTAAGCGCCTGGCCCAACGGGCGGGAGGCAGTGGGCGGGGGGGGGGAAGGGTCGTGTGTGGTGGTGCGTGAGTAAAAGGTCTCTCCGTTACCTCCCTGGTCTCGTTCAGAGAGCTAGAGGTCAGCAAGGCCAGGCATGCACGTGTCTTCTCTCCAGCTGCACCACCACCACCACCACCCCCATTCTCTCTCTGCGCCCCCCTTCCTCCCCCACCCACTGCCCACTCCAGCCCCCACTGTGCTAACATTCCACGGAGGCTTGACCCACGCTGCCACCACTGCTGCCCTCACCGGGACCAGCAGGCCAGTCGCTTTAACAAATGGGCGGCGTGTTAGCGATGGCTTAAACAGCCAGCCTGGACCGCGAGAGCTGTCCCTTATTAGCGGAGCGCAGGCGAGTGTCGGGGATGTGCGGAGTGGAGGGGGTGGCCTAAGATGTTGGAGTACTCGTCGAAGGAGGAGGCAGTGCAGTGGGGATGGGGCAGGGGGGGGGGTCTCTTCTAAAACATATACAAGCTGGCAAGCAAGTGCAATAAGGGAGCCTCTGGATTTTAACTGCATCGTTTTTGTTTGTTTCTTTTCGCTACCCTCCCCCCCCGACCGCCCTCCACCGGAATCAAATGTGTAATAAAAAAAAACCCGTAAGATAAAATAACAGTAAGGGCTGGGAAAACCCGTGAGTTGTTTCAAACGACACGCGGACATGGGTGGAAAGCACCCAGCTTCTGTGCATGTGCAGATAAAAACACATAAGAATTGTGGCCCTGCAATTTGACGGTGACCTAAGTAATCAGAACTACAAAGCAATTTGCCGCACAGAGTCCCCCGTGCTCTTTTTTTTGTTCGTGTCCGCATGAAACTTTCCGTTGTTTTTCGCAGTCGCGGTGTACTGCTCTCTCCGATGTGTGTGTTCGAGCGCTTCTTGAGGGTGGCTGGCGAAACGTCGGACAGCACGCGATGGAGGAGAGCCGCCATCCGGCACAACCGTAGAAATCAAACCCACGAAGTTCCGTGCGTGTGTGCGGTGTCGCTGTGTCATCAACCGGCGTGTGTGCGCTGCCGCGCTTGAAGATATCCAAGCCGCGTGTCTGTTTTCCGCCCTCCATCTCGCACGGGACGCCTTCTCGGGTTTCCCTCCTTCGCCGTGCTGGTGGGAACGGCGGAGATTGCTTTAATAAATGTTTCCAGAAAAGATCGCTTTGCGCACGTGGGCGCCGCATCGATGGTTCAGCTGCGAGCAGAGTAGTAAATCTCTCTCTCTCTCTCAGTTGGGTTTTAAGGAAAACTATGAATTTAGAATTTGAAGAAAGAGGTGGGGAGGCGGGTGAATATATATAGTGTTACATTTTAAAGACAGACCATTGGAAATTGTTTCTCCCCCCCCCCACACACAATGGTTATTCATCTTCAGACACATTGCTGATGTTGTTTTTTTTCCATTATCAAGTTCAGTTTTCCAAAAGCACTTCCAAAGCCCACTGTAGTTTGCCTCTGTTTAATTAGCCACCAGCAGCTGGGTACCCCGCGGGCACGCACCACGGGATGGGGGGGGGTGTAGAGCCAGGGATGGGGAAAATAAAAAGTAATTCGAAATGAAAAATAGAGGAGAGGAAGACAGAGAAATGAGAAATCGGAGAAGAAGAATGGGACAAAGAACTGAAAAATGGGAAGAAAGGGTCAGGAGAGATGATGATGATGATGATGGGAAGATAGATGCTGAGTAAGAACCTTGAAATCTGCTGCATGAAGCAGCGTCTGTTTTCACAGGGGGCGGGGCGAGGAGAGGGGAAGGGTTTGGGGTGGGCGTGGTCATACATGTCACGTGCTTTACGGGAGGATTGAGCTGATTATAGACGTATAGATTTTGATCCCGGTCTGCCTTCACGTATAACCTGAGATCCTTTTAGTTTGAAAATCACGCTTGCTAAGCACCCGAAGGCCCAGAAATGAGATGCAGCTAGCGACGAACAGCACGATTGGAAGTTATAAAAGAAAAGGAGTTCGTACGTTACCTGGGCTTGAGCTACGTTGTGTTAAACACTTGGGGAATAGAGACGACGATGGGGGGGGGGGGGGGTGTAAACGACACCAGTAGTTTCAGTGGTTCATATTTGTGATCCGCGAAAAATGGATTAACAAAAAAATACTTTCATTCTCATCGCTCATAAAACCACGTGTTCTGTATTTAAACAGACATGACGAATGAAGCGCAGTTCCTTCTCGTGGATTGTTTTTATTACTTTACAAAATGTTTGTAACCGTATGGATTTTTTGATTAAGAAAAAAAATATTCACTTGTTGCGTTTGGCAATATTTTCCGGAGCTAAATGCCAATGTCGCGGTCCGCTAGCCACCAGATAGATTCGGGAGAGAGTTTGTTTTTTGCGTGTAGTTTTGTTCCTCGTCTATTGGAGGAGCACAGGAACATCGGTTTCAAGTTTAATTTATTAGGTGTAGCCCTGTCAGCCATACGGCTCTTAAGTCAGGTGCAACCGCAACAAACAAAATATGAACGGAGAACATCTCAAAGCCACGACGCGCAACAGAAACATCCTGGATAAACCAGCAAATCTTCCAAAAAAAAACGCTGTGTGCAAAAATCCCAGTGTTATGCAAGTCAAACAATAAAAACCATAATACAATGTAGATTACCCATATGTTTTCGAAATTACCAAAATGACGCTATAAAAACAATGTAACAACAGTAATCATAGGAACTGTGATTAAAATTTAACAATAAACGATATATATAACATGTACGACCAAACTTTGCAGCCATCGGTGATTTGTTCTGGTCGATATGTTGGGTTGCATGGCCAAAGTCGCACTGCTTGTGGCCTTTCTTTATGCAGGAGATGTGTTCAATGGGCCTGTTGATGTTCTGACGGCGGTTGATGGGTCCACCGGTGTTTTCGAGGGGAAGAATTGTCAAAGCCAGGGTCTCGAGTGAGGCGCTAGAAATGGGCATCGTTAATTTGAATAACAAAAGTATTTAAATAAAACCCGTCACCACTTTTTTGTTCAAATGACTCCATCCGAAACGCATAACAACTATCTCTCTATCTCTCTCTCCACGACGATCATTGCAAACTAACGACTTTGTAAATTTCCAGTTTTAATAAACGAAACACATGTTTGAGACCGCCACGCATCCGGCGAGCGAAATGAATACGAACGTGCGATGACGATCGTTTTTTTTTTATATATAGTTTAAAAAATTCATTATATATTTTTTTTCTTCTTCCAATTTTTCCAGGGAATACAGTTTTCTTTGTAAAACGTCTGCAATTCCTCCCCCGTCCGTTTTGGCATCTGAAAGGGCAGGAGGGAGAGTCTCGTGGAAGGAAGTCGATGCAGATGCCACTCCCTTGAGCGTCCTTTGCTGTTCCACATGAATTGTCGTCCTCTTCATAATAATAATGCGGATGAATATGAATGCAGCGCTTTGGCGGGGAGGGGTGGGGGGCGGTCTGGGAGGAATGAAGCATTAACACATTGCACATGGGACGATAAGGGAAGGGGCGTGTTGTCTATGCATTGTAAATGGCCTTGTGTAAGTGCATTGGAAAAGCCTCGTCTTTTCTGACTCCCCGATTCCGATGTGCAATTCACACACTCCCTGACGAAGCATTGTTTGCACGAAAGTAAATATTTTTTTCTAAATCCATTTGTCGAAGATCAGAAATACGAATCGCTCAAACTGCCCGTCTCGTTTACCTCCCCCCCCCCCCACAGTGGCCTCCAGAGGTGTGGACTCGAGTCATGTGACTTGGACTCGAGTCAGACTCGAGTCATGAATTTGATGACTTGCGACTCGACTTGGACTTGCATAACAATGACTTTGTCCCACCTCTGGTGGCCTCTATTCCCCAAGTGTTTAAACACAACGTAGCTCTAAATACCAGGTAACTTACGAACTCGTTTGCTTGTAAAGCTTGCAATAGTGCCGTTCGTTACTGGCTGCGTGTCATCTTTGGGCCTTTGGATGGTCTTGTGCTTCGCAGGCTACGCATGTGCATTTACAATAGGAGATGTGCGGCCATTTAATGTGTCTGCTTATACACTGTACGCGTGCTATCATGTCCCTGTGATTGCATATGTACACTGTATGTGATTTATGATGTGTGTGTGGGGGGGGGAGCGTTGGCGTAGCGGTTAGCGCGATTATCTGAACCGGTCGTGGGCCTCCCCTAGGTCGACTCAGCCTCAAATGAGTACCTGGTGTTGTGTGTAAACATCACCACTGCGGAGAAAAAGGCGGCCTGGCGTGGTGTTGGCAACCCACCCCCTCGTGTGCCGTGCCAGCCTTCATAGGTGCTCGCGAAACAGCACTTGCCCCAACAGTCTGCTACAGACTATACGGGGTATCTTTATCTTCGTTATGCGTGTGTGGAGCAAGTGTAAGCGATGAGCGCTACGAACTCTGTGGCCCGAGTTTGCCAAGATCAGTGCCGAGTGACATCTGATTCGGTCCTGTATGGACCTCTACCCCTAGGTCGACTCAACCTTAAATGTGTACTTGGTACCAGCAGTGCGGGACAAGGCGACCTGATGCGGTGCACGGCCACCCACCCTCTCGTGTGCCGTGCCGGCTCTTAATAGCTGCTCGCAAACAGCACTTGCCCCAATCAGTCTTGTTAAATGCAATACGGGGGGGGGGGGGTGGGTGGAGGGTGGGAGGATGGCGAACTTTTAAATCAGAATATGTATTTGCACCGGAGGAATCCGATGAGCAATGAAGCTCTTCGTCTCTGCTATTTCGTAAATATTCGCTCGTGCGTCACGTGGAGAATGCCGTCAGACGCCGCAGTACTTCGTGAGATGTCGTCGGACGCCGCCTGCCCCTCACTCGGCGCTTCCCCCTGTGGCTCTGCTGACTTGCTGGGGATGTGGGGCGGGGGGGGGCTTCAGCGTTTGGGATGCGGGGCGAGGCATGGGAATGCACGGGAGAGATGGGAGAGGGGGACACGTGACATTGCATCGCGTCGTCTGCACACCAGCGCGGTGCTAACGCTCCCTCGCTCGCTCGCTCGCTCCCGCCCGTGAACTTTCCCAGCGTTTCCCTGCCTCGCGATTCCGATGTCTGTGACTCCTCCGGCATCACCCGATCGCCTCCTCCCTCCCCCCTCCCCCAGCAGCTCTTCTGCAGTCGTATCGTGGGAGGCAGGTGTCGTGTCCTCCCTCGCTCCATCCAGTCACTCCCTCACTCCATCCCTCCTCCGCGCGTCACTCTCTCCTTTCAGTCGGTGTCGTGAGAATCATTGTCATGGGGTGGGGGGGTTCTCTGAGAATGGGGAGCCGCCGTGGCGAGATGTTAACTCCCTCGCCTGGTATACAGGAGGTCGTGGGATCGATCCCAACATTGACGCCTGCTGTGCATTTTGAGTTTGCATGCCTCGCTTCTCTCGCCGTGCTCGCGTAGATTTTTATCCGGGTCCTCCGGGTTTTACCCTCCACATTTAGAATCAACGTGCGTTTAGAGTATTTGGCTGCTATACATTTCCACGTGATAAGCCACTTCGTTGAGTTATTATTCGTGACCAGGTCGCTTCCGAAAAGAGAGATATATATGTCTAGCCCAGTGGGCCTAACCTGGTAATTGAAAATAGTGAGTAAAATAACAAAATAGTTCTAGTCTAGTTTACAATGTGGTGTTTAAGACTGCTTACGTATTTGCCGAGCGCTCCACCTGCCCTGCCAGACAGATCGGAGATCGCTTGCGCATTTCCCTTGCGGATTCTCAAGCTGTTGGGAATGCCCTGCTGTGGGAGGGGGGCTGGGGGGGGAAGGACGGAAGAGGCTTAGGCGTGGATACCGTGCAGGACAATGTTTGACATTGTGTTGACGCAACACACCGGATACACGACGGATGTACGTTGAACTTCTGTCCCACCGTACGTAGCTACCCGTGCTAATCGGAGTTGCCTTACTAATACAGAACACGACACCTCTCTAAATACACAACACGAAACATGCCTCACTAACGCCGCATTTTAACTGGACGCACGGACAAGTGATCTCTGTACTTAGCCTTTCGTAACCTTGATAGTGTTTTCTGAGGCTCGGAGGGCGGGGGGGGGGGGGCACGGGACAATTGTTCTTGATGGGGAGAGGGGGGGGGGCACTATACCAAAGAGCTGTAGAGTCACTGCCCTTGCCATTGAGTATAAGTGGGGTGCAGGCTTGTGGCAAGCTGGCTCTGTGCATTGTAGCACGCACGTGTGTGTGTGTGTGTAGGTGCTCGCTAACAGCACTTGCTCCAATAATCTGTTCAGGATGTACGAGGGGTGGGTTCTTTGTGTTTGTCTTCGTGTGCAATGATTAATCCTCGACTGATCATCATTGTCGAGCCTCCATTATTATCATCATCATCATCACTGCCGTCATAATCATCAAAATGATCAATTGATTGTCAGTATTAATGAATTCATTGAAATACTGTAGTCTATTAATAACCTGCCATGAACATCGTCATTGTCATTATCGTCTCGTTGTTTTTGTGAACACCATCCTCGTTGTCACCACTCATGAACCCATCATCGTCATTGTTATCACGCTCATCAACAATTGCTTGTCCATTCATGAATGTTCGTCTCATCGCTACCCTCGCAGTCATCATCGTTTTCATCACAGCCGGTTATAATAGTCGCAACGCAAAGCCGCGCACTTGCATAGTATTGCTGACGCTCGGTAACAAGAAACAATCTTCTTGTAGTTTAAGCTTTTCTGTTGTACAAACTCCCAATTAATGTACAAAATAATAATAATGTAATGAAGCCACATTGAGCGGTGGGACGGGGCCCGGGCGTTGAGCGGGAGGGGTATGGTCGCATTAATCTGAGAATGTTAATCTTGCCCACGCTGCTTGGCCGTGCGTGTGTGGTTCTTCTTCCACACGCTGAGAGGTGGCGTGGGAAAACTTCGTGGAAATCTCGTGACCACCCCCGCCCCCCCCACACACACACAGGAGCAGCCGATCCGTGCGAGTTGCCGACGACGCAAACAAAATCCTTTCCCCATGCGTCATACCGCCGGCATCCTCCTTACAAATGCAGTGGCCAGACACCTGGGCCACTGGGTCGTGGCTGGCTCCCCTGTGGATGAGCGGAGCTGGGCTGGGGCGGGGGGTGGAAGGTCGGCTCGAATTCTCCCGCGACACGTGGATTGTTGTGTGAGAGAAGGACTCGGGGACAGGGCTTCCGAGGCGGAGGGGCGGTCGGGGGGGATGGGGGGCAGTGTAGGTGTAGGGAAAGAAGATCAGAATTTTGATTCATACCGGAGGAATCCGATGAGCTATAAAGCTGTTTTATGCCCCCACCCCCCCGCCCCCCACAGATGTCCAGTAGGGGCGGGTCAGAAAGTGACAGAAACAAACGATAGAAAAGACACGGGAGCGCAAAGTATAGGGAATGGTAAGCAAATCGATTACAAAAAAATAATTTTGATCGTCAGTTAAACGCGTGGGCCAGGCCGGTGGGTGGATGTCAGTCGTTCCCGTTCGGGGTACGCGATGACCGCTAGAAGGGAGATTTGGTATTGAAGGCTAAGAGGTTGATGGAATAAAACTAATAATATTTATATGTCAGAATAGGTTTTCCCCTTTTTTCTGGCAACAAAACAGCTGTGTTAAGATGTTAAAACACCAAACTGAAACCTTTTACAAGGAATAATGTCTGCATTAACCACAGTACTTGTGGTCAGAATGCAAACAAAAAACATACTCTGATAATAAATGCATTGTCTTTGAAACTGATTGGTCCATATCAGAGACAGCTTTCTTTTGAGCCTAGTCTCAAAACGGTGTTAGACCAGAGGACGCCAAAAGGCGTATATATATAAATCACATCATGTATATTGTTTTTTTGTGCGGGCCAGAAAAAAAGGGTGAGTCTGTTACGCGTGAACCTTCACAACGACGGGGCAGAACAGATGATGGCTGATGGTCAAGGCTGGTGGCGGAGCGCTCGACAGAGAATGGAGCGTGTGGGAGAGTGGGCAGATGGAGCTGTGATGACATCGACTCGTGTGCAGGTGCCATGTGGATTATCATCAGATCACAGCCTCGCGAGAGATGGGGAGATACCTTCATTCAGCAATGGATTGACCATCACTGTTGCTGATGATGATGATGAATGTTCTACAGCAGCCCATAATGACTATTTATAGATGTATGATTTTGTGAGTGTGTGTGTGCTAAGGCCCTTACTGACGACACACAGCCTGACTCTGCTGATGCGACCACGGAGGTCAAATCCAGTCCAGAGTTTTGTCTGTTTAAACAAATGCTGGCGGATAAACACGGTTCAGACAGCCAACAGGATAGCGTGCGAAAGGAAAAGCGTTAAGTGATAATTAGCCTCCACAGGAGGCCGATCGCTTGGTTTACTGATGATGGGGTTTGTGTATTTGGAAGTGTTTTGGCACGAGATTTTGAAGCGATGTTAAAGGGACGAACTTCTTAACCCGCCCGGTGAGTTAAACCAATAAAACTCTCAAAAGTAACTTTTGGGGAGCCTTATTTTAATTTTTTTTAACGAACAAACACTCATCTATGTTATATTTGTGCTACGTTTTTAGTGTGCTAGCCCTTCTAGAACTACTTTTCCTTAGCTAAAAATCAAAATAATTGCATGGATAACTAAAAACTCGACAACATGCGTCAATAACACTTTGGCCTTTATCAGGAAAAGTACGTAATAGGTGATGTTGTGGGGGGGGGGGGGCTTCTTCATAACACATAAATCAGTAGGAGCATTGCACACAACGTCGCCTATTTTATTTGTTAACTTTGTAAAACCACTGTGTTATTGACGAATGTGAGATCTTTAATCATGGCTATGCACCAGGGCCAATGTAGCATCAGCAGCATCGCCATATAACGTCTTTTTTTCTATTCTCGCATGGGGTCGGCTGCTTGGATTTTCTCTCTTACAAGCACTTCTATTCCAGCTCTTCCGTGACACAGTTCGGTTTAACACCGACCACTCCGTCGCGATTGTCTGCATGTAGACGAAAATATGTTTTCGCTCGTGTGTGCGCGCGCACGTGTGTGTGAGCGGTGGCGCAACGGTTAGCACACTGCGCTCACAACCCGGTCACCCAAAGTTCGATTCTCGGCTCATGGTCACCAGTCCTGCCCCTAGTTCGACTCATTCTCCAAATGAGTACCTGGTGCGGTGTGTCAACATCGGCGCTGGGGAAAGCGAGAGACGGAGAGAGAGAAAGGCGGTCTGGAGTGGTGCTTCTCGCTAACAGCACTTTCACCCCCCCCCCCCCCAAAAAAAAAAAATCTGGTTAAGGCTATACGGGGGAATCTTTGTCTTGTGTGTGTGTGTGACCGCTTGTGTTTGCGATACGAACGCAAACACCCGGCGTGTAGCGGCTTCGTCGTTGGGCGAAACCGAAAACTTTCGAGCACGTGGGCACGGCAGTATCCCACGTGCCTCGAGTTATTTGCTCATTAAATTGCAAAGCGCGGCAGGGGCCTGAGAAGCTCATGTATACCTTTCCCAGGTGCTCTCATGGCCACCCCCTCCACCCTCCCACCCCACAAGAGAGAGATTTATAAAAAAAAACTCAACAACAGAGAGGCAAAGTAATAATAACGCGTCGCGGTGTGTTTGCCTGCCGGGGGTTTGTGGTGTACGGTGCGGTGAGTGTGTGTGTGTGCTGCTGCTGCTTACGGGGATACATCTGTGCAGCGCCTCCCACCCGCAAGGTGCAGCCTGCGTGTCGTCACCTCTGTTCTCACGCTGGGAGCCAAGTGAAATAACCTTTTGTTTGCGCGTTCGGAACACAAATATTGACATTATTTATTTAGTTTTTTTTTTGTCTAACCCTTCCTCCTCCTCTGTTGTTTTTTTCCCTGGATTTTCTGTTTGTACATAGTCACATAGTCACTTTAAGATGTTTTCTTGTTCATGTTTTGTTTTTTGTTTGTTGCGGTTGCACCCGATCCAAGAGCCGAATGGCTCACAGGGCTATACCTAATACATGAACTTGAACTTGCTAGTTGTCACTGGTTGTACAAGTGAACGAGCAATTGTTTGTTATTGTTGTTGTCTCTTTTGCAAGTTGTAAGTATGTGCTGTTGAGAACTTCATTCGCGCACCGTCCGGAGCCCAACCGTGCTAATCGGAGGTGTTGTGGAAGGACAACAAACTAAACACACAAAGCTGTACTCAAGACATTATTGTATATATCAGATGTAAAAGTGCACAGCTCAGTGGCTTACCGATATCAGAAGGAAGAACGTTCCAGACGGCCGCGAGAGCGCACGATGCAGTGGCCGTTTTTGTTCGATGGCTTCGCCAAAAAGTTGCGTCTGGGTTTCAAACGCCTACCTTTTGGCAACACTTTTAATTTGTTTACATTTTTTTGGTGAAGGATATTTGATGCACGTACTGAACACTCGGCGATAAGCGTTCCCATCTGTTGATGAATTTACCGTAATCATTATTTATTTGATAATTTGTTTAAAAGAACAATGTTTTGTTCTGCTATTTGATCAGTTGACGTATGTGGGTCATACCCTTGCTGTTGTCATTCTCAATCCACTGCTGGTTTAAGATCTTGCAAAGCAGAAACCACCGATTCTGCAATGCATCTCTCTCACTCTCTTTTGTCATGCACCATGCATCCGTGATACAATTAAACCGTCCGCTGAACACAACAGCAATAAACTATAAACATTTGTACTGCGGTGGCATTTTAATGGCTTGTGCAATTGAGATAAAAATGTCTTGCACATCAGTTATACAATGTGCATTTAAAACACCTACACTGTATACTTTACAATTAAAGTGTTTTTTGGCAGTTCAATTTATGGTGTAAGCGTGAGAAGGCGAAGAAGATGGCTGGGAATCAAACTCAGGTCCACGGGGTTCATGACACGTTACGCTAACCATTGTGCCACCGCTCCTCAACTTTGCCATAGCCCCCCGCAGCTGGCAAGCTTAGAGAGGTATGGCCAAACTACCTCCACCATGGCCAACTCGGCTTGGGTAACATTTTTGCAAAAAATGTATGTCATTGAAAAAAATGTGTGAAAAATGTTGTGGAATATGCAGATCACGATAACCAATTTAAGTAACCAACAAGTCAACATAACGGCAGCATTTGCACTAACCGGCGTGGTGAAGTATGGTCCAAAATCCCCCCCCCATCCCATCTCTGACACGACGTGGGGGAGGCATTCATCCAGCAGTGGATTGACAGTACATGATCGTGTCGCCATTCACAGCAGAAACTGTGCACACACCCGCACACCCTCTAGCAGGGGCGGTTTCTTCATTAGGGCGATTGGGCGACGCACCACCAATGTCATTCAACCACAGAGTCACGCTAGCCGTCACTGTGCCTCTGGATATAGTCCAATCAGCGTCATGCTACGTTCTGTGGAGTACCGCCTCTTTTTGGGCGATTTCACTACGGCTGAGAATCGCCCCGAGTGGCCCCATAGACTTACATTCAAAGGTGTTTTTTTTCGAATGGGGGGCGCTGCAATGCATTCTCTATGGCTTCCGGGAGGGCTCGCACTAACGTGCTTACGTCATCATACGTAAGCACGTTTCATCCAACAAAATTATTTGTCGCCACCTAGTGGAATCTTTAATAAAAGAAACTTGAGTGGATTGTATTAATAGTGAGTATAGAAACAAACAAGATGTATTGTAAGAGTCACTTTATTTTTCATTAATATTAAAGAAGTGAAGTTGCCTTTACATGCTTAAGCTGTTAATTTATCCTTTGCATGGGTGGACCTTATCCTTATCAATCATCCAGACATTTGCCCCCCCTGAGAGATTTTGCAGGAGCCGCCACTGCCCCCTAGGCTGGTGCAAGGTGACGGCATTTTCTACCCAATGCCAAGAGAGGAAGTCAGGTTATTCACAAATTTGAAGTCACCAAATGTGAATCGCTATCATCTTTGATTTATTGATCTCAACAGCAGCAGAGTAGTGCTCTTTAAAATGTTGGGTAATACTGCTGCTCTTGCACTACAGTATATAGATATGAAGCCCATAAAACAAAGGGCTTTATTAAAACCTCGCCATATTGTCCGCGTTAAATGTAGGCCAATGCAGTCCTGGTTCTTGATCGAGTTTTGGACTGTCCGCAGCTCTCATTCACGCTGTTGTATTTTAATAAACACGGATAAGTTACATACTTGACAATTGTATGCAATTATATATTGGTGCGACCCGTCCCATACGATGAACCTTTCACTCAGGGCATGTAGAAAAGTATCTTGAATGGATCTCCAGACGTAGTTATGGTGGTGGTATCTCCTTCCACGGACCATTCTCTCACAGGAGGTGATGCATTACTCTGCGATACTCCATCTCCTGACATTATGCTATTGGCACAAATGGAATAAAATGTATAAAAAGGCACGAATAATAATAGTAATACTTATCTGTGTAAATAAATGTTTAATACAGATTTTGGATCGAAACAAATGAGAGACTTGGTGACCATATTGGGGAAAGTAAATGCGCTTTAGCGGGGCACATCTCTCGGTGGGCTGGGGGGCCGATGGAGGAGACTGGTGATGGAATGGCAGCCAGAGGATGGAATTCGTCTAACAGGAGTTCATGTGCAGCGCTCGACCTCGATGGATCGCGACAGCTTGGGAGGCCTTCACCCGGCAGTGTTACAGACAGCGGCTGCCGATGGCGAAATGAGTGATGGCGAATGAGAACATTTTTGCACAGTCCCAGCGCCACTCTTCATTGCCTATAACCGTAGCAGACTTTTTTTAAACGTTTGGCTAAATTCGAGCAAGCTGGCTCCGTGGACTTCCCACGAGGCCACCAATCGATTTACACGCTAACGAATTGTGTGTCTCCCCGGACGCATCCCTTAGCATAATCACTATTCAGGCAATTCGCCCGAAGATGCTGGATGTAATTACCAGCGAAACGTCGTGCACTAATTGTAAATGTTGTGGATTCACTCTTCAAACACACCGGTGGGCTAAAGCAGTGACCTATTTGTCTTTTATCAACGTGACACATTTTTTTACTGATTGGCCGTGTCGGGTGGTGGAGGGTTGCGGAACATTTATAAATAACGCGATCTAACCCAACAACCTTTATAATGAATAACACTGGTCGCGAAAGCCTACGTGTTAAACTCAACAAAACCGAGCCAGGGTCTGTTACAACAATCGCAAATAACATAGACATAATGTGTCGCTCTCGCACCAAAATAATGGCTTCCTGTACCAATGTGTTCCAGCAGCGGCATTTGTTTCAAGCGAGCAAATTTTTGGACCAGTGTCAACTTTCTATTGTCGACACACTCGCCAGCAGACCGTGGCCCTATTCTACAAATGCTGCTGTTGTGGTGAACAGACTCTCTCCGGTATTTGGTAAAGGCCTCTTGCCTAGAATACCGGGGCGATGCAGCACATGTGAAACAGGCCACACACCGCTCAGATCCAGAAAGTGAAAACCTGGTCCAAAGTTGTCCCACTTGAAGAAACTGTCGTATAAAAACGTTACCCAAGAAGGCACATTGTTTGCGTATGGACTTGAAAGCTATTTTACAGGTGTGCGTGATGAAACGGACACGTGTCCATCTCACGATTCGCAATTCATAACAACAGTGCTGTGACACATGTTTCACTACGTTTGTGATGAGTTTGAGGCCGCACGGTGTTTAGCGAAAATGCTACACCGCGCACGCCGGCAGACGGAGTTCGATTCCAGGGCATGGCTAGCATCAGTGGCGAGTGATATCTTACACAGCAGTTGCGTAGGCGTGGGGGAGGCCTTCATCCAGCAGTGGATTGACATAGGGATGTAAAATCAATACTGTTTTATCCACATCATAAGACATCCCCCCTCCACCTCCCCCTCCAGTTATTTTAAACCAAAAGTCGTGGGTGCGTACAGGTATAGTCTGCTCTATGGGAGCCGATACCTGGCCCACTTGGACATGTACTTTACAATTGCATTGAGTGTTCAACCTGCGTGCCACCCGCTACACGTGCCACTCGCCCCACGTGCCACTCGCCCCACGTGCCACTCGCTCCACGTGCCGCTCGCTGCACGTGCCACTCGCCCCACGTGCCACTCGCCCCACGTGCCACTCGCTGCACGTGCCACTCGTCCCACGCGCCACTCGCTCCACGTGCCACTCGCCCCACGTGCCGCTCGCTGCACGTGCCACTCGCCCCACGTGCCACTCGCCCCACGTGCCACTCGTCCCACGCGCCACTCGCTCCACGTGCCACTCGCTCCACATGCCACTCGCCCCATGTGCCACTCGCCTCACGTGCCACTCGCCGCACGTGCCACTCGCTCCACGTGCCACTCGCTCTACGTGCCACTCGCTCCACATACCACTCGCCCTAAGTGCCACTCATTCCAATGTTACACTAAACCTACCCGCATCTTAATTAATTACCCATGTTAATGCTTTTGTATCCAAATTGCCCAAATTCTTGGTTTTACGTGCTATTAAGAAGGGCCATTGTCCGAAACGTCACCTATTATATTTGTTTATTTTAGGGGCCACCGGTGTTGTTGACAAATCTGAACTTGTTGTTGTTGTTGTTAGTGCTTGTGCACCGCTGCCAATGCAGCAGCAGTGGCAGTGCAACGTTGGTGTGGATGGCGGGGCGGTGTCACGGGGCCATGTCTTACTTCCCTGTTGCCTCTGTTAATCTGGAGATGATTTATCTTTGAATTTTGGGAAAATGGTATCTAACTATTTTCTTGGTTCTTTCGGTAAAGTCACGTAGAAGGGAAACAATAAAATAATACAAATATAAAACAATAACATTCTCACGACGTTTATATTTTTATTATTTTATTGTTTCCCTTCCACGTGACTTTACTGAAAGAACCAATAATATGAATCCCTGCAGTCACGAAAACTTAAAAAAATATTGGTATCTAACTATTTATTTATGATGAGACCCAGGCATTGGGCACCCCAAGTCTCTCTCTCTCTGTGTGTCTCTCTGAGGCCACAGGTGAAGAGATGCAGGCCGTCTCCAATGTGGCCATGTTTGTCCATTGCGTCCCTTCAGAACGTATTCACACAGATGTCCACCCCTCCCTCACCTCCCCCCAGCCCCCTCCTTTTGTGCCGTTCTCTTTGCCCCGGTATGTCAACTGAATCCTCAGGAATTCCTCAAAGAAGCGAGGACCCTACCGTTAGGGCAGGCATTGAAAGAGCAGCACCGTCCGTTGGGGCGACTTGAATGCGCCGTGCCCTCTGGGTGTGCACACACACACACGCACACACACACACACGTACACACACCCACGCACACACACACTCACACACGCACACACGCACACACACGCACGCACACACACGCACGCACACACACACACGCACGCACACACACGCACGCACACACACACGCACACACACACACATAGCAGCGGGGCACTTTTCGATGATTGACAGATTCTCTTGAAAAAGAAAAAGCAGCCCAACTTTGACCCATGCTGCGTGAGTCTGCGCGTGTGCACGTTTATGTGTGCACGTGTATGTGTGTGTGCACGTGTGTGTGTGCACGTGTATGTGTGTGTGCACGTGTGTGTGTGCATGTGTATGTGTGTGTACACGTGCGCGGGGAGCGGTGGTGCAGTGGTTAGCACGCTGTGTCACGAACCCCCCCCCCCTCCCCCCCGTGACCCGAGTTAGATTTCTGCTCACGACTGATACCAGTCACGGTGTCCATTGCATTCTCTTCCTCTAATATCCTTTTTGCAGGGCCTCTCCTAGGTTGACTCGGCCATAAATTAGTACCTTGCGCGGTGTGATATTATCTGCACTGGGAATACAAAGGTGGCCAGTTGTGGTGCTGGCCATCCACCCCATCGTGTGCCGTATCGGCCTTTATAGGTGCTCGCTAACAGCACTTGCCCAAACAGCATGTTAATGCTATACGGGGATCTTTGTCTTTGGTGTTGAGCAACCACGCCTTCTTGTCTGCCGTGCCCGCCTACATAGGTGCAACTGGCAAACAGCACTTGCCCCAAGAAGTCTGTTCGAGGCTATACGGGGGATCTTTGTCTTTGTGCGCGCGCGCGTGTCTCAATCTGGAAGGCCTCCGCGCTGAATGGGGCATCATTACGAGGGATATGTTTGTCACAAAAAGGGTGAAGCGTGGAAGAGAAAGGGAAAAGTGAAGAAAACACAAAAAGGAGGAAATGACTATAGAAATTGTGGAAGAAAGGAAAAAATGTATGACAAAGGGGCCTTTAAAACTGTAATGCACGGGAACAATTTTCAGAGAAGGTCCGTGACCTTATTTGAAAGAAAAAAAACTAAGTTTGTCGAACGAAGTTAGATGCCGCACATTGTCCATCACACTTCAGTGGTGCCGGCCACAAATCTCAGGTTTAAACATTTGTTTGACTGGTGTGTCTGTTGTTTGTCTCCGTGCGATGTGTATAAATACTGCGATGCTTTGATTTACGCATGAAAGCCTCAAGTCTGCCCCCCCCCCAAGAGCATCTTCATTCGTGGATGTTTTGCCAACGTCTCTATGACCTGAACATTAAAATTCACCTCCCGGCATCTGAAAACAATCAAATGTTGTGCAAATAGGAATCAACGAAGATAAATTATTTTTTTTTGTCGAAAAACGTAATTTCCTCCCATGACAGAGACGAACGTTGAGGTCATTCCTTCACGGTTTCAGCTCCCGGTGTCTGAAATTATCGTCCTCTTGAACTCTGCATGGTGGAGAATCTGCTGCTGAGGCTGCTGCTGCTGCGGTTGTCCAAGTCGAGGCTTCAAGACTCCAATTTTTTTTTATTTATCTCACGTGCACAGAGCTACTTAAAACGTTTACCGTTGTGAAGCATCTGGAGACGGCGGTTGCAATGAGACTATGAATAAATGCTAATTGCATTTCATGCGGAGTGGTAATCGCGCGCGGATTTTTTTGTGGTTGCGTTGCACAACCCACCGATGCGTTTTCAGGGTCGTACTCCGCATTGTTCGTGCCACTATCTGACATTTCACTGCACGTGCCGTCGATCGTAATGATAAATCAAATCCAATATATATGCAACACCTGCAATTCCCATAAAGGTCCTCTGGCATTGTGAAAGGATTTTTTTTGCGTGTTTGTTGCTAAGCGGGGTGTGTGCGTAAGGGACTCTCATACACCTGCTACTGGGTGTAGTCCAAGCGGAGAAGCGTCGGGCTTCCAATCAGCGTGTTGAAGCACAGGGCAAAGCAGATTGAGACGTGGGGTAGGAAATTCCCGTTGAGTTCAATTGTAGCTTTTTGCCAATTGGCTAGTTTGGCGACAATTTGCATAGGGTGTTGGTTTGCACGTTTGTACGTTGAACTTATTTCGCATCGTACGTAGCCAACCGTGATGAACGGAGGTGCGGGGGAAGGACAGCAAACTGAAATATTTTCAAACAAATCAGTTCTAAACAAATGAGTTTTCATTTTTCGATGTAAAGCTTTCGTGACTGCAGGGATTCATCTTTATAATAAAATAATACAAATAAAACATAATAAAAAAAAGTTGTATTTTTTATTATTTTATTTTTTCCCTTCTACGTGACTTTACCGAAAGAACCAAGAAGAGAAAAATGAGTTTTCAAATTAGATTTAGGAGTGCACAGCTGCAGTGGCTTCTCAATATCGGAAGCAGGAGCGTTCCAGACGGCCGCAGAAGCGCACCTGAAAGTGCGGCCCAGGCGGTGACCGCCGTCTTTTGCCCCGTAGCTAGCTGCGAGGATGAGTTCGCGTGCTGCTGCTTGCTCCTTGACAAGATCAGCAAAGGCGTTTTGTGGTGGGGCGAGTCGGTGACGGACGCTGCGTGACGTGAGGGCGTGGGCGTTGTTTAGAGAATGCGATGTCACCGTGGCAGGAACGTCACTCAAACAAAGTGCGCCGGGTTTGACTCAAACTGAACTCAACTTTTTGGTTTTACTTTTGCCGGGTGAGGCCCACTGAACTACATAGCTCGCTTGCCACAGTGACCTGGCCGCAAAACGATGGCTCCAACGCGGTGGCTTAGCTCGTGGACATTTACAGCAGCCCAATACTCTGAACGCACGTTGTTGTTTTTCTGAATGTGGCAGGGGGGAAAAGCAGAGGACCCGGAGAAAAATCCACGCGACCACAGGGGGAAACATGCAAAGTTCCAAATATACAGCAGGCATCAGGGTCAGGATGGAACCCACGACCTCCTGTATACCAGGGGAAGTAGTTAACATCTCGCTGAGATGTTATAATAAAGCTGGGGTGTAATCGGATTACTTCGGTAATCGTTGACTCCATCTATTGCCAGTTCGATTACTCGACTAATTGGATAATACGGAAATCGTCGGGAACAAAAAAGTCTCCTATCTCTTCG
This sequence comes from Lampetra planeri, assembly GCF_965212315.1. NCBI lineage: Eukaryota > Metazoa > Chordata > Hyperoartia > Petromyzontiformes > Petromyzontidae > Lampetra > Lampetra planeri. The sequence continues at coordinate 7,864,768 of NC_136134.1, forward strand.
TGCATGTGACGCTGGATGGGAGATGATGGGCGGAGCTTGGTGATGTCATCAGGATCATCATCATCATCACCAGCCGGGCGTGGCTTGCAGGAGTGCCCTGCCATTTGTAAAGGGGACCTGGGTAGTGACTGCTAAACACGTAGTGGTTTCTATATTTTTAGTCATTAGTTTACGAATAGTTCGACATTATTGTGTTCATATTCTTGGGATTTTTTGGTAAAGTCACGTAGGTAAAAAATCAAAATTAATAAAAATAAAATGAAATAATATAATATCTTATATAAAATAATTTATTTTATTACTTTACCGAAAAAAACCCAAGAATATGAATCATCGCAGTCACGAAAGCTTCAAATCTAGAATTACTGTGTTCATTGCTGTGCGCAGATGCATATTGGGCGACGCTCATCTCCATTGTCAGCCTTGAGCCTGTGGTGGAAATTCCACATTCCCTTGACGGACCACCACCGGTTGGCCACTTCCAAAGTGGTGCCCCAAATTGGCTTGGCGGTGGACTGACTTTACCCAACCGAGGGTGGTGATGATGATGATGATGGGCTGAGTTGACTCCCGAGGAATAGAGTAGACAAACGATGAGTGGCTCTCAAACGTCAATATTTTGAGCACATCGGTGAGCGTAATATTTTGAATAGTTCCACATGCTTTTGTTTACGCATCTGTCAAATGTCAAATAATACGAACGCCCACATTTCAGCAGAGAAGATTTACAAAATATTAAGCTGGCCGATGTCAAAAAACTGTAAATAGTCGTGCAAATGTGTTATTTCATTTTTATCTACAAATTTATTCAATGGTGCTCACAGTTTACAGTAAACTGGATACGTGTTTACTGTAAATAGCTTATTTACAGTTGTTTTCAGCGGTTGGGGAGTTAAACCATTCTTTATTAGCATCTGCCTTGGGGTTTTTGAAAATTAAATCCATTTAAATTGACCACACACAGACACACATACGGCTCACTGGCGATTTTTTTTCACGCGCTCGCATTTGCGTCCCTCCACTGATTTCAAAATAAAAAAAAATCCGGCCGTCGTTGAACAAAGTCGCATTTTTATTTTGGCAATCTACAGCGCCGAGTGTGCAGCGCTTAGATGCGAAAACACGGGGAGAGGGGGGGTAGAAGTAATGTTATTGGACGAAATAACAGCGATGATTTCTCTCTGTGGGCCACGTCCTTTCTCAAACATATCGGCGTTCATAGCCTTCCTTTACATTCAGCTTTGTCCATGTTTACTCAAGAACCTTGCATTAGATCATTCTCTCAGTCGCATCCAATCATTCACATGGGCTGGCGAACCTTAAACTCACCTATTCCCCCCACCTTGATGTTTTAACATTCATTTCCCCCTACTCAGAACATGATATTTAAGGTTCTTGTTTTCTTGAAACATGTCCAAAAATGTAACCCTGCCTTTCTCGTCATTATTTCTTGTCTGGCCATGAAATGTTGAACATTCTTCTTAAAAAAAAAACACAATTCTGGTGCTTCCAGTTTGTATTTGCAGTTTTGCTTTGTAAAAAAACAAATCTCATCAAATAAGTAAAGTCTCCTGTTAAAGGTAAGTCTGCAGGTCTAACGTCCCTTTGACAGGAATCATTATTCTCGTGATAATGGCTACATTTTGTGTGGTGTATATTTATATTCTTAGGTTTTTTCGGTAAAGTCACGTAGGTAAAAAAATAAAATTAAAATTTATAAAAATAAAATAAAAATAAAAATCACGACGTTTCAGAGGCAACACAAGCTTCCGTCTTCAGGTGAAACCGTCACAGCCCGACAGCTGTATCAAGTAAATGAGAGATTACAAAAGATACCACTCCGTATATATAATGGTTGAGGGGGGAAGGGCCAGGAACGGCACACTTTTTATTAATATGGTAAGGTAAGGCTTAAGACTAAGAATAATTTTAATTTTAATGTTTTACCTACGTGACTTTACCGAAAAAAACTAAGAATATGAATCCTTGCAGTCACGAAAGCTTCACATCTAGAAGTGTATATTTATATCACGTATTCTGTAATGGAACGTCATTGCATTGTGTTTCTGCCCAAATTATTATTCTCTAATTTATCAACTGCTGTTGGTGGAAGGGCCTCCACTGGGGAGAGCCATTCGAGGGGTAGTTGATTCTTTTTTAATCCTTTATATTAAGTTCACTTGCTTGCTTGCGCGATTACGACCGTGCAAATCTTTCGGTCGTTTTTTAACCCACTTCCCGTGATCCAATCGAGCTGACATTTTGCACACAGACTCGTTGTGCGTTACAATTTATTTTCGTGAAAAAAAATTCCCAAAATGTTACACTTTTTAGGAAAAAATAAATTATATTTAATTACCAATTGCTTAATGGTGGCAGGCAATCATCTGACCCATAGGTGGCAGCCATCTCAAGCCATAGGACGAGAGGACTCTAGCCGCCACGCATACAAAGGATTTATAGTGAAAAACTTTGTTTTTACGGGTTAATTTTTTAGCCTTCCGCCATAGCCGGACGTTTCGGTGGAGGTGGGAGTAGCCGCTCTTTACCCCATCGCACGCAGCTAGGCGATTGACTCACTGTGCTGTGCGCACATTCGTACTGCTGGGTGGACAGAAGCACCAATAAACCATTGTTGCAACTGCCACCCCGGAAGATCGAACTAAACGTGGAAACCGCTGCGGTGTGAGTCCAGTTTAGTGACCATTACAGCCACCGCAACGTTATATAAAGCAACCCAATGTCTGTGGTGATGGGTTTAAGTTTTGGTCAATTAAAGATCAAGATTAAATCCAATCTAATTCGGAATTCAAAACAATCATCGGCGTCGCGGCGGAGAATGAGAATAACAAAAATAAACAAGCAGGCAAATGTCCCTTTCACATGTTCGTCTCTCCACACACGTGCTTTTTCAGTGTTTTCTTACACAATCCATTAGCCAGCCGCAATGCCTTCTGGGAGTCCATACTTTCAGCAGCATTTCTTCAAGACAAGCAAACGCCGGGCGGATTTCGACGCACGGGTGTCCGATCGGTGGTCGGGCTGTCACGGAATTGATTCGCAGCCCCGGATCATGACATTTCATCACGTCCCTGGGACGATTCCATCATTACGTGGCTGATTCATGGGTTTCTGGCAGACCGGTGTGTTTTTGTGTATGCTTTTGAGTCGTCACCCACGTAATGTGTGCGGCATTATCGCCTGTAAACTCTTGTTTTCGTATACACGGGCAACAAGTGAAACAACAAAAAAGTTACTCGAAGCAAAAACATCGCAAAGTAGAACAAATCTCGTGAAAAAATTCGGGGCCTTGGTGCTCAGTGGCATTTTCCTTAAGAGAAAAAAAAGTCGAACAAAGTTAATTAATCACATCGTTACCTTTGTCGTGAGTTTTAACAAAACAACCAACCAGTTTAAGCAAAGAAGAGATTTGCACTTCAAAAAAATAAATGATTTAGTAGTTCTGCTCGAGTGAATGATGACCACGACGATCAGACATGCCAAGCCAACCCCCCAAGTCCTTTCACACGTGGACAACAACAACAAAAAAACAACCCCAATATTGACACAGAGGGGGGGCTCACAGCACCACCACCACCGCCCCTCACACACTTTGAGAGGCACTGTAATCCCAATTAGGGAGGGTTAATAGACAATAAGACGACAGGCAACGATTCATTTGGACTCGTCTGCCAGAGAGACAGGGAGACTGCCCCAGTCGGAGATGACCTGTGTTCCTCCCAAACCCCCGCTGAGTTTAATACCCCCCCCCTTCTTTCTCCCATCCGTGCTTGTTTTGCATCGCCGCATGGGTCTCACTTGCTGCGAAGAAAGGGAGCGCAAGGTCTACGGAGCCCTCGGTCCCATTGTCGAAGGCTCATCCGCGCAAACTCAGAACTCGTATTTGCGTGCTTGCGCGCGCGTGTGTGTGTGTGCGCGTGTGTGTGCGCGTTTGTGTGTGTGTGCGTGTTTGTGTGTGTGTGCGCGTGTGTGTGTGTGTGCGCGTGTGTGTGCGCGTGTGTGTGTGTGTGCGCGTGTTTGTGGGTGTGTGTGCGCGCGTGTGTGTGTGTGCGCGTGTGTGTGCGCGTGTGTGTGTGCGCGCGTGTGTGCGCGTTTGTGTGTGTGTGCGTGTTTGTGTGTGTGTGCGCGCGTGTGTGTGTGTGCGCGTGTGTGTGCGCGTGTGTGTGTGTGTGCGTGTTTGTGGGTGTGTGTGTGTGTGCGCGCGTGTGTGTGTGTGCGCGTGTGTGTGCGCGTGTGTGTGTGTGCGCGTGTTTGTGGGTGTGTGTGTGTGCGCGCGTGTGTGTGTGCGCGCGTGTGTGTGTGTGCGCGTGTGTGTGCGCGTGTGTGTGTGTGCGCGTGTTTGTGGGTGTGTGTGTGTGTGTGTGCGTGGGGAGCGGTAGCGCGCTGCGCTATGAACCCGGCAACACGAGTTCGATTCCCGCTCACGGCCAACACCAGTGACGATTATCTCAACCGGTCCCGGGCCTCCCCTAGGTCGACTCAGCCTCAAATGAGTACCTGGTGCGGTGTGTAAACATCGCCACTAGAGAGACAAAGGCGGTCGGGCGTGGTGCTGGCCACCCACCCCCTCGTGTACCGTTTGTGTGTGTGTGTTGTTTGTGTGTGTGTGTTGTTTGTGTGTGTGTGTATGTGTGTGTATGTGTGTGTGCGTTGTGCGCGTGTTTGTGTGTGTGTGTGCGCGCGTGTTTGTGTGTGTGTGTTTGTGGGTGTGTGTGTGCGCGTGTTTGTGGGTGTGTGTGTGCGCGTGTGTGTGCGCGTGTGTGTGCGCGTGTGTGTGCGCGTGTTTGTGGGTGTGTGTGTGTGTGTGCGCGCGTGTTTGTGTGTGTGTGTGTTTGTGGGTGGGTGTTTGTGTGTGTGGTGTAGCGGTTCGCGCGCTGCGCTATGATGAACCTGGCAACCCGGGTTCGATTCCCGCTCACGGCCAACACCAGTGACGATTATCTGAACCGGTCCCGGGCCTCCCCTAGGTTGACTCAGCCATCAAATGAGTACCTGGTGCGCTGTGTAAATATCGCCGCTAGGGAGACAAAGGCGGCCGGGCGTGGTTGTTGGCCACCCACCCCTCGTGTGCCGTGCCGGCCTTCATAGATGCTCGCTGACAGCACTTGCCTCTACAGTCTGTTAAGGCTAAATGGGGGATCTTTATCTTTGTCTTTGCGTGCGTGCGTGCGCGCGTGCGCGTGTGTGCGTGCGCGTGTGTGCGTGCGCGTGCGTGTGTGGGGAGCGGTGGTGTCGCTGTTAGCACACTACGCCACAAACCCGGTGACCCGGGTTCGATTCCCGCTCACGACCAACACCGGTGACGATTGTCTGAACCAGCCCTGGGCCTCCCCTAGGTCTACTCAACCTCAAATGAGTGCCTGGTGCGCTGTGCCAACATCGCCACTGGGGAGACAAAGGTGGTCGGGCGTGGTGCTGGCCACCCACCCCCTCGTGTACCGTTCCGGCCTTCATAGGTGCTCGATAACAGCACTTGCCCCAACAGTCTGTTCAGACTATACGGGGGATCTTTGTTTTGTGTGTGTGCGCGCATGCGCGTGGTGGTGTTTGTGGTGCCTTGTACGAGCAGCAGAAGTGAGAGGGTCTCGTTTCCGTCATGACGATCACACCCAGCAGACAAGTGGGAGTGGGTGACGATGACGTTCTTTGTCTGCGGCGATAAAAGATAAGCGTGGCGAGTGCCCTCGGGTCGCACTTTCAGTGTTTAGACTTTACAGCTCTCCAGTAGAATAAGTCCCCACCCCTGCCCCGCTATTAACATTATGCTTTTAGACGAATTTACCAAATACGTTACATATATAGTAAATGCGTTTATTGAAAATGTAGTAATCTGCTCGTTTTATTCGGCTGGTGCTTTGGTTGGCACTGGGCAAAAATGTGGCCATTTACAGGTTGAACAGAGCAATGCATTATCGACATTTTAGAACGGTTCGTGGAATAAATATCAGAGAACTACATCTGAGAACCCTGCCTTAGAGCTCAACGCATTCGTCTGTGCGCCACTGCCATCGCCGCAGCACAAAATAATCTGCAAAAAATTAACCCGTAAAAACAAAGTTTTTCACTATAAATCCTTTATATGCGTGGCGGCTAGAGTCCTCTCGTCCTCTGGCTTGAGATGGCTGCCACCTATGGGTCATATGATTGCCTGCCACCATTAAGCAATTGGTAATTTAATATAATTTATTTTTCCTTAAAAGTGTAAAATTTTGGAGAAAAACATTTCACGAAAATAAATTGTCACGCACAACGAGTCTGTGTGCAAAATGTTAGCTCGATTGGATCACAGGAAGTGGGTTAAAAAACAACCGAAAGATTTGCACGGTCGTAAGCGCACAAGCAAGCAAGCAAGTGCACTTAATATAAAGGATTTAAAAATATCGCTGTTCGTCCCGACTGGACATCTGTGATAAAGAGCTTCACAGCTCATCGGATTTCTCCAGGATAAGTAAAGTTTTCTGATTTTTAAAATCATGATTTAAAGTCGCTGTGTGGTCGCTGAGAGGAGTAACCCCACCAGAAAGCACGTGTTGGTATTGGGCAGTCATCGGTGATAATAAGCCTTGACCCTTTGCACTTTCACCGCTTATGCAGGTTTGGAGTTCTTAATTCATCCACTCCATGGAGGAAATATTTTCACCTTTCATAGGTGAAGACGGCTCAATTGGCTGAGACCATGAATTCACTCCACCTTTAAAAGCCCAAATTCGAACCCAGTGTATGGGTAGTGTCAGTGCATTATTCTGTCACCACTGGGCCACACACATCCACTTCAACATTGTCCACATTAAAATTAAGTCGAAAAAACCCCCCCTAAATAAATAGTGTTTTGAAAATATTGACGTCTGATTTATATCTGTGTTTAATAGTATACATGAAGTTTTATAGATGTTTGTTGAATATTTATACCATTATAACTAAATATCTCTGTAAGTGTCTGTTTATACATACACACGCGCACGAATTTCACGTACCATTGGGGAGTGTGGTGATGTCGTGGATGGGGAGCATTGCAACTACGATCCCAGCAACATGGGTAAACACACATGTGGTGGTGAGACGTTAACTACCTCGCCTGATATGCAGGAGGTCGTGGGATCGACCCCGACCCTTGGAGTCTGCATGTCTCTCTCCCCGTGGTCGCGTGGATTTTTCTCCGGGTCCTCCGGTTTTCCCCTCCACACTTAGAAACATGCGCTTTGGAGTTTTTAGCTACTGTACATGTGCACATGATAAGCCACTTCGTTGAGCTATTGTTTGTGACCAGGTCGCTTCTGAAAAACAGCTATATAACTCAGTGGGCCTTACCTCGTAAAATAAAGAATAGTAAATAGTTGAGAAATCCTGTCTGCGAGCGACATTAATGGCAAGCAATATCCGGACCTTGGCTGTCTTCTAGTTCTGCTCGGCTTAAATTTACAACTGATGAGTCGTGTGATGAAATTGTTGCACTGTAGGGACAGAGATCGCCAGGCATGCATTGGTGACCGCGTGCTTGTTTTGGCCATACTTCACCACGCTGGTCAATGTTGGTTGGTGAAAGGAGGGGAAAGGGCAGAACTGATTTAGATATCGCTGTCCGCTTTAATATAAAAATACAAATGCAATACACCACTTGAAAAAGGGTCTCCCCACGTCGTGCCGGTCATGAAGGTTTTTTGACCATACTTCACCACGCTGGTCAATGTCGATTGTCTTCAATTGGGATGGGCTAGGAACTGATTTGGATATCACTCGTTACTCACGTTAGCCATGGCCAGGAATAAAAACTCGGGGGTTGCCCGGTTCGTAGCGCAACGCGGTGACCACAGCAACCCAGCACCACTGCTGCACGTCCAATTGCATGGTAAAAAGTAAATATATCTGAATCAATCAGAATATTTATTTATAGTGGAGAAATCCGACGAGCCGTGAAGCTCTTTTTCACGGATGTGCAGTTGGGGCGGGGCAGAACGTTACAACAACAAACTATGCAAAATAAAAACACGATAGGAGTGAAAAATATCAGACGCGTGAGATCGTATAAGCTTCAAGCTGACATGTAAACACGCTTGTAAACAACAATCGGCTTGTTGACAGCAGGAAAAGAAGCGGGGGGGGGGATGGGGTGTGTGTAGGTGGGAGGGGTGGAGGAAAAGAGAAAGCCCCCTATTGCGTCATTATCATCGTCGTCGTCGCCTGTCCCGCCGCTGGTGTCTTCAATGGGTGTGAGTGAGTGTGTGAGTGACTGAGTGTGTGAGTGAGTGTGTGTGAGTGAGTGTGTGAGTGAGGGAGTGAGTTAGTGAGTGTTTGAGTGAGTGTGTGTGAGTTTGTGTGAGCGTGTGAGTGAGTGAGTGTGTGAGTGAGTGTGTGAGTGAGTGTGTGAGTGAGTGTGTGAGTGTGTGAGTGAGTGAGTGTGTGAGTGAGTGAGTGTGTATGTGTGAGTGTGTGAGTGAGTGTGTGAGTGAGTGAGTGTGTGAGTGAGTGTGTGTGTGAGTGTGTGAGTGAGTGTGTGTGTGTGAGTGAGTGTGTGAGTGAGTGTGTGTGTGAGTGAGTGAATGTGTGAGTGAATGAGTGAGTGAGTGTGTGAGTGAGTGAGTGAGTGTGTGAGTGAGTGTGTGATTGAGTGTATAAGTGAGTGAGTGTGTGAGTGTGTGAGTGAGTGTGTGAGTGAGTGTGTGAGTGAGTGAGTGAGTGTGTGAGTGAGTGTGTGTGTGAGTGAGTGTGTGAGTGTGTGTGTGAGTGGGTGAGTGAGTGTGTGAGTGAGTGTGTGAGTGAGTGTGTGTGTGAGTGTGTGAGTGTGTGAGTGAGCGTGTGAGTGAGTGAGTGTGTGAGTGAGTTAGTGAGTGTGTGTGTGAGTGTGTGTGGGAGTGAGTGAGTGAGTGTGTGAGTGAGTATGTGAGTGAGTGAGTTTGTGAGTGAGTGTGTGTGTGAGTGAGTGTGTGAGTGAGTGAGCGTGTGAGTGAGTGAGTGTGTGAGTGAGTGTGAGTGTGTGTGGGAGTGAGTGTGTGAGTGAGTGTATAAGTGAGTGAGTGAGTGTGTGAGTGAGTGTGTGAGTGACTGACTGAGTGAGTGTGTGAGTGAGTGTATGAGTGAGTGTATGAGTGAGTGACTGAGTGAGTGTATGTGTGAGTGAGTGTGTGTGTGAGTGAGTGAGTGTGTGTGTGAGTGAGTGAATGTGTGAGTGAATGAGTGAGTGTGTGAGTGAGTGTGTGAGTGTGTGAGTGAGTGTGTGATTGAGTGTATAAGTGAGTGAGTGTGTGAGTGTGTGAGTGAGTGTGTGAGTGAGTGTGTGAGTGAGTGAGTGAGTGTGTGAGTGAGTGAGTGAGTGTGTGAGTGAGTGTGTGTGTGAGTGAGTGTGTGAGTGTGTGTGTGAGTGGGTGAGTGAGTGAGTGAGTGTGTGAGTGAGTGTATGAGTGAGTGAGTGTATGAGTGAGTGTGTGTGTGTGAGTGAGTGTATGAGTGTGTGAGTGAGTGTGTGAGTGAGTGAGTGTGTGTGAGTGAGTGAGTGTGAGTGAGTGAGTGTGTGTGAGTGAGTGAGTGTATGTATAAGTGAGTGTGTGAGTGTATGTATGAGTGAGTGTATGAGTGTGTGAGTGAGTGAGTGTATGAGTGAATGTGTGAGTGTGTGACTGAGTGAGTGAGTGACTGAGTGTGTGAGTGAGTGTATGAGTGAGTGACTGTGTGAGTGAGTGTGTGAGTGAGTGTATGAGTGAGTGTGTGGGTGACTGACTGAGTGGCTGACTGAGTGCGTGAGCGCAGTGGAGCTGGAGACAAAGAACTGACCGGCGGACGCAGACCACAGTTCGGGGTGGGGGGTGAGGGGTGCGTACGCACTAACGCGGCGCCGCGGTAGCCACACAGAGAAAGAGAGACGCGAGGAGGCCGCAGCGGGTGGTGGTGGTGGTGGTGGGGGGGGGGCCAGTCTCACCGGAGGAGACGACGGGATGAGTCACGGTGCTGAACCCATGCGGGGCTCGTGTCGCCCCGAGCGATGAACATCGTTGACCCTTTGATCTCCTTTCACTCGGCAAAATCGATTGCAACACTCTTAACCCCCCCCCCCTAAGAAACTAAAATCAATGTCCCCCTCCCTGTCTCATTGGCCCCCTCCCGCTTTACGCATTCCAATAGCGGCACAGCGGACACTCTCATTGGGGCACACCCTCCCAACTTTTATTAACTTTTTAAAAAAAAAATTCTGTATTTGTATTAGGTACAATAAGAGAGAGAGATGAGATTTGTGCCCCCCCCCCCCAGACCAACATTTTCTAAAAGCTGTTATTTTTTAACCGGTGGTCTTTTTGTTGCCCTTTCATTTGATTTGAAGTGGGGTTGGCACTGGATTTCCACGGCTGACTTTCTATTTGAAAAGTGAGCGAAGTTAAGTTGCAGTTCAGTGGGTGTTTATTTCCCCACTCCGCCCCCCCCCTACCTCGCCGCATGATAAAAGTGTTTGTGTGTTTGTTTTTCCACGCCAGCTATTAACAGAGCGTGTGTCCATTATCCCAGAGCTGCGAGGGCCACTTGCCAGGCTTATAATGATAATAAAAACAAACGGCCATCAATTGGATTGCCCATAACCTGTCCGTGATTGTTTTAGGATGCTGTCTGCAACTTCAGAGAAGGGGCCACATGTTGAACTGATGTGGCTGCTACTTAACGAAGACAAAACAGACCATTCATTAATTCGTTAACCTTTTTACATACAGCCATGTGAAACCATTTGAGATGAAAGCGAAATATGGTTCATGTATACGCGCGTGTGTGTGTGCATATTTGTGAGATTAGTTAAATGTGCAGGGGCCGGGTAAATCGCTGCACTTATTCGCCACAATATTGATGAAAGTTGCGACTGGGCAGGATGTGTCACGAGAAGTGATGATGAACGATGGTAAAGGATAATAATGGAGTAGCAGCCAAGGGATGGAACGCTTGCTTGAGAGGACATCCACCGGTCGTTGCACACACAATGCCACGTGCAGGTGGATGATTGAAATATCGCAGTTTGGCGAGGTGGCGGTGGATTGGGTAGGCCTTCAAAGAGCAGCGGATTGGCTGCTGATGATGGCGATGTGTGTGTACAAGGAGGCAAAAATATATTCCTTGAAGATGCTAGCAGTTGCAAAATTGTATCCCCATTGTATGAGTTACTCACACTGACACGAAAAAACAATCCTGCTCAAATTCGTTTAAGTAAATGACACAATACGTTATTTAGTTATGAAGGTAAGCGAATAACCCTTACCGAGCACTACAGCGTTGCATTCTGGGCAATGATTAAACCAAATATTTATATATATATAAAAAATGTTACCCCAGGATTCTCCACAACAGTACTAAGTGAGGGTTTTCAAAAGTCAAAGAGCAGCCCTGCCAATCCACTTATCACTCCGCTGATGGCAGAAGGGCCTCCTATAAAGCTCTCCGTAGAGAGTAGTTGGCCTACTCTTCCACGCTAGGCAGCGCGTCTTGGAAGAGATCGGAGTACCCGATGACCTGCGGAACAAAATAGGGCCCCGCGACATCATTCCACACGGCTCGTGGTCACGCAGAGGCCTACCACGAATAAACGGTCCGCAAACGCCTTTGTGGCATTTGCGATGAGTCATAGTGGCGAGATGTTAACTACCTCGTCTGGTATGCAGGAGGTCCTGGGTTCCATCTCGACCCTGCCGCCTGCTGTATATTTGGAGTTTGCGTGTCTCTCTCTACGTGGTCGCGTGTATTTTTCTCCAGGTCCTCCGGTTTTCCCTCCCACATTAAGAAACGTGCGTTTAGAATATTTGGCTGCTCTAAATTTCAACATGATCAGCCACTTCGTTGAACAATCATTTTTTGGCAGGTCGCTTCTGAAAAAGAGCTTTTTACCTCGGTGGGCCTTACTTGGTCAAATAAATATAGTTTTAGCTTAAAAAATCAAGTAAATCAAGTATTTTTTTGTCGCACTAATCGGGTACTAGAGGGGGGGAGGGTTCATGACCTGGCAACACCGTGTTTATAATTTGAGCACACTCGGTCACCGGTAAAGGAAAACCCTAATTATTGCCCGTGGTATCGTATGTTTAATGTGTGACCCACCAAATGCATTTGAAATCCCTATCGGACGAGAAAGAGTCTTCATTTATTTACATTCCCTGATTTTGAGCGTTGACAATAAAACAAAGAAAAACGGCAAAGTCCGTTTGTTATTTATTTGTTGAAATGGATGCACCGTACTGCCCACACATCGAGAGAGAGAGGACCATCGCACAAGATGTACAGCTGTACATTGACACCAGGAAGACGCAGAGGCTTTCAAATCTAAAGCGACAAATGACTCACGGGTTGGTCGTATGGACCCATGGGAGAAGCGTTTAGCACGTCCGGTGTGTTTAACAAATGCTGCAAGTTTACCGACAACTTGAAGTTCAATAGATGATGTATGTATATTGAACTTCTCTCGCTACGTCGTAGCCAACCGTGCTGATCGGAGTTACACAGCGCACGAGTAAACAACATTATTATTTATCGTCAGTTGAACGTAAGCAACACGTGTTTCAACACATTTATCAATATAAAGCTCAAGACGGAATTTACATTTTAGAAGGATTGGAAGCTCAAAACAACCTAAAGTGTTTACACCATTGGAACCTCATCTGCCAGTAAAAATATGATAATTGGTTTTTTACCCTTCTATCTAGCAACAAAACTGACACTAGGCTCTAAGGAAAGCTGTCTGGTGTGGACCAATCAACTTCAAGGACAGTGCATACATTATCATAGTTATGTTTTTTGTTTGCATTATGACTGCAGGTATTGTGGTCTATGCAAACATGACTCCTTGTAAAAAAAAGGTGTCAGTTTTGTTGCCAGATAGAAGGGTAAAAAAACTATTATCACCCTAAAGTGTTTTTAACGAGGTTCTTAGAACTACACACTTGGAGGAAATATGAAAGCGAGAGTAAACAATTACATGAACAAATAATAAATTATATGAACGTATTGGCGCTACACCGGTGCAGCATAACACACCGGTCCTCGAAAAACAGCCTGGAATGAAATGTGGAACTGACATTCATCTTCCGACTTCTTCGACATCACGAGAACTGTTTTTGACGCACCACTCCGCAGTAATTTCTGACCGAGGGTTGCGAATCGCGTGAAAATAATTAATAATTGCCCCAAAATTTGTAGCTTTTTTTTTGTTATAACAGGCACCGGCGTACCGCCAATACACAACAACAAAAAATCACCGCCATGCTTCGTCAACCAATTTGCAACGAAAAGCGTGTGATGTTACGGGGGTGGTAACAAACACAGATCTTAACTCAGCAGCGGCGTTCGCTTTTTTTTGGTTTGTTAAGCAGCTGCGTAGAGGGCAGTGAGGAATGAGGACGCAATAAAGATTTGGTGCGTGGCACAGTCCTCGGACTAGGAGGGAGGGAAAGAGGAATGCGTCTGCGTAGTCGCTGGGGACTGCAGAGTGCCGCTGTAAATCACGATTTTCCCCAACCCCCCCCCCACCTGAAAAAATGTTCTTGGCTTTGTGGCGGCAACGGATGAAGAACACACACACACAAAAAACCGAGAGTGTGAGTGAGAGAGAGAGGAAGAAAGATGCAGACGTCGGATGGAAATGTTGTTGATTTTGTTGATTTATTTTTTTAAACTCCCGGAGTAAGTGAAAACGCGCGCGATGATCTTGGCACCTGGTTTCCGCCAATTTGGCACTGCACGTGTTTTAAGTGAAAATGTATGGGGAATTTGAAAGAGCTGCTTCTCAAACTGACTTTCAACTACGCCGATATATTTACCGTTCCGTAAGCGATACGCTCTTTTTCTTTTGTATGAGCATGAAAATGGTTTCGGGCAGTGTTTCATTTACTTGCAGTCTCACGGATTGGGGAGGCTTTCCATCCAGCAGTGGATTGACCATGGCTGCTGCTGCTACGTAAATTATGGTTCACAAATTACAGACGGTAATTTATGTAAATAGTTAAACAAATATGATTTTCAATTGTTTGTGTTTGTGTGTGTGCTGCGCTACGAACCTGGATACCCGAGTTCGATTCCTGCTCACGGTCAACACCAGTGACGATTATTTGAACCGGTCCTGGGCCTCCCCTAGGTCGACTCCGCCTTAAATGAGTACCTGGTGCGGTGTGTAGTAAACAGCGCCACTGGGGAGACAAAGACGGTCGAGCGTGGTGCTGGCCACCCACCCCTTCGTGTGCCGTGCCAGCCTTGCATAGGTGCTCGCTAACAGCACTTGCCCCAACAGTCTGTTCAGGCTATACGGGGGTGTTTGTCATTGTATGTAATGTATACAGACGTCGTGAGTGACTTAGCGAGTGATGGAATACGAGGGATGTTCTGGAAGCTCAAATATGGCACAAATATCGTCTAGAGTGTACTTATAACTAGACAAAATGTGAAAACCTAAAATTTTAAGGGAAATAAATGTGAATGTGTCTTAGACTGATGTCTGCGTTACACCGATAACCACGTGTTCCGTAGAGATTATTTAAATATCGCATTAAAACGATAAAATGCGATTATATATGACTCCAAGCAGAAAGTACAATATTTACATGATCTGCATTTATTTGCGTTCATAGTGAACAAAATATAATTCCAACGGCTGATGTATCGGTGCACATACTTAAGTGATGTACATATATTGCACGAGTGTCCGAGTGAGTGATATTAATTTAAATTATGTTCCGGAAGTTCTATAACACCGACGTCTTGTACAAACATCGGCAACGAAAAGTAACACAAACAAACGGGTAAAATATGGGCCTAAATAATCTGGGCCCTATACCTCTTTTAAACATTTAGTTTTTACACTTTGGCATATGCCGATTTTGTATCTGGAGGTTTTAGAATGGTTGGTTATTTTTTGATGTCATAGATTAAAAAAACATTTTCCTGGACATGTTTAGTAAGAGCGTGACCCTGAAGCCACAGGAACGGAGCTGAGGTCCCACTACCAGTGACACAAATAGAGCACCACTTGACTGGATCATCATAATAGAAACTGATCAACTTATTGGTGCCCATAATCAACGTTTTTGGGTTTAGATTGCGTTATTTATAAATGTGTCGTAACCCTCCACCACCCGACACGGCCAATCAGTAAAAAAGTGTCACGTTTGCAAAAGACAAATAGGTCACTGCTTTAGCCCACCGGTGTGTTGAAGCGTGAAACCACAACATTTACAAATATTTTTTTATTGGTGCCCCACTAATAATGCGTTTCAGGATAAATTATATAGACAAGCGACATTTTATTTTAAAGCCTATCCCACCAAAAGCTCGTTTCCCTTCTTCCAACTCTCCACGTACACTCTCCTCTGTAAGACATGGGCCATAGCCGTCGCTATTGAGAAGAACGTAAGACGGGAATCAGAACTCGGTCGGATATCTATTAATGGATCACCTTATAGATTTCAAGTGGCTTTTAATTCGAGTAAAAACTTCAATAGTTTTGCCTTTGTATAACAAGCATCGAAATGAGTATATATATAATCTTAGCAGGTTATCAGACTATACGTTTGACAATAATCATATATTAAATACATACCCATTTACAAAAAAAAGCACGTGCAAAAAGTGTTAAGTCACATCACGCGACTTTGGGTTTTGCACAATACACTCTCTCGCTTCGCTGCTCATTCCGATTAAAGCGCCGATATTATTTTTTTTACTTCACCGGTCACCTAGAAAGAAAGAAATAAGACCCACCAGCCACCACCGCCCCCCCTAAATCTTGCATTTACATTCATGGGCTGGCTGCACGCTGTACCGCGTGTAAATCCCTGGCTCCCTTTCAACCTCGGGGAGTGACCACGTGGAAAGAGAGAGAGAGTGGAGAGAAAGGGCCCCGCGGATTCCAATAATCCTTTATTGCTTTCAGTTTTCTTTCCCAGCGACGGGAATGCTGCGAGCCTACTGAGATTTTAATAACATGAGAAGATTTTTTTTTGTTCACCCTCCTCCTCCACTTCTTATTTTCTTTTAACATTTTTTTTCGCTCTTTCTCTGCAGGGCAGACGCACACAGCAAGGAGCTCCCCGTAATCTGAGCAGGGTTGAGGAAGGGAGGGGGCACTGGTGGTCAGCCCTCTTCTCCAAAAAGAGATTGTGCTGATAAGTCACAGTTGCTTAAGGTGGGGGGGGGGACGCTGGTTTAGGAGAGCTGTGGCAGGAGATAGGGTGGCGTGTTCACACAGTTGCTATGGCCACAGACTCACTCGGCAGACAGATTCTCTGTGTGATAAGCCAATTATCCAAATACGGGAGTGACAAGCCGGCTCCCTTAAAATGAATTAGGTTTCGGCTTTAATTACGTTGGCTTTTGGCTTGAGAGTAAATACCAAGGTGTGGGTTGTGTGGGGGTTGGGGACGCGGGCGGCGAGGGGACTACGGGGGGTTAGCTGAATGCATTGGCAGATTGCGGGCTGCTGATGATGACGGTGGCGGTGATTATTACCGGAAAGCGCCGCTGATGAGACGCGTTAGTGGCGGCTGATCTTCAAAAAACCAGCCAAGCCTCGATTATCTGGGATAATGGATGTGTGGGAACCACGAGTTCTATGAAGGCAAAACTCGTAGATACGAAGCAATGAAAGCGCCATTTTTGTTACCTACGAAGACAGGATGCAGGTGGAGACGTAAAATGTGTCCTCTTCTAGAATGCTTGATGCAGCAATCGTGCTGTGACGGTTCCACCTGAAGACGGAAGCTTGTGTTGCCTCCGAAACGTCGTGATTTTTATTTTATTCTTTATTTTACTTTTATTAATTTTAATTTTTTTCCTACGTGACTTTACCGAAAAAAAATTAAGAATAGAATGCTAATTTCGCTCAAATGCCTAAAAAAATAAAGATTGTTGTTTGAAGGAAAATAGTCACTGTGTGGCAAGTTAGGATCAGCTAATAATACAACCAGCGAACGCATACAAGGCACGAATGACCGTGGGATTTCATCGTTTATCTCGGATTTTATTATTACACGCTTTTTATTAACTCACTCTGTTGTTGTGTATCCTCAAATCTTCTAACTCAATTTTTACCCACTTCCCAATGTTGTATCGACTGCAAACTTGGTATACTTATGTCATAATGATGACAATACCATATTCTATCATAAAACATGAAAAAACATGTATTTTAAAACATTATTTTTTATCTGTTATGTTTCGGCTTGGCTCTAATTGTCCAAGCTCAACTCACGTTGCCTGTAAATCACCAATGTCCCCTTACGTTATGGCAAGCTTCGGGGCCACTTCCTGGAGTCGTGGAGTTCTTCCATTGCTAATACGGTACATTTCATTAAAGCGTGTTTTTTAAAACGCTTTTTTGTAAATATTACTTATTTTAATCTTGATTTGAAGCTTTCGGGACTGCAGGAATCCACACTCTTTGGTTCTTTCGGTAAAGTCACGTAGGTATAAAATAAAATAAATCATGACGTTTCGGGCCCAACACAAGCTTCCATCATCAGGTGGGAAAGCATGCTTTGTGTTGCGCCCGAAACGTCGTGATTTATTTTATTTTACACCTACGTGACTTTACCGAAATAACCAAAGGGTATTACTTATTTTATTTTTTTGCACGGAGTTTGGATTTTCGGCCCACTCGGTTTAACACGCCCGTGGCTAACCGAGAGTTGGCTGCCGCAGTGATATTGTTAAATAACGTCAGAGGATTTCAGGTGGAGGCACCATCATGGGAAATATGCCACCAGTGCCTCTCAAACATTGCCAAAGTGCAATTATATGACATGCACTGCACAAAGGCTAGACGGGCGGCCCTCTGTGATCTTACGTGCCTCAGTGTGAATAATAATAATAATCGTGATTTAAAGCCCTTTGTCAGACGGCTGCTGGATAATAATAATCAGTCACTTGGTGGTATGCGATGGTTAGCGCATATATGCAAACATTTAACCGTGGAATTTTTCTGCAAATGCAGTTACTGGTTTTTGTTCGTGATAACTTAAGCTACAGAGTATTGAGACTCGGTTGAAGCTTTCCTGAGTAAAGAACCACAAACAAAATCATAATAAAACAGTTCCGTGATTGGTAACATTTTGTAATTCGAGCTAATTTAAAAACGCGTCACTACATAACACGATTCGCTTGTTAAAACACTCAGTACTTAAAGTGAGCACATTTATAGACACACAACTCTTGTGAGCTACGTTGTCACAAGTGCGCAGGCAAGTGGACATTGCCTTGTAAAATAAGACAAAACATGTCAAATGATATTCGATTTAAAGCTTTCGTGACTGCATGGATTCATCTTCTTGGTTCTTTCGGTAAAGTCACGTAGAAGGGAAATAATAAAATAATAAAAATAAAAGACAGCGTCTGAATGACGCTGTGTTTTCGACAGCCCTGTTCTTCACCTGAGGACGGCTGCTTGCGTTGTGGCCGAAACGTCGTGAGAATTGTATTTTATTATGTTTTATTTTTATTATTTTATTATTTCCCTTCTACGTGACTTTACCGAAAGAACCAAGAAGATGTCAAATGAAATAATAAGTAGCCAAAACATTCCCATGCAGAACCCTCCTGGAAATAGTCCAAGGACTCAGGGAGACTTTCCTCAATGAATGGAATTGTAACAAATGCATTTTTTTCAAAACGTTCTACTTTCATACGCTATAATTACATTTCTTACAACAAAAAAATGCACATTTTGCTTCTGCCATTACCTACACACCGCCACGAACTACCCAGCATTTCACCGAGGACATTGTTATTTATTGATATGATCAATTCATCCGAGGCACTGGCGGCCGCGTAGGAGACATTATTCATACTGTGAGGAAGAGTGAATTTCAGGAATGTCATTAAGTTGACCGGTGTATATTTTCCCTTCCTTGCGACGACGCCACTTAGCCGTGGGGTGGGTGTGGGGATATACGGAGCGACTTTTATTTTTCGGGGTGGTTGGAATTTCAATAAAGCTGAAAAAGGCCACGTTTTTCTCACCAGTGGGGGCAACAGGCGCCACAATTGATGTCCTTTGGCCAGGCAGCAACAGCAGCTGCTGGAAATGCAGTCTACGTAAACAAGCAAGCGCATTCTGACTGCGGCTACATGGCACGGGAGACTGGGGCGACGAAGAAGTCAACAGGCAGTGGATTCGTTTAGCGACTTCACAGGATCACCAGCGTTCATGTTATGCAGTTCATAATTCACTATGTATTCTAGATTTGAAGCTTTCGTGACTGCAAGGAATCATATTCTTAGGTTTTTTTCGGTAAAGTCACTTAGGTAAAACATCAAAATGAATGAAAATAAAATAAAATAAAACAAAAATCATTTTTGAATGAAAATAAAATAAAATAAAACAAAAATCATTTTTGTTTTATTTTATTTTATTTTCATTAATTTTGATGTTTTACCTACGTGACTTTACCGAAAAAACCTAAGAATATATATTCACCATGTAACACGAGTTTTGTTCCTGGGTGGTAAGTGTTATTTTCTAATTACAGAAATTTCCCCACAAGCTTTGCTTTTGTGACCAGGACTTTACATGAAGGAATGACACAAATGCACACCGCGTTTTTTCATTGACGATAGGTACATTTCTAAATATCAATGTCCTGGTCACAAAAGTAAAGTTTGGGCGGAATAATAGCCATTTTCCGTACATTTGAGACATAAGCAATTAGGAAATAACACGTACTACCCAGGAACAAAAAAATAAATAAATGTGTTGCACAGTGTTATTAATGGAGTGGATTATTAACTTTGCTTTTGTGTCCTAGTCACAAAAGCAAAGTTTGTGGGGAATAACAATAGACATCTTCTGTACTTTTTAGGCATAAGCAATTGGAAAATAACACTTACTACCAAGAACAAAAAAATCAATATTTTGTTACAAAGTGATATAAATTTCCTATCTGTAATGATCACGATTGTTATTGTGTGTTAGGTGGCCAAGCGGCACGTTTGGCTACCGTAGCACGGTTAGTTGCGTATGGTGCGAAAGAAGTTCCACGTACGTACAGCACCGAGTGGCGAAAGTTTTTTCGCTCGCTTGGTACGGAGGAGGTCGTGGGTGTTCGATCCCGACCCTGACGCCTGCTGCTGTATATTTGGAGTGTGCGAGTTCTCCCCGTGGTCGTGTCGATTTTTCTCCGGGTCCTCCAGTGAGTTTTTCCCTCCACATTTAGAAACATGGGTTTGGCGTATTTGGCTGCTATGAATTTCCACGTGATAAGGCAACTCCGTTGGGCTACAATTCGTCACCAGGTCGCTTCTGAAAAAGAGTGATATAGTTCAGTGGAACTGAACTTGTAACATAGTTCGGCCTATTGTAGCATGGAGATTGAATACTTTCCGTCAACTGGACATGTGATGGACACTCTTTGCAGGACATTGGAGAATTGTGTGTCCCTTGCGTGAATAAATAGGGCGAGTGAACTGAAACAACAAAAGGAATTCTCGAATCGAATTGCTATACCCGAATTTGTGACAATTCGTTGAATCACTGCTGTGTTGGATATTTATACCACCGCGTTTTCGATGTATATGTGAATGTTTCATTCTTTCTGTAAAGTCACTTAGAAAATAAAATAAAATTATAAAATAATACGACGTTTCGATTGCAACACAAGCAACCATCATCAGGTAAGAATGAATGAGAAAAACAAACCTAGTAAACTTAGAAATATAATGCAATACAACACAAAGAGTCGGCCAAAACAACAGTCAACATCCCACGTGGTTGATTACGTTCTTCCAAAGATTGCTAAATTTGAGAGAGAGACAAAACACAGACACGGAGACACATAGACAGACACATGCAGACAGAAACACACACAAAGACACACAGAGAGAGACACACACCAAGACGAACAGATGAGTTTCATCCTCTTATGTGCACAGGTTTTCTTCACTTACTCATGTTGCCGTAAATGGAATTGGCCAAACTATCCCATATGCATAATATTTCTGGGAAAAAATATTCTTGGAGATGCAGTGAGATTTGCCTGGGGAAAGAATTATTACTTCAACTTTTCAGCTTCCTTACCAATGGTGCATGCAAACTGCACATTTTCTGTTCAAATGTTTGTACTTAACTAACAGTTTTATACTATTAAATAACAGAGCTACAACAGACGAATACAAAAAAATCCCACGTGTAAGTGTGTACGTTGAACTTCTTTCGCACCGTACGTAGCCAACCGCGCTAATCGGAGGTGCGGGGGAAGGACAACAAACTAAACACAAAAGCAGTTAAAAAGAAATAATTTTGCAATCTAGATGATTTAAAAGTGCATAGCTCCAGTGGATTCCTTATATCGGAAGGAAGAGCGTTCCAGACGGCCACAGAAGCGTCTTTGTTCAATAGCTGGCCAAAAGCCGCTGCGAGGATAGCCATTAACAGACTGTTGGGGCAAGTGCTGTTAGCGAGCACAATTTAAGGCAGGAAGGGCACACGAGCGGGGATGAATGACCGCGCCGTGCCACCTTTGTCTCCCCAGTACACACCTCTCCAGGTACTCATTCAAGGCCGAGTCCACCTCGCGGAAGCCCAGAAATCGTTCATACAATCGTCACCGATATTGGCCATGAGCGGGAATCGAACCCGGCGGCCCGAGTTCGCGTGCGGTGTGACGCTCGTCCATACACGACCGCTCTTCGCTCCACAACAGACAAAGGCAAAGATCCCCCGTAAAGCCTGAACATATTGTCGGGTCAAGTGCTGTTAGCGAGCACCTATGAAGGCCGGCAACACGAGGGAGTTGGTGGCCAAAAACCACGCCCGGCCGCCTTTGTCTCCCCAGTGGTGATGTTAACACGCACCACCAGGTACTCGGGACCATTTCAGATAATGAATCGTCACCGGTGATAGCCGTGGGTGGGACTCAAACTCGGGTCGCCGGGTTCGCAGCGCAGCGCGCTAACCGCTACACTACCGCTCCCCACGCTATCGTTGCAGAACAAAGACAAAGATCCCCCGTATAGCCTTAACAGACTGTCGGGGCAAGTGCTGTTAGCGAGCACCTATGAAGGCCGGAACGGTACACGAGGGGGTGGGTGGACCGCCTTTGTCTCCCCAGTGCCGATGTGCTTACACACCGCACCAGGTACCCATTTGAGGCTGAGTCGACCTAACTAGAACGCACACACACGCGCGCAAAGACGCTACAGATCATTGCACACTGCTGGACGAAACAATAAACACGTGTTCTTAGGTTTTGTCGGTAAAGTCACGTAGGTAAAAACATTAAAAAAGTAAAATAAAATAAAAATAAAATAAAAATCACGACGTTTCGGAGGCAACACAAGCTTCCGTCTTCAGGTGGTACCGTCACAGCCACGACAGCTGTATCAAGTAAATGAGAGATTGCAGGAGCTACCACTCCGTTTATATAATGGTTGGAGAAGGTGGTGGGGCAAGGGCCGCATACTTTTTATTAATATGGTAAGGTGAGGCTTAAGACTAAGAATAGACTGCATAACAAAGGTTGAGCCTTTGCCAATCATTGCTACAACTCGGTGGGCTCTCATGAAATTGTATTTTCCGAGACCAAGGTTCTCTGCAAACCTCCTGGCTACCATCAAAGGTTTGTACACGAAGCCATACAAATATACAAACACAGACATAATTTCAACCGTGATGACGGTTACAAACTGAGTAAGCATTGGAAAGATGTGATTAACCATGCAAAAAAGATTTAACTACACTTATTTTCCAATCTTTTTTGACAGACAACCATTACAGTTTTACCATGTTTAGTGGTGGTCTCCTTGTTCCAGGTCGCGTCACAAACCGCACCTCTCCATAACAAAGGCTCAACCTTTGTTATGCAGTCTATTCTTAGTCTTAAGCCTCACCTTACCATATTAATAAAAAGTATGCGGCCCTTGCCCCACCACCTTCTCCAACCATTATATAAACGGAGTGGTAGCTCCTGCAATCTTTCATTTACTTGATACAGCTGTCGTGGCTGTGACGGTACCACCAGAAGACGGAAGCTTGTGTTGCCTCCGAAACGTCGTGATTTTTATTTTATTTTTATTTTATTTTATTTTACTTTTTTAATGTTTTTACCTACGTGACTTTACCGAAAAAACCTAAGAATATGAATCATTGCAGTCACGAAAGCTTCAAATCTAGAATAAACACGTGTGTGTGTGTGTGTGCACACGTGTGACGCTCACAACAACGAGCGGAGCGCCGGGTGGCTAAAGCACAGCAAGTTGGTACAGTAGGGGGCACAGGTGGTGCATCAGCCAGTCATCTCGGTCATCTCGGTCAGTCGACCCGTGGCACCTGCTGGGTCTGCCCCGTGACCTCCTGCCAGCGGGCGTTCGACACTTCACGTGGCCTCAAGGTGCACATGGCCTGGCACAAGCGTCGTGGTGACGTCACCGCCACTTAGTGGCGAATGGCGGTTGTTGTTGTTGTGTGCACGGCGACACGTTGAGAGAGGGGAGGGGGGCACGGTGCTAGGTTCGCCGTCGGTTTGAAATACCCCAGAGAAGTTGACACCTCTGCGCGCGTCGGGCGATAATGAAGGGGAGTGTAATATCTTCCCTCCCGGTGCGTCGGGGCGTGTTGGGACCCGTCGTGTAAAGGCTTTCCCACAAGGCCCCCAACCTCCCCCCCTGTTGTGCGGTTTGCCATGATGGTGATGACGATGACGACGATGGCGATGGTGGTGGCGGTGATTGGTGAGCCGTCTCACCCAGCAGGGTTCTCTGCGGGACATTTGCCTGACACCTCTGGGCGGGGACGTCGTCAACGTTGAACGGAGTTTACACGAATGTTGTTTACTCAGGAAAGCCTCGCTGAGTAGTGTTGTTTGTTTGTTTGTTGTAACCTTTTTAACCCCGTGCTCCGACTAGACGACTGTAATTTAAAAAAAGAGCTTCATAGCTCATCGGATTTATCCAGGATAAATATAAATTCTGATTCTGAGTCTCAAGACCTTTGTATTCAGTAGGATCCTTCTAGATTTGAAGTTTTCCTGACTGCAAGGGTCCATACTCTTTGGTTTTTTCGGTAAAGTCACTTTTACCGAAAAAAACTAAGATTACAGTAGGATCCTGCCAATTTTTTTTTGCAGTATCAAGGGGCGATGTTGCTGCTGCTGTTTCGTGTTATCTCAAATTGAGTGATTTGTGACTAATTTTTGCAGCATTGAGATGTTTGGCCAATACCCAGTTTCATTCATTTTGTTGACAGTTCGATGCTGAATCGCTGCGTCTCTTGATTTGGAATGCCAATTGTGTACGAGCACATGTCACAGCCCTTTTGTCGATCCACTGCTGGATGAGGCTCTCTCTCTCCACAGCCGTGCGAGTCGTAGGGGGGGGAGGGTTGTTTGACCATACTTCACGTTGTTCAGGACGTGTTGGTCAAGGCAGGGAGCATGGATGTGAGAGCACAATACAGTAAAAAAAATAGATTCTGTTTTTGCTTAACTGCCTTCTGATATCGACCACGTTGCCTTGCAGCAGCAGACAATAATCCTTTATTCAACTATTCAACCACTATGCATAGTGCATTCTGGGTGATTTACTATTGGGAGAATTGTATGTATATTTAGCGGCCAATATACAATCAGGGCAAGAGGCACGGGTGTGTGTGTGTGTGGGGTGTCTATCGTATAGGCAGACAATCACGAGCGAGTATGAAAAACAAGAATAGGTTTTACCCTTTCTGGCAATAAAACAGCAGGTGCTAGGATGTTCAAACACCAAATAGAGAACTTTTGCAAGGAATCAAGCGTGCATTAACCACACATTGTGCTTGTGGTGAGCATGCAAGCAAACTGATAATATATGGTGGCATTGCTTTTGAAAATCATTGGCCTACACCAGAGACACAGACGTCTTTATGGCCTCGTCTCACCAGTGTCAGACCAGAATCATGACCCAACGAGCAAGTGACCGATGCAAATTCTATTAAAGTTCTAGAAGGGCGACAAAGATTTCTGTTTTTTTTTGCCTCACAAACGTGGTTGAATGTACGCTCGTAATAATAATGATGATAAAAAAAAGTTAAGTCCTAGAATAAACATTTGCAACTTTTAGGTTTCCAAAACTCGTGCCCCTGTGGTTTTCAGAGGCTAAACTGAATATCACCGGCTGCGCCGAATTCACGTGGCCTTTCACTCACGGATGCAAAATGACCCCGACTCAATACACACGCAAGAAAGTGGAATCGTACAAAAAGAAGACAGCAGTGACTCGCACTCGATGCACTCCGTCACTGCTCACGTACCCGTAAGCACGTTGCTATTCTCTTGGCGCTGCACGTGCCAATCGGAGGTGCACTCATCTCGTTCCGCCGCCTCGGTGTGACCACGCGAGTTGCCTCCGTGCATCAACATCAACCATTACGAAGACGACGACGGTGAGGGAGAAGACGGAGCTGAGTAAACTGTCAAACGACGCCAACATTTACGTGACCCCCCCCCTCCTCTCCTCCTCCTCCACACCACGAGAGGAGTTCACGAATACGATACCTTAATACCCCGACGTACCTCTCCCCGCCCCCCCCCCCAGACCCCCAGTTTTAACGTCGTTTCGCCAATGCGTCGTGGCTTTATGAACACAGTTCGTGGCCTCAACCCCACCGGCTCACGGCAGCGTCGTGGTCCGCCAGCCTTCGCTCGTTATCCGTCGCCATCTCTCAGCCTTCGCCTTCCACCGACGGCTACCCCTGTACGTCGCACCGATTTCTACCGTCGCCTCGATATCCGACGTCGCACCTTTCCCAGGAACGCATAGACCGACGTAAACCGGGGCATTGCGCAGCACCAACAAAACGAGAGTGGCAGGATAGAGGAAATGCCCCCCCCCCCACATCACCCCCCCCCACACCTCCCACCAAAGTAATAACCATCGCATTGGCGACAGCATTCAGGACAAAGCAGGTGCGGTCCCTTATTGTGGGAGTCACAGGGGGGGGGGGGGGGGGTGCCCAACCTGGTTTGTCTGCCCGTGACCCACGGGGGAGCGGAATTCCCCAGCGCCCGTTGGGCGAGGAGCCCATAGCCCCGGGCAACATCGCCCCACGAAATCCCCCTTGGCACTATTTCGCACTCTCTCTCTCTCGCTCTGTGTGTGTGTCGGTCGCGTTTCCAAACTCGAATTAAATCCGTTTAAAAAGCCCCCCCCCTCTCTCTCTTTCTCGCCGGCTTCGTAACTCGTCTGCCCCGCTGTGCACTTGTTTTCCACTGCGCTATCAACATTACAATCACCGCTACTATTGTGTGTGCCGAGTTCGATTCCCTGCCACGGCTAATGTCCAGTGGCGAGTGATATTTGAACTGGAACTGGGCCTCCCCGATGCTGCGTCGCGTTATTTAATCGTTTCGTCTGCGGGTTTTTTTTGTTAAACAAAAGTTGTACAAATAATAATAATTAGTCACGGTAATTATATATGCAGTGTTCTAAACACCTAAGCATCTATTTGCACGCGATTGTTGGTCATTAAAGAGCTGTGGCCATAGTGATTTATATAAAGGCAATTTAAAGGATGCGATGGGTTTAATGCCTTCTATTTAGTCGTGCCTGCTGAAGCAATGCCTCTCTATCTATTGTTAGATACTGAATTTTGCAGCGATATACTTATTGCGACTTTACAGCTGAACATTTTGCACGCAAAAATACGGAGCATTTATTTATATACGAATCATTATTTTGAATACGAAAAATATCAAAATTAAAAACCATAATCACCATCCTACTCCTGTTACCTTCACCCATCCCCCAGCTAAGACCAACCCCTATCACTACCCCAACCCCTATCACTACCCCAACCCCTATCACTACCCCAACCCCTATCACTACCCCAACCCCTATCACTACCCCAACCCCTATCACTACCCCAACCCCTATCACTACCCCAACCCCTATCACTACCCCTACCCCTATCACTATTCCTATCACTACCCCAACCCCTAACACTACCCCTATCACTACCCCAACCCCTATCACTACCCCAATCACTACCCCAACCCCTATCACTACCCCAACCCCTATCACTACCCCTATCACTACTCCAACCCCTATCACTACCCCAACCCCTATCACTACCCCAACCCCTATCACTACCCCAACCCCTATCACTACCCCAACCCCTATCACTACCCCTATCACTACCCCAACCCCTAACACTACCCCTATCACTACCCCAACCCCTATCACTACCCCAACCCCTATCACTACCCCAACCCCTATCACTACCCCAACCCCTATCACTACCCCTATCACTACCCCAACCCCTAACACTACCCCTATCACTACCCCAACCCCTACCACTACCGCAACCCGTATCACTACCCCAACCCCTATCACCACCCCAACCCCTGTCACTGTCAACACCCCTGCCACTCCCTTAACTGTCGCCATGACGACACCACCACTCTCATTAGCCCCACTCTTTATCTCAACCACTATCAACTCATATACAATTGTATCATTGCTGTTAAGCGCCTCGGTATACGGTGCTATGTAAATATAAGATGAGACAAAACTATCATCAGCCAATCCACAGCTGTATGGAGAGCTCAAACCTTCTATCACGGTCCAGCGATGTTAAACAGACAAAGATCCCCCGGGTAGCCTGTAACAGGCTGTAGGGGCAAGTGCTGTTAGCGAGCAGCACCTATGAAGGCCGGCACGGCACACGAGGGGGTGGGTTTCCAGCACCACGCCCGGCCTCCTTCGACTCCCCGGGGGCGATGTTTACACTTCGCAACGGGTACTCATTTGAGGCTGAGTCGACCTAGGGGAGGCACAGGACCGGTTCAGATAATCGTCACTGGCGTTGGCCGTGAGCGGGAATCGAACTCGGGTCGCTGGGTTCGTAGCTCAGCGTAGCGCTCATCGCTACACTCCACCGAGGCACACGATCCCATGTCATCGCTCCCCTCTGCGGTGGAAATACTTTATTATTTTTACACGCTTTTACTTAACTCACTCTGTTGTTGTTGTCGTTGTTGTTGTATCCTCAAATCGTGTAACGCAATTTTAACCCACTTCCCAATGTGGTATCGACTGAAAACTTGGTATACTTATGCCATACTGATGACAATACTATATTCAATCATAAAACAAATAAAATAACTTTTTAGTACATTTCAAAAAAGCGTGTTTAATAAAAAGCATTTTTTTACATCTTATTTTTTGATACGTATAATGTGCTCGTGTTACACTCATCGTCTAAGCATTGCAGAACAGTTGTGCAGAGATCGCATTGCCACGAGCCGAATGCAAGCAGATCGCGAGAGAGATGCTCAGAGAGAAATGTCAAAAGCTTTTTCCAAATAAACATCCACTATGCGGTTGTTTGTTTTCCCCCCTTCGTTAACTCGAATCGTGTTTGTTCTTCCAGCCTAAATAGAAGGCGACTTGACGTCTCACTCCATGGGAAAGAGTTGCAAGAGTTCCCCGCGGAGCGCGCGACAACATCGATTCTCTTGACTCTTTCGCAGCTTGCCGTGGTGGGCTAATTCTGCAGCAGAGGTCGCAACCGGGTACCCGTACCCGTACCCGGCCGGGTACGGGTACGGGTACCCGTTTGCGACCCTGGTGCGGCCGAGTATGGGTAGACCGTGAGTCACTGGTGAGTAACCGTTTGTCACTCATTTCCCAACGTCTTGTCTCTTCTCACAATTCAAGTTCCTAGAATCAACCCACCCGCGCCTGCAACATGGCTTCATCCCAGAGGTCGCAATCAGGTACCCGATACCCGTACCCTACCCGTACGGGTACGGGTAGGGTACCCGTACGGGTACGGGTAGGGTACGGGTATCGGGTACCTGATTGCGACCTCTGGGATGAAGCCATGTTGGTACGGGTACGTAGGGTACGGGTACGGCCGGGTACGGGTTCCCGTTTGCGACCCTGGTGCGGCCGGGTACGGGTACGGGTAAGGAATCAAAACCCGTTTGCGACCTCTGTTCTGCACGCGAGCCATCCCCGGCGCGGTGTATCTGCTGGGCATTCGTGAACATAAACAAAGAAGCTTCATAGCTCATCGGATCCCACCGGTGTGAAGAAAGGTTCTGATTGTGGTGTTTGGCCGAGCGGCGACCGGTCAGAGGAGATTCGGTCGCCGAGCGGACAAACATTTGTCGTCGTTTTTTTGTTTTGTTTTTGTTATTAGGGGCCGTCCATCAATGACGTCACGCACCTAGGGGGATGGGGGGGTCAGACATTTGTGACGATGTGTGACGAGGGGGGGGGGGGTTTGAGAAATGTGACGTCACATCAAAATGCGAAACGTTAAATAGAAAAAAACACGTTCTGCTTAATTAAATAGACTTTTCAATAAATGTTTTCTCCTACAACATCAGAGTGCAGCACCACATTAAATACGCACTACAATGACAATAGTTTAAAGCGATTTGTAGCATGTTTAATTTTTTTGGGTGGGGGACAGAGCTTTGTGACGTCATATTTGAGGGGGCGTCTGCCTTTTTGTGACGCCGTGTAACGAAGGGTGGGGGGGAGGGTAAAAAAATCGTCTATAATCGCGTGACGTCATTTATGAACAGCCCCTTATCACAGAACGGGGAAAACCGGCGAGAAGTTTTTAAATAAAAAATCTTCTCCGCTTCTTCTCGCCCAGGGGGCAGCTTCTTCTAGCCGCACGCGGCTCTTTCAGGACCGCCTCGTGTCGTTATTGATTAAGGGGTACCGTCTCGTATTCACCGCAGTGCATTGTGGGTCTTGGATTATTAAAAAAAAATGTTGTCCTCTAATTGTTATATTGGTTGCCGACCCCTGTTCTCGTCTCTTGGCATTTCTGCCCGATGGGGCATAACCATTTTCATCGCCGATATTTCCTTGCAGCGCTCTTTTTGCTTCACTGTCTCTCTCGCGTCCTTGCGTCCTTCAACTCAAGACGGCCGCCAGTCACGTCCGGTGTTCGATGTTTGACGTCCGGTCAGACCGTGGTCTTTGCTTTTTCTCTCTTCTGGCATTTTCCAGTGTCCACCTCCATCACACGCCTTCGAAACTGGCTCATTCTGGCCACGTGTCTGAAACACAACAGCTTATTGTACTTGGCATGACTTAGTAGGCCTCAAACTTTGTCCGCGACAATTAACACATTCCTGCGGTGGGAGCTGTTAAGAACGTTGGGTTGCTCGGCCAATGGCCAGGGTCAACGGCGGCGTGGTGTATTCCGCAAATATGCCCGACTGTGAGGGCGGGCACAAGCCGGCGTGAGTAGGTTAAACGTTGAGTTTTATAAGGGCACCACGGAGTGACCAGCCCCTCCCCACCCAGCCCCACCCCTCCCACCCAGCCCCACCCTCCCCACCCAGCCCCTCCTCACCCTCCCCACCCAGCCCCTCCCCACCCTCCCCTCTCCACCCAGCCCCACCCCTCCCATTTTTGGATGCACGACGGACGGACGGACACAATAATCCCCTGTGGGCTGGTGGAACGAGGAGGTTCCTACCAGTATAAAATTGTCCTGACGGGTACTGCAAGAGCAGACCATGTCCGCCCACTGCTTGCCGAGCTGCATTGGCTTCCGGTTACCGAACGAATACAGGATAAGGTCGCACTGGCTACACACACAAAGTTATTTCCACAAATGTACCACCAATAACCTCGCTGATCTGGTCAAGGAGCATGAACCATCGCGCGACACTCTGGTCATCCTAGCAGCAGCAGAGGCTTTTGGCTCAACCATCGAACAAAGATGGCGGTCACAGCAACGTGGCGCTTTCAGATGCGCTTCTACGGCCGTCTGGAACCCTCTTCTTTACGATGTTATGTTAGGAATCCGCTTTGAGAAAATGCACTTTTGAATGTCGATTGAAAACTAGTTTCTTTAGAACTGCTTTCTGTGTTTTAGTTTGTTTCTAATACAAGTTGCATACGTTACGGTTGTGGCAGTTAAGATGTTTGGTTACAATTGAAATGCTCTTCTGGGGATAAAAGAGGATGCTTGAGAGACATCTCAAACATCGTTCTGTGATATCCACACGCACGGGCGGATCACTGACATTTGTTGATGGATACTACTTCTGATCACGTGATGCTCATAGCAACGTTGATATGAAGTTGGGCAAAATATCAGAACACAAAGATGATGCTTAAAGATCTGTTAGACCGGAATTTAATTAAAACATAAGTTTAATGTTGAAAATATTCACTCGAATTATATAAACACGGATGCACCTTTATTTTCCAGCGTGTGCATTTGTCACTCTATACGGAGGAAGAAAACAAAAAAGGTCCCTAAATATTGGGGCTGTAAAAAAACGAATGGCATTAACATCTAAACAACAACAACAACATTAGCACAACAATTATGAGAAACGTTTAAACGCGCCGTCAAACCCATCGCCGATCTTACAACCGCCGCGCGCCTCACGGGACAGAGAGGCAGCGGCTTCTCAAGAGAAGAAGAATAAAAAAAAAACCCACTCAAAAGTGGCTCATTTTGAAATCATTACTTTTAATCTGGACGACCATTTGGCCACAAATTGCTCGGCGTCCATTAATGAGCCGCATTCCCTGCCATTTAATAAGCCACGGGGACTTGTAAGCTGATTGGGCGGGGATGTTACGAGCGTGACCCTGCACCTTGGCACACAAAGGCGAACAGCGCTCGGGGAATGGGGGTGCTGAGACGGGCGCACAAAGGGGGAGCGTGTTAGGCACGGCTTGCGGTAATCTTCAGGCCCTTCTCCCCCCCCACCAAATCCCGCTCCTTCCCCTCCCTTCCTCCCACCTCTCGCTCCCTCCCTCTATCGCTGCCCCGCCCGCACGCTCCCTCCTCCTCCTCCTCCCTCCTCCACCACCCCTACCGCCGCCGATCGCTCTCACTCGCTCCTTTTCAGAGCTCCCCCCCCCCCAAGGGCAATTGGGGGAGGTTGCTTCTGAATGCTACGTTGCACATAAGCGCTCGCTGAAAGGCGGCGTGCACACCCGGCTGAATGAATCAACCGCACTTGTACAAACACATCGTGCGCGCGTGCGCGTGTCCGTGGAGGGGAGCGGTGGAGTGGCGGTTAGCGCTGCGCTGCGAACCCTGGCCAGCCGAGATCGATTCCCGCTCACGGCCCAACACCGGTGGCCATTATCTGAACCGGTCCTGCCCCCCCCCCCCCCAATTGGTCGACTTAGTCTCAAATGAGTACGTGATGTGTGGTGTGTAGAACCTCGCTGCTTGGGAGATAAAGGGTGGACGGGTGTGTTGGTGGACACCCACCACCCCCTCGTGTGCCGTTCCGGCCTTTATAGGGGCTCGCTAACAGCACTTGCCCCAACAGTCTTTTCAAGGCATATGCGGGGGATCTTTGTCTTTGGTGAGGAGTGTGGAATATCGGAATCGATCCTGGGCCTCCCAGGTTGACTCAGGCTTTCGTGAGTATCTGGTGCAGTGTGTGAACATCACCGCTGGGGATACCAAGGCGGTCAAGCGTGGTGCTACGTCGGCATTCATAGGTGCTCTCCAACAACAGCACTTGCCCCAACATCCTGTTCAAGGATACACAGGGGGGCTTTGATCTTTGTCTTGTATGCGGTGGAGCGGAGTGTGGGCAGATGTGGCGTAGTGGTGAGCTCACTGCGCTATCAACATTTTGTGCGCCGAGTTCGATTCCCTGCCACGGCTAATGCCCAGTGGCGAGTGATGTTTGAACTCGAATCGGGCCTCCCCGATGTCGACTCAGCCTGAAGTGAGTTGCTGCTGCTGTTACTGCGGTGTGTGAATCACATCGGCGCTGGGATACCCCAATTGTCTTTGGGGCCGTCCATAAATGACGTCACGCGATTTTGGACGATTTTTGACACCCCCGCCTTCGTCACACGGCGTCACAAAGTCAGACCCCCCCTCAAATATGACGTCACAAAGCTTTGCCCCCCCCCCCCCAAAATAAAACATGCTTCAAATCGCTTAAAACTATTGTTATTGTAGTGCGTATTTAATGTGGCGCTGCACTCTGATATTGTAGGAGAAAACATTTATAAAAAAGTATATTTAATTAAGTAGAACGTGTTGTCTATATTTATTTAAATTTGCGCATTTTGATGTGACGTCACATATCTCAACCCCCCCCCCCTCGTCACACATCGTCACAAATGTCTGACCCCCCCCCCCAGGTGCGTGACGTCATTTATGGACGGCCCCTTTGGGAGTCGTGGTATGGTGGTTGACTTACACAATACCTCGTTGACTTCGTCAAGGAGCGTAAACCATCACGCGAACTCGGGGTCACCCTCGCAGCAGCGGATTTTTCGGCTGCTGGACATCGAACAAAGATGCGGTGGTCACTGCATCGCGGCGCTTTCAGATGCGCTTCTGTGGCCGTCTGGAACGCTCTTCCCTTCCGATATGAGGAAACCACTGGAGCTATCCACTTTAAAATGATCTGGATTGAAAACGAATTTCTTTAGAACTGCTTCATGTGTTCAGTTTGTTGTCCTTCCCCCACACCTCCGATTAGCGCGGTTGGCTACGTACGGTGCGAAAGAAGTTCGACATACACACGTGCGTACACGCTGGGCTACAATCCGGGCAAGCCTGGCTTTGATTCTTGGCTATGATGTACAACTCAAGCAGGAATTGATATCAATAGAAATGTCGATCATTGATGCCTTTTCATTTTTTTATTGTTGTTTGTTCAAGAGCTGAGGAAATAACGATGCCTTGTATTGATCCAGGATAGCAGCACCGAGTCTCGCTGCTCTTTTGCAAGAGGACCGTGCGTTGAGATGGTATATCCAACTCCAGTAGAGAGCGTTCGGCTTGTAGGGTGAAACTCAGCTACCTCGGAAAACAACCCCGCACATACAAGGGGAGAATACTCCAAACTTCCAAAGATATCAACTCCATTGCTTCGGCCTTCCTAGCAACGCCACAGCCCCAAGCCTATAACGCCCGGGATGTCGATGTCGTCTTCCCATCCAGTTATTGAACCAGGGCTCAATGGCACTTTGCTCCTGAGATCTGACAATATTGGGCACATTCAGGGTGATTGGGTGACAGGTATCTGAAAATTGCTCGGATGTCCGCTAGGGTGGCCAAGTCTACGTTGAATATCTGGTGCAGTGTGGCACAAATCAGCAAAGGTGGTAAGGGGGTGGCGTGATATTGGCCACGCCACCGCACAATGAGCAGTGGACATCCCCGCAATATGCGCTGGCGAGCAGCACTTTACAAACCCCCGGCTGTTGCACCCACAGCGCTCGGCCACTTACGCCGCGATTAACGTTGATTGGAACCAAACCGCAGAGCGCAAGTGGAGTTTGGTCAGAAGCGCCCCGAATCACCAAAGTGTCGCGTAGCGCGTGCGTGCGCGTGCGTGCGAGTGCGTGCGCGTGCGTGCGCGTGCGTGCGAGTGCGTGCGCGTGCGTGAGCAAACGTTGGTGCGCGTGCGTGAGCCTTTACGCCTCGGGGCCTGCGCTAGAGTGAGGGCTGGAAGTAATTACGGTCGTGCCTCGTTAAGTTCAAAACTGGCCGCACGGAACGCTCCTCGCGATTTAAACCGACTTCGTCGCATGCTCGAGGTCACACCCAAAGGTGTCCTAATTGGACGGAACAAATGCGTGCGTGTTTGACCCGCTTGTTGTACTCTGCTCCGATGGGCAGTGACCTCTGCGGACAACCGCGATGATCGTCTTGTCAATAGGGCCCCGCGTGTGCCCGTGCACGGGACCGTAGACGATTGTTAGAGGTTTGCAACGGGGGGGGGGGGGGCTGTGTGATTGGGTTGGACTGGCTTAAGGAGGGCATATCTGTTGAGTACAGAGGTCAGAGGTTCAGAGACAGATGGTTCTCGTTATGACCACTGTTGCTTTGTGTTAATCGACGCTCGGTGTTTTGACTGCAGACGTCTAAAGGCCGTTCGTTATTCGAGCGAACTGAAGTTCTCACAAGTTGGGAGTCTGTGGACAAGGGTTGTTTTTCTATTTTTTTGCAGTGGTGATGGGTGCAACGAGTCCGCACTTGTTTCATGTGGTGTGATTTATGACATTTATGACTTTGAGAAAAACGTGTCCTTGAGATACGTCCAGCTTCATGAATTCCATATGGAGTCCTTTATCTTCGCCTTATGATCCTGCGTTGGCATTTAAAAAGTCACCCACTCAGTGAAACGCGGTTCAAGTCGGAATTATGTACCGTCATCATAATAAAGGTAAAGGTGCAGGCCACTGCTGGCGGAGGAGCCTCCACTAGAGAGTGAGCTCGAGGCAGAGTCCCTCCAGAGGGTACTTGGCCTACTCTTCCACGATGGCCAGACTTCTTGGAACAGCAGGTGAGTGTTACGCACAGTTTACTCCACAGCACGCTGCCTGCCGATCGAATAATTGTTGTGTGGACAGAGATTCAAGAAATCTGCGCTATTGTTTCCAACTGCCAATGCTAGGAGGTGTTATTTAATCTGTGACTTGAAAGCCCAGCTTGCTAACCGTTTCACCGTGTCAGCATATCCCTAAAATGTTCATTATCACCATCATCATAATAAGTTAAATCTTTGCCCATGGCAAGGGAGGACAAGATGCCACTTGCAAGAAATGTGGTCCGATGTTAATTAACAAACCCTTTACACTCTACCACTGGGTTGCCGGGCTTAGGAGGAGGGGAAATAATAATAATGATTGAAGGGCGTTGGTTTCTGAGCGTTTGTTGTTGAAGCTGTTGCTGTGGCGTTCGGCGCGGCAATAATCTGGGCCCCCTGCAGACCTTTCCAACGTCATCCCTCAATTCCGGTTTCCGAACGAATACATTATTATAAGGTCGAACTCATTAGACACACAAAGTGCTTGCCACAAATGGACCACAAAACCTCGCTGATCTCGTCAAGGGGCATAAACCATTATCACGCGACACTCCGGTCATCCTCGCAGTGGCGGCGGCTTTTGGCTGGCCATCGAACAAAGACGGTCGCTCCGCATTGCGCGCTTTCAGATCTACTTCTGCGGCCGTCTGGAAGGTTCTTCCTTCCAATAGGAAGCCATTGGAGCAATGCTCTTGTCAGATTTTTTTTTCAGTTTTTCACATATGTCTTGCTGGACACAGTATAAATAGATATGCATGTATTATGGATCCATATTTTTATCCTGATTCAATCTATATTTAAAACTAATTTCTTTAGAACTACTTTTTGCGTTTAGTTTGTTGTCCTCGTCCCGAACCTCCGCTTAGCACGATTAGCGACTACGAACGGTGCGAAAGAAGTTCAACACACACACGCGCACAGTTCCTCCCTTGCCTCCGCGCTGCCCCCTTAGCATCGTTAACTCCACACACGCACCCCCTGCCGGCCCTCTAAAGTAAACTTCAGCGCAAGTTGGAGAGAGCGAGCGAGCAAGAGCCAGAGAGAGAAGGGGGGGGTGGAGGCTGAAAGAAAAGAGTGAACAGATTAGGCTCCTTTGCCAAGCCAAACAGTCTTGTCATCTCTTATTTCAAACAGGATATTTTGTTTGGCCTTTTGTTGTTGCTGTTGTAGTAGAGCCACAACTTACGAATAAAAGAGGGGGGTGGAAAATCCACAAATAAGAAACCTCGACTTGAACATTTTCGGGCGGAGTGTTGTGGTGAGTTGAGAGTTGCTACAGACGAGATTTTGTTTTTGTGGAGTCCGAAAGGAATACCACGTGCTCAATTTTGGGCTGAATTAACCTAGGAGGGGGCCCTCGCCACGTTAAGAGGCTGCACTCTCAGTCTCGCCGCTTAGTCGTGTGATTAAGCGGCCTTTCTTCACGTGTGTACGTATGTTGAGTTTCTTTCACACCGTACGTATCCAACCGTGCTAATCGGAGGTGCTGGGTAAGGACCACAAACTGAACGCAAAACTCAGTTCCAAGGAAATTAGTTTTCAATCGAGATGATGTAAACGTCCATAGCTCCAGCGGCTTCCTAATATCACAAGGGAAGAGCGTTGCAGATGGTCGCAGAAGCGTATCTGAAAGCGCCGCGATTTGTAGCACGCTATTTGTGTGGTGTGTAACGAGTGCGACCTTGTAATAATGTATTCGGTTTAACACGTAGGCTTTCGCGACCAATATCATCCATTATGTAGGTATTTTTTGGGGGGGCGAGGTTCGATCACGTAAATATAAACGGCGTCTTCACACGTGATGGGCTCACACGTGATGCAATCACATCTACCGCTCTCTTTAAGGAACGAAACGGGAGGACTTCTCCACAAATCTGGCTGTCCGTCTGACGAAGCTAGCTGTAATTACTGGCGAAACGTCGTACTCAGTTTGTAAATGTTGTGGATTTGCTCTCCAACGCAGCGGTTAGTGCTGTACTAGTGACGAATTGGTCATGTTCTGTTTATGTGACAAACCTTACGAATCGGTTGTGTCGGGTGGTGGCGGGTTTTAACGACACATTTATATTCACGCAATCTACCCCAAAAAACCTGTATTATGGATAATATTGTGTTTGTTCCGCAACCGAATGCCAAAGCAGCTCAGCGAGGATTTCATGCATTGGGGGGGGGGGGGGGGGCAGTGTGTAAGGCCACAGTGTTATTGGCGTATGTGTTGAGTTTTAGTTTGGTTAATTTGTGCTTGTTGCACCGCTGCCATCGCTGCAGCAGCAGCAGCAGCAGTAACAGCAACAGCAGCGTCGCGAAATATTTAGTGAAAGCAAAATAAAAATGCGCGTTTCGATTTAAAGCTTTCGTGACTGCAGGGATTCATCTTCTTGGTTCTTTCGGTAAAGTCACGTAGAAGGGAAATAATAAAATAATAAAAATATAACGTAATAAAATAATTCTCACGACGTTTCGGCCACAACGCAAGCAGCCGTCCTCAGGTGAAGAACAGATCTGTCGGAATGACAGCGTCATTTCAGACACTGTCTTTCTGACAGACCTGTTCTGTCTGAAATGACATAAAGACAGTGTCATTTCAGACACTGTCTTTCCGACAGACCTGTTCTTCACCTGAGGACGGCTGCTTGCGTTGTGGCCGAAACGTCGTGAGAATTATTTTATTATGTTTTATTTTTATTATTTTATTATTTCCCTTCTACGTGACTTTACCGACAGAACCAAGAAGAGAAAAACGCGCGTGTTTCCTGGCCATACTTCACCGCACTGGTCACAGCAAAAGCGATGCGATGCTATTGCTGCTGCTGCAGCTGCTGTTGCTGCAGCCCGCGCACGAGGTCACGGCGACGTCTGCAAGGCACGTGTCCTCACTTTTGGTGGCGGCGCTGCCTTATTGGGAATGAAGAACACGTGGGACGTCTTATTGCCGCCAGACCGGTGAGGTCTCACCGGGCAAACACGCACGCACGCACGCAACTCCACGCGCCGGCACGGGGAATTCTGCGGCATCTGTTCTCTGTCTTCTGACTTGGCCACGAATTCTTTTTTTTTTAACCCACGGCTAACTTGTGCGTTAAGTTCGTGCATTTGATGAAGGTCTATTACACACTCGTTTGGAGTCGTGTTTGTTTGTTTGTTTGGTTGGTTTACACATATGAATCGCGACGACGTGAATTTTATTTCCGGTCGTGTGTGTGTGGTTTTTTTACGTCGGTGGAGCGTGATATCTAGCCCGCCCGCCCCCCACCCCCCGTTCACCAGCCCTTGACTGATGACCAGCTTGGTGAAGTATGGTCAAACAGCCCCGATTACAGTGATACGGCGTGGGGAGCCCTTCATCCAACAGTGAATTTCAAGTGCTTGTAATACGATTCTACTTGTGCTAACAGAGTCATATAATTGATAAATAAATGCATTGTTGGAGGTCTCCCGGATATTGCAGGGCATTTGGCCAGTGTCGGAGAACGGCCCGTGGCCTATGAAGTCTCGTTAACTCCCCATGACGTCAATTCAAATATGGCTTATTATGCACACACGGGACCCAGCGTGCCGCTAATATCGTTAATCAATTTGCTGTTGGCTAAACATTTCAATAAAGCGCCACAAAATTTGGCCAAATGAACCTTATGGCGGTACCCCGGGGTATCAGACTACCCCGGCTCTCGCATAATGTCCGTGATGCAGTCACTGTTAGTCTGTTGATGGTCGGCGATGCGGCAATCGACTCATCTCGACAAGCTGTACTCACGATGCACCGCCACGGTGCGTATGAGCGTTCAGGGTTTCAGTGAAATCGTCCTCGCTGCTTTTCGATATCCTGGAGTAGCACTGATTTCGGATAGATTGGTAGCCCAGTCGCGGAGTGAAGTACACCCCTGGAAATAATTGTGTCCCAGAAATAAAATATTTAATTGCCTCGGCCATTTTTGTATTATTTGGTACCCCGGGGTACCGCCATGAAGATCAAATGTTGGCGCCGGTTCTGGCCGTTTTCACCGCCTCGTCTGTGGTCCCCCCCCGCCCCCCCATGGCTCCGTGTGCGAATCTGTGAGCGTTGCATGTGCCGGAGTGGTTTCGAGATGCCGTTTGCATGAATAACGCAGTAAATATTTAAAAAAATGACAATAAAAATAACGCTGGTACAGTAGTTGTGTTATTATCAATTGCAAATCTGATTCAATGCATTAATTCTCAGACGAAATTAAGTTGCAGAACAACATTGACTTCGGTGGAGTTGTTTTTTTTTTACTTTTGGCGTGGTCATTGGTGACTAGGCCGAGACCATTGGCTCACCGCACCTCGAGAGAACCGGGCTGTTGAAACTCAGATTTGAATTCACACGGGCTTGGCAGTGGCTGGGCTCGGTTATGAATTACAAATGTATCGTTATAATGGCCAGACGTCTTACTGCCGCTTACTGGATGAAAAAAACACAAAGCCCCACGTGGCTCGGCCAAGACTCGGAAAACTGGGGGCCCTAATTCACGCCTTACGCACACACAGAGAGACAGCGTTGGGTCGCGTTGCAGTCTCTTCTCTGTCACCTCGTTGAATCATCACGGGCATGTGCCTGGGATTCGAACCCAGGATATCGGCAGTGACTGGCTCGTTGACACTGGGTTTTCAGTGTCAACGAGCCACCTCAAATAATTCTGTGTTGCGTGGATTATTTTGGGCAAGTGTTTATTATCCCCCGGGTCTAACGATGGTTGATTTTTTTTAATATGTTCTGGGTGATCCAGATGTCTTGTGACTCCCATTTAATAGGTTTTTTTTGGGGAAAGTAAGGTTTATTTAAAACAGTAATGAATATGCACAAGCAAATAGTGTTCCGCACGGTGAGCTGTGAGCCCGGCAAACCGGAGTTTGATTCCGGAGTCACGGCAGACATCAGTGGCGAGTGATGACTGAGCAGTTCCAGGCCACCTGCTTCCCCAACCCACACTGACCAACGCGATGAAATTTGGTGAATCAACCCCGACCACTGACACGGCATAAGGAGGCCCTCATAAAGCAGTAAATTGACAGCAGGCTGTAAATGTTTTTTTGTTCAATGCTACAGTGCATTATAGACCGGTAAATTATATTCACACCACGCTTACCGTGTTCCTGTGCACCCAAAAACAATGTACACGTGGAAACATTCATACGATGCAGTTACAGTCAACACATTTTGAATTGAATCCATGGCCCAAATCAGCCACGTGCGTGACAGGTTGCCCATTAGTTTGATTGGTGGTCATGCAAAGTGGCTCATGGGAGAATGATATGCAACCCAGGAGGACATGCCTAGGCACATGTTTCCGCTTGCTCTTGTCCTCACGACAATTCCATAGCAGTGGTGACCTGAGGGCTCCTTCCGTGGTAATTGTCGGCACACCGGCGTTGCAGTCCAGAGGTCGCTCATTTCTTTATTCGCCTGCCTCTGGTCCACCCAGCATGATAGACGTGTTCACCACACAGGTCACGTGTGGCCAGGTAATGGTTTGGGTATCCCAACCATCAGATCAGAGAATCAGGATATGTATTTATATTCACATTGGCGGAATCCGATGAGCTATTAAGCTTTTTTTCACAGATGTCCAGTAGATTTTCGGTCAACGAGAGGAGTAGGCCAAACTCTACGGAGGTAAGCTCTCCATCGAGCTTCCACATCTGTCAGCAGTGGTATCGAGACGAGCGATTGCAGAGGCTGCTCCTTCACCTAGCACCGGCGACTTGCCAATCGTTGGCCACATTTTGGACGCGCGCAAGCCACGCTCGAGTACTAACGCGCGCACGTGCGTGGGC
This sequence comes from Lampetra planeri, assembly GCF_965212315.1. Classification (NCBI taxonomy): domain Eukaryota; kingdom Metazoa; phylum Chordata; class Hyperoartia; order Petromyzontiformes; family Petromyzontidae; genus Lampetra; species Lampetra planeri. Next base: position 7,905,840 of record NC_136134.1, read on the forward strand.
TGTGTGCGCGTGCGTGCGCGCGCGTGGCTGTGTGCGCGTGCGTGCACGTGCGTGGGCTGTGTGCGCGCGCGCGCGTGGCTGTGTGCGCGTGGGTGCGCGCGCGCGCGTGGCTGTGTGCGCGTGCGCGGATGCCCGGGAGGGTGGCGCAGGAGCGCGTTTGGCGCTCGTCCACATCGCACGCCTGGGGAGGGGAGGGGGGAGAGAGACCGCCGGACTGCTGGGGAGGCTGTTGGGTCGGTGAGGGGTGGGCGAGCTCGGAGCAGCGCGTGGTGGGGTTGACGCGGTGCGGGGTGGCGGGGTGCGTGGGGGTGGATGTGGCGGCTCATGCCGAGCGAAGCTTCTAGGGGGCGGGAGACGACGACTGCTCTGGCCGGGGCTCGGATGCCGTTGGGGAAGCGAGCGGTGGGAAGAGTCTGGCGGCTTGCTGGAGAGGGAGGGAGGATTAGTGGGGGGGAGGACGGGGAGGGCTACGGGGTGCGCGCGCCTGGCCGTGTGGTCTTCGGGGTTGGGTTTCGAGTGGCTGCGAGTTCCCTTGGAATTCCGTGCGCACCGCCATGCGAACGGCCACGGGTTCCGTTCTCACGCCTCCCCTACGACCACCACCGCCGCCGCCGCAGCGGCTCCACCCAACCCCATCGCCGCCGCTGTGTTACTCCGAGACGGCATGCTGCACCCCTCCCCCCCACACACGCGCGCACACCACTCCACTTCCACCACTACCCCACCCGCCACTGGCTCCTGGGGCGGCGTGGTACGGACCGCGGCGTGGCACCGAACTGACAGCCATCCATCCTGCATGCTGGCTTGCCCCGCCGTGGCCGACACACTCTCACACACACTCTCACACACTCACACATACTCACACACACACTCTCACACTCACACACACTCACACTCTCACACACTCACACACTCACACACTCTCACTCTCACACTCTCACACACTCACACACTCACTCACACACTCTCACACACTCACACACTCACACACTCTCACACACTCACACTCACCCACACACCCACACTGTCGCACACTCACACACTCACCCACTCACCCACACACTCACTCTCACACTCACCCACTCACTCTAACACTCACCCACACTCTCACACTCACCCACACTCTCACACTCACACACTCACACACCCACACACTCACCCACTCACTCACCCACACTCTCACCCACACACCCACCCACACACTCACCCACACACTCACTCTCACACTCACCCACTGACTCTCACACTCACCCACACTCTCACACTCACACACCCACACTCACACACCCACCCACACACTCACACACTCACCCACACACTCACCCACTCACTCTCACACTCACCCACTCACTCCCACACTCACCCACACTCTCACACTCTCACACTCACACTCTCACACTCACACACTCACACACCCACACACCCACCCACATACCCACCCACACCCCCACCCACACACCCACCCACACACTCACCCACACACTCACCCACACACTCACCCACTCACTCACCCACACACTCACCCACACACACACCCACACACTCACACACACACCCACACACCCACACACACACACACCCACACACTCACCCACACACTCACCCACACACTCACCCACACACTCACCCAAACACACACCCACACACTCACACACTCACCCACACACCCACTCACTCACTCTCCCTCTCGCACGCGCGCGTGTGTGTTGCTCCTCTCCATTTCACTTTCTTCTTTGGAACGAGCGCCAGATTTGTTTTTTGTTGTTGTTCGGTTTCTGAAATTGGTTTTGCGATATCGTCGACGGGACTAAAATAAATGTCTTAGCATACTTGCAAACAGAACGCGAATGTTTACAGAACGTCTCCGTATCATTGTGGGGGAGCCGTTAACGAGCTGAGAGCTACTAATAGGGGGTTTCCCCTTTTTTCTGGCAATAAAACTGACACCTTTGCAAGGAATCATGTTTACATTAACCACAATACTTGCAGTCAAATGCAAACAAAAAACAATACTCTGATAATGTATGCATTGCCCTTGAAACTGATTGGTCCACACCAGAGACAGCTTTCTTTAGAGCCTAGTCTCATATGGTGTTCGACCAGATGACGCCAAAAGGCGCACTAGTATATTTTGGTACTGGCAAAGGAGGTCCCATGATGGAGCTGAGAGCTTTGGACCTGGAAAACCCGAGTTCGACGTGCGGCCAATACCTTAACTAACCTCCGTGGCGAGTGACGTTTGAACCGGTTACCAATTAACCAGCGTGGTGAAGTATGGTTAAAATAACACACAACCCTTTTTACTAATTCGCGTGTGGAGGAGGCTCATTCAGCAGTGTGTTGACAACGGGTTGACAGTTAAGGGCCGGTTTAAGATGAATATAAAAACGTTGAACGTTTACGTTTTGAGTTTAAATAGGCTACGAGTTATGAATGTCATCCAATCGCAGAGAGGCATCAGTGGGACTCGATGAGTGAGTGATAACCGCACTGGCTTTTAGCACTTTCCGTTTCACCAAACTTCATTGAAGGGCGCGGTGAGGTAGGGTCAAATAAGATCCGAGAGCGAGATGGCATCGGGTTGACCTTTATTCGGAAGTGATTGACCGAAGGGCAGTGAATTACTTTAATGTGTAATTATTGTTATTGGCGCTTGCACATTAGACGTACGCCGTGTAGACAACTGAGAGTCAACGCTTTGCGAGAATAAGCATCGTGTCAAGATATTTGCCGAGATGTGTTGTTGTTGTTTGCTGCCAAACAATAATGATGACGTGAAAGAGGAAAATATACAAATTGTATAATTACGGAGTCTTTTTATTTTTGTAATTTCGTTGCGTGCTCCAATTTGGCAGCTTCCAAGCGGAGCGCTGTTGAGACACGCGCTGTGAACGTCACGCGAATATACACAGACAAAGATCCCCCGTATAGCCTCAACGAATTGTTGGGGCAAGTGCTGTTCGCGAGTTAGCCCCTATGAACGCGCCCTCCCGCCCCCCATAGCCTTAACAGACGAACAATTGGACAGGCTACAATACAGAGACAGAGTCTCAAACACATAGACAACGCCACTGACTGACACACGAAAGACGCACCAAAGGCCGAGCTGAAGCGTGTATGAAAACGCAGGCACACACACACAGGCAGGACCACATGTAGGCATCCGTGATGATACGAACACACAGACACGTACACATGCATGCATACATAGAGACATACATGTTGGCGCGTACATAAAAAAGACAAAGACCCCCCGTATAGCCTTAACGGACTGTTGGGGCAAGGGCTGACACGCGCACGCACACACAGGTACATATGGTCTGACTTCGAGTTGAGATAAACACAGACACACACACACTGACAAAGATCCCCCGTATAGCCTGTAGCAGACTGTGGGGACAAGTGCCGTTAGCAAAGAGGGTGGGTGGCCAGCACCACGCCCGACCGCCTTTGTCTCCCTAGTGGCAATCTTTACCCACCGCACCGGGTACTCATTTGAGACTGATTTGACCTAGGGGAGCCCCAGGACCGGTTCAAATAATCGTCACCGGTGTTGGCCGCGAGCGGGAATCGAACTCGGGTCGGCGGGTTCGTAGCGCAGCGCGCTAACCGCTCCACCACTGCTCCCCACACACACACAGACACACGCGTGGTCAGACTCGAGTTGAGATACATACACAAGACACACAAACCAACACCCGCACACACGGAGCTCTACACACACACACGGAGCACTACATACACACACAGAGCTCGACATACACACACACAGAGCTCTACATACACACACACAGAGCTCTACATACACACACACACAGAGCTCTACATACACACACACAGAGCACTACACACACACACACACAGAGCTCTACATACACACACAGAGCTCTACATACACACACACACATAGCTCTACATACACACACACACAGAGCTCTACATACACACACACAGAGCTCTACATGCACACACACAGAGCTCTACATACACACACACAGAGCTCTACATACACACACACAGAGCTCTACACACCCACGGAGCTCTACATACATACACACACGCGTGGTCAGACTCGAGTTGAGATATACACACAAGACACACAAACCGACACCAGCACACACAGATCTCGACATACACACACACGGAGCTCTACACACCCACACAGAGCTCTACATACACACACACACCACTAGCCCAGCCCCATGCCGTATCCCCGATCGGGAAAGAGGCTGTGTGGGAGAGACCCCGTGTGAGCGGGCGGGCCGCCGTCTCGGGTGTCGCCCGCGCACGTGCGGCCCCCAGCACGCGCCGGCACACGCCCGCTCGGCTTGGCCACGTGTGGGCATCTCGCTGTGGGGCAGGGACCCCCCCACCCCCGCTGTGCACGCAAGAGAGAGAGAGTCAATTGCCGTGCTGTTGCCGTGACGTGTTGTGTGCCTACAGCTGAACTGTCTGTCTGGTGAGCTGTCTGTGTGGTGACCTGTCTGTGTGGTGAGCTGTCTGTGTGATGAGCTGTCTGTGTGGTGAGCTGTCTGTCTGTGTGATGAGCTGTCTGTGTGGTGGGCTGTCTGTCTGGTGAGCTGTCTCTCTGGTGAGCTGTCTGTGTGGTGAGCTGTCTGTGTAGTGAGCTGTCTGTGTGGTGGGCTGTCTGTCTGGTGAGCTGTCTGTGTGGTGAGCTGTCTGTGTGGTGAGCTGTCTGTGTGGTGAGCTGTCTGTGTGGTGAGCTGTCTGTGTGGTGAGCTGTCTGTGTGGTGAGCTGTCTGTCTAGTCAGCTGTCTGTGTGGTGAGCTGTCTGTGTGGTGAGCTGTCTGTCTGGTGCGCTGTCTGTGTGGCGAGCTGTCTGTGTGGTGAGCTGTCTGTGTGGTGAGCTGTCTGTGTGGTGAGCTGTCTGTGTGGTGAGCTGTCTGTCTGGTGAGCTGTCTGTGTGGTGAGCTGTCTGTGTGGTGAGCTGTCTGTCTGGTGAGCTGTCTGTGTAGTGAGCTGTCTGTGTGGTGAGCTGTCTGTCTGGTGAGCTGTCTGTGTGGTGAGCTGTCTGTGTGGTGAGCTGTCTGTGTGGTGAGCTGTCTGTGTGGTGAGCTGTCTGTGTGGTGAGCTGTCTGTGTGGTGAGCTGTCTGTGTGGTGAGCTGTCTGTGTGGTGAGCTATCTGTGTTGTGAGCTGTATGTGTGGTGAGCTCTCTGTGTGGTGAGCTGTCTGTGTGGTGAGCTGTCTGTGTGGTGAGCTGTATGTGTGGTGAGCTGTCTGTGTGGTGAGCTGTCTATGTGGTGAGCTGTCTGTGTGGTGAGCTGTCTGTGTGGTGAGCTGTCTGTGTGGTGAGCTGTCTGTGTGGTGAGCTGTCTGTGTGGTGAGCTGTCTGTGTGGTGAACTATCTGTCTGGTGAACTGTCTATGTGGTGAGCTGTCTGTCTGGTGAGCTGTTTGTGTGGTGAGCTGTTTGTGTGGTGAGCTGTCTGTGTGGTGAGCTGTCTGAGTGGTGAGCTGTCTGTGTGGTGAGCTGTCTGTGTGGTGAGCTGTCTGTGTGGTGAGCTGTCTGTGTGGTGAGCTGTCTGTGTGATGAGATGTCTGTGTGGTGAGCGGTCTTTGTGGTGAGCTGTCTGTGTGGTGAGCTGTCTTTGTGGTGAGCTGTCTGTGTGGTGAGCTGTCTTTGTGGTGAGCTGTCTGTGTGGTGAGCTGTATGTGTGGTGAGCTGTCTTTGTGGTGAGTTGTCTGTCTGGTGAACTGTCTTTGTGGTGAGCTGTCTGTTTGGTGAGGTGTCTGTGTGGTGAGCTGTCTGTCTGGTGAGCTGTCTGTGTGGTGAGCTGTCTGTGTGGTGAGCTGTCTGTGTGGTGAGCTGTCTGTGTGGTGTGCTGTCTGTGTGGTGTGCTATCTGTCTGGTGAGCTGTCTGTGTGGTGTGCTGTCTGTGTGGTGTGCTGTCTGTGTGGTGTGCTGTCTCTGCGGTGAACTGTTTGTGTGGTGAGCTGTCTGTGTGGTGAGCTGTCTGTGCGGTGAACTGTCTGTGCTGTGAGCTATCTGTCTGGTGAGCTGTCTGTGCGGTGAACTGTCTGTGTGGTGAGCTGTCTGTGTGGTGAGCTGTCTGTCTGCTGAGCTGTCTGTGTGATGAGCTGTCTGTGTGGTGAGCTGTCTTTGTGGTGAGCTGTCTGTGTGGTGAGCTGTCTTTGTGGTGAGCTGTCTGTGTGGTGAGCTGTCTTTGTGGTGAGCTGTCTGTGTGGTGAGCTGTCTGTGTGGTGAGCTGTCTTTGTGGTGAGTTGTCTATCTGGTGAACTGTCTTTGTGGTGAGCTGTCTGTTTGGTGAGCTGTCTGTGTGGTGAGCTATCTGTCTGGTGAGCTGTCTGTGTGGTGAGCTGTCTGTGTGGTGAGCTGTCTGTGTGGTGAGCTGTCTGTGTGGTGAGCTGTCTGTGTGGTGAACTGTCTGTGTGGTGTGCTGTCTGTGTGGTGTGCTATCTGTCTGGTGAGCTGTCTGTGTGGTGTGCTGTCTGTGTGGTGTGCTGTCTGTGTGGTGTGCTGTCTCTGCGGTGAACTGTCTGTGTGGTAAGCTGTCTGTGTGGTGAGCTGTCTGTGCGGTGAACTGTCTGTGCTGTGAGCTATCTGTCTGGTGAGCTGTCTGTGCGGTGAACTGTCTGTGCTGTGAGCTGTCTGTCTGGAGAGCTGTCTGTGCGGTGAGCTGTCTGTGCGATGAACTGTCTGTCTGGTGAGCTGTCTGTGTTGTGAGCTGTCTGTGTGTGTGGTGAGCTGTCTGTGTGGTGAGCTGTCTGTCTGGTGAGCCATCTGTGTGGTGAGCTGTGTGTCTGGTGAGCTGTCCGTGTGGTGAGCTGTCTGTCTGGTGAGCTGTCTGTGTGGTGAGCTGTCTGTGTGGTGAGCTGTCTGTCTGGTGAGCTGTCTGTGTGGTGAGCTGTCTGTGTGGTGAGCTGTCTGTGTGATGAGCTATCTGTGTGGTGAGCTGTCTGTCTGGTGAGCTGTCTGTGTGGTGAGCTGTCTGTGTGGTGAGCTGTTTGTGTGGTGAGCTGTCTGTGTGGTGAGCTATCTGTGTGGTGAGCTGTATGTGTGGTGAGCTGTCTGTGTGGTGAGCTGTCTGTGTGGTGAGCTGTCTGTGTGGTGAGCTGTCTGTGTGGTGAGCTCTCTGTGTGGTGAGCTGTCTGTGTGGTGAGCTATCTGTGTGGTGAGCTGTCTGTGTGGTGAACTGTCTGTGTGGTGAACTGTCTGTGTGATGAGCTGTCTGTGTGGTGAGCTGTCTGTGTGGTGAGCTGTCTGTGTGGTGAGCTATATGTGTGGTGAGCTGTCTGTGTGGTGAGCTGTCTGTGTGGTGAGCTGTCTGTGTGGTGAGCTATCTGTCTAGTGAACTGTCTGTGTGGTGAGCTGTTTGTGTGGTGAGCTGTCTGTGTGGTGAGCTGTCTGTGTGGTGAGCTGTCTGTGTGGTGAGCTGTCTGTGTGGTGAGCTCTATGTGTGGTGAGCTGTCTGTGTGGTGAGCTATCTGTGTGGTGAGCTGTCTGTGTGGTGAACTGTCTGTGTGGTGAACTGTCTGTGTGATGAGCTGTCTGTGTGGTGAGCTGTCTGTGTGGTGAGCTGTCTGTGTGGTGAGCTATATGTGTGGTGAGCTGTCTGTGTGGTGAGCTGTCTGTGTGGTGAGCTGTCTGTGTGGTGAGCTATCTGTCTAGTGAACTGTCTGTGTGGTGAGCTGTCTGTCTGGTGAGCTGTCTGTTTGGTGAGCTGGCTGTCTAGTGGACTAGCTGTCTGTCTGCATTATATGGCCATCTATACATTTAGCTATGTGGCCCTCTGTGGGTCTTCCTGTAGTTTGCGCATACAGTATATGTCTGGTGAGCGCTATATGTCTGTTTAGCAAGTTGCTTCACTGTTTGCATTATATATGGCCATTCGTGACTGTCTGTGTATGAGTCTACATGTCAATGTGTCTCTGTATCTGGTGAGTTGTCTGTATGTATAACTAGCTGCTTGTCTGTCTCTCTGTCTAGAGTATCTGTATGCATGCCTGTATATCGATAGATCAGTATGCTCAGCTGTGTCCATTCTTATTGGTCTGCGCCTGTCATTTTTTATCGAAATATCTGCCCAGATATATACAGTATATGCATATTATTGGTTCTTTCGGTAAAGTCACGTAGAAGGGAAACAATAAAATAATCAAATATAAAACAATAAAATTCTCACGACGTTTCAACTGCAACACAAGCAATCATCATCAAGTGTGAAATCCACACGTTTCGTGATCATTTTTTCGTTTTATATTTTTATTATTGTATTGTTTCCCTTCTACGTGACTTTACCGAAAGAAGCAATAATTTGAATCCCTGCAGTCACAAAAGCTTTAAATCAAAAGTATATGCATAGCTAATTTATATACGGTATATATCTATCTGCCTAGGGGTTTTCCTGTCTGTCTTTGTATCTGTCATGTAACCATCTGATTGCTTGTCTGCCTATGGTTCGTGTCTTGCTGCGTGTCTGGCTGTCTGTCATGTAGACATCTGTCTGTCTCCCAGTAATTGTACATCCCGCGGGCTAATGCTCATTCGTCGAAGGCGTAGTTCATTAATTTATTCATTTAATTAATTCTCGCAACTCAATATCAATCAAATGCGACGTGTATAAAATGCTGCATATCCTAAATAATCCGTGTTATATACCAACATCCGACATCTCAATCTAATCAGGAATCAAGCTTCAACTCTGCTGCCGCATTGGCGGTGGGTGCACAAGAAAAGATAACAAACAAAAAAACCCAACACTCAACGCGTTCGTCAATAACACCATGGCCTTAAAAAAAACCGTATAAGGCGACGTTTCAGGGAATGGCTCTTCTTCACAGTACACAGAGATGAATCTACCTCTCTGGATTCTAATACGGCACTACGAAGGTTTACATCGGGGCTGGGCGGGGGGTGAGAGAGATGCGTTCCTGAAAAGTGCGACGACGAATATTGCAAAGCGACCTGAATGGATGGAGTTTGTCGGGTAGTCGTAGTAGTGGATGGTGGAGGTTGAGAGGCGACGGACATCAATACCCGTCAGCCCCTTATACTATACACTACACTATACACTGCACTATAAACTACACTACTATACACTACACTACACACTACACTATAAACTACACTACTATACACTTCACTACACTACTATACACTACTAAATACCCGTCAGCCCCTTATACTATACACTACACTATAAACTACACTACTATACACTACACTATAAACTACACTACACTACTATACACTACACTACTATACACTCCACTATAAACTACACTACTATACGCTACACTACTATACACTACACTATTAAATACCCGTCAGCCCCTTATCAGTGCCCTACCTTATTACAGACCAAGTCAGAGCTTGTTTGCCACCCCGTGCCCCTTATGAATATCAACGTTCATCCTATACACTACACTATAAACTACACTACTATACACTATACACTACTATACACTACACTACTATACACTATACACTACTATACACTACTATACACTACTATACACTATACACTACTATACACTATACACTACTATACACTACACTACTATACACTACACTATACACTACACTACTATACACTACACAACTATACACTACACTACTATACACTATACATAATACCCGTCAACCCCTTATCAGTGTCCTACGTTATTACAGACCAAGTCAGAGCTTGTTGGCCACCCCGTGTCCCTTATACATTTCAACGTTCATCCTACAAAGTCCCATCACAAGGAAGAAACACAAACAAATAAACACAACCTATATATGTTTTTGCCCTCGTATTGAAACGGCAGTACGCCGTATTGACCTGATAACTCAATATTCCCTTGTGCAAGAACACGGGCTAAGCCGTGTGGGTTGACACGGTATGGGATAACGAGAAAGGAACGGACGACGATGCTATTAGCAACGTGATGTGTGTGTGGAGGGGGGGGTCGAGGCGACGCAAATCGGGTCGTGGTGTGAATTGTCAAGTGGCGAGGCGTTTGCAAAACGACGCAAAATGGTGTGGGGTGAGGTTATCGCTGTAATTCAGTCCTCGACTTACGAACCGCTCGACTCACGCACGGGTCTCAAGAACGATTTAGGTTCTTAACCCGGTGATTGCCCAGTTCTTGTTGCTTTCTGTTTAAGGCCGCGGTGTTATTGACGACTGTGTTGAGGTTTCCCCCCCCCTTCTCATTAATATGGAATCTGAGCCAGACTACGTTCTGTGTATCTGTGTTCTGCCTTTTATCTTATCCACCTAAGATAAGGATGGCAATGCCATCTACAGCTTCGTAAACACCATGGAATTTCCTTGAGGGTTCAGTATGACTGCCTCTCTCTCTCTCTCTACGTGTCTTGGACCAGCTAACAGAATATCACGAATGTGAGGTGACATTCAGGTTATTTACAAACTCTCTGCGGTTTTTGGAAAAAAAGACGTGCAGTGTCCAGCACACCGTGTCATGATTCTGGCGACCAGAGTTCGATTCTACAGTGGCGAGATATTAACCACTTCGCCTGGTATGCAGGAGGGCGTGGGTTCCATCCCGACCCTGACGCCTGCTGTATAATCGGAGTTTGCGTGTCTGTCTTTCCCGTGGTCGTGTGGATTCGCCTCCGGGAATTTCCATCCACATTTAAAATGAACGTGCGTTTCGAGTGTTTGGCTGCTTTACACTTCCACATGATCAGCCGCTTCATTGGGCTATAAGTTGTGGCCAGATCGCTTGTGAAAAAGAGCTACATAGCACAGTGGGCAATACTGTACCTGGTAAAATACAAAAAAAAAACTAGTTTATAGTTTTATAGAATACTGGCGTTGACTGCATGCTCACACTGGCAAGGGCACTTATGTGCTGTGCATTCTCCAATTTTAATCTTAATTTTGGAGCTTTCGTGACTGCAGGAATTATTCTTTGGTTCTTTCGGTTAAGTCACGTCTAAAGATAAAATAATAAATTAAAATAATTTGTGTTGCAATCGAAACGTCGCTATTATTTTAATGTATTATTTTATCTTTAGACGTGACTTAACCGAAAGAACCAAAGAATAATTCTCCAATTTTTTTTACAGAGTGATATCAAGATTAGATGTGAGATCACACCTGCAATACCGGTGTGCATTACACATGGATTGCTATTCGCCCCCGAAAGCCAGACGCTGGCAGTTTTAAACGACAGACCGATGCGTTTTCTGTATCATGCGTTTGGTCGTAACGCGCTCTGCTGCATTTAGATCCGTTGACGCTTTCTTACCGCCACTCAATTTGTGCCCACTGCGTTGTTACCGAAAAGCAACGAATACAAAAATAAAAAACAGGAAATAAAATAACAATCATGAGAGCTTACTTTCTATATATATAGATATAAAAAGTCAAGATACGTATGTGTGCAATGTTTCTTTTTGCAGACCCTTCGCGGCTCTGTCTCAGGGTGACGGGGGTTGAGTGGCGATGGTGCCTTGCGTTACTTGGGATTCAATTAACTTGAGCTCAATTGCGGCGAGTGGTGTGATGATGGCCTTAGGCCGAGGTTTAACTTTCCCTAACCTCTCTGCTTTCTCTCTCTCTCTCTGCTCTAGACTTGAAAGCACAGATCCATCTTCCCGCTGCACCACCCCCCACCCCCCATCTTTACTCCAATTTACTTTTACCTTATTTCGCCCCCGAGTGCTAATAAATTAAAGGGGTTTAGAGCGGTGGCGCAACGGTCGGCGTGTCCTTCTCCGAACTCGCCCACAAATGTTCGAATCGCGGTTCGGGCTTGCATCAGTTGTCGAAGGATGTCTCTGAACTGGTTCCTGGGCCACTCGTTCCCCAAGCTCGTGTTGACGATTGTCGGCCGTCAGAGACGTGCAGGTGACGCGGGCACCGCTGGGCAAACCGCATTGCCCACGCTACACCGCATCGTATGTCCAACTCTCTTTCGCACCATATCACTGTAGTAATCGGAGGGGGAAGGACAACAAACCAAAGACAAAAAGCAGTTGTACAGTAATTAGTTTTCAATCTAGATGATTTAAAAGTGCATAGCTCCAGTGGCTTCCTAAAATCGGAAGGAAGAGCGTTCCAGACGGATGCAAAAGGGCATCTAAAATCGTGCGACCGTCTTTGTTCGATGGCCAGCCAAAAACCGCTGCTGCGAGGATGACCGGACTTGAAGATGGAGTTGTAGAGGGCAGTATAGCAAATAGGTTTGAGTGTCTCTTTTTTTTTCCGGGTAACCCAGTTTCCTCCTGCTTGCATTAGAAGATTGTACAAATAACTGGCCGGACATTTCAAGCAGCACCCTCCTGCGAGGCGGTGCTGAGACTCGCTGCGACTTTTCCAGGTTAAGGAAAACAACAACAATAACATCGCCATGCCCATGTGACATTCCCACAGTACCCTTCTCCACGGGGGAAACGGTGGAGCAGTGGTTAGCGCGCTGCGCTTAGAACCTGGCCACCTAAGTTAAATTCCCAGCCATGGTTTGCATCAGTGGTGAGTAACATTCCTCACCAGTCCTAGGCACCCACATCCCCAACACCCCTTCACCAACCGACACTGAACACTGTGGTGAGTTGTGGTCAAGCAGCCGCCGTGGATGGCATGGGGCGAAGGAGGCTGTCATTCAGTGGTGGATTGATGAATAACTGTTTATTACTTTTATTATCGTTATTATTTTCATTATAAATTGTGTAAAAAAGGTATTGGAACACACAAATGTTATTCGTATGATTAGAATTATTATGAAATGTATTATTAGAATTGTTGGAATTTATTATTAGTGTTAGAAAATACATTTTCAAAAAATGTAATATCATTCAATAAATTGCATGAAAAATGTATTGGAACATACAGATGTTATTATTATGATTAGAATTATTATTACATGTATTTTATAATTATTGGTCATGATTAGTATTAGAAAATACATTTTTTTTTATTGAATATCATTGAAAAAAGTTGCCTGAAAAATATATTGGAACATGCAGATCACGACAGCAAATGTAAATAACAAACAGTTCAACATAACGGCAGCATTTTCACTGACCGGCGTGGTGAAGTATGGTCAAAAAGCCCCCCCCCCCCATCTCTGACACGACGTTGGGGAGGCAGTCATCTAGCAGTGGATTGACAAAGGCCTCTAAATCGTCCAGTCAACCAATCTCAAAGCAGACCCTCATTTGACAAATACAAGCTTGGGTACAGCCTTCATCCCAGCTCATGCACAAACCCTTCGACCCGGGGGTCGACAACTCTGCGTCTTCGGAGCCGCATGCAGTTCTTTACGGACTGCGCATGTCGAACTTATTTCGTTGCCAAACGTGCTTATCGGAGGTGCGATATTTTATTAAGTACCACCGACTCGCATTCACAAGCATTGCAGATCTTGAGATTTTTTTTTTAACCGAATTCGAATTTTTTTTGTTCCCTTTTTGTTATTTTGGTTGCCGACTGCTGCCTTAGACAAATATGCAATATGCTTGCACTTTCCATGTCATTGTTGTTAACCACAGCAGGCTACTTTTAATGCCTTGGCATAGTGGCACGTTTGCCTACACAGCAGAAACGATCCTAATGGTCCCAATAAAGTTTATACAACCAAAACAATACTGGAGAACATTTTCCTTTTTAAAATGTATACTTGTCCCGTTAAATACAGTGGCCTAGAAATCCGTAACAGATTTAGTTGCATGCCTTCATATCGCAATGCAATTCGTACATATTGTGTTTTGGTTATATTTGGCAAACACATTAGATGATTTTCTTTCACGTTGTACAGTAGATATGCTAATTTGAATAAAAAATATCCACAACTAGCTGTTTTCTTTCCACTGCTGAATGGAGAGAGTTGCAATGTCAGTGTAGCATTAAACATGAGTGCATGTGTTTTCGATTTAGTGGAACTTATGAAACCATTTAAATTGTATCAAAACTCGATGTTATAATCACGATACAGACAAGCCTTTACATAAGGACCCTGCCAATGTGTATACACCACCCTGTATCAGAATCAGAATTTTTATTTACACTGGAGGAAATCGACTAGATTTCAAACTCTTCTTCACATATGTCCTGGAGGGGCAGAGCAGAACATTACAATAACAAACAGTATAACATCACAATAGAAGTGCAAAGTATAGGAAAGGTAAACAAATCACTTAAACAATGCATACAAATTAAACTAAAGTACTCTTTGGTTCTTTCGGAAAAGTCACGTAGGTGAACATAATAATAAAATAATAATAAAATTAGAAATACAATTAAAAAGTGAAAACAACTAAATTAAAACATGTAGTTGTTAATTTAGTTGTTTTCACTTTTTTATTTTTTATTTTATTTTATTATTATTTTCACCTACGTAACTTTACCGAAAAAAACCTAAGAGTATGGATCCTTGCAGTCACGAAAACTTCAAATCTAGAATCGTTGACAATGGCTTGGGAAAGCCTTTATCCAGCAATAAATAGATCATGGCCGCTCTTTATGACTCATGTCAGAAGCTTTGGTATCACTCATTGGTTTGGAAATGTTCGCAGTCATCCTTGCGGCGTTGCCTGCTTTCCAATACAACTATTATAAAATCGTATTTCTGCCCAGCAGCCCATGGGCCTTCTGAACCAATGGTTTAAGTAGACTCCATGTGCAAATGGTTTGCAATGGAAGTAGGCTGATTGGAATGATATTGTTTTGTTTTATGTATTTATGGACGGACAAAGGGACTTTTAAAATGACACGCCAATCAATTGCCCTCAATAAAGTAGTGCTTCAGTGCACGCTACAACACAACGGTACAGGGGGTACCGAGAAGCACGAGTGAAAACAGAAGGCCGTTACGACCTCAGCAGCGAACACCGACTGAGCAACGAAAATTGCAACCGCACACAAAATCAAGTGCAGCCGTGCGCAAAGAATATCATAAGAAAGGGTAAGTGGTCCATACAATAAATAATAAGTAAAGAAACAGCTTCTTACACTATGAGACATCTCCTTTACCAGTGGCAAAATATAGTGATAGGTTTTTACACTTTCAACTGGTACAAAAACTGACACCTTTATACAAGGCATCATGTTTGCAATAACCACAACACAAGCAGTCAAAATGCAAAAAAAAGAAACAACTCTGATAATGATAATGATATGCACTGTCCTTGAAGTTGATTGGTCCACATCCGAGACAGATTTTCTTAGAGCCTAGTCTCCATTGGTGTTGGACCAGATGACGCCAAAAGGCGTACAACTCAAAAACAGCGCACTATCAGAGTATTGGAGACTAGGCTCTGAGAAATGCTGTTTCGGGTGTGGACCAATCAACTTCAAGGACAGTGCATATCATTATCATTATCAGAGTTGTTTCTTTTTGTTTGCATTTTGACTGCTTGTGTTGTGGTTATTGCAAACATGATGCCTTGTAAAAAGGTGTCAGTTTTTGTACCAGTTGAAAGGGTAAAAACCTATCACTAAACAGCTTCTTCTTCATCATCATCATCATCTTCGTCAATTTAATTGAGAGTTACTCGGTACGTTTCGGACGTCCGGTGGCAAGCAGCTGGGGCAGGGAGTTCCAGATTTTCGGGGCAGCGCTGGAGAAATGTGTCTTCACCCTAACGTCGTGTGAAAGATCCGGACGAATATATGAATGCGGATTTTAGCGACCCATAACCCCGTGCGGCAGCTCCGAAAAAAGTGTTTGTTCATTTCACTTGGTTAGCTGGTAAGAGATTGCATGTGTTACTGGAAATGAAGGTGATATTTTCAGGCCGAAGTGTTTTTTTTTTCAAAGATTCATCCTGCCAAACTTAGAGTCCCGGGGTCTATTGGGGTGACAGCCCATGTCAAGACAAATCTCTCTAAAACCAAAACCAATACATTCACCCCCATGCAGCGCAATTGAATAATTGACAGCAGTCATTATACACCCCAGTTGTCACTCAAAAAAGATGAGAGAGAGAGAGGGAGCGAGGGCCAACGAAGAGTTAAGAAAGAACCCCAACAACGAGACCGATCCCATGGGTTTATTACCAAACAACAATATAGAAAATGTGGAACGGATTTTTTTCTCACCCTTTATTTCTGAACAAGCGGCAAAAAAATGCAACAACCGCAAACGCGCCGACTCCTGCACGTGTTCCCCATTAGGGCTCTCACACCGCCGTGTTTCCCCGCAGCACACAAAAAATAAACCTCTTGGCAGTGCAATCGTGGCTACTTGCCTCGGTGTAGCCCACTCCCGAGGCGCGTGCAGATACGGGGGCATGATTTTGGACGCTGGCAAAACGGTCCTGTGATATCGCTGCTCACCTCGAGCTATGAACGCTCTGATACGTGCATTGTCTTCGTAATGTTCGACATTTGACGTTCTATGGTCTGACACTGGTGAGACAAGGCCAGGAAAAAGGCTGTCTCTGGTGTAGGCCAATCAGTTTCAAAGACAATGCCCATGTTTTATCAGAGCAATGTTTTGTTTGCACGTTCACCACAAGTACTCGGTGTGGTTGACGCAGACTTGATTCCTTCCAAAATGTATCTATTTGGTGTTTGATTATCTTAACACTGGCTTTATTGGCAAAAAGGGTTCAACCTCATTCTTACTTGTATTTTTTTTTATTGGCAAAAGGTATAGCATTGGCATTATTTTTAAACAGTTATCGACCCCGCCGTATGTATGTATGTTGAACTACTTTCGCACCGTATGTAGCCAACCGTGTTAATCCGAGGTGCGGGGGGGGGGGGACAACACGCTAAACACAAAACGCAGTTCTAAAGAAAGTAGTTCTCGGTCAAAATTTAAAAGGGCATAGCTCCAGTGGCTTCCTAATGTCAGAAGGAAGAGCGCTCCAGATTGCCGCAGAAGTACATCTGAAAGTGCGCGATGCGGTGACCACCTTTGTTCAGTGGCCAGCCAAAGGCCGCTGCGAGGATGACCGGAGTGTCGCGTGATGATTTACGCACCTTGACGAGATCGGCGAGGTATTGCGATTCAATTGTGGCAGGAACTTTTTGGGTGGTGAGTGCGATCTCGTAAGGAAAGCCGTCACCAACCCTCAACCGATCAGCACGGTGAAGTATGGTGGGTGTCTTCATTTCGTAAAAGCGCAGAACGTGAACGTACAACACGGTGTACGGATTTTAAAAAATTGTGTTTTTGTCATGCGGTTTGTACAGCGTGTGCTTGTGTGGTTTTTTTTGCTATCGCTGCACATTTCTGTAAATGTAGTCATTCCCTGTTGCGCGATTGTCATAGACGCATTGTGCAGATGTCTCGCCACAAACCCACACCAGTAATTCCAGGGGATCGCATTGAGTGATAGTTCCCGCGGTTTGCCCTGTGGTACGCATGTACGTGTGTATGTCTACTGAACTTCTTCCGCACTCTACACGTATCCAACCGTGGTATTTGGAGTTGAAAGATTAAAAAAAAACTAAATACGAAAATCAGTTCTAAAGAAAATAGTTTTCAATCTCGATTTAATAGTGCACAATTCACCAGGTTCATAGCACGGTCCACTCACCATTCACTGCGCCACTGTTCACCCTTAAATTGTATATGCCACTAAAAAAAGACATTATCGTTTGTTTTGGGGTTTCAGTATTAATGTACAATGAAGCACAACACACAGAGATGCAGTGGCTATTAAAGCCCTTCGCCGGCAAAGGTAAAAAGTTTAAATGAGTCATTTAAGAACGCAGAAATGTCAGCTAAACTGAAATCTGCAAGGGATGAAAAAAAAAACCCCATTTCTGCCGATAACCAACAGACTACAGAATTTGCCGTTAATAGTAGCGTGGAAAATGTATACGCGCTCGCGACGCGTGAATAATTGTAATGTAATTGTCCGCATCTCGTCGCTGGGTCCCACGCTCCAACGAGGGGAGTGAGTCACGGGTGGGGGAGTGAGTGGGTGGCCGTGTGCTACTCGCGAGATACAGACGTTACGTTGTCGGCCCTGGTAAGGCCCCGCGGACATTGCAAATCTACGATACGCCGGACGATGTAAAATCCGCGATAATCGTTTCGCAAAATATCGTCGTGTCCGTAATGGCCGTTGCAGGTGCAAAACATGTTTTTTTGTCCGAAGTTTCATTTCCAGACGAACTAAAATATTCGCGAAGTAACGATCACGTTCACAGCTGTGATTAGAAATGATAAGTGTACATATACTGTACTGTCGTCAAGTAAATCGTTGCTTGGTAAAAAATGTTTAAGGAGTTTATTGACGGCACGTCGATTACATGACGCCTTCGCTTTCTGCAAGCGTGTGCGTTATTACCGCTGCAGATTGTGAAGTTGCAATTATTGCAATAAGTTTGGCAGAATTATGAGCGAGTGAACTGTACCTGAATAACTATTCGGCCATACTTATGACTACAATATTTGCTGTGGCTCAGAGCACACAAAAGAGACGACGCGATTTTTTTTCGGTTCAAATTAACATTTGCGAAGTCAAGTGTAAACTGATATCGCTGTGGCTGTCACATCGTGAGATGTAAAATATCGTGTTCGTGACAAATCGACTTCTGGCCTTTTTGCGGGTTGGGTTTACCACATCGCCCTCCCGCGTTGCCTGCCGTCCGTGGGAAGTGGAAGGTGAAAAAGTTGGGGGCCCCTGTACCGCGGTTTCCGTTCTCACGCTCCCCCACCGCCTGCCACTGGCCGGTGATAACATCATCTCTCTCTCTCCAGGCAGCTGCCAACCGCCCCGAAGGGCGCAAGGCACGCGCCGCGTATTGACTGCCTCTGCTCCTGCTCGCACGCGCACGCACGCACGCGCACACGCACGCACGCGCACGCACGCGCACACACGCACGCAGACGCACGCACGCGCACGGACGCGCACGTGAGTGGTCCTCTCGCTATGAGCCAACGAGAGTTGCTCACTGCAAAGGTCGGTTATCGCCTGGGCTGGCAAAAAATTGCTCCCAGTGTCCGCCGCTACGAGTAGAAATCTTCTGGGGGGAATAATAGCGTCTGTTGTTGTGGACGCACTGGCCATTTATTTGCGTGTTCCGTAGACGTGGCATATATCACGTCACTTACTTTTTTCCGTTCGCCAAAATTATATTTTATATCGAATACGCGATATTTTCTCTGCTGAAGCTACCGCAGTGAAATTGCTATCATGTGTATTTGTGATCGAGAGATTACATTCGTACAAGAAAGTAATTGTTAGCAATCGTCACCTTTCAAGGTACCAACAAGTACCTTCTGGGGGCATTGGCTCAACGATCACAAGTGGAGTTTACTTTTTGTGCAGTGGTCGTGCTCGTATGTTGGTACCCTGAGCAGTGCCCATTTCAAACACTGAGACACATTGGCACGAGAACACGGCCACAAAACGATGCGGGGTCACGGAGACATGAAAGCGCAGAGACACGTCAACAGAAGATACACAAGCAGATACACGTCAAACAGAAGATACACAAGCAGATACACGTCAAACAGAAGGGAAACAAAGAGGAGATCGAGATGTCGCGAGATAAGACACGTAGACATAAACAGAGATGTGGCGAGATGAAACGAGAGAGATGCAGACAAGGTAGATATGCGAGAGATCATTTGGCTTTCATGTTTATTAGTTGTTAGGTGTATAGGGATTTGAATGGGAGTTGACCTAATGATCCATCGCTTTTAATTCAGGCATTTGTAACACATTGATCCCCTCGGTGCCCCGATCTTTTGCTTAGTGTGCTTGTGCAATGTGAAATTTTTATATATATTTTAAGAATGTGGATTTTTTTTAATACGGCTGCTCATTGAAAAAAAAGTGGTTCAACCAAATTAAAAGTGAACTTCTCTGTGTGGACGAAGGACCGTTGTCCGAATCATCAGCTTGCTCTGCAGGACAGCATTTGTTTTTCCATGATTACGTGGCGACAAAGAGAACTAATTATTGTAGCTTGCTTTCTTTTTGCCTGTGCACCACCACAATGCAGCCATTTGATAATGATTTGCCCAATTCTTAAATGTGAACTTTACGGTCAACATTAATAATTTTATCCATCAGCCTATTGGCCTTCCAGACTCAAGCCATCCAACACCATTGGTTTACGTAAGACAACTCTGGACCACGTTTGACTTTCGTTTTCTCATGAGCAGGAAAGGCCTGTAGCCCCATAGACTAATATATAACTGCCACGGTGGTGAGACGTTAACTATGCAAGAGGTCGCGGGATCGATTCCGACCCTGACACCTGTATATTTTGAGTTTGCGTGTCTCTTTCCCCAAGATCCCGTGGATTTTTCTCAGGGTCCTCCGGTTTTTCCCTCCACATTAAGAAACATGCGCTTTGGAGTATTTGGCTGCTATACATTTTCACGTGATGAGCCGCTTCGTTGGGCTTATCATTCATTTGTGGCCAGGTTGCTCCTGAAAAAGAGCTATATAGCTCAGTGGGCTTTACCTGCAGAAATAAAACAGTTTAAAGTTTAGTTCTATACCATACATTTTAAATAAAAAACATGGATGTGAGTAAATCATCATTTACTTTGCGACTCGCAATACACCACGAGAGTAGATGATGCGTTTTTGTTCAATTTACAGGACGTTTCCTTTTCAGGTGATCGTCGGGTTTACGTGCAACGGGGTAAAGTGTGAGTAATCTCATCTCTTCTAAGAATCCCTGGCGAGCTTGGAAGAGTAGGCCAAAGACCCTCCATCGAGAGGCTGTCCTAGAGCTATATCTAGTGGAGGTACATCTGCCAGCAATGGCTCGAGCAAAAAATTGCAGGGCTGCGCTTTGAACTTTTTTTTACGGTCCCATCCCATTTATTTACGTAACAAAAGTATAATTTGGTACATCCCCGAGTCTCAAGCATCACTGTTTAATGTAAGCACGTGCCGTGTTTGTACACAGTGTGTGCTCATACTCTGCTTCTATGGACCACAGAGTCTATAGCGTAAGCAACTTTAGTCTGCGCTCCTTCAATGGAGGAATAGCAAAACTACCAACATGTTTTTTTCTAACCTGAAGCCCTCTCGTCGTGGCCATAGCAGACCTAGGCATCGGCCTTTAGCTCCTGAACGTATTTCCGCCATCACGCGCGATAATTTAATACCCCTGCTTCAACTGCAAACATCTTGATATTATTGATATATAAACTACATATATATACAAACACGGGTGAAGTGTCCACAGATTTGCGAGAGAGACGACACAAACAAAAAAAGATGCCACTTAGTATTTACGGCCAACGCCGCAGATAAGCAGATCGCCGTGGGTTCACAGAGGTCAGAAAAGCAGAAGGGAAAGTGAAACTGGCAGCCCAAAAAAAAAGAACCCCAACGGAGCAAGCGGCGGTGGCATCGCGTTGTTCGCTGCCCTCCGCCGCCACCGCCGAAAGGGATTTGAAAAAGTGAATCGACTGTTGGCGTGACAGAGAATAACCTCTCAAACAGAGACAATCGCTGCAAGTGGAAGTTGATGCACGCGTGTCCCCGAATGACGCCCCCGATCTCACAAGGCTCAACTAAAACTTTGAATCTTGATTTGAAGCTTTCGTGACTGCAGGGAGCCATACCGTTTGGTTCTTTCGGTAAAGTCACGTGGGTAGAAAATAAAATAAAATAGATCACGACGTTTCGGGCGCAACACAAGCGTGCTGATGATGGACGCTTGTGTTGCGCCCGAAACGTCGTGATCTTTTTAGTGATCTATTTTATTGTATTTTATACCCTCGTGACTTTACCGAAAGAACCAAAGAGTATACAACTATACACTTAATTTTTTTTTTATTTCACCAGGTAAGGCGGTCCACTGAGCTGTAAGAACTATTTTTCGAGAAGCGGACCTAGCTGTCACAAGTGATCTCTCAGCGAAATGGCTTGTCAATGTGGACATTTTTGTTGCAGCCAAATCCTCTCAAACGCACGTCGACTCTACATGTGGAGGGAAAATACCGGAGGACCCGGAGAAAAATCCACGCGACCGCGGGGAGAACGCGCAAACTCCAAATATACAGCAGCCGTCAGGGTCGGGGTCGAACCCACGACCTCCTGTAATACCGAGCGAGGCAGTTAACAGCTCGCCGTCACAATGATGCAACTCATGTTGAGCCTGAAGATGGTGCGTTGCAGGTGATCTGAAACTATGTATGTTGAACTTATTTCGCACCGGAACGTAGCCAACCATGCTAATCGGAGCTCAACACGTTTGCCACTTGAACACATCGGCTTTCGCCACCAATATGATCCATAATAAAGGTTTTTGGTTTAGATCGCGTGGATATAAATGTGTCGTTAAACCCCCTGCCACCCGACACAGCCAATTAATAATGTTTTTCACATAAACACAACGTGCCAATTCGTTACTAGTACAGCACACCGGTGTGTCGGAGAGTAAATCCACAACATTTACAAATTTGGCTGTCAACTGATGATGCGAGTTGTAATTACTAGCGAAACGTCGTACTCAGAATGTAAATGTTGTGTGTTTACTTTCCAAAACAGCGGTGTGCTGTGCTAGTGTAATAAACGACTGGACCACGATGTCTGGCTCAGTGTCCTTTATTCGGTTCGTGCTGTACACCCACACGGCTGTCTTTACTCTGTAGCTTCTCCACGGTGCTGACTCCAATGTCGGCCCGATCCACAACAGCAGCTCCGCTGCTGTTTCTCTCACACAGCCCCCCTTGGCTGTACTCGCTGCAACTCCTCTCCCTCCGCAGCTCTGACAGCCTCTTGCTGTCTCTCTCTCTCTCCGCAGCTCCTCCTGGCAGCCACACCGCTGCCTCTAACACGCAGCCCTCTGGCTGTCTCCTCTGCAGTTGCACACCACTCCGCAGCTTCCTCTTATCTTCGGGGTTGGCTCCCGATGGCCGTCGGCGCCCCCCCCTCTCCACACTCGCCCGCGTGGCCTCACTCTTTTCCGCTCACACCCCGACTGCCTTCCCCTTCCGGTTTACCCGCTTAAGGACCCGAACCTTCCCCCCACGTCACATGACTCCACCCCCCGTGACGTCACATCCGGAAGGTCGCTTACGCCCGCATTACACCACCCTCCCCCGTAGAAAAATCCCAGCCGACCTCGGCTGACCAATAGCAAATCGTAATGCGGCGAACCGAGCTTCCCCCCCTAAAGGACACTAAGCATACAATGTAACAGCAAGAACAACAACAACAACGCAATTAACATCAACGAACGTACAAAAAGCATGCAATAAATACAACTGTAAGAAAAAAATAACAAGACAACAACAATCAACGAAACGTAAGCGATTTGGAACGTGTGCGGGTCGCCGGCCCGTCCCGGACGGTCGGCGGCCCACTCGCAGAACGGGAACGCGATGAAAGTCGAGGAATGACAGGGGGTAATCCCCCTGTCGCAGCTGGAAGTCCACCGCCGTCCCGTGTCTCTAAAGAGTTAGTCTTGGGCTTGTCCTGTGACCGTGCCCGCAGCTGGGTCGGAAGGGCTGCAGGGCTCGAAGGTCCCGCAGACCTGGCAGGCGTCCTCCGAGCAGGGCCCCTCGTCCCCCGCAATGTCACGGCCGGCCTGTCTGGAACAGGTACGACAGGCGCTCTAGCAAGATCAATGGACGCAGGCAGGGGAGAGTCAGCAGCAACAGACCCCGGCAAGGCAACATTGGGGGATGACGCATCATGTAAGGGAGCAACATATGGTTTCAAGCGCGACGTATGCACAACCCAGCGACGAGACCCAATCTGGACGCGTGCTGACTGTGGGTTGGGAACCGCAATGAGGCGTACGGGACCATGCCAGGGTTTGTGCAATTTCGGCGAGGTCCCCGGACGTACCTGTGGACAATGAAGCCAGGCTAGGTCCCCAACCTTCCAAGAGCACTCCCCCTCAGACCGTCGCGCATATCGCTCGTTCCGGGCCTGGGCTTTGGCCGTAGCCACGCGGGCATTCTCCCGCGCCTCCGTGACTCGGCGAACCGTGTCCTGAATGTATTCAGGAAGTGGTTTACGAGGTCCCTTCACCCCAGTTCCCAATTGCACATCCACCGGCGGCACGTTTTCCCGACCATACATAAGGTAAAACGGCGAATATCCTGTAGCCGCATGAGGCGTCATCCTGTACGCCGAAAGCACCCCGGGGATGTGCAGATCCCAATCTGATTGTTGTTCACTCACGGTATGGCAAAGCATGGCAGACAATGTCCTGTTCAGCCGTTCAACCATACCATCCGTCTGCGGATGGTATGGGGATGTCCGTACTTTCTTAGTCCCAAGGCCCGCGCACACTTCCGCCAATAATTTAGAAGAGAAATTCCTGCCCTGGTCCGTGAGGAGTCTCTCAGGCGCCCCCTTATCCATAATATACCCAAACAAAAAGGCGTCGGTAATGGCCGCGGCCGACTGATCGGGCAACGGCCAGGCCATCGGCCAACGGGAGAGGTACTCAACCCCTACCAGCAAATATTTATTACCCCTCGCCGATGGTGGAAAAGGTCCCAATATGTCCAGTGCCACCAATTCATTGACTCGAGACACCTGAATCGACTGGAGAGGCGGCACGTAAGGATGTTTCGGCGGCTTACGTCGTGCACACGCAGGGCACGCGCGCACGTGCCCTACGACATCTGTCGCCATGCCGTGCCAAAAATAATGACGTTGCAACGTCAACAAGGTCTTCTGCACCCCTAAATGTAAGAGAGTGTCACAATGGAGGGTTCTAATCAACTCGAATCGCAAGGACGTCGGCACCACCAGGCGCCAACGTTCCTGGAACCCCTCCCGCCACATAAGCAGACCATCTCGGAGAGCGGTTTGCGGCCCCACAGCCGTACTCGGACTCCCATTGTTCTTAGCAGACCGCTTCCGCAAGGACACCAATGACTCATCCATCATCTGTTCCCGGATCCAGACAGACCGCGGCAGATTCAAAACCCCGTCAGCCGGTCCCGGTTCCATCGGAGTGTCCGACTTCTCGACGGCCAACGTAAGCGGCTGAGGGGGGTTTGGAATCGGTGAACACCTATGCGTCCCCGACTCACATTTACAAGGGGCGCGCCACGGTAATCTGGAAAGTGCGTCAGCGTTCGCATGGCGCACTCCCTTCCGATGTTGAATTTGGAAGGAAAATTCCTGTAGCGTGTCCAACCAACGTGCCAACTGTCCGGATGGCTGGTCAATTTTAAGGGCATATTGCAAGGCCGCATGATCCGTACGCACAATAAAAGAACGACCGTAGAGGTATGGTCGAAATTGCCGTAGGAAAAAAACAACCGCCAATAGTTCTTTGCGAGTGACACAGTAGCGGGTTTCCGCAGGAGACAAGACTCGGCTACCATACGCCACGACACGCTCTACACCCCCTTTAGACTGTGATAACACCGCCCCAATACCTGTGTCACTCGCGTCCGTATCAAGAATGAATGGGTGATCGAAATCGGGATAATCCAATGTTGGGGCCGTGGCCAATAGATCACGCAGACTCCGAAAGGCCGCCTCCTCCGGCTGTCCCCAAACAAACTTCCGTCCTTTACCCGTAAGGAGATGCAAGGGCCTCGCAATCGTCGCAAAACCCGGCACAAATCTTCGGTAATACGAGGCAAATCCCAAAAACCGCCGAACATCCCCCACGGTGGCCGGAGTCGGCCAATCCCGGACGCACGCCGTCTTTTCCGGATCCGTGGACACTCCCTCAGCACTCACAATGTGCCCCAAATAGCGGACGGACCGTTGCAGTAGGTGACATTTCTTTGGTTTGAATTTCAATTTGGCAGAACGCATCCTCGTGAACACTGTCTCCAGCCGCGTCAAATGTTCATCAAATGTGCGGCTGAAGACAATGATATCGTCCAAATATATAAGACATGTCTCCCACTGCAACCCCGTCAAAACGAGCTCCATCAATCTTTGAAATGTAGCAGGGGCCGCATTCAATCCCATCGGGAGACAGTTGAATTGAAATAACCCCTGCGGCGTACGGAATGCGGTTTTCTCCCGTGAGGACTCGTCAAGGGGAAGCTGCCAAAATCCCGAAGAGAGGTCCAGTGTGGAAAAGAACTTAGCCCCCGACAATGCGTCGAGGGAGTCATCCATACGCGGCAGGGGGTACGCATCTGCCACCGATATCTTATTCAATTTGCGGAAATCAACACAAAATCGCAATTTGCCATCCTTCTTCTTAACCAAGACGACTGGAGCGCCCCATGGGCTGTTAGATGGCGATATAATGTCCGCAGCCAACATGTCTTCCACTGCCCCCCGTACGTGTTCTCGCTCCGCAGGACTCATCCGATGCGAATTTAATCGAATAGGGGCAGCATCGCCCGTCTCAATGTGATGGTAAAGCAACGAAGTGCGGCCCAAATCCAAATCATCGGAGCTGAACACATCGGAATATGTCAACAACAATTTACGCAGCGCACCACGTTGCTCCATGGACAGGGAAGAATTTTCGTCACATAAATGAGCAACCCAACGATCATCCGAACTCCTTGGCTCGGAAACCCCAGCAACAACTCCCCGGCTATGTGGACAATCATGGGTCGCAAACGCCGTAGTGGCATGTGCCACAACCGTACCGGCCGGGACACGGACGTTTTCTCCCCCCGCATTAAGCACCTGTAAAAACGGTAATTGATCCGGCCGGACGATGGTCTGTGCCCCCACTAACGCCAACCCGGTTGTTATCGCGGCGGACGGTGACAACAAGACCCCTACTGCTCCTAGCCGATCAGGCAGGGGCTTCCGATACCGCAAGGGTATAAGCATCTGTGTACCAGGTGGGATGTCCACAGATGCGACGGACAGCGCCTGCACTTGTACGGCCGAAGCAGGTCGCCCCCAGGGCGACGGCAGAAACGAGATTTGACGGCCCCCCGGCAGTTCAATACAATTCTCATTGATTTTGATCAAAATGGGCATCTTAGCCAAAAAATCGGTGCCTAACAAACAAGGAACCGCCAAAGATCTCGATATCAACACAACACCCGAGGCCGACACATCCCCAATAGATATCTTAGCATCCACCTGACCCACGATACCCATGCTACCCCCGTTCGCAGCGACGCACGACCCATAAACCGGACGCACAGCCCCCGGCGGGATGCCCAACAGATGAAAAATGACATCCGAAATAATAGTCGCAGACGCGCCGGAGTCGACCAAAATGCGTACGTCCACCCCTTGTATAGACCCCGGTACAGTGGACGAGCCCGTAGCGGCCGCGACGACTCTCCGTGCCAACTTGCGCCATTGCGTGACCGAGCGACAAGGCCCCGTCGAAGGGCATGCTTTAACCACAACGTTAGGATGGCGCAACGACGGTGATGGGTGAGGTGTAAAGCCTTGCCGAGTGTCTGGTGCGTGCCGACATGCCTGTTTCGGAGGATCTTTAGCCGACTTGACCGGTGCCAAGGCCTCCCGCTGCGGCGGAGCCGGGAAGCGGGCCCAGCAGTCTCTGGCGTAGTGGCCCCTACGCCCGCAGCGGAAACATTCGGCCTCGTTGCGCCGAAGCGCAGGCCTCGCCTCCTGACGGCCCCGTTCTGGTAGCGCCGCGCGCGGTCTCGGCCCGCCGCGTCCCGTCCATGGAGCGGAGGCGGCCGTCAGTTGTTGAGGGCCCCGGTCATCCGGAACATAGACAGCCTGCGCAGGGTTCCACCCCAGCGCATCCCCTTCTTTGACGGGCCCCCCCGTCCACGCCGTCACTTGTTTCCAGCGACGGAGGTTGAATTGCGCATCGAGACACTTAGCAGCCGTCCGGGAAGTTAGCTTCTCATGCCCACACACAGGCATGGGGATCCCTAGATCCCGAGACAGCTCCAACATTTTCCCTAATATGAGAGGCTCGAGCAGGTCCTGTGGCGTCTCAGGATAAGCTGCCATGGCCAGCTCCAGCACCGCACCCCTGAACGCCACGGCCGACTCCTCTGGTGCTCGTTGTCGTTGAGCGAATCGCCGATGCGCATCATCTGGTGGCTCATAAGCATCGGCCATTTCTTGAAAAACACCACATAAAGTTGCCTTCTTATCGGTCGTTATGGAACGGAAGAATCGGACAGATTCGTCGTCCAGGAGAGTCGGCAACACCTCCAAAGCCTCCGCATCGGTCCATCTTGCTGTGCGTACCGCCGCCAAGAAGCGGCAGGCGAACGCGCTCCAGTCCCCACCGACGGAAAATTCTTTAACCGTTGTAAGGTGGCGACTCCGACTCCTCTTCCCGCCGTCTTCCAATGGTGGTGGTTGTGATGGCAAATTCAAAATGGCGTCGGCCCGCGGCGTGGCCAAGATGGCGGTTTGGCGCCACGGAGCGCGCAAAATGGCGGCCTCTTGCCGCGTGGGCAATGGCGGCGGCAGGACAGGCAACGTGGCGGCCCGCGGAGCACCACTTGCATCATCCATCGTCCCTGGCGCGACGAGATGGCATAGATGCGCCAGGACGTCCTTAAGTGCCTCCAGTTGTACCGCCATCGCTTGCCATCGTTGATCCGCGTCTGATGATGTCGACGGACCCGCCACCGCGCCAACATCCTCCACTCCCGTTCCCGTGGTCGCCTCAGCCGGGCTCTCCTCCACCACCCCAACAGGATCCGTGGTTGGAGGGAGTTCGTCGTCGTCGGACGAAGAAGCCGATGCAGGCGCCGGATTAACTTTCTTCCTCACTTGTTTCGACATGCCGTTGCACTTCCGACACCAGTGTAATAAACGACTGGACCACGATGTCTGGCTCAGTGTCCTTTATTCGGTTCGTGCTGTACACCCACACGGCTGTCTTTACTCTGTAGCTTCTCCACGGTGCTGACTCCAATGTCGGCCCGATCCACAACAGCAGCTCCGCTGCTGTTTCTCTCACACAGCCCCCCTTGGCTGTACTCGCTGCAACTCCTCTCCCTCCGCAGCTCTGACAGCCTCTTGCTGTCTCTCTCTCTCTCCGCAGCTCCTCCTGGCAGCCACACCGCTGCCTCCAACACGCAGCCCTCTCTCTCTCTCTCTCCGCAGCTCCTCCTGGCAGCCACACCGCTGCCTCTAACACGCAGCCCTCTGGCTGTCTCCTCTGCAGCTGCACACCACTCCGCAGCTTCCTCTTATCTTCGGGGTTGGCTCCCGATGGCCGTCGGCGCCCCCCCCTCTCCACACTCGCCCGCGTGGCCTCACTCTTTTCCGCTCACACCCCGACTGCCTTCCCCTTCCGGTTTACCCGCTTAAGGACCCGAACCTTCCCCCCACGTCACATGACTCCACCCCCCGTGACGTCACATCCGGAAGGTCGCTTACGCCCGCATTACACTAGTAACGAATTTGCACGTTCCGTTTACGTGACAAACCTCACGAATTGATCATGTCGGGTGGTGGCGGGTTTAACGACACACTTATATGTACTCGATCTAACACAAAAAAAACTCTATTGTGGACGTTTTCCATGAAGGCTGTGGTTTCCGGGGACAGCCGCATGCCCGAAACGTTGCCTCGTACACAAGTTCAAGTTAATTTATTAGGTATAGCCCTGTGAGCCATTAGGCTCTTGAATCGGGTGCAACCGCAACAAACAAAAAACAAAAACATGAACAAAAAAACATCTTAAAGTGAATATGTGACTGAGTGCAAACAGAAAATCTAAGAAAAGACAGCAAAATATTGAAGAAAAAACACCGTACACCAACGCTGTGTGCAAAAATCCCAGTGGGATGCAAGTCAAACAACAACAACAACAACCACAAGACAACTTAGATTAAGGCCATCAGTCTAACTCTGTACTACAACAAACAAACATGGCTAAACCAATACACTTTTCGAAATCACCAAAATAAAGCCATGAAAGCAATGAAACAGTGATCATAGGAACTGTGACGGAATTTTCACAATAAATGACATTTCACAATAAATGACATAAATGACACATTTCACAATAAATTACATAAACAACATGTACAACCAAAACCCTGCAGCCATAGCTGGCTGCATGAGTCACTCCACAACAGCATGAGCATCATTCGGAGTATTAGCAAGAACCCGGCGAACCTCTTCCCCCTCCGCGTCGTGTCGCGAATACGCGTCGCTCTGTCGACGACGGTGGCAGCATCGCCCGTCCTCCTGTCGTGCCCGTCGCCTCTCAATCCTTCTCCTACACCTACACACACACATACTCCGTGCATCACTTTCACCTAAGCCGGCTCGACATTAGTCGTCGCGCCTTTCGGGAAAGCAATCCCACGACGTAATTTCCCACGAAGGCCACGTTTTTTTTTTTTAAATCGATGGATGTGTCAAGTTTTTGCTTGTTTATGCTTGTGCGCAACTTTGTTCAGTCACGTGCCGGTCATCTGTGCGTGTCAACAACCCACAAACACCTGGGCCCGTCACGTGACTTCGTGACACTTCACGAGGTCTCAAAGTGTACCTAGCCTGGCACAAATGCTGTACGGCGATGTCGCCGCCACTTAGCTGCTGTTGTTAAGCACTGCCACCAAGGAATGCGTTATTGTATATGGAGTGACATTGTGTGTATGTATGTTGAACTTCTTTCGTACTGCACGTAGCCAACCGTGATAATCAGAGGTGGGGGAGGGGGGAAGCACAACAAACTCAAAACAGAAGGGAGTTCTAAAGAAATTAGTTTTCTATCTACATTTAAAAGTGCATAGCACTAGCAGCTTCCTACTATCGGAGAGAAGAGTGTTCCAGACGGCCGCAGAAGCGCATTCCAAAACATCCATGGCTGCTTAACCCTCATTTATATTTTAACTTGTTATTTTGACCATCATGCTTGGTCACTTGATTTCAAGAGATTTCCCGGTACGATAAAGGTCCCTGCGTCATCGTCAACAGCCAAATACATTTCCATTTCACTGTGGATACATAAGGGTCACGTTCGCCAAGGCGCCTGTAAAGTGAAGTGCTATCGTGCACGTTAAAATCAGGCAAACACGTGTATGGGCACGTTGTCGTATTGCTACGGTGGCTGATGACATTGAACATTTTACGATGCCATTTGTGGTGGAGAAATAATAGCAATTATTACGCGTTGTTGCTCGGGGGTTCAAATTGTTAAAACTACTCCTGCAAACGCCCAGCTTTAAACAGTCGACTTGCACGTTCAGCCATCTACGCAACATCTAGCTTAGAGCAATGCAGCAAAACGGTTGCTTTGAAATCCCTGAGTGCATATCACGTCTGTGCACTCATGTGGGGCCGATGCTCGTGATCATTCAGTGGTGGCTGTGGTATGTTTCTAAGAGTTACATCAAAGCCCCGCTCGGAGAAGAGGATTTTACTACACCTGGGTATAGAGTCGAAGGGTTTCCTGATTATCAGCAAGATAACCTCTTCGCACCGAAGGCTCTTTACTCTTGGCAGCTTCAAAAGCCGGCATTTTAACCGCAGTTGTTGCAGCTGAAGGGCGTATATGGCATGTTTGTTATGATTTAAGTGCAACTTGCATTTTTGTTACGATTAAAAAAAGTTGTTCTCGTGATGCAGTTGTTTGCGATTTTTGTAGTAATTTTGTTTTATTCTAGATTTGAAGTTTTCGTGACTGCAAGGATCTATACTCTTTGGTTCTTTCGGTAAAGTCACGTAGGTAATAAATAAAATAAAAATAAGATATAAAAAATAATGGAAACGTCGTGATAAAATTTACTTCTATTTATTTTTCATTTCTATTTTTTTCTCTTATTTTTATTTTATTTATTACCTACGCTAATTTTTTTGTCATTATTTTAACAAACATCCACTCGTAAATGAATCAGAATCAGAATATTGATTTAGACTGGCGGAATCCGATGAGCTCTCAAGCTTCTTTATCGCTGACGTTCAGTAAGGTGCACGTGGGTCAGAACGTGACAATAACAAACAGTACGGAAACACGATCGGGGCGCAAAGTATAGGAGAGGTGAGCGAAGCAATGCTTGTTTTTTTACCAGGTAATGAATGAAGGCCTCCCTAGATGGTGTCGTTCATGGGGGATTGTTTGATCTCACTTCATCGTGCTGTTCAGTGCGGGTTGGTGAAGTAAGTGGAGGCACCGGCACAACTGATTTTTTACCCGCATTGGGAATCAAACTCGTGTTGTTGGGTTTTGCAGTGCAGTGCGATAACCGCTGCTTCACCCGCTGTACACTTTCTTACAACCTCACTTTCGATTGGTGCGAAAGACGCTCACTCACTCACCCACGCAATCACCCCACTCACTCACCCACTCACAGCTGGCCACGTACGGTGCGAATGAAGTTCTACATGCGTACGTACACTCACCCACGCACCCACTCACTCACCCACTCACTCACCCACTCACCCACTCACTCACCCACTCACCCACTCACTCACCCACTCACCCACGCACTCACCCACTCACCCACTCACTCACCCACTCACCCACTCAATCACCCACTCACTCACCCACTCACCCACTCACTCACCCACTCACCCACTCACTCACTCACCCACTCACCCACTCACTCAACCACTCACTCACCCACTCACCCACTCACAGTTGGCTACGTACGATGCGAAAGAAGTCCTACATACACATACACATCACCCACTCACCAACTCACTCACCCACTCACTCACCCACTCACCCACTCACTCACCCACTCACCCACTCACCCACTCACTCACTCACAGTTGGCTACGTACGATCCGAAAGAAGTTCTACATATACATACACTCACCCACTCACTCACCCACTCACGGTTGGCTACGTACGGTGCGAAAGAAGTTCTACATGCATACGTACACTCACCCACTCACCGGCCCACTCACTCACCCACTCACGGTATGGCCACGTACGGCGAGAACAAAGTTCAGCATACGTACGTGCAAAATTAATCCATCGCCGCCACTCCTGCCTCACCCAGTGGCCGTGTGAGGTTCATCATGCGTCAGGTTACGCCTCAAGTGATTTCGTTTGCGGAAGAGCTCTGAGTTATCGAGGTCTTGAGCCGAATGGCAAAATATACGCCCATGAGCAGCATCGAGACACCCTCCATACCTCTGAAGAATGGGCGACCTTTTCTCTCCTAGGGGGAGAGATGATTGTATTCAGGGAAGAGCGGCATGTCTTTGTCTCTCCGGGAGGAAACGTACCAAGTTTTTTGGGGTTCAAAAGTTCATCCGATGGAGTTGCCCAGCTCGCACGAAGCGACGCTGCGATCTCAATAGCATTCCAGATGATATTAAACGTAAAACTATTATTATTGTTATTGAAAATGCAATGAGGGGCTAAGTTTGACCATTCTTCACCACATTTGTCAGTGGAGGTTGCTGAAGGGGTGGACCAATACGGGATAGGCATCGCTTGCCGCTCGTCTTAGCCAGGGCAGAGATTTTACCGCGAGGTGACTGGGTCCATCGCGTAATCAGGCAGTGGATTGACACACAGACTTTTTGACTTTTAAACACATTTTATTGCCGCCAGCAGCAAAAGCACTTGAGGCGATTTCGATATGAAACACACAAAGTCACCAGCAAACAAATGAAAATAAACGCTACAAATCCACGCGCTGTGGCGCTAAAAGCACCGCGCACAACACGAAAGAAAAGTCACGTGGTGGTGGTGGTGGTCATCGCGCACGCCACGGTGACGAGCGAGCGCTTCAGAAGGTGAACACGAGGGTGCCGTCCACGCTGGTACTGAGAGGGGCTTTTCCGGCTCCCCAGCGTTCGAAGAAGACGTGCACATCACCGACATGTGTGTGTTATGCGTGCTCCAGCGGTTGACACACACAGAGAGAGGGCTGCACTTTTTTAAATTTAAAAACAGAGATCCAATAAACAACACGGAGCTCAGTGCGCACGCGATTTCAGTCAACACCGACCCGTTGTCCCAAGAGATAACCCAAACTCGCGAACGCCGCGATGCGCGATTCATCGCTACGCTACGCGCGCACGAAATTTTTTTTTTTTCGTCTGCGCGTGCGCGCGTAGCGAATTGAATAAATAGTGACCGCGCTGTGAAGTACGCCTCAAGTACTCTCAGATAAGGGGTTAAGCCGTGGGGGTCACGTTTAGCCTTTCGGCTTCCTGCTTCGCGGGACCGCACGCGCGTGCTTGCGAGCGTGCGAGCGAGCGAGCGGGCCGCGCACACTGCAGATGGGGGCCGCCTTCGCTGTTTGCGCGACCCTATTACCTCTTTCACGCGCAACAATGCCGACACGCTTACCCTGTCCCGCGCGCGCATCCCATATGCCTCGCGGTGCCCCACCCTGGGACAGTTTATCGCCGCCGAAGGTCGCGGGCGCCTCGATCGCAATGTTTTGTTGTTGTCGTGTTTGCATGACCCAGGTTTGCGCTCCAAGCCGGTGCCCTCCTCCCCCCCCTCCCGCCCGCCCGACCCTTGCCCTCCAATCCCCCGAGTTGACCCAGGCAGGGCATGACCCCCTTTTGCGAAAGGACCGAATGGCGAACTCCTTCCTCCTTCTCCATCTATTCCCCCCCACCCACCCTCTCACTCAATCCCTCCCTCTCTGTCGCCCCATCCCCGCGCAGTAAATTTGCGGCTTCTTTCAGGGTTTGGCGAACTCTCTGGCGAGGGGAGGTCACGCGTCCACTGCTGGCAGAGTTACGGCACGATGCCAGGTGTTATCTGGAAGCAAAAGTTTTTTTTTCATTATTGCCACTTGCATAGCTCGGCTTAATAAGGGTCGAACACGTTCGAGTATAGGGCATTGACTTACCGATTTAAATACCACTATTTCTGTCTCTCTGACTTAGACTACTGCATTGTTACATATGGTCCGTTCTTCTCTATGGATGTGAAAGCCGGACAATTACAAAGGACACTACAAAACAAGCGAGAAGCAACAGACGTGTGCTTTTTAAGGATGTCAAAAAGTTAATGGACAGGCAAAGACGAGCAACATGAATGTATCATCGAGAGCAGTTGGGCACACAACCAGACCATTCACGAGAAAATTATGGAAAGGTGGAGAGTTATATTTATTGGGCATGTAATGAGAAAACCAGAGACTGACTTTAATATTTCGACGGGAAAAGTTATAATTGCAATAAGAATCTGGGGAAGACGGCTAATTAAATTACGCGATCAATTTTCACAATTGGATGCAACAGGCTGGAGTATCGGATGGAAAGTTTTTGAGTAAATAGCATGCGCACAGCTCAATAGAATCAATGCCATGATAGCCAACGTCTTTGAGAAAGGCCACAGAGAGAGAGAGAACGCCTTTTTGACAAATTGAGATATTATTTGTATTGAGGGACAACTGGGAAACACATCAAAGTATATGCACCTCGGGTAGTTATAATTGTAAGAACACAAATCCATGAGATATAATAACACAGTCGTCCTGTTATTTTGAGTAAATATTCCTTGCGTATGCGTAGGATCACACGATCTAATATCTTGAGAACTGCTTTTGATGTCTAGCTTGTTGCCATTCCTCCGCACCTTTAAACAGAGCGGTCTGTTACTTACGGTGCATAAAGAAGTCCGACACACATACATTTATGTGACCACTCCGCTTTCCTCCCACACGAAGCCAAACGCTCATTAAAGGAATTGGCCAAACATCCCTGCTTAAATAAAATTAAATATTTCAGCTTTCCTGGATACACAGAGGGCATTGCTGTGTTATGAATAAATCGTATTAATTCTAGATTTGAAGTTTTCGTGACTGCAATGATTCATACTGTTACGTTTTTTCGGTAAAGTCACGTAGGTAAAAAATAAATAATACAAATTATAGAAATAATAATAGAAATAAAATAATAAATCACGACGTTTCGGAGGCAACATTATTATTTCTATTGTTTTATTATTTTATTTTTTACCTACGTGACTTTACCGAAAAAACCTAAGAGTATGCATCGTATTATTACATTGCAGTAATGTGGAGTGGGGACGCAATGTTTACCACGCGACAGGACACTACAAACCCTGCTACCACCGACGTGAGTTCGATCACAGTTAACGGTCCATTCTATTTTGGATTTACAAAGCGCCCTTTGCAGGGCGTTTTAAAATGCAAGCCGGCCAGTGGCAAGTGGCGTCCGAAACCAATTCTGAAGGCCCCCGCTCTTCATCGTGCCGACCACTACGGTGAAGTATGGTCAAACAACCCTCATGGCTGCCGTAGCAGGGGGAGGTCTTCATCCAGCGTGGTTCGCCCGGTGCTCGGCGGACAGCAGTGGCTTCCGGTCGCCGAACGAATGCGTTCTAAGGTGGCACTTATTGCACACACGAAGTGCTTGCCCCACGTGAGCCACGATACCTCGCTGACGTCGTCAAGGAGCAAAAAGCATCATCCTGGCAGCAGGGGATATAGAGCGGGTTCACGAAGAGATAATACAGAGTGGGTTCACGAGGAGAGAATATAGAGCGGGTTCACGAAGAGATAATACAGAGTGGGTTCACGAGGAGAGAATATAGAGCGGGTTCACGAAGAGATAATACAGAGTGGGTTCACGAGGAGAGAATATAGAGCGGGTTCACGAGGAGATAATACAGAGTGGGTTCACGAGGAGAGAATATAGAGCGGGTTCACGAGGAGAGAATATAGAGCGGGTTCACGAGGAGATAATACAGAGTGGGTTCACGAGGAGAGAATATAGAGCGGGTTCACGAGGAGAGAATATAGAGCGGGTTCACGAAGAGATAATACAGAGTGGGTTCACGAGGAGAGAATATAGAGCGGGTTCACGAGGAGATAATACAGAGTGGGTTCACGAGGAGAGAATATAGAGCGGGTTCACGAGGAGAGAATATAGAGCGGGTTCACGAGGAGATAATACAGAGTGGGTTCACGAGGAGAGAATATAGAGCGGGTTCACGAGGAGATAATACAGAGTGGGTTCACGAGGAGAGAATATAGAGCGGGTTCACGAGGAGAGAATATAGAGCGGGTTCACGAGGAGAGAATATAGAGCGGGTTCACGAAGAGATAATACAGAGTGGGTTCACGAGGAGAGAATATAGAGCGGGTTCACGAGGAGATAATACAGAGTGGGTTCACGAGGAGAGAATATAGAGCGGGTTCACGAGGAGAGAATTTAGAGCGGGTTCACGAGGAGAGAATATAGAGCGGGTTCACGAGGAGAGAATATAGAGCGGATTCACGAGGAGAGAATATAGAGCGGGTTCACGAGGAGAGAATATAGAGCGGGTTCACGAGGAGATAATACAGAGTGGGTTCACGAGGAGAGAATATAGAGCGGGTTCACGAGGAGATAATACAGAGTGGGTTCACGAGGAGAGAATATAGAGCGGGTTCACGAGGAGATAATACAGAGTGGGTTCACGAGGAGAGAATATAGAGCGGGTTCACGAGGAGAGAATATAGAGCGGGTTCACGAGGAGAGAATATAGAGCGGGTTCACGAAGAGATAATACAGAGTGGGTTCACGAGGAGAGAATATAGAGCGGGTTCACGAGGAGATAATACAGAGTGGGTTCACGAGGAGAGAATATAGAGCGGGTTCACGAGGAGAGAATATAGAGCGGGTTCACGAGGAGAGAATATAGAGCGGGTTCACGAGGAGAGAATATAGAGCGGGTTCACGAGGAGATAATACAGAGTGGGTTCACGAGGAGAGAATATAGAGCGGGTTCACGAGGAGAGAATATAGAGCGGGTTCACGAGGAGAGAATATAGAGCGGGTTCACGAGGAGAGAATATAGAGCGGGTTCACGAGGAGATAATACAGAGTGGGTTCACGAGGAGAGAATATAGAGCGGGTTCACGAGGAGATAATACAGAGTGGGTTCACGAGGAGAGAATATAGAGCGGGTTAACGAGGAGAGAATATAGAGCAGGTTCACGAGGAGAGAATATAGAGCGGGTTCACGAGGAGAGAATATAGAGCGGGTTCACGAGGAGAGAATATAGAGCGGGTTCACGAGGAGAGAATATAGAGCGGGTTCACGAGGAGATAATACAGAGTGGGTTCACGAGGAGATAATACAGAGTGGGTTCACGAGGAGAGAATATAGAGCGGGTTCACGAGGAGAGAATATAGAGCGGGTTCACGAGGAGAGAATATAGAGCGGGTTCACGAGGAGATAATACAGAGTGGGTTCACGAGGAGAGAATATAGAGCGGGTTCACGAGGAGAGAATATAGAGCGGGTTCACGAGGAGAGAATATAGAGCGGGTTCACGAGGAGATAATACAGAGTGGGTTCACGAGGAGAGAATATAGAGCGGGTTCACGAGGAGATAATACAGAGCGGGTTCACGAGGTGGGAATATAGAGCGGGTTCACGAGGAGAGAATATAGAGCGGGTTCACGAGGAGATAATACAGAGTGGGTTCACGAGGAGAGAATATAGAGCGGGTTCACGAGGAGATAATACAGAGTGGGTTCACGAGGAGAGAATATAGAGCGGGTTCACGAGGAGAGAATATAGAGCGGGTTCACGAGGAGATAATACAGAGTGGGTTCACGAGGAGAGAATATAGAGCGGGTTCACGAGGAAATAATACAGAGTGGGTTCACGAGGAGAGAATATAGAGCGGGTTCACGAGGAGATAATACAGAGTGGGTTCACGAGGAGGGAATACAGAGTGGGTTCACGAGGAGAGAATATAGAGCGGGTTCACGAGGAGATAATACAGAGTGGGTTCACGAGGAGAGAATATAGAGCGGGTTCACGAGGAGATAATACAGAGTGGGTTCACGAGGAGAGAATATAGAGCGGGTTCACGAGGAGAGAATATAGAGCGGGTTCACGAGGAGAGAATATAGAGCGGGTTCACGAGGAGAGAATATAGAGCGGGTTCACGAGGAGATAATACAGAGTGGGTTCACGAGGAGAGAATATAGAGCGGGTTCACGAGGAGATAATACAGAGTGGGTTCACGAGGAGAGAATATAGAGCGGGTTCACGAGGAGATAATACAGAGTGGGTTCACGAGGAGAGAATATAGAGCGGGTTCACGAGGAGATAATACAGAGTGGGTTCACGAGGAGAGAATATAGAGCGGGTTCACGAGGAGAGAATATAGAGCGGGTTCACGAGGAGAGAATATAGAGCGGGTTCACGAGGAGAGAATATAGAGCGGGTTCACGAGGAGAGAATACAGAGTGGGTTGACACGGAGAGACGTTGAATTGGGCAAATTCGGAGAATTCTAGATTTGAAGCTTTCGTGACTGCAATGATTCAAACTCTTAGTTCTTTCGGTAAAGTCAAGTAGGTAAAAAATGAAATTAAAATTAATAAAAAATAAAACAATAATAAAATCAAGTGATGCAGCAAATCTGGCTGTGACGGGCCCACCTGATGACGGAGACTTGTGTTGCCTCCGAAACGTCGTGATTTTATTATTGTTTTATTTTTTATTAATTTTAATTTCATTTTTTACCTACGTGACTTTACCGAAATTCGGAGAAGGCAAGAGGAGATCTGTCGTGGGCATATTGTCAGAGGGATGAGGGCTTGCTACACAAGGATGGATGCTGGGGGAAATTGCCACGAAGTAGAACTACAGGAAGCTGCGTGGTGACTTCAAGAAAGCAGCAGGTCCCGTCGTACGATGCAATTAACACGAAACTCAAGATTGGAGACGGTGGTGGGAAACTTTTATCAAGAGTCAACTCCGAGGCAAATCAAGAAGAGCAGGGTGTGAGCTGGCGATTACCTTGCTGACCTCGTCAAGGAACGTAAATCATCGCACGATCTCCGATAGTGGTCTCAGCAGCAGCAGCAGCAGCGGCGGCGTTTGGCTGCTCGCCACCGAGCAAAGACGGCGGTCACCGCATCGCACGGCGCTTTCAGACGCGCTTCTGCGGCCGTCTGGAACGCTCTTCCCTTCCCATGTTAGGAAGCCACTGGAGCTATAGATTGAACATGTATTTCTTAAGAAGTGCTTTTTGTGTGTAGTTTGTTGACCTTCCTCCGCACCTCCGATTAGCACGGTTGACTACGTACGGTGCGAAAGAAGTTCAACATACATACGTGAAATGTCTGCAACTCGTTATAATTTATGATTAAAATCACACTGCATAATCGCTTAAGACGACACTTATAATCACACGAAATAGTTGAGATCTCTGCACTTGTTTGTATATGCGCACACGTATATATTTTGTTTATATTTAAATGTTTGGCTCTGGCTCAGACAGATCGCGAGCTCGCTGGGCGCCCTGCCAGTAATGGAGAGGAGGGAGGTGGTGGTGGTGGTGCTTGTTGCGGTGGCGGTGGTGGTGTTTTCAGACTTTGTTTACATCATGGGGGCCGTCACGGCTTGACCAAAGCACACGTGCCTTTACCACCTCCCAGTTCCCCCGAGCAATCAGCACGCAGCGTTTTTTGTTCGTTAGGGGGCTGCGAAGAACTCGAGCACTGCGGTGGGGTATGGGGGTAGGAGAGTGGTGGGGGGGGAAGGTTGGCCAAGCAAGGCGGCGGTGTCGTGGGGAGGAATGATGCATAACCGAGCATTAGCTCTGCCCGACC
Organism: Lampetra planeri; assembly: GCF_965212315.1. Classification (NCBI taxonomy): domain Eukaryota; kingdom Metazoa; phylum Chordata; class Hyperoartia; order Petromyzontiformes; family Petromyzontidae; genus Lampetra; species Lampetra planeri. Next base: position 7,946,127 of record NC_136134.1, read on the forward strand.
ACGGCCTGTGCCTCTAAAGGGGTGTTTTTTTTTAAGTGCCTTTTTTAAATGTGTGTATTTATATATATACGTGTAGTATATACGTTCGTCCGAACTCACAAGCACGCACGCGGTGTACATACGCAGAGTTTTTGGTTTGTTGCGTCGAAAATGAGTGGAAGTCGTGAAGCCCCGTTGTGTGTGTTTTTTGCGTGGGTTGTCCGGCGCCCTGTCTCCAATAACTCGGCAATGGAATGTGCCACGCGTCTTCAAGAAGGACCCCCTCATTAAAAAAAATTGTCTTGATACTCGGTGAGGCTTTCTCGCGATCGAAAATGGCCAAGTTATCATCAGTTTGAGCGTCAACATCCTCCTTGTTATGCCTCGGCTTGAAATGTTATTCTGGTCGTAAAAGTGTATCCGTTGCATTATACCGACCCACTGCTACGTTGTCAATTGATAGAATCAGTTACTTTAATTAAGTGAACAGTTAATTTGCTTTAAAGCTTTCGTGACTGCAGGGATTCATCATCTTGGTTCTTTCGGTAAAGTCACGTAGAAGGGAAATAATATTTTATGCATTTATGTATATATTTTTCAGGCTAACTTGAACGGAGAGATCCAGTGAACTCCGAAATTCTGCTTATGGAGAAATAAAGTCAACTCTGAGTGAGAATATTATTTTTTTAGCAAATGAGTCATTGTGGGTAATTGTAAATTTGGGCCACTGCTTCCAAACAATTGCCGATCCTTACAAACGATGGATGATGCATCCGTGTTTTTTAGTATCCACCTCTTACTAACTATTGTAGGAATAATCGTTTATGAACCAAATTGCACTCCAGCAAACCCTTAATATTCGCGGGTGGTATGTTCCTGGGGAAGGGCGCGTATATTACATCTGCGAATATGAATACTCGAAGCTCACGAGGAAAATAAGGTGAGGGGCATGAACATGTTTTTAAACACACTACCATGTGGAGAGACATGCAAACTCCAAATATGCAGGCGTCAGGGTCTGGATCGAATCCACGACCTCCTGTATAACGGCAAGGTAGTTAACATCTCACCGCTATTATCCATATTAATTACAAGTTTTGAGGCCACGAACGGTGCTGGTTTTGTGGTGAGCACCTTGGCCATGAGTATGAAGAATCTTCAGAAAAAGAGCGAGAGAAAATTAACAAAAAATATTCTGTGGGCGAAAATGAGAATTATGATAATTCTCATAAAATTATCATAATTTGTTTCCAGCTACAATATTAAAATAAATTTTCAGTCTAACTTTGCCAGAAGAAACTGCTTGCTCTGTGCGTGCCTGTTTTTTTATTCTATTATCTTTTCACCTCTTGTGATGAGCATGAATTTGGATTTGCCATTTTGGAACTTGTTTTTTCATTTTTGTGGTCTTTTCCAAATTGTATTTATATTATGGTGTTACCATAACGTCATCAAACAGTCTCCATTCAGAACTCAAATAGCACAGTGCTTCACTTTAAGGTGTTCGAGAACGGCCTGTGAGCTGCTTCTGACGTTCGTTTGTTGAAGTAACATCGTATTTGTTTTATTTACATACTGGATGGAGCGCTATTCTCGATGCCCAGTCACAGGCAATTGTTCATCACTTGGTAGTCAAACCAACAAACATCAATTCTCCAGAACTGGAATTTCACCAAAGACTCACTACTCTTCAGAACGTATTTATTCATAGGCGGCTGAAATCATGAACCCACGACCTCCTGTATACCAGGCGATGTAGTTAACAATCTCGCCACCGCAACCCCCCCCTCCCCTCCCGCCCCCAGCCAAAGCAGAAATCGAAGGAACGTGCTGATTCAATCGTCGTTTAGATGGCCAAACTGACCGCGACGGAGCTTCGTGGACGAAAAAGAAAACGCACGGCGGGAGTGGCGGCGAAGTTTCTGGGAAAACTCGCGTGTCACGCTTCACGCTCTGAGCACGCAAATACAACAACAAAAACAACAAAAGAAAGTCGCTTATGTTGTGTGCTGCAGCCTGGCTCTCACGTCAAGCTCCGAGCTCGTGAAATGTTTTAGGCCATCACCAGCTGCCACATTGTCCCTCGTTATTATAATGATTCAAAATGTGCGCCGTGTACGTACAAGCCCCAGCATGTTGTAACTGCTGGGAGGTCTGGCGCGTTATTATTTTTTTATTTCCGTGAGGTTGTTTGCGGCGTGTGGGGTAATTGTTGAGTGTTCGGCCGAACAAAAGATTGCCGGAGCCTTGGGACAGCAGTATGGGTTTCTGTGTTCCGTGCTCACTCATTCAACAAAAAACGACGTTGTACAATGCATTAGAATTAAATATGGCACAGTACCGCCGTGTTGGTGAATCAAGGCCCTGTCTTGCCCTTTCTTGGAAATCGCTCGAGCAGCATGAACGTGCCTTGTAGCTGAAATTATAAAAAATATATAATTATTGTTAGAATTGAACAATGTCTTGTTTAGCTAAGAATGAATATCCGCTGGTGCTGTGAACACTTTCTAATAACATCCTGCCAGGCGAGTGAATTGTTCGTCTCCAAATATTCTCTACAATATGAGAAATGATGTTACAAGGCAATTATGGACACAATTCTCAGAGTGAAAAAAAATACGAAATGTACAAATACAATTGTAACATTACCAAATCTTAATTAACAAATGTTACAAATGTTATTGTTGCCGTTAGAATAATGAATACGGTCTGCTGCAAATAACTGAAAGGAGAGAAACAATTTGGTGCGCATATGTCCACAGTTGCAATACGAATGCCCTTAACTTATCCATGAAAACCCTCACTGACTTTTACGAATCCTACGTAGGAGGGTTCTGCATTGGGATATTTGGCCTATTCCATGAGTGGATGGTTTTTTACTTTGTATGGAAGGAAACCGGAGCACCCAGAATAAACCCACGCATGCGTGCGAGATAAAGACTCAACCTGCTTGCTGTACTGCCATCTCTCGGTCACGTTGCGGCCCTAGTGGCGTTTGGGGCGTTTAACAACGATGTGTGTGTGTGCGAGATCCACCGTGAATTGTCTCCAAATCGCTGGATGACAGACAGTCGTGCTTAACAGTGCCTTGCCCTTATTTGTATAGCCAAGAAATCCCGACTAAGTCTCGGGCACGTATTTATTTGTCATTGAGGATCCGGGCTCGTGTGTTTGGCCCAATACCTTGTGGATTTTTTTTTCGTTCTAGATACTTTTTTTACGTGAGTTGAAACTGAAAGCAACCCCAAAGCAAACCCACCACATCATTCACGGCAACGACACTTGTATGTTTGGCCCAATACCTTGTGGATTTTTTTGTTTGTTCTAGATACTTTTTTACGTGAGTTGAAACTGAAAGCAACCCCAAAGCAAACCCACCACATCATTCACGGAAACGACACTCCGGGTGTTTAAGAGCGTTTTGGTCCTAAGTCGGGCCTGTGGTAACCAAGCAAACACATTGCATGGCCCGAGGATGGTTTCTCTTTTAGTTTAGATTCAGACGCTGGAGACCACCCACCCCCCGCCCTCGGCGTGACGTCTCTCTTCTCTTTGTCTCTCTGGCTCTCGCTCCTCTCCTTTGTCGACGTTTCTTCTCTCTACCCTCTCTCGGGAGATGTGATTTTTTTTTTTACGACGCAATGTGCAATTTTATTCAGGCACTGTGTGCTTTTCTTGCTGTGGTCTGGGAATGGGTTTGTTTTTGTTGCTGTTGCTGCTGCCATGCCAAAGCTTGCATTTGATGTTATAAAAATCGACAGTAGTTGATATACTTCTGCAATTTATACTCGTATATTTTATTTGCATTTTAGTGGCTTGCTTGTGCATCCTGTGCGTCGCAGCACCTATCGGCTTTTTATGTTCTCTGTTGTTTGTAACTTTATGACCGGCCCCTACGAGACATCCGTGAAAAAAGAGCTGCATAGCTCGTCGGATTGCTCCAGGAATAAATACAGATTCTGATTCTGGGATGCTGCCGCGATGTGGCGGTCAGTGCATTGAACCCTGCAGTCCAGAGGGTCAACGGTTCGGCTCCATCTCCCGGCGTGACGGTTAAAACAATCGGACAGGTTCCTTAAATCCCCACCTCCCACGCCTCTGTCCACTCAGCGGTCTGAATGTGTTCAGCACAGGCAGTCGATCGGCAGGTCGCGCGCGGTGGGGTAAAGTGTGGGCACTCTCACCTTTTCAAGACGCCAGCATGGAGGAGTAGGCCAACATATGCTTGAGGGGGTCAAATCTCTCGAACTCCCTCTGCTGAGAGAGGCCATTCCACAAACAGTGGCGTGAACGCATTATTGCAGGGCTGCACCCTGGACCACGTTTCATCCCCTCTCTCACAGCCGTAGCCTCCCTCTCTCTAAAAAGGCTTCCAAGCCGCGCGTCTTCTTGCACCGGTGAAATCAAATATGACTCACGCTTCGGGGTTTTTTGCCGCGCGCTGTGGCAACGCTAATGGGACTGTAACGGGATGCCAGGATGCAATCCTAAACATCGCCCTCCCAGACGGCTTGGCAGTGACTCACAACAAAAAAACGGCTCGCGGTCGCCCGTTCTGACCCATGAAACGTGAACGCGTCGAGAATGCTGTTGAGAGACATGAGAGGCGACCCGCAACACAAATCAAACAACCGCGAGCATCGTTCCCTCCCTTTGTTGTCTCTTCGATGATCTCAGCCTTTGCTCATTCCGCGTCTCTCCCTGTCTCTGTCTCTCCGCGTCTCTCTCGTGAGGCTCGATCAGCGACGAAGGCTATGTGGCTCACAGTTCGATTTTGGTGTTTGCGGATTATGGTGAAAATAATGTATAATAGTAAAAAAAAGGAAGACTTTCATGTAGGTATAATGGGAGGCATTTCTTAAATCATGCAGTTTAAAACGGTAAGATGTAAGCATATATTAAGGGTGTATCGATTAATTGATTGATATTGATTTTCAACTGCATTATTCACGCATTCAACTTCGTATGTAAGAATATTATTTTGTATTTATATGTTTCGTGCCATAGTTTCATTTTATCCCTGCAGGCGCTAGAGGCACTACCATTCCCTTTAACGTCAAAACATGAATTGGTCATTGAATCGGGTTGTGGTCCTAAATCACGGACATTCATCGAATCTCTGGAGATGTAAATTGTTCCAATCGTAATCTATAAATTGCACAATTAATGTGTGTTGAATAAAGCTAATTCCACCTGGTCCTTTCGAAGTGTTTTTGGTTTTCGGGCCTGTGCTCATCAACTGTGTTAAAGAAAACATGCACCCTGTTCTTTGTTTTGGTCTAAAGAAGGACGCTTGACGAAAATTGCTCAAGTTAAGTTCTGTGACAATCACGCTCACTCCCAGGGGGACAACTGAACTGAGTACAACACGCAACGCGCATATGAGCACTCCAGCAATTACTGTTTGTAATTCTATTCTTGTGTATGGCAATGTGCTCAGCAAATAAATGCCGGTGTCAAGGTCTGCGAGCCATGCGAGAGAGAGAGAGAGGGCTTCAGGAGGATCGAGTTAGTGGTACTTTTTTTTGCAATTCCCCCTCCGTTTAAGGAGCACAGACTACAATGGTTTACCGTATTGCCAATCATTTGGGGTGCGTGGCCACAATGTCACTGTGGCTTTTCCTTAAAGACCTCATTCGAGTACGCGCTAGCTTAACACAATGGGTGTCACGGTTTCGCTTGCCAGCGATTTTATTCATTTTCGTACGTATCTATTGAGTAATTGATTATGCATTTTTGGGGTCTTTGTACGCACAACATTTTTTTTACTCTGATGCTGGCGATCACTGAACAGACGAACTGTCCACGTGGAGTGTTCCCCCCCACCCACCCCCAGTACGATGTGCACGTGCGTATGCGGAGTTTATGAAACGCGGTGTAGTTACTGCTTGGTAACCATGCTGCTGTTGTGGTGGTGGTGGTGGCCACGGTTTTATCGCTAAGCACCGAGCGAGCAAACGGGGACTGCAGCGCGCATGGCCGAGACGGCTCGCTTCTTCTCTGGGAGCTTCTATTGTGCTAAGGTCCACAGTGGGGGGCAGGGGGGGGTGGCAGGGGTCGGGTGGGGAGGGTGATGGGCTCGGCGGGGGTCGCGTCTCCGTCAAGCCCGAGCTTGCCCCGGCGTGCGCCCGTGTTTGCGCAACGCCGCGAGGAGCGTGTCGCCTCCTCGCCCTTTGTGATCCCAGCGGAACACCGAACCGTGCCGCGCCGCGTGCGCGCGCGTGCGCGTGAGTGTGCAGCGACCAGCTGCACTGCGCTACGAGCCCGGCGTACCCGATTTCGATTCCCGCTCATGGTCAACACCCAGTGACGATTATTCGAACCGGTCCTGGGCCTCCCTTGGGTCGATTCTGCCTCAAATGAGTATCTGGTGCGGTGCGTAAACATTGGGGAGACAAAGGCGGCCGGGCGTAGTTCTGACCACTCACTTCCTCGTGTGCCGTGCCGGCTTTCATAGGTGCTCGCTAACAGCACTTGCCCCAACAGTCTGTCAAGGCTATAGTGGGGGGTGGAATCTGTATCTTTGTGTGTGTGTGTTGGCGCGGTTACCGAGTACGGGAACGAATTATTTGGCGATGCTGGCTGCTGCTGCTGCTGCTGCTGGTTAGCAGTGGCGCGCACAAACGCAAAATAACAAAACGACTCGCTACGTTCGCAATGAAGCTGCCACCCCCCCAAAACAGGAACTAACGTGTGATAGTTGATATTTTGGGCAATGGCCCTTCCAGCAGAGCGGAGGGAACGGCACGTATTGTCTCTTTACTTTTTGTTGTTTCATCGGGCAAGTGTTTTTGACTTGTGGCGTCGTAGGGTTTTTGTTATTTGTGCCAAGAAATCTGTGGTCCGTGGTTCCTCGTGCATCTGAGCGGTTCATGCTCTCTGTGAGAGTGAATTATACGAGTTTAAGTTGTTGTTATTATTACGATGTCACCTCGGGGTTGGTTCTGTAACTTGCTTGCTGCCAGCGAACCGTTGACGACACATCACTTGGCCTCGCAGTGAACCTAGCCTGGTACAAGCGCTGTGGTGACGTCTTCGTCACTTAGTAGCGAATGACATTTGTTGTTGTTGTGTGTGTGTGTGCATGTTCTCCACGTGTATTATATATGTCAGAGGACGGGGAAGAAATCACAGGTTGTGTGTTTGCGTGCAGCGGTGGGCGCTAGAGTCAGTTCGATACCCGCTCACGGCGCAACATCAGCGACGATTATCTGAACCGGTCCCGGGCCTCCCCTAGGTCGACTCAGCCTCAAACGAGTACCTGGTGCGATGTGTAAACATCGCCACTCGGGAGACAAAGGCGGCCGGGCGTGGTGTTGGCCACCCACCCCCCCTCGTGTGCCGTGGCAGCGTTCATAGGGTGCTGCTCGCTAACAGCACTTGCTCCAAAAGTGTGTCAAGACTATACGGGGGATCTTTGTCTTTGCCTCTTGACACAATGGTCCGCGCACTGCACTGCGAACCTGGCGACCTGGGTGCTGATTCCCGTCCGCGGTTCACGTCAGTCGCGAGTGAACCGGACCAGGGACTTCCCCACGGTCGACTCGGCCTTAAAGTGCTTCTGGCGCAATGTGTAAAAAAAAATTGTTTAACCCCATCGCAACTGACGAAACAAACCTGTCCAGCCACGGTCCTTCTCACTCCACCGCTTCGTGCGCGCCCTGTAGGCTTTAACAAGTACTCACGGCACTTGCCTCAACAGTCTGTGTAGGCTATACGGTGGAAGGGGGGAACTTTTGTCTTTGTCCTCACCACCACCACCCAACCAAACACCGCTGCCAACCACGTGCGTCTGACCTCAGCAATCTCCAGACAAACCCGACGCACAACCCACGGCCTCTCGCCAAACACAAACACGCGCTGTGGAAGGAGGGGGGGTGGCTTTGAGTGCGTTACAAACATCGAATCCTCGGTGTGGGGGTGGGAGGGTGGAGACTACGCTCGGTTGAGCAACAGCACGAGCCAGTGTGTGTGCTGTGTGCGTGGCAGCAGTCCGTAGAGATGGGACTAAGCAAACAAATAAGCATCACGCGCGCGCGTGCTTAGGTGATGTAGCGGCTAGCGCGCTGCGCTACAAACCCCGGCGACCCGGGTTCGATTGCCGCTCACAGCCAACGCCAGTGACGATTATCTGAACCGGTTCCTGGGCCTCCTCCCCTAGGTCGACTCGGCCTCAAATGCGTACCTAGTGCGATGTTTAAAAAAAAAAACATTGCCGCTAGGGAGACATAGGCGGCCGTGCGTGGAGCTAACAGCACTTGCCCCAACAGTCTGTGAAGGCTACACGGGAGACTTTTTTTTTAAATCTTTGCTTATGAATAGAAGTAGCCATATGAAGGACTTTCAGCTGTCCCAGCAATGTTTCCCCTCTATTCCTTTTTAGGAGTGCTTACTCTTGCCATTGCCGTGTGTGCTTCCACGTATGATTGTTTGTTCAGCGCACAGCATCGTGTTACATTGCGAGAGTTTCCCCGCGTCCCCAAAACGTTGACACGTGGCCTAGCGCAGGGGGTGGGGGGGGGGTCGACAACCTTTCAAAGAAGAAGAGACACACTTATGCAATTTGTTTTCTTCTCTCTCTGACCAAAATTATTCGAGAGCCGTATCGCACGCGGAGCTACTCGTACGCCAAACACAGCAGTAGGTATGGAAACAAATTATGAATAGGTTTGACAGCAGATGACCAACATTTCTGACTTAAATCAACAACATAGGTGATGGGATATTTAGCTTTGTGTACCCCTTAGTTATTTTTCAACAATTCAGTTTGACTGTTGTACATGTTGCTGTCACTACGACATGCCGTAGCGACCCCTTCCCTGTAGTTTTAAAACATTTGCTAATTATTTTTGCGTTTAATAATGTTTTCAAGATTTAAGTTTGTTTCATTAAGAAACAGCTGCCCGCAAGGGGGCAGCCAACAAACCGCATGAAGCTCCAATCCCTGGGGCCGAGCGCTTTATTGCAGAGGTTCGACTCAAAGCGGCCGCCCCGGTTATTACTACGGCTGTAATCATAATAAATAATGATACAAAACTACACAGTGGACGTTAAAGATGCCCTGACGTCGTTCGCAAGAGTAGGCCATTGTGTTCCGCGTCGTCAGTGTCCACATTTTTTTTCTCAAATCGAAAATAGCACCGCAAATGACTCAACTGAGATGTTTGCACGCAGCAGCAGCAATCCCCGCACCCTGCAGGCAGACAAATGCCTCATGCCACTCTTGCAAGTGTGCCGTACCCTGGTTTCTACCCATGTACCCAACTGCTTAAACAAAATAAACGTGTCTAGTATAGTGGTGATGTTACATTAGTATGTAAGTAGCTTTAGATACCATGTTTTATTGTTTGGCTGAGGAGCGATTCGATAAATTGGGATTTTTTAAATTTAAGAATCGATAACGTTTTTTTCTCGTTTATATTTTTCTCATTTTCTTCTGACTCATTTGTACAGTTGTGTTTGGTCGATTAGCCTAAATGTAACTCGACAAATGAATGGCTTTTAACTTGTATGAATATATATATAAGTACTTTAAGGTTTCCTAAATGCCCTTTCATCTATGAAGGTTGATTAACCATACTTCACCACTCTGGTCACTGTGGGTAGGTGAAGGTGGAGGGTCCAAGACCAGACGACACCCGCTAGTCCATGGTAATTGTGTCCAGGAATCGAACTCAGGCCACCAGGTTCACAGCACAGCGCACCAATATCGCCACGATCACTCCACACCATTCCAAACACACGTACAATATATACAGAGCTGAACACAATCACAAAAAACAGACGCAGCAGGTGAATCATTTACTGGCTTTCAGTAGTTACATTACAGGAACCTTGTTTTATTATAATTCGATGAGCAGCCAAGGACTTTTGTGACTTTAGTATATGGCATGTGCTATGGCCAGGGCTTCCTAAAGTATTTAAAAATGTATTTTATAGTGTCAGTACAGTAACCAGAAACAGGATACATTTGCTTTAGCCTCGCAATCTACACGGCCGACAAATTACTGATGTGTTGAGCACGAGACCTAAAGTCCTTCACAACGCTATAGACTGAATCCGTTTCAAATGTCAACATTATTTAGTTGAGCCAGGCGATAATTCAAGAGACCACGAGAGAGTCTCATTTGCAAGAGTGACCTGAGCATTAATCTTCCAGTAGTGTGGGGGGTGGGGTTGGGGGTGAGTAATCCCAATTGAGTTAATTGGCAAACAAAGTTTCGTTACGTTCTAGATTAGAAGCTTTCGTGACTGCAAGGATTCATATTCTTGGGTTTTTTCGGTAAAGTAAAATAAAAATAAAATAAAAATCACGACGTTTCGGAGGCAACACAAGCCTCCGTCTTCAGGTGGAACCGTCACAGCACGCTCGCTGTATCAAGTAAATGAGAAGTTCCAAAAGATCAGATCCCGTATATATACTGGTTGAGGGGGGAGGAGCCAGGGCAGGCCCCTGGATAGGAGTTTTTTTTTCGTTACGTTTCCGTCAAACTTGGTGACTGGGCGCGCGGTCGGTCGGTCGATCGATCGCTGGACGCGCGAGGCACCAATCGAGACAACAACAACAACGACAACAACAACAACGAGGACGACGACAAAATGTGAACCGACACGCGAGTTCCCCGTGGCCAACCAACTAACCCCACGCACAAAAGAAAATTCCGACGAGTAGACTCAACAAAGCTCTCCTCGGAGGTCAGAGGTCACCTTATCCGAGGTTGCGTTCCGGGAAGCAAAGAGCGTGCACGCACGCACGTGCATTGCGGCGCTAAGCATCGTACGGGAGATCACATGGGACTTTAGTTTTTAATTATTATTATTACTGCCCAATGGTTCCGTTTCGGATTATCCGTCCGAGACATGCGCTGTGTTTTTTTTGTGAACGCGTGTGTGTGCCCGAGGCGGATTGCACGACTTAAACAATTAAAAGATAAAACAAACATTAAACGGAACGATAGGCCGAAGCCGCCGTCAGGTTTTTTGTTACGTATATATTTTTGTATTTATCGCACGCCGTTATTTACAGATTTCACAGCTGCAACCGTGAAGAAGGCATGATTGCGATGTCTATTTTACAGCCAAGGCATGATGATGATGATGATAATTCTAATAATCGAGTGCGGTTCATACGTACGTGAAACGGCTCAATCTTGTGTCTCAAGATAATTTTTGAGGAGGGTCCTGCATTGAGATGTTTGGCACGTGGGGAGGAATCTGGAGTAACCGGAGTGAACTCACACCCACGTACGTGGGGATGTTATCTCCGAATAAATTAATAACTGTGGAATCTGTTGAAACCCCACAGGAAATTAGGGGATAAAACTCAAAGCTTCGCAACACACACACACACATATTCAAGAATACATTGCAGCAGAGCCCAAGCCGAAAACACACACCCGGTATTTGTAGGTGATGCGTCCCACCGTTAAACACTAACCCAGGCTAATTGTACCTGCTGAGCTTTCAACAATATGATGACAGCCGGGCACATTGAGAGCAATTTGGCCGGCGGGCAGTTCGGCAAAAAAAAAAAATGACATTCATATTTAAGCTGAACAACTTTGACGTATGGCCCGTTGTCAATGCACAGGAGGAGGAGGAGGAAGGCATCGTCGGAGTAACGTCGGTCACGCCGTGACGGTTTCTCGAAGCATACTTCACCACCCTGGCCATTGTGGTTGAGTGTCGAGGGAGAGTCGGGGGTCGGAGCGTGCCCCCCCCCCTCCTCTCCGCCCACGTGCCCCCCCCCCTCCTCTCTGCCCACGTGCTCCCCCCCCCCTCCTCTCCGCCCACGTGCTCTGGGTGTCAGCTGCATGGAGCGGCTCGCGCCTCGCGACCGTCTGCCCGTGGCATCAAGTGCCCCATTTCACTCGGGGTGTGGTGGGGTGGGGTGGACTGTGCCGCGCAATTATTCCCGCTAGTTAAATCTTGGTCACACGGCACCACCCCGACAAAAGGCTGCTTTTTTTGTCTTCATCAACGGTGGGGTGTCATGGGATCTCTGGCGTTGAGCGGGCCTGCGTGTGAGCGCACATTCGAATAAAGGGCCCCCTTGATTATTTTTAATTCGTGCCACGAAGCATTGTCATGAGGGGTGTCTTGCTCGAGGCCAGAGGCTCTTAGGACGAGCTAACAAGTGCCACTGTTGCTCATTGTGCACATGAAGAGCTTCCTTTCATCTGTATGGATGCGCACACGCAGGACAGTTTGGCTTTTATTACGTGCATGCATGTTGGATATGGCTGTGCCGCCCTTTCAAATGTGCTCACTATAACAGCACTCGCTCCAACAGTCGCTTGAGGCTATACGGGCGAAGCAGAGTCTTTGTATGACAACATTGGGGAGTGGTAGCGCAGTGGTCAGAGCAGTGCGCTACAAACCAATACGCCCAGGTTAGATCCTCGGCCACGGGATCACGTCAATGATGAGTGATATCGGAACTGGTCTCAGGCTTGGGCAGGTCACGTCGCTTGAAGGGTTGACGGCCCACGGTTCAGGAATGACGGCGGAGCGGCGGCCGAAAAATTGGAACTCTTTCGAGAGAAATTCACCGCCGCGGAGATGGAGCGCCAAAATCATCTCGCACGCTTGCCCAGGTGTACCCCTACACAGCAGCACCGCGAGCGGTGGCGCTGGCTTGGGGAGGTCTTCATCCAGCAGCGGATGGAGCATGGCTAATGATGATGATACTCTTATGTTTTTTCGGTAAAGTCACGTAGGTAAAAAATAAAATTAATAGAAGTAAAATAAAAAATCACGACGTTTTGGAGGAAACACAAGCTTCCGTCTTCAGGTGGAACCGTCACAGCACGATTGCCGTATCAAGTACAAGTACTTGATACAGCAACGTCGTGATTTTTTATTTTACTTTTATTAATTTTAATTTTATTTTTTACCTACGTGACTTTACCGAAAAAACCTAAGAGTATGAATCCTTGCAGTCACGAAAGCTTCAAATCTAGAATTAATGATGATGATGTCCGAAAGATGTCTCCGTAGGCTTGTATTTTTTGTGTTTGTTTTTGGTTTGAAGCAGAGTGCTGGCTCCGGGGTGGGGGCTGTGCGGTGCAGAGAGAAGAACAGCAACACCCAGGAAGCAGCTGTAGTGTCGAGGTCTCGATCGAGCAGCAACCGTCTTCAGCCCTTCTGGGGGCCCTCTCGCGTGACCTTATTTAACGAGGGTGGTGTGGGTGGGGCACACACACACACGCGGTAGAGGGAGCAACGACTTAATGAATGTGTAGAACAGGAGGTCGGCGAACCAAACATAACAAGACGAGACATTTTTGTTTTGTTCTAAGTCGGGAAAAACAAACGAACAAAAACCCCACCTCAATTTATCAGAAGCCACACAATGCAACGGTGTGTGAATACGAGACACGACGGTGGGTCCTTACGACGTCGCGAATTAGTCCTTAAACAGGTGCACGCTGCTGCGGAGTGCGCAGGTTTGCCGACCCCCCCCCCCCCCCGGTGTATTGGCATATGTAGAGGACCACAGAGCTTGGAGGAATTTTGCTGCTTCTGACGTTCCGTTCGCCTGTGGTTCTTCTGCGCGTCTCCGAGTGCTTCCTCTCTCTCTCTCTCTCTTGAGAGCAATTGAAAATACTCCCTGCCAGCGGTGCAGCGTTACAAATTGATTATGTTTTTGTTTTTGTATTTATAATAATAATGTGAAACAAGCCTGACAAAGTTAACCACTAACACACTGAGTAATGGTGTGATCTACTTTTGTCTATTGTGCATTTTTGCTCTGGCTCTCTCAACCTCCTGTGAATGTAAGAGCCAAGGCTGCTACACTCAATCTCTTAGCTGTATTTATTGTTGGGATTTTGCCGAGCCCACTCCAGCCGCTGCAGACAATTCGCGCGTCAAGCGAAGGTTTGCGGATTAAGAGGATAGCGCAGCAGACGCGTGCGCAGCGTGTGCCAGTCGTCACCACAGCGTGTGTAAAAACTTCTAGATTTGAAGCTTTCGTGACTGCAAGGATTCATATTCTTAGGTTTTTTCGGTAAAAGTCACGTTTGGTGAAAAATTAAAATTAATAAAGTAAAATTAAAATAAAATAAAAATCACGACGTTTCGGAGGCAACACAAGCTTCCGTCTTCAGGTGGAACCGTCACAGCACGATAGCTGTATCAAGTGAGAGAAATTCCAAGAAAACAGTCCTTGTATATAAAAAACCCAGTATATATAGAAGGACTGTTTTCTTTGAATTTCTCTCACTTGATACAGCTATCGTGCTGTGACGGTTCCACCTGAAGATGGAAGCTTGTGTTGCCTCCGAAACGTCGTGATTTTTATTTTATATTTATTGTACTTTTATTAATTTAAAATTTTCACCTCCGTGACTTTACCGAAAAAACCTAAGAATATGAAAATGTGTAAAAACTGTTTGAATGTACAGGGTGCTCCAGATGTCCTGTGACTCCCCCCCCCCCCACCGGCCATATGAATTGACACCGAACATTGTTTTCCTCTTTGCATGTTAATTTACGTTTTAAAAACAACTTGCTTTACCAAAAAAAAGTATTATATTTTAGAGAATTAAATGGGGGTCACAAGACATCCGGACAATCCTGCCTTTGGCGGTGGGGGGGGGGGGGTGGAGGGGGGCGACGGCGGGGGGCGAGGGGGCACTGCCCCCCCCCCGTCATCCACCTCCAGCCTCCTCCTACTCCAACGCTGTGAGGCTAAACTCCGCGCTCCGCACAGCGACCTCGGTGTTGTTATTGGTCCGAGACCCACGCTTGATTGAGAACCCCTTCGGCGGAGGATCTGAGGCTCGCAATTGCGTCGTGCTCGGGCGGCCACAGCTAATCACAAGGTGCCCTCTCCGCCCCGTAGCTCCAGAGTGAGAAATTGACGACTCTGCTACCTGCCAATTAGGGTCACGCCTCACCTGATGGCTTCTCTTGTTTTTTCCTGCCAGCTCCTTTGTTTGGCGCCAGTCTCCCTTCATCATGCTCGTGATTTCGAGCCTTCGCTCCCGTAGCCCAGAGACAAGCCCCCCCCCCCCCAACCATTTTGCTCTTTCACCTCATCCTGTGTCGCGACCCCCGTAATTATCATCTCTTTGCGACAAATGCTTCTTTAATTTGTGCTGCGCTGCTCCACTTTTGTTCTCGCTTATTGTCTTGCGGGTGCCACTTCTCGGCGAGGGAGGAGGGGGAGGTGCATGCACAGTGCAGTGATTCTTTCGGTAAAGTCACATAGGTAAAAAAAAAATTATTAGTAAAAAATATTTTGTTTTGTTTACGTAGGTAGATAAATAAAATAAACAAAAAAAATAATATTTTTATTTTATTTCTCTACCTACGTAAACAATTTATTCTTAAAATAAAATAATTTTTTTATTTTATTTTTCTACCTACGTGACTTTAACGAAAGAACCAAAGAGTATGGATTTCTGCAGTCAGAAAACAAACCTAGTAAACTTAGAAATGTAATGTGTCTATGGTTCTGAGTTTTGTCTCTCTCTCAAACTTAGCAATCTTTGGAAGAACGTAATCAACCAGGTAGGGTGTTGACTGTTATGTTAGCCGACTATCTGTGTTGTATTGTATTACATTTCTAAGTTTACTGGGTTTGTTTTCTCATTCATTCGTACCTGATGATGATTGTTTGTGTTGCAATCGAAACGTCATATGCTATTATTTAATTTATTATGTTCTCTTCCTACGTGACTTTACCGAAAGAACCAAAGATGATCTTCTTGGTTATTTCGGTAAAGTCACGTAGAAGGGAAATAATAAAATAATAAAAATAACACATAATAAAATACATATTTTTTTCCCTTCTACGTGACTTTACCGAGAGAAACAACAAGATGAATCCCTGCAGTTACGAAAGCTTTAAATCGAAACTAAAGAGTAATTCCTGCAGTCACGAAAGCTCCAAATCACAGTATATATAATTGTGTTTTCCTTTTATATGACCACATGGTAAACTACTGCAGTCTGTGCCCCTTCAACGGAGGAGGAGGAACAGCAAAACAACTTCCAGGAGCTCTCTCCTGAAGCCCTCTCGTCGTGGCTGGCGGATCTCAACATTGGCATTTAGCTCCTTGTACATATTATCCATACAGAAGAATAGAATATGATCCTAATATATATGTGTGTGTGTGTGCAAACACGTGTCCATTAGCAGAGGTGTGGACTCGAGTCATGTGACTTGGACTCGAGTCAGACTCGAGTCATGAATTTGATGACTTGCGACTCGACTTGGACTTGCATAACAATGACTTTGTCCCACCTCTGTCCATTAGTATAAAAAAAACGTCAATCGGTTTGAGCTGGGGCTTAAGTTTGATTGTGTCTGTGGTCGAGAATTTCGAGTCACATGTCATCTTCATTTAGCTCCTGTGAATGTGTGTCACAGCCCTCAGCTGACTGAGCGAGAAAATACCGAACAACATTTTAACACAAGCATGATCGGATCCTCATAGTAGTTTCATGCCCGTGAAATGATAATAAGAAGAATAAAATCACCACGGTCTCAGAAAATTATAGATACCACCATCTTCTTTTTGGCATCCAGCACTCGGTTTCGTGAAGAAATGTTTTTTTCTTTTCTCCTGAAGATTATTCAAATTTCCCAAAAGTTTCGATTTATAGCTTTCGTGACTGCAGGGATTCATCTTCTTGGTTCTTTCGGTAAAGTCACGTAGAAGTGAAATAATGAAATAATAAAAATAAAACATAATAAAATCATTCTCACGACGTTTCGGCCACAATGCAAGCAGCCGTCCTCAGGTGAAGACCAGGTCTGTCGGAAAGACGGCTGATTGCGTTGTGGCCGAAACGTCGTGAGAATTATTTTATTATGTTTTATTTTTATTATTTTATTATTTCCCTTCTACGTGACTTTACCGAAAGATCCAAGAAGATTTCCCAAAAGTATACCAAAAAAATGTTGCCATTAAACTCTGAAGACGAATTGCCTTGTTTATTCTGTGTCAGGAATGCGCAGCTGTGTGGTGAGTTCTGGCCAACGCATTCAGGTGGCACTTTGGGACTCCGTGGTTCTGTTGTGCTATAAAGAGGGCATTGTGCGTGGACTAACGAATGCCGACACATCCCAAGGTATGTGGGAATTGTACGCTATGCATGGAATATATTTAGAAGTGAGAGTTATGTAGTACAGTGTTTAATAACAATACGAATTTTCAGCTACTTGCCAATCTTCTTCTTGGTTCTTTCGGTAAAGTCACGTAAAATAATAAAAATAAAGCATTATAAAATAATATAATAATTTTATTGTGTTTTATTTTTTTTATTTTATTATTTGCCTTCTACGTGACTTTATCGAAAGAACCAAGAAGACGAATCCCTGCAGTCACGAAAGCTTTAAATCGAAATTTTACTTTGCCAATCCTTTGCTGGATTAATGATGTAAATGCATTTATGGTGCCGTTAAGTTGTAGTAGTAAATACGAGGCCTGGTTAGTAACGAAGCCTGCGACTTTCCTTATTGTGGATGTTACTTGTGATTTAGTAGGTCGAGTCAGACTTGTGCCTATGTTGCAATCCTGAGAGTAAAGATGACGAAGTATCTCATCCACAGTTTAGTGTTATGTGCAATGCTGTACATTTGGGGTGCAGTGGGATGAATACACGATGTGCCTGTATGCAACGCACCGGTTTGTGCTTTTGTCTAGTTGTTCAGTGGTAATGTAGGGGCCAGGTCCGTCCAGGATCTATTGTTATCTAAGACAATGTTCTGATGCTGTGGTGTTCATTGTGTTGGTGTTTCCGGCTTATAACAGATGCTGTATCTGTGTTTTCTCACCAGTTTTACCTTGTTACAATCAATAAATGACGATTGGAGTTGGACGTTCATCCTGGCTCCGAGGGTTTATTGAACGCAAGGTTATCTACTCGACTAGCGGTGCAACGCAGCGCACAGCGAGGCCGAGATGATCTCCATATTTATATTATAATAAATAATTTAGTTTATAACTAAAATAAATGTATTTATTTTGTCAAGTCTGCGACACAATCTTGGTCCACACCAAAGAAAGGTTCTCCTTTACCGACCACCTTGTAAGTGCCACGCTGCTACAAGGAGAGATGTTTCAACAGCATGGCCATACATTCCCTGTTGAGGCTCTGAACATCACTGTCAGGGCATACCCTATGTTAAATGAGGCGAAGCTGAAGACTGAACTGTCTCTCATTTATGAGAGTCCAGAATTCAAGGGCTGCTGTGGTGCACTGGCGCTGTACCAGGTTTTGCTGAAGTACAACCTCCAGGATACTTTTTCAGAGACTGTTGCTCTGTTGAACATCCTCATAACCACTCCCATGACAACTGCTGAAGCTGAGAGGTGTTTCTGAACCTTAAAGAGAATCAAGACATTCCTGAGAAATTTAATGGGACAGGAACGTCTGCATGCACCGGCTATGCTTTCCATGGAGAGGGAACTAGTCAGGAACTAGTCAGGAACATGCCTGCTTTCAATGAGAGAGTAATTGATCACTTTGCTACTTTGAAAGAGAGAAGAGCAAAATTTCAGTATAAGTAAGCAGTGTATTAAGTGAGTAATGTGATGTAAGCAGTGTAATAATAGTGAGTATAGAAACAAACAAGGAGATGTATTGTAAGAGTCACTTTATTTTTAATTAATATTAAAGTAGTGAAGTTGCCTTTACATGCTTAAGCTGTTAATTTATCCATTGCATGGGTGGACCTTATCCTTATCAATCATCCAAACATTTGCCCCCCCTGAGAGATTTTGCAGGAGCCGCCACTGCTTTTAAATAACTTTTATTGCCGCCAGCAATAACAGTACTGGAGGCGATTTCGATTCGAAATACAGTCACCAGCAAACGAATGAAATATAAACGCTACAAAGCCACGCGCTGTGGCGCTAAAAGCACCGCGCACAACACGAAAGAAAGGTCACGTGGTGGCTGTGGTGGTCATCGCGCACGCCACGGTGACGAGCGAGCGCTTCAGAAGGTGAACACGAGGGTGCCGTGCACGCTGCTGCAGAGAGGGGCTTTTCCGGCTCCCCAGCGTTCGAAGAAGACGTGCACATCACCAACATGTGTGTGGTATGCGTGCTCCAGCGCAGCCGCGCCTTAAGCAGGCTTTTGAACACTGGAAGCACAGAGCAGCCGTCAGTGTCACCTTCCAGCATCGTTTTCCTCGTTCTGTACACTGCCATCTTCGCCTGAGCACAGGCGAAGTTGGCGAGGTCATGGCGCTTGTTCGCCAGGTAAGGCACCACCCCATATACGAAGCTGTTGTTGGCTTTAGAAGGAGAGTGACTTTAGGAGGAAAGTGATTCTTGAAGGAGAGTGACTTGTGTTTCGCAGTGGCTTTAGAAGCCATTGCGAGTAATTTAAAATGCATTTTAACACGTGTGAGGCTTTCGCGACCAATATTGTTCATAATCAACGATTTTTGGGTGTTAGATCGCGTTATTTATAAATGTGTCGTAACCCTCCACCACCCGACACGGCCAATCAGTAAAAAAGTGTCACGTTGACAAAAGACAAATAGTTCACTGCTTTAGCCCACCGGTGTGTTGAAGCGCGAAACCACAACATTTACAATTTTTGAGTAGCACGACGTTTCGCTGGTAATTGCATCCAGCATCATCGGGCAATTCGCCAGAATGGTGAGGCTCTGCTGTGTCTCCCGTTCTTATTGTGGTCGTGGGGCGAGTCAAAATAAAGGCATGGTTTGGGCTGAGCGTGAGCGGTAGTGCATAGGAAGACGTTTACAAGGAAAAATAAAAACCCGTATCAGAATAAACACTTTTAAAGAATGTAATAAAGTACACGACCAAAATTAATAGCTGGATGGACGAGGAGATGTGTATGCAGATAGGATTAAAGCTTTGCATGGAGATGGCTTTTTGAAGGGGAGATCTTGAACTTAATATCTCCCACATTTCCATTGTTTTTACTGCACAGTATTTTATATTGTGCAGCGTGCAAATACAATTTAAATAAATAAACTGTATTCTTGATTTATAATGTATTGCCTTTTTGCACAATGGGTTATATAACATAGACCTAGATATGTTTTTCTTTAATTTACTTGATTTGTGAAATAAAATCCATGAGATGAAAAACAATATCCCACGTGAATTATGTCTTTGGCAAACGTTAATAATGCTAGCGTCATGATAAAATTGTTAAACAAAACATAGATTAAATATGTACTATCCCAGTCGAATGTCTTTCTTAATAACGAACACCACACTGGCAAAACATGGCCTTATGTAAGTTAATTCTCTCTGGACGTACACTCCTTTTACATGTGTTTGTATCATTATCTAAAACGTATGTGTGTCAGCATGTATCTCCTTCCAGCATGTGTCTACCATATATTTGTTTTATGTACTCAACTGGCGAGCAGTTATTATCAGGCCACTGAAATTGTACCAGGAAGATAAAAGCATTTTTTGAGAAGGGTTTTTTATTTAAGTCTTTATCAGTACCAAATGGCCAATGATGGCGTGACTATAATATTATTATCATACTTATTTTTCCCAGGAAATCCCCACTGAGTCTCAAGGCTCTTATTCTAAGAGGGTCCTGTCAAATGTATGCAGTGGTGGGGGGGCAATGTTGGTGCCATGTGGAATTCCAGGAAGTTTTTAGGTATTGTGATGTTTTCGACAATACCTATTACGATATAGGGGTTTTGTTTTTTTGGAATCTACAGGAGGAAACTAGGCGAGAAAACGTACAAGCGTCACGCGGAAAGGTGCCCCGATCGGGAATCGAACGCACAGCTCTCTTTCTGTGAGCGACCAAGTGTCACCACGACACCACGTGGCTGCCCTGAATTGCTTTTGTGCAAATGTGAAAGTGTATATTTATTTTTAAAGTGAATTCAGAATTTAAGCGAGGCACTCAGTGGCGTTGTAAACTACATATTCAGCTTGGCGGGGTTGTGGCAATCGTTCACGTGGGAGCCCCCAATATTTGATTTACGCAATTTGCGTAATCTAAACGTTACTGCTCTAATTAAATTAAAATAAAACGTGGAACTGCAATGAAGGCATTTTTCATTTTAAAAATATTCAAACCGCGTTTTTTTGTTCTTTTACACTCCATAATAGAAGTTGTTGGGTTAGATCGCGTAAATACACTGTTGTTGAATACATATTTCATGGTGCTTGTCAAGGGGAGGCACACAACTCGTAGATTTGGCCACCAGTGGCGGGGGGGGGGGGAAGGCACCCCCTGCCCCCCCTGAGTGATGCTACTGAAGGCACGCCAACTGGCCGGAGAGCCGACCAACTACTTGGTGATCCCTGTCATCTCAGTGACCTGTCTCATCGGGCAGCTGGAGGTGACGAAATGCGATGGCAAGAAAAGCGCAAAGGACCGAGGAACGACGGAGGCGCGGCGTCGAATTCGCTTGGGCTTAACAAGGCAGCTCGTGCAAGCCGCAAATCAAGTGCTGGTGCGTTGCCTGGAAATGCTGGCCATTACCGCACCGTTCAGAGCTCAAAATAATTGTCAAGATGTTATTGCTCGGAGAACGGCATAAGCCTGCTAAACGCGCACAGCTTAAGCCAATCCCACCCATCACTGTCTGGGCTCCCCAGAAACCCGCACCCAAAGGAAATGATCGAATTTACTCCGAGCTTGTGTTTATTTTTATTTTTTTAATTGAAAAGTGAGAACATGCATCTACAGTATTTCAAACACCGCTGGATGTCTCTTTATATATAAAAAATTAGTTTTTTTCCCCGTTAGGGTTTTGGACAAGGGTCTTCATCACACCAGTATCCCAGTGGGGGGGGGACGTTTTCCTACGAACAAGTTGGCGAGAGAGTCCGTTAAGCGAGCCTCCGCTCTGGCAGGGCATTCAACGTCGCAGAGAAACGCGCTCGCGAGCGCGCAAACACTCGCAAACGCACACACAGAGGGACACACGCGTTAGGTACTGGCAGCAGCACAACGAGTTATATTAGACGATAACTAATTCACTTTTTGTCGGGTCCAAAATTCCCTCGTTGATCTCGAGCAGGAACGCTCCAAGGCTGGACATTGACTGTAAATTTCATGGTGAGTGGTTTACGAGCTTTGCAAAAGATAAAGGTGCAGCCCAGCAACTGCCTCCGTCACTGCTGGTGGAAGGGCCTCCACTTAGAGCCGTGCTCTTCACTGATTTTCAGAGGGGGTTGGAGGGGGGTGGGGGCGGTGCACTTTCCCTAATAAGACAGCATCAGTGTGAGAGCTGCCACACATTTAAAACCATTGGGGTTTAACAGCAGCATAAAGTGGGGCGTTTTCACACATTTGGATATTGCCTGAGGGGGGGGGGGGCGCATTAAAGGCCACCAGGGGCCGGGCCGTCAGTATCCCGAGGGCCTTGCAATGAAGAACGCTGGTTTAGAGGGAGTTGAAGAGGTCGCTTCTGGGAGATATAGTTGACCTTCTCTTGCACGCTGTTTCCCGCTTCAGCTTTATTTCGTTTGAACCAGTTGAGAACTCAGGACACCTGCGTGGAGTCTCATTTGCAAGAGTGACGACTGTCCAGACATCTTGGAGGGAGGTCGGCGTGCCCACACTTTAACCCACCACCCAACCACCTGCAGCTTCACACAACTACCTGTTTATGCTGGAACACGGACGGAGGCGGTGGGTTTATATTTATTTATGTATTAAACTTGCCCCATTCTTTAAACCGCCGCTCCGGCGAGATGGGAATCGAACCGGCGACACCGGATTGCAGGTCCAGTGAAGGAAACCATTACCACTAAATTAAAGTGTTTTCATTTTGCCACGTTAGGCCCACTGAGCTATATCGCTTTTTTTTTCAGAAGCGATCTGACCACAAATGCCCGTTGATTCTAATTGTGGAAGGAAAAACCGGAGGACCCAGGAAATAAATCCACGCAACCTCCAAATATACAGGCGTCACGGTCGGAATTGAACCCATGCACTGGTGGGGGGGGGTGGCACGTGCCCCCCCAGATCAAAATCCCGAATATCGATCGAATCAGTGGGGTTTATTAGTAATATATCGGCATTTTGCGACCCCCACTGCCACTGTGTAGCATATTATTACGTGCCAGGGACTCTGAGATGATAGGACAATAGTCCATAATTGGCAATAAGTAACGGCAAAGCAGTTATAAGTGACTCAGAATGGTGCGCAGTGGCGTATACAGTGCACGACTTCCCTGAAGTCAAACACCTTCAGCGAGCGCGATGCCGATCACACACGGTTCGAATTCGACCCTCGATCGATGGCTGTGCCATCGCCGCACACGCGTCGAATAAAAAGCAAGGGACAAGACCTAACTTACTAACAACTCCTCTATCATTTTTCATTGCTGGAGGTGTTGCCCCCCCCCCCTGTTTGAAAATCCTGGCTCCGCCATTGAACCCATGCACCTCCTGCATACGAGGCGAGGTAGTTAACATCTCGCCATCCGTGGCGCCCCTGTGGCAGGCATCAGGAGTCGTTTTTCTAGCTTCCCTGACGGAAACGTGAAGTCTGCTCGGACGGGGGGAAGCGAAGACGACTGAAGACGGACGTTGACGTTTCCTGCTCATATCAGTCAGTGTCCCATCATCTCCCCGTGGCTCGTGGCCTGGCTCCTGTGGCACACTGGCCGTTATCGGTTTCCGAGGAATGCGAAGGCAGAGATTTTGTTGCAAGTGAAGGCGTAGGCGAAAAGGGGGGGGGAGTGGGTAGGGGGGGTTAAGGCAATATGACAGGAATTCGCCAACGCACAGGGCAGCAGTTTGTTCTCCCTGACTCCGGATTGCCACGCAGCAGCCCGCTCTGTCAATGCAACTGTGGCAATGAACTTTCATTCCCGAGCACAGAATGCGAGGAAAACAACGTCGTTTCCCGGTGCCATTAAATGCGTACGCGCTGTCAGGTCGCGCGTCGCGATAAGTTGACGAGAAATAAGATCAGGAAACACACACACACGCACACACTCTCACATAGACAGAGAATTCCCCGTACAGCCCCCGTCGGTTTGTCGGGACAAGTGGTGTTTTTTTTGCGAGCACCGCTTAGTGACGGTGGCGTGAGCAGCAACCCACGCCCGTCCGCCGACGTCTCCCCCAGTGGCGCTGGTCACGAGTCGACGAAGGGGGCGAACCCGCCTTCTGGTTCGGATCGATGTCGCTGGCGTTCGTCGCGGAGCGGGAATTGAACTCGGGCGGGCAGGTTTGTGGCGAGGCGAGCTCGCCGCTGCGTTTCCGCTTCCTCGTCACTGACACGCGCGCGCGCGCGCACACGCCGGCGACACACTGGCACACATTTATAAAGACAAAAAAAACAAAGATCCCCCGTACAGCCTTCACATACCGTTGGGGCAAGTGTTGTTAGCGAGCACCCTATGAAGGCCAGAACGGCACACGAGGGGGGTGGGTGGCCAACACCACGCCCAGCCGCCAATGTTTTTACGCACCGCACCAGGTAGTCATTTGAGGCTGAGTCGACCTAGGGGAGGCCCAGGACCGGTTCAGATAATCGTCACTGATGTTGGCCGTGAGCGGGATGCGAACTAGCTTCGCCAGGTTCGTAGCGCAGCGTGCTAGCCGCTACACTACCACTCCACACTGTCACACACAGACACACACCAGCACACAGAACGACAAACACAAAGACAAATATCCCCATTAGCCTTAACAGGCTGTTGGGGCAAGTGTAATTATCACAAACACACACCAGCATATACACAGAGACACGTACACACAGACAAAAATAATAACACAGACCTCCCCCGTCGTGTTGTTCGCAAGCAGAGACACATACCAGTAACGCATTGCCACACAGATACACACGGACATTGGCAAAGAGCCCCCGTATAGCCTTTACTAGATTGTTGGGGCAAGTGCTGTTAGCGAGCACCTATGAAGCCCAGCACGGCACACGAGGGAGTGGGTGGCCAGCACCACGCCCGGACACAAAGACACACACACACACACGCGCACAGGTATTGGATGACTTTGGTATTTGCTACGAAATTTCTCGGCGCTGATCACGAGCTTTATGCTCGACATTAACGGTGGTTCCCGGCTGAGCAAATCTGCCAGTGTTTGCTGGCAAACACGGGGGGCTGTCTGGACAATGCGATCCCTTAATAGCAACCTTGCCCCAGGTGAGACATCTGGTTCCGTCGGGGAGGGCTCCTCTCTACCTCCCCAGACGGCATCCTCCACAGCCGGATGTGTTACTCAGCAGTACGATCATTTACACTCTCAAAAAATTCCAAAACCGGGGGGGTGGGTGGGTGGGTGGGGGAAGATGTTAAGCAGCCTTTTGTCTCGTTGGATGGTGAAGTGTGTTGTTCTTTGTCTTCATCCCCCCCGCCGCTCCACCACCACCATCCCCGCCTCGAGGTCTCCTTGCGGTGGTATGCCTCTCGTGCTCAGGTGTGCAGCTAGAGTCGAATTGCAAAATGCCTTCCTCCTTCTTTGGCCTCGGGAGAAACACTTGGCGGCGGGACAAGAATGAGGGGCTGTTTTTTGGGGTGGTTTTTTTTTTTGCGGTAGGAATCGTGTTTTCTCTGCGCCGCGCTGATGGGGGTACGGCTCTTCTTGTCTGGCTGCGAGGGATGCAGCTTGCGTCTTGGAATCTCTGTGCGTGGTTGATTATACACGTGCATTGAGATCTGTTTTGATGATTTTGCTGCGACAAATGTCCACGCGATGAGCCGCTTTGTTGAGCTATTATTTGTGATCGCCAGGTCGCTTCAGAAAGATACGTTAATACCTCAGTGCGCTTTACCCGGTAAGATAAAAAAAACATTATTTCGTTTTCGATTTAAAGCTTTCGTGACTGCAGGGATTCATCTTCTTGGTTCTTTCGGTAAAGTCACGTAGAAGGGAAGTAATAAAATAATACAAATAAAACATAATGAGAATTATTTTATTATGTTTTATTTTTATTATTTTATTACTTCCCTTCTATGTGACTTTACCGAAAGAACCAGGAAGAGTATTTCTTTTATTTGTACATTTAACTGATTTGTTCACTTTTCCTATATTGTGCACCCCTATCACGTGTTTGTATTGTTTGTTGTTGCAACGTTCTGACCCGTCCCTAACTGGACATCTGTGATAAAGAGTTTTATAGCTCATCGGATTCCTGCTGCAGTATAAATACATATTCTGATTCGGATTTTGAAAAAAAAGGAATGAATGAGCATTTTTCGATTTTCGATATATTTTGTCGTCTTTCCCCCACAATGTTGTTTGTTTAACACGCGATTAGGAATTCGCAGTCGATGTTACGATTCGTGATCGATTTTTTTCGGTTAGGCAACGGACGTCGTATGGTCTGGCACAAAACAAATATAGTTCAACCAAAATTCAACCACATCGTTTATGCGGTCTAGCCCAATACTTGAATACGTTTGACATCGATTGTACTATTGGTGTAGTTTTAAAAAAAGGTTAATGAACACAGCTGCAGCGCTAATGTTCCCCAGCTACCTGGCCACCTCGATAATTTGATTTAAATACGTAAAACAAATAAACATCATGTGTCTTCCAATATTCTCCAAATTGTAAGATTCCGTGAAAAGTAAAACACACACCCCCAAAAAAAAAAAATGGTGCTCGGTGTCAACAAAGTGATACAGATCTGGTCACAGACGCAGACACCGATTGGATGTTAAGATGCTCCCCCTAAACGTTGTCTTTATAACGCAGCAAGGGTGGGCAGGGAGGGGGAGACGTGATTCGTATAATCCAGATAATACAACAAATGGCGCGTGGGCATTATCGTTCGCAAATGTTGTTTTCTTTTGATTAAATAAACAGAGGTGTATCGATTGTATGGAGGGTCGATTCTTTTTGGCTTTGGGATCCAAAATATGTTTTGTCCCTGGGTGACATTTGTCATGGCTGACTTCAGTGGCTCCTCTTTTAAATTTTGTAATAAATAAAAACAACTACTTTCCACGGTGAAGAATGAAACCTGGTTTATGTCACAACCCCACAGAGGGAACAATGTTCGCTGGGTGGGCATGCAACAATGCGTGAGTTTATCGATTTCAATTTGATTTCTACTCTCGATAAGGTGCCACAATGTTGCATTGTGGCACCTTGTAGCGCTTAAAGTGGCTGCAAGGGGGTCGCGTGAAACTATTGCAAACAACGAGTACATTGAAAACATAATCGATTCCTACACCGTTCGATTTCTGAGGTGTACGTGAGCTTAGATACCATTTAGGAATCGATGCATCGTTGTATTCCACGGGTGTCTTTGTGTTTGACGTGTCCAAGGCGTAAGAGTATTCCCAGCCAAGAGGACGTCACTCATCGAGGACACATTCTGCACAACAGCACACAAAGCCCTTGAGGTGGCCACCAGCTCGCACTCGTCACTTTATAATGTTGTCATTCGGGCGGCACGAGCGCAACGAGGCAGGGTTTTTTTTAAATCTTCGTCAGGAATCATTAGCACGGTGTGGCAAGCGGAAAAAACCCCGTAGGCGACGTGTTTATCAATGTTCCAAAAACGATTTGTCTACCCTCTGCATGTTTTCTCGTGCCCACTATATCATCCATCCAAACATTTTAAATGGCATTGACGTGCGCTGCGATGTTTTGAAACTCCCATGGGCGCTTGTGTGTGTGTGTGTGGGACTCTTGAGCAAAGCCGTTACCGCAAGTTTAGCATTCACCGCAATGAATTACAGATGCTGACGCGTATTAGAAGCGGCGAGTGGAGGCGAAGCGTTAAGCGAAGCAGTGTGCCAGCTCCTCGCCTCGCTCTCCCATCCGTGGATTAGCGTTGAAGAATCCCGCGTGCCCTTCCCTAGCAGCGTGCGGGGGGGGGTGAGGAAGTGGGGTGGGAATGAGGGGGGTGGGCGAGAGAGGGGGGATGAGGGAGGGAGTGGACGAGGAAGGGGGGTGAGGACGAGGGGGGGGTGCTGAGGGAGGGGGGTGCGGTGAGGGAGGGGGTGGGGATGAGGGAGATGAGGAAGGGGGGTGGGGACGAGGGGGGGGACGAGGGGGGGGACGAGGGAGGGGGGGACGAGGGGGGGGCGTTGGGGGGGCGAGGGGGGGTGAGGGAGGGGGTGGGGATGAGGGAGATGAGGAAGGGGGGTGGGGACGAGAGGGGGGGACGAAAGGGGGGGACGAGGGAGGGGGGGGGGGCGAGGGGGGGTGCTGGTCTCCGACCAAAATCTCCTGGAATGTGCCCCATCCCGCTGGATTTTGGAAGCTCAGCAGGTTACGAGCCTGGCTATTGCTGGATATCGCCTATACAGACAGGTGCCTTCCAGCAGGCGTTGTGGGCAGTCAAAGCAAGAACAACAACAACAGTAATCGCAGCAATACAACGAAAAAGAACAACCCGATACTCCATGGCAAGTAATTGCTTAACATTGTGTGCGCTGAACACACACGCACCTTTGTGTGTGTGTGATGCCTTATCGCTCTCTGGAGATCTCTGCGTGAACGGCAGGGCTCGTCTGACTCAAGTTCCTTTCCCACCCTCTATGATATTGCACGGGGAAGGCGTGAAGCCTTCGGGGGATTTAAAATCAATTGTGCTTAAGGTAGTAGTTTTTTTTTTTATAAACCATTGAAGTGTAGAAGAAACTTCACCCCGTCCCCGTAGGACGGTCTGATTCCAATCTGCTAACCCCTACCTTGACCGAGTACGCAGCCGACCGCGCTAATCGGAGGCGCGGAGGGAAAGACAAGACGTATTCTTAGGTTTTTTCGGTAAAGTCACGTAGGTAAAAAAATAAAATTAATAAAAATAATTTTATTTTACACTATGGGAACCTCATTTGCCAGTAAAAAATATGATAATTGGTTCTTTACCCTTCTATCTGGCAACAAAACTGACACCTTTTTACAAGGAGTCATGTTTGCATAGACCGCAATACCTGCAGTCATAATACAAACAAAGAACATAACTCTGATAATGTGCACTGTCCTTAAAGTTGATTGAAGCTGTCTCGGGTGTGGATCAATCAACTTTAAGGACAGTGCACATTATCAGAGTTATGTTCTTTGTTTGTATTATGACTGCAGGTATTGCGGTCTATGCAAACATGACTCCTTGTAAAAAGGTGTCAGTTTTGTTGCCAGATAGAAGGGTAAAGAACCAATTATCATTTTTTTATTTATTTATTTTTTATTTCATTATTTTTTTACCTACGTGACTTTACCCAAAAAAAACCTAAGAATATGAATCCTTGCAGTCACGAAAGCTTCAAATCTAGAAAGACAAGACGCTCCAATGGCTTCCTAACATGGGAAGGGAAGAGCGTTCCAGACGGCCGCAGAAGCGCGTCTGAAAGCGCCGCGCGATGCGGTGACCGCCGTCTTTGCTCGGTGGCGAGCAGCCAAACGCCGCCGCTGCTGCTGCTGCTGCTGAGACCACTATCGGAGATCGCGCGATGATTTACGTTCCTTGACGAGGTCAGCAAGGTAATCGCCAGCTCACACCCTGCTCTTCTTGATTTGCCTCGGAGTTGACTCTTGATAAAAGTTTCCCACCACCGTCTCCAATCTTGAGTTTCGTGTTAATTGCATCGTACGACGGGACCTGCTGCTTTCTTGAAGTCACCACGCAGCTTCCTGTAGTTCTACTTCGTGGCAATTTCCCCCAACATCCATCCTTGTGTAGCAAGCCCTCATCCCTCTGACAATATGCCCACGACAGATCTCTCCCTGCATTCTCTGAATTAGTCCAATTAGACGTCTCTCCTTGTCAACCCACTCTATATTCCGTCCACTCTGTATTCTCTCCTCGTGAACCCACTCCATATTCTTTGAACTTTCCTCATTCTCTTTTTTTTACGATCAGAGGAAACAAGAATATGCTCGGTGTAGTCGACACTTCGCTTCGTTCATCATTTCGTTTTTTTTATGCTTTGCTTTATGTAAACCCCCCCCCCCCCTTCTTTTTAAATGAATGATTTCACGAAAGATTTCACGCTCTGCTCTCCTTAGCCCTTCCCTCTCTCTCTACCCCCCCTCTCTCTCTACCCCCTCTCTCCCTACTCCATGTCTATGTTCCCGCTATGTTTTCTATGTAATATTTGTAATATTAATATTCTCTAATACGTTCTGTCCACTTGGTTTTCTCCATTGTTGTTGACTCCGTGCCCACGTCTCGACTATTTTCAGTCTTCTCTTCATTTCTGAGCATCCACGTCTCCGCCGATTTGTAAAACTCTACCAGGCTCCACTCCGGGGCCTTTACGAGTATTCTTATGAATTCCCCGCTTGTCTGCCTTATTGGGGGGCTGTCCTGCTTGCGGAGTGTGTGCGTGTTTGCATTTTTTTGCGCGTGTGACTGATGCGCATGCATATACGATATATCTGAGTGTGTGTGTGTGCAATGCGAGGGAGTGTGTGCGTGTGTATGTGTGTATGTTTGAACGTATGTGTATGTACGTGGAGAGCGGTAGTGTAGCGGTTAGCGAGCCGCGCTACGAATCCGGCGAACCAAGGTCGATTCCCGCTCACGGACAACACCCAGTGACGATTATTTGAATCGGTCCTGGGCCTCCTCTAGGTCGACTCAATTGAGTACGCGGTGTGGTGTGTAAACATCACCACTGGGGAGACAAAGGCGGCCGGGCGTGGTGTTGGCCAGCCACCCTCTCGTGTGCTGTTCCGGCCATCATAGGTGCTCGCTAACAGCACTTGCCCCAAACGTATGTGAATGCTATATGGAGGATATTCTTAGGGTTTTTCGGTAAAGTCACGTAGGTAAAAAATTTAAATTAATAAAAGTATTTTACTTTTCTTAAATTTTGTTTTTATTTAAATTAATAAAAGTATTTTACTTTTATTAATTTAACATTTTTACCTACGTGACATTAATAAAAGTAAAATACTTTTATTAATTTAAAATACTTTTAAATTAATAAAAGTCAAATACTTTTATTAATTTATTTTTTTTACCTACGTGACTTTACCGAAAAAACCTAAGAATATGAATCCTTGCAGTCGCGAAAGCTTCAAATCTAGAATTATATGGAGGATATTTGTCTGTGCATATGAATGGCCGTGGTTCTGGCCACATACTCCCCCCGCCCCCCCCCCCCTGTGTCCCGCGCCGGCCGTAATGAATGTTTGCTCACCGAACTTGCCCCGACATTCTGTTGAAGGCTAAGTAGGCAGGGATGTGGGGGGGGGGGTCTTTGCCTTTGTATGTGGGAATGCCACTTCCCCCCAGAGCAATCCTGATCTGCTTTCAGCAATCTGCCCTCCTCTGTCAGAATACCCCACATATGATTGATTCCTCTCACCTGCTTTAGCTGTTGGCTATTCAGATTTTTTTTATCTGCTTCCACCTCTGCTCGTGATGATCGCGACTTGCATTGTTTTATCTTTGCGTGTTAAAGCACTGCAGGAGCAATTCGTTTCTCTTAGCCGCTATGAATCGGGGGAGGGGGGGAGAACCGATTTCACGGATTTCTAAATATTCCGCGAGATTTATCCGCGAATTTATTTCACTCATCCGTGGGAGCAATTCGCGACAATCGCGGATAATTGGAGAAGTTTGCCTGCTCCACTCCAAATCGCTCGCAAACTAAAAATCACGTGGCCAGGTGGAAGCCGTTCCGGATTGATTTATGGGATAAGTCGCGGGTGACGGTGGATAAGTGGAACTTTAGGGCCGCAGTTAAAACGAATTTTCACGGATCCTAAAGGTCTGACAGATAAAAGAGGTCGGAGGGGGGGTAATAGGATAATGAAAAATAATACTAATACTTTCCTTTTAGAAAGCGTCATTCATGCCAATAACATACCATAACTCTGTAAATGAATTATACATACGGAATAAATCCTGTATACAGCCACTACCAAGCAAATTAAAACCCTGCTATCAAGCAAAATCTAAAATGAATACACACCTTCTATGGCACCAAAACAAAAAGGCACGTGCAACAAAACAAGTTATAACAATAACAAAAAACAAACAAAAAAAATCCATTGGATAGGAGGAGTTGCGTATGGAACATTCGCGACAAATGTTGGGTTGTGGAGAAGGGAACGGTGTGGTTGGCAAATCGGTCATTTGTTTAACCGGTGGAACAATTTCCCAAGATGCCGTCAGCCACGTTGGAGGCTTCGCACGTGACACTCCGTCACGGAACAGATAAACCCACGTTTAGTTTTTTTTGCGCGGCATTATCGGAACAGGCTGGCGCATTTCATTTCAGACTGCCAGACGCGGCCGCTTGCGTACACTCGGTCACTACACGACTAACCCCCTTCCCTCCCCACTACGCACATCACAGGTCCTGCAGTGTGTCTTGATGTGCACCGGGGGATGAAAAGAACAGTGGAATGTCAGTGCAAAAGATGAGTGTGTGCAGCATTGAAAGAGTACAGGTAGGATGAGCCTTTTTGCAATGGTCATCATTTTCAGCCCGTTCTGGAGCAGTTATTTTTGTACTGATATATTTATATATTTGATTCGTTGCTCTGTCGTAACATCGGTCTCTTGAGTTCTCGGTCGAACAAAATAAGCGTGGAAACTTACGACAAGCGGGCGGAATAACACTTCTGACGCCACTGAAGCGGCCGGTTTTTCGGCGAGCGATTTCTAGATTTCTATCTTCTTCTGCCGTACGGCACGCTATTGCCGCGGGGGCTCTAAAGGACACCCTAGGAGCGAGAGTTGAAAAATTCCAGAAAATTACTACGCGAAATAATACACAGATGAACGTCGGTCTCCACGTGCCCTGCAGGTCCTGGGGGTTTATGCGGGCAACATGCTTCCCCATGGCGGTCAGCGAGCGTGCTTGAGGAGGGTCATGGGACCAGTTAACATATCACGTTCGTTGTTTGGACCTGAACCAGGGGCTGTTGGCGTGAGTTGTTGTTTTGTTGAGCTGGAGACCGGGAGATCGATGAACGATCGATGTTTGGTCGCCGCGTTGATGGCATTCGTCGTTTTGAAGCTTTCGTGACTGCAGGGATTCATCTTCTTGGTTCTTTCGGTAAAGTCACGTAGAATGGAAATAATAAAATAATAAAAATAAAACATATTTTATTATTTCCATTCTACGTAAAGTCACGTAGAATGGAAATAATAAAATAATAAAAATAAAACATATTTTATCGTTTTATTTTTATAATAAAAATAAAACATATTTTATAATGTTTTATTTTTATTATTTTATTATTTCCATTCTACGTGACTTTACCGAAAGAACCAAGAAGAGACATTCGTCGTGTTTTCCTCGACCTCAGAGAGTGGGAAGGCTGCCGTCATATTCCGCACTCCGCTGTTGCTGGCTTGAGCACCCGAATGTGTCATCGTAGCTGTTGCTCTGAATCTCCGTCAACCGTACGACAGAGGGAGATATCAATTGCCATCGATGGTCAGAACTGCTGTTTGTGTTTAGTTTGTTGTATTTCCCCCACACCTCCTCATCGCACGGTTGGCTACTTACGGTGCGAAACAGTTCACCCATACATGGCATGGGGGGTCCTTCGCCCATTAGCGAATTGACAAAGGGCAGTAAAGTATGATCATTACTACTACTGTATTTAAAAAGTGAAAATAATATTAGTGTTATTATTCATATTTTCTATTCTTATTTGAAGGCTATATAATTGTCTATTATCATCAACATTAAACAAAATATTTGTTGATTCTGCACTGATCGTTGTGCACAAAGTACAGCCAATACATTCGTCAATAACACTTTGGCATTAATAGACCCTTGCGATATGATATGAAGAAGAGCAATTGCTGAAAACAACGCTATTTTTATATTGTTTTCTTTTAAGTCCACAGTGTTCTTGACGAATGTGTTCAGATTTTTTATTATTATCACAAACATGTCGTTATAAAACGCCGTTGTTAGAGCACTGGGTATTCACATTTGTGGCGCGTGCTTTAGTCCAGCAGGGCCAATGTAATGGGATGCAATCCGCCTTTCCCAACAGAGTAAAACTTTCTGCTGCAACTTCACATTTGTTGACAGTTTGTTGGCTTTCGCGAGCGGATGGTCCCTTCTTAATCCGCGTGCGCTTGCATGGCCCGTCAAACTCCCACCCGCCCGCCCGCCCCTTGCTTCTTCTCCCTGGAGTTTATTCAGTCTGCCATCGCTCCGGTTCCACGGAAAATATTTTTTTTTTTTAATCCACAAGCAAGTGGCGAGCGTCCTTAAAAGATCCACACGCGCGCGCGGGATGCAGCGTGGGGAGTTCGCGTACGCATTTGTGCGTGCGAGCGAGCGGTGTGTGTGTGTTGGACTTTTTCGCACCGTACGCAAAGCTCAATCGTGCTAATCGGATGTGCGGAGCTCGGCTAGCCCACCTCATTTGCCTCGTGCTCCCCATTGCCCCCCCCCCCCCCCCCACTGGAACATGAGACCTTCTAGAATTCCTAACTTCCAAGCGCCATCATCATCACCACCGCCAGAGATCGTGCAGTGCCGTGATGGTCGGCAACGGTGGAGTTCGCAATCCCAGAAGTCGCCGGCTCGATTCGATCTCGACTCTAAGGAAACAGCGGTGCCACGTTTCTTAAACCCCCTCGCTGCCAGCTCTATCCACCCCAGCAGAGTAACGTCCAGGGCACGGCTAGGAGTTGAGGCAGATCTCGTGTGGGGCTACCTGCTACGTCGATGGGCAATATTGTCTCCCCCCACACACATCACCTATCATATATTATTGTGTTCTTTGGAGGCCGCCAGTGTTATTGAGGAATACGTGTTTGTGTGTGTGTGCGTGTTACCGGCAATATATTTTCATCGGTTGCGTAACGCTGTGTGGAAGCTACCTGGTCTGTCGCTCCGCACAAAGCTTCAGGTCTTCTCAGACACGGTCATTCCCTCCCTTCTCTACGCTTGCGAAACGTGGACCCCCCCCCTAATGGAGCATCTTCGCCGGTTGGAAACATTTAGGCTGGCCTGCCTACGATCCATCTTGGGTTTAACCAGGCTGGATTGTGTGAGGAGGAGCGACGCTCACAACAACGAGGGGAGCGCTGGGTGGCTAAAGCACAGCAAGTTGGTACAGTAGGGGGCACAGGTGGTGCATCAGTCAGTCATCTCGGTCAGTCGACCCGTGGCAACTGGGTCTGCCCCATGACCTCCTGCCAGCGGGCGTTCGACACTTCACGTGGCCTCAAGGTGCACGTAGCCTGGCACAAGCGTTGTGGTGACGTCAACCGCCACTTAATGGCGAATGGCGGTTGTTGTTGTTGTGTTACCTACGCTTGTGCAACACTGCCAGACTCAGTATCGCCGAATAATTTGCACGAATTGGTGCTCGCTACTAAAAGCATGTGCGTCCTTTGAATAAAAAAAGCTTAGATCGTGATAATTGTTTTTTTACCCTTCTATCTGGCAACAAAACTGACACCTTTTTTACAAGGAGTCATGTTTGCATAGACCACAATACCTGCAGTCATAATACAAACAAAAGACATAACTCTGATAATGTGCACTGTCCTTGAAGTTGATTGGTCCACACCCGAGACAGCTTTCCTTAGAGCCTAGTCTCACATGGGGTGGACCAGATGACGCCAAAAGGCGCACAACTCAAAGACAATGCACCATCAGAGTATGAGAGCTCGGGCAAATGAGGTTCCAATGGTGTAAAAGCTTAGATATGTTTAGGCATGTAAGCACACGTAGTTTACTGCAACGTAACACCAGGCTCGCTCGCTCTCTGTCTCTCTGCCGTTGAGTCCTTTACTTCTCTTGTTCATGCTGCAGTCGCCCTGCTCGATCTGAGACACTGCTTGAAATATTCAACTTGCCCCGTCGTCATAGACGCTGCAGTGTGCACGGATCCCGTAAATGACCGCTACAATGCGGTGCATCATGGGACCTTTTTTTTGCCAGTATCAAAGTATGACGAACAAGGATAGGTTCTTACCATTTCTGGGCAATAAAACAGGGAGGTGTGAAGATGTTCAAACAGCAAATGGATACCTTTTGCAAGGCATCAAGTCTGCGTTAACCACACGTACTTGTGAACATGCAAATAAACATGGTACGATCATATATGGCATTGTCTTTGAAACTGATTGGCCTGCACCAGGGACGGTCTTCTTTATGGCCTAGTCTCACCAGTGTCAGAAGAGAGAATGCCAGAATGCGACCAGTACAAGTGCAATGCACGCATCAGAACAATTATAGCTCAGGGTGAGCAGCAAAATAAGTTTCGATGTATGAAAACTACGAATAAGTTTTACCCTTTCTGGAAATACATGCGGTGCAGCTTGAAGGGGGGACAGCCAGCATTTGAGTCTCAGTCTGCGGTCTGGTTGACACCAACCCGTGTAGTTTTAGTTAAGTCTGCAGATTTAATTTCGTCCATTCTCCTAGTTTAGAAGGCAACGGAACATTTACAAGATTTAGTCGACCCTTACATATTCAATATTTATGTGAGGTGCATGTAATTCCCCCCCCCCCCACCCCTCAAATATTTAACAGGTCAACAAATCAGTGATCTCAGTAAATATGTTGACATACATATTTAGCTATTAGATTTGGTCTTCCAATGGCGTAGGGGCACTGCAGTCGCGAATAACACGACTACACCATCTTAAATTTCGATTTAAAGCTTTCGTGACTGCAGGGATTCATCTTCTTGGTTCTTTCGGTAAAGTCACGTAGAATGGAAATAATAAAATAATACAAATAAAACATAATAAAATAATTCTCACGACGTTTCGGCCACAACGCAGGCAGCCGTCCTCAGGTGAAGAACAGGTCTGTCGATAAGACAGAGTCTGAATGACACGTCCTGGGCTTGGAGCGTCTATTTAAGCTGGGAGGGAGGAGGGAGAGCGCCTTGACAAAAGAATTTGCATATCAAGAAGAATTTTAGCATATTTATGTAATATTACACTATGTATTATTCTACCCACCCTACTGCACACCACACTGCTGCATATTCACCATACAACTACGAATTTTTACACCATCTTTTTACACCATCTTAGTCTGCATCTTCATTCAGTCATACCTTGGCATCGTTATGCTTAAGTCTTCGCTGGGTAAGTTATAATCGATCTTATTTAGTGTATTCTTTCTCCCTCTTCCCTAATGTTCAAGCTTGCGTAATTGACCACGCGTCGCCGCACTCATTGTCATGTTAATTTTTTCTCTAACCCCTCCCTCTCTCCGCCCCCGCCCCCCCTCTGTTTATTTAAGGCCTCGCCACAGAGACGATCTCCCTGTCTGTGCCTGTGTTACTCTCTCTCTGTGTATCTTGGTGATATCTGTCTGCTTATATGTCTGTCTATAGTTTTCTGGTTAGATTTTTGTTGCTATTTCATTTATACCTGATGATGATTGCTTGTGTTGCAATCGAAACGTCGTATGCTATTATTTAATTTATTATTTTATCTTTATACGTGACTTTACCGAAAGAACCAAAGAGTAAGTTATAATCGTGACGATTCGTGATTATCATGCACTCATAGCCATCGTTGACTTATAAAAAAAAATGTTTAACCCACTTGCCTTGGATAATTCCGTAAACAACAATAAATGTTGGCTGGTGGTCAGGTTTTCTCGCTCAAGGATTCCTCGCCGAGGGTGACCGTGAGCATTCGGTGCAATAATGCTGTAAATTATTTAACCGCTCAAGGCCACTCCATCTATGAATGCCATTCTGTTTCCTCCAAAGCCGATGCCCTCATCAGACGAACTCACTCATTCGCTGAATGTCTCCATGCCAAGAATGATCATTTTTGCACAACAGACAAAAATAACGTTGCAAGCCAGCGTCAATCTTCATACTGCACTTAACATTCACAAAACCTCCTGGAGTACAGATACAATTACAATGCATTTGAATGTGCGTAAATTCATATTGTTGTATTGCCTGTGTAAATGCAATTAGCTCACATAATTGTTGGCACGACCTCTGTGGGAAAAAAAACATGCTGACAACTAATATGAATACTGACCACGTGTGTATGTTGCATTTCTTTCGCACCTTACTTACGAAAGTGTGGGAAATATTAGAGTGGTCTAGATTTGAAGCTTTCGTGACTGCAGGGATTCATACTCTTAGCTTTTTCGGTAAAGTCACGTAGGTAAAAAAATGAAATTAAAATTAATAATAATAAAATAATAATAAATCACGACGTTTCGGAGGCAACACAAGTCTCCGTCATCAGGTGGGACCGTCACAGCCAGATGCAGCAAAAGATACAGCAAATCTGGCTGTGACGGTCCCACCTGATGACGGAGACTTGTGTTGCCTCCGAAACGTCGTGATTTAATATTATTTTATTTTTATTAATTTTAATTTAGTTTTTAGCTACGTGACTTTACCGAAAAAACTAAGAGCATAGTATTAGAGTGATCTTGTGGTGATTAGCGCACTGGACTGTGCATTTGACGACCCGAAGTCGATTTCTAGCCGTGGCTAAACACAGTGCCAAGTGATAACTGAGCCATTCCTTGATATTTTCGCCTTCGCAAACCCACACTGACCAGCGTGGTGAAGTATAGCGGAACAAGCCACATGTCACGGTATGGGGAAGCCTTCAGCCTGCAATGGATTGCCAAAGGGCTGAAAATAATCAGTTCTGAATCAATACATTGATATTGTTACTCGTGATATTTGCATACAATCATGACTAAATTTCTGCAAGTGTTACGCAAATGTTATGACAATTCTAGCTTCAGCTAATGGAGCTTAAGCAGACTGTGTAAAGTAGATGAGACAGAACACAACTGTAATAAAAAAAACGATTGTAGAATAGAATTGCAACCCCAAAATTGTAACATACCAAATGTGTGGGCGTTGGAGATGGGGAAGTGAGTAAATCATTACAGTACATACTTAGTATTTATTATATCATAATACCATGCAATTGTTTCCAAAATATCCATGAACACTGCAGTGCTAATATATATTCGATTGGCCTTGAGTTAATTCATTATCACGAGCATTTATAACCCGTTTCAATGAATCCGAATACACATATACTATTTTAATGCCCTTTTTGCAAAGAAAGAGATGGATGGAGATGATAAAACAAGTATATTGGTGCAAAGGTTTAACAAGATGATCGTTTGTTGCATGGCTAATTTTCAACTCAGAGGTCGATTTGATTGCAGTATGCCCTAGCTATGGCTAGAGCCATCGGAATTTCCATCTCGATCGTGAACAGACGTTAATCCAATTTATAATAAACTTTTGGATTAGATCGCGTTATTTATAAATGTGTCGTAATCCTCCACCACCCGACACGGCCAATCAGCAAAAAAGTGTCACGTTGACAAAAGACAAATAGTTCAAGTGTCAAAGTGACACTTTTTTGCTGATTGGCCGTGTCGGGTGGTGGAGGGTTACGACACATTTATAAATAACGCGATCTAACCCAAAAACGTTTATTATGAATAATTCTGGTCGCGAAAGCCTACGTGTTAAACCAATTGTACAGCATTATCGGCTCGAAATTAAGTTAGAAGCTAAGGTACTTTTTCGCAAGGTGCCATTGCACCCTCTCTCTTTCTCTCTATCTCATAACAACGCTCAGGAGGGCCTCCTTTGGGTGCTGGAGAGTTGTGCCACTGTGGGAACCCGGGCCGGCTCTTTTGTTTGCACCGCAAACAACCACCGTGAAGAGTGGGGTGGAGGAAGGGATATCACTGTTACCCAAACAAGTCATTAGTAACCGGAGCAACATGCCCCACTGCCAGCATTGGATCCTATGTATCGCTTTTTTCCGCAAAGTTGAACGGAATTACGCAAATTTGTAAAACAAAAAAAAGCGTGCGTGTTGTGAAACGTGTCCGTCACGGGAGACGACATGAATATTCTGTGCTCTTTGGTTCTTTCGGTAAAGTGACGTAGATTTAAAATTAATAGATCACGACGTTTCGATCGCAACACAAGCAACCGTCAGCGGTTCTCCTGCTGTTTGTCTCACCTGATGACGGTTGCTTGTGTTGCGATCGAAACGTCGTGATCGATTACTTTTCTATCTACGTGACTTTATCGAAAGGACCAAAGAGTATGGATTCCTGCAGTCACGAAAGCTTCAAATCAAGAATAAATATTCTGTTTAACACCATAGGCTTTCGCTACCGTTATCATACATAGTTGTTTTTTTGGTAAGATCGCATAAATGTGTCGTTAAAACCCGCCACCACCCGACACAGCCAACTAGTAAGGGTTGTTACGTAAACAGAACGTGCAAATTCGTCACTAGAACAGCACTAACCGGTGTGTTGGAGAGCCAAGCCACAACATTTACAATCTGAGTACGACGTTTCGCCAGTAATTACAACTAGCTTCATCATGCGACAGCCAGATTTGTGGCTCTATTATGGATGAAAATTCTTGATAGGACCCTTTTTTATCGCCAGTATCAAAGTATGCAAAAATAAGAATAGGTTGTACCTTGTCTGGCAATGAAACAGGTGTTAAGATGTTCCAACACCAAATATATATCTTTGCAAGGCATCAAAGACAATGCTTATATTATAATCAGAGCATGATTCCTTGTTTAGCCACGATTACGTGTGGCTAATGCAGACTTAATGCCTTGCAAAAAAGGTTTGTATTGATTTTAAGCTGTCGTGTCTGCAGGGATTCATCTTCTTGGTTCTTTCGGTAAAGTCACGTAAAAGGGAAATAATAAAAATAAAACAATAAAATACAATTCTCACGACGTTTCGGCTACAACGCAAGCAGCCGTCCTCAGGTGAAGAACAGGTCTGTCGGAAAGACAGCATTATTCAGACGCTGTCTTTCAGACGCTGTCTTTCCGACAGACCTGTTCATTCAGACGCTGTCTTTCCGACAGACCTGTTCTTCACCTGAGGGCGGCTGCTTGCGTTGTGGCCGAAACGTCGTGAGAATTGTATTTTGTTTGATTTTTATTATTGTATTATTTCCCTTCTACGTGACTTCACCGAAAGAAACAAGAAGATGAACCAAGAAAAGGTTTATATTGGGTGTTTGAACATCTTCACACCTTCTGTTTCATTGCCAGAAAGGGTACAACCGTTTTCTTATTTTTTCCGAAATATTCTGGTTCCATCCGTGAGGTTTGTGGTGAAACATCCACCAGAATGGACGTCTGTGAAAAAATAGCTTCATAGCTCATCGGATTCCTCCAGTATAAATATTATGCTGATTCCGATATCCTTTCATGTCTAGGGGGGGAAACAAAAAATGTTGTAAAGTAGTTGTTGCCAAACGTTATTGGCCTTGCTAAAGGCAGCGGGCGAGTGTTGCCGTATCTGTGAATGCCATCACAATCGGGAGCCTGGCACCGCCGTGTCAAACCCGTTAGTAGAAGTTGCCTGCCGGTACAAGAATTTGGCACACTGCAAAGTGGAAATGTGCCCTGTGGGTTACTCTTACTGATTTGAGACCACAGAAGAAGAATACAACTCCTACTCGCTGAATAAATTCAAAGGAGTGCATGAACGTGGAAAACCACGCACTTATCTAGACTATGCAAGAAATGCGTGTTTTTGTACCAAGGCGCTATAAATTACGTCGGGCGAAAGGGGGAAGGAATTTATTGGACGTGTTCGCTGTGCCTCAAATTGTGCGGTGTTGGGTTTGTTTCGGCAATTACGTCTTTGTAGATCTGCAAAGCATTAACTGAAGATAAACACGTTCAAAAGTAGTATAAATTAGTATGTATTTTTTTTATTCCATTACATACCTGTCGAGCAATAAGCAAACTCCACACTCCCACACAATGTACAGCTTTCAGGAGTTAGTTAACATTACAACCAAGATAACGTATACTTTATGCAGCACTTAAAAGCTTAAAGGTGTTCAAAGTTAAGTTTAAGCCCGTGTCATGAACCCCATACAAAATTAGTTGGACATGTTTGAAATTGGAGGACTCGGACTGAGTTTCAATCACAAATAGTTAGAGTGAACATCTTCTTGGTTCTTTCGATAAAGTCACGTAGAAGGAAAATAATAAAATAATAAAACATAATAAAATAATTCTCACGTTTCGGCCACAACGCAAGCAGCCGTCCTCAGGTGAAGAATGAAACACCACCAAGCTTGCTTCATTCTTCACCTGAGGACGGCTGCTTGCGTTGTGGCTGAAACGTCGTGAGAATTATTTTGTTTTATTTCTATTATTTTCCTTCTACGTGACTTTACCGAAAGAACCAAGAAGGTGAATCCGTGCAGTCACGAAAGCTTTAAATCGAAAGTTAGAGTGAACTTCAATTGAAGGTAAAGCATTGTATATTTGAGCATTTTTAGTGGAGGCACCATGTAGATTTGTAAGTGTACCTATGGAGACAACACTAGTGGTTAAAACCCCAGACGAGACGGGACACATACGCCGTGTACGATCCCATGAGAATGCGTACGGATCCAGATCGCTGCTCAGTTAATACATTAAAGAGACACCGTTACACGTGAATACGTGTAAAATGTTACGCAAGGAAAACACGGGCAACTTCCACACGTGCGCGCGTGGCGTGTTCCCGCAGCGCAGTAGGTATTACTGAACTTTTCAAAGAACTCTATCTATTACCGTGCTCCCCGCTGAGAACAAGAGAAGCGCCACCCTAGAATGGCCCCGCTCAAGCTACAAGAACGTCTATCTGTTGCCTCTATAAACAGTGTCTCTAAGGTTTGTTCCACGACCGCATTCCGCAATTTTGATAATAATAAAAATATTTCAAGATTGCGAAAGCGCAGCAACAGGTGTCAAAACAAGAGTTGTACTGCTGCTGCTGCTGCCCCGATTCTGCAAGTCGAGTGGCCCAACTAATGCGGCCAATGCAAAATAAATTACAGAGCGTAAAATAAATACCGGACTGCACTGCGTGATAATAAATCCCCCGTGGTTTCAAACCCGTTGTTTGAAACACGCGCGGCCGTTGCTTGGGTTTTAATGTTAAAAATTACACACGAAAGAACATTCGTGCAAAGGGATGCCAGACTTTAAGGAAAAGTCAGAAACTTCAGCGCGCTTATATTTTAAAACATGCTAGAATGGCCGTCAATAATCGTGATATGATTGTCGTTTCATTAAATTGTCGTTTAAATGAAACCCAAAATGTTGACAAAATGTGTTTTATACCAAATGTGGCCCATCAATGTTACAAAGGTTGAGGTCGTTGAACTCTGTTTTAACTCACTGAGTAGACAGAATTCAAAAGCAAATTCCTGTTAGTACTCATCTTTAAATGAAAGTGTTAGCAAGTGTTTCGATGTGTATGGTTTTGGCCTATGGGGACCCCAAGACCAGTGGCTCTCGGGTTAACCGGACGTCGGTGCGTGCTGTACTACTGCCACCTACTGGCACACTGCAGTAAATGCTATTTTTTTTTCTTATACCAGAGTAGTAAAGCCGTACTCATGGCAGCAAAAGCTGCGATAATACAGCAGCACACGCTGCAGTCGAAACTAAATGAGGTCATCACCCTTGTAGCTATTTAAAAAATAGACAAGTGCTTGTTCGCAACTGCAACACAAAGTAAGTGCAATCAACTCTGAAGGCAGCGTTTAGGACGTTAACACTTTTATTGCACAAAGTATGGTACATCTACCGAGACCGGGGCGGTTATCGTGCTTCAAGTGCATTCTGTGAATGCACCGTCCTCAGTGCTATCGCTACATCTCCCCAATTCATTGCCATTCACGATGCGAGTCCATACACGTGCGCGAGCATGTGTTGGGAGGTGGACGGGACAGGGATGGGGGGGGGGGGAGATGTTTTTTTGGAAGGGCCACATATGTACATATGAATCGGCTGCGTTACAGACGACAACAAAATGAAGTGAAGCTGTCGGGCAGTTGCCCGAAGGAGTGGTGGGAAACATGATTGACCCGTGTTGATCTTCATCTGACACAGATCCCTCAACGGTGGGCCACGAGCGAGAAGCTTCCCGAACCGAACAGGATTCACGCGCGTGGGGTATTATTTTTCATTGCGCAGAGCCTCGATGAAGGCCTCCAGCTTCTCTTGGATTTCTCGTACTCGTTCTGTAATTGCATCGGAAACGAGCGTCACAGACAGCCAAGCCAGCTCATCATAGCCAATGTCATCATCACCATCACTTAGACCAATTTCATTATCAACATCACCTCCACCAATATCATCATCACCACCACCACCACCACCAAAGTCATTATCACCATCATCTCCACCAATTTCATTATCACCATCATCTCCAACAATGTCATCATCACCATCATCATTACCACCACCACCAATGTCAACATCACCATCAGTCATGGTGAAAAGGTAAATTGGTTATCAGTGTGTGACAATGAGTGCTTTTGCATCAATGGGGAAACTCACTGAGCTCCTCAGCCAACTGAACCCGACGCCCAGTCAGAAGTCTGATCTTCTTGCTGTTGTCTTCTGCAAAGTCCTCCAGCACCTCCTTCACATTCTTCTCCAGCCTCCGAGCTGCACAAATATTAAGTTACAATCTCTGCACAAGTAGAGGCGGTTCTGTCTCTTCTGCTGCTTCTCTCACGTATCTAACAGAACTCCCCCTGCTGACCAATTGCAACTGTTTCTTCTCAGCTTCGTCCAAAAACATCTAGCTGACACAAGGTACTTTTTTAACTTTTGATTATTAAAACCCCTTACACTCTGAAAATTGGACAAATTAGTCCAGGTAACTGCTGAAGCGAGAAATTACACACACACAAGTCAACACTTCGGACTCTGCTCATGGGACCCAGAAGGTTGAACTGGTCAAGAGTTTGCATGCTTGAACACATGCTGATAACACAAGTCTGAAAGGTCAATATTCCGAGAGAGAAAAAAATTCTAATTTTTATTAAAGTGGAAGTACAGAACGTATGTTTATTTCATTAACGAGAATCTCTTCTGCAGTGCTCCGGGAGATTTCATCATCAATCATCACGTCTCCCCAAGGCACCACCATCCCCGACAATCCCACGATGCAACAATTCACTCAGCACCTATACACGTACTGACTTTCTTCAACCAAACTATTTTTTATTTTACCAGGCAAGGCCCACGAGCTATTATCTCGTTTTCAGAAACGACCTGGCCA
Source organism: Lampetra planeri (assembly GCF_965212315.1). Classification (NCBI taxonomy): domain Eukaryota; kingdom Metazoa; phylum Chordata; class Hyperoartia; order Petromyzontiformes; family Petromyzontidae; genus Lampetra; species Lampetra planeri. The sequence continues at coordinate 7,991,048 of NC_136134.1, forward strand.
CAAACGTTAGCTCAACAAAGTGGCTTATCACGTGTGGAAATTTATAACAGCCAAATACTCAATCTCCCCCAGGTGTATGTCATCCCGGACGTTTTCCATTCATTCTCGAAACACAGTGGTTCAATTGTGTTTCTATTCCCTCCAGTACCAAGCCTGATCCCGTGCCGCTGACCTTCAGTGTTGGTGAGCTGCTGCCTTAGTGTGTTGGCCGTGATTGACAGCATGCGCTGGATCCTCCAGAACAGCACGACGTCGTTGCACTCCAACTACAGGGCGCACAGGGCACAGCCGAGGGTTCAATCGCTGCACAGCCAATGGGCTTGCAAAGCCATAACACCCGAACATGCAAGTGACATCTGCATTGCGATCCTTTCATTTAACGTGTGACGCGAAGATGGGAAAACGGTAATGTCAGGCTCCAGCGGCAGTTTACCAACCACCGATTCTCACGACCCCATCGCACTCCGCCTGTCCATGTTAACGCACGTTCTCCGTCCAAATACAAATTAAGCTTCGATTTAAAGCTTTCGTGACTGCAGGGATTCATCTTCTTGGTTCTTTTGGTAAAGTCACGTAAAAGGGAAATAATAAAATAATAAAAATAAAACAGAATTAAACAATTCTCACGACGTTTCGGCCACAACGCAAGCAGAGGAAGAACAGGTCTGTCTTCAGACGCTGTCTTCCGTCCTCAGGTGAAGAACAGGTCTGCCTTCAGACGCTGTCTTCCCGACAGACCTGTTCTTCACCTGAGTACGGCTGCTTGCGTTGTGGCCGAAACGTCGTGAGAATTATTTAATGTTTATTTTTATTATTTTATTATTTCCCTTCTACGTGACTTTACCGAAAGAACCAAGAAGACAAATTAAGCTGTTACACGCTGCACGCGCATGAAGATTGCTAAACATAGCCCGCATGACCCAGAGTGTGCGTCTAAACTTGAATCGCCACACTCCACGTCACACGGGACACTCACGCACGGCGTCTTGTATTGGAATCGGCCGCTAGCTACGTCACATCGCAAGTGTTTGCCAATCATCAGGCTGGTGCAGCATGCAACAACCTCATCTGTAGTTGACCGAATGAGAGTGGCGATTACGAAAAGGCGTACCGAGTTGGCTCGTGAGGACTGGAGCATGGGAAGCCCTTCTCTAGAGAAACAGGGCTAATGAGCGTTAAGTGTGGCGCTTGCCTCCGAGTCCACGAAGTTCTTCTGGTAGTAGTAGAATCCTCGCCGGCACAGATTGCAGTGGTCCAGGGCTTTTTTGAGGAAGCTGCGTCTGTAAACCTGGTGCCACGTGTCTTTGATCTGACGCACAACGATGTGAACACAACACAGTGTGACGATTTCAATGATACATCACAACGAACGGTTAAGGGTGCAATCATTTTCAGGATAAAAAAAAAATAATGAATGCATTTCAGATGGTTGGAGTATTAAAGCTACCTAACTCAATAACACGAATGTATGACCAAAATCACCCGGATTGTGCCCAGTATCTAAGCAGATGTAAATTAAACTATTTTTTATTTTACCAGGTAAGGCCCACTAAGCTATATAACCCTTTTTGAGAAGCGACCGGACCACAAACGATAGCTCAACGAAGTGGCTTATCACCATGTGGAAATGTATAGCAGTCAAATACTCTAAATGCATCATGGGACCTCCTTTGCCAGTACCACAATATGAGAATAGGTTTTCCACTTTTTTCTGTAAACAAAACAGGTGTTATGTTAAAACACCAAACTGAGACATTTTACAAGGAATCATGTCTGCATTAACCACAAGACTTGTGGTCAGAATGCAAACAAAAAAGTACTCTGATAAAATATGCATTGTCCTTGAAACCGATTTGTTCACACCAGAGACAGCTTTTCCCTCTCGTGCCTATATAAAGCCACAACATATATGATCAGAGTAAGTTTTTTGTTTGCATTCCGACCACAAGTCTTGTGGTTAATGCAGACATGATTCCTTGTAAAAAGGTTTCAGTTTGGTGTTTTAACATAACACCTGTTTTGTTTCCAGAAAAAAGGGGAAGACCTATTCTCACTCTAAATGCATGTTGATTCTAAATGTGGAGGGAAAAACTGCAGGACATGGAGAAAAATCCACACAGCAGGCGTCAAGGTTAGGATAGAACCCACAACCTCCTGTATACCAGGCAAGGTCGCGCTTGGATGGGCAACTACCATGCACAAAGCTGATGTTGTAGGCTCCTATGTTATCAGCAGATGGTAATACGGCGAAATCCATGTTTACAGTGTACTATGCTCAAATGTATCTGGCCTTGACAATCATCCAATCCACACTGACCAGCATAGTGAAGGATGGTGAAATAACCCCCAAGACGCGCGCGAAGCGGGAAGACCCTCATCCAGCAGCGGTTTTACAATATGGCTCTACGTGTATACATGCGTAACTCACTCTGTGTGCTAATTCTTTCATGTTTTTAACGAGAATTCAACTGGGAACCCTGTCAGTATGTTGTGTGTCGTGTGCGCATCTTCAATTGGTTAAAGAGGGGGGGCGTACCAAGCCAGCGTCCACCTCCACGCCGCGGGACTCCAGGTTCTTGCGCACGGTGGTGATCTCATCGCTGGCCAGGTACGCCGTGTGCTCGCCATCCACCTTCAGCAGCCGCTCCAGCTCAGACTTGGTCTCGTTCCGGACGCTCTGTAACCATGGGGGGGGGGGGGTTAAAGGGGCCAAAGGGTTAAAAGATCATTTTTAGTTTTTAAATTGCCATATTCTCTACAAATATTCGGCATGTATTGATTAAACAGTGATTCCAGGATTGTCATGATGCAAGGTTGTGATTTCATTCAAGAATATATTCCATATTGACTCGATTTTACAATCTCGTTTGTACTGTTTTCTTCCGTCTCATTTCCACACAGCGTTGTTTGCTCCAAAATGTTGATGCATGTATTGCGAGTGTAAGGGCCCAATTGAATCAAAGACTCGATGCATCATCACCTGCCAAAAATGGAGGCCACCATTCCATGTATATTCCACAAAACTGCAATAAATGATATCATTTATTTCATTTACCAACCAAGGTAAGGCTATGTGGCTTGCAACCTGAAGGCTTTGAGTGTATATTAGTCAGGCACTGACACAGCAAACAAATAATTAGGACATTGTCAGAAGTCAACAGTGGTCGTAAGTATGGACTCTTCCCTGCCATACCAATGTGGAATTTCCACCACAGTCGAAGAGCTGTAGACAGGAGAGAAACACCACACAACGCTCGTTTGTGTGGAAAACCCACTTAGACCTATGGCTTGTTCATTTACAATTTCGGGAATCTCTAAAGCAGTGGTGTAGGTATCAAGTGTGCCGATGGTGCAAGCTGCACCGGGACCCACAGGTTGGAGAGACCCAGGTACAAGGCTACGAAGATGGGAAATTGTATAGGAGAGGGCCCACTTCATTCCTAGCACCAGGGTCTGTGGCAACCACACTACGCCACTGCTCTAAAAAGGTGTGCCAAGTCCATTCTCTTACTCATATGCCACAACCATGAAAATGTTTGCACCCTTGGTAAAGGCAAAACGCACGATTTATGCAACTACGTATAAGAGATGTGTTTCGGTGAAAATGTAAAGACCTGCTCTGGGGTGCGGTTGGTCCATTGAATCCAACGTTCCCTCCACTCTGGGCCAACCATGTCCCTGATGACATTATCAGCTGGAAAATACACGGACATATTTACAAGCACAATGAAGAATAATAATGTTATTGGTGGGGTATATATAATAAAACTGCATAGATCCTGCTAAAGTGCATACACTTTTCATTTGGAGGATGTTGCACACCCAAAACATGTCATAGCATGGAGATTGTAGTGAGGATTTGGTTATAATCTTGATTTGAAGCTTTCGTGACTGCAGGAATCCATACTATTTGGTTCTTTCGGTAAAGTCACGTAGGTAGAAAAAATAATAGATCACGGCGTTTCGATGGCACTGCAAGCAATCATCATCAGGCGGAAGATTGCTTGCGCCTGATGACGATTGCTTGCGTTGCGATCGAAACGTCGTTTTATACCTACGTGACTTTACTGAAAGAACCAAAGAGATTTGATTATACTCTATCCTACATACATCATAACAGTAGTGTCAACAAATATAGACTTTAATGATCATCTAGACTGATCATTACAAAATTAAAACCATGTATAGACAGACTATGTTGATGCATCAAATAAGAAAAGATGAAGTTTATACAATTTGTGTGTGTGTGGAATCGTGGCGCAGCAGTTAACGCATTCCGTTACAAACGCAACGTCCCCGGTTTGATTTCTGGGCATAGACAACATCAGTGGAAGGTGGCATGTGAGATTATTCTGGGCTTCCCCTGGGTCAACTAAGATTTAAATGAGTCATTGGTGCTGTGTGTGAATATCAGAACTTAGGGATATAAAGGTGGCTGGGCCATGGTATGGACCACCTCACCCCATCATTAATAGTTATTTGCTAACAGCACTTATCCCAACAGCCTGTATGGCCATACGGTGAAGTCTTTGTATAGTGTGTGTAGATTTAATAACACTCAAAGATGTGCATCGTATGCATTACTCTTTTATTAGGAAGCCACTGGAGCTATGCACTTTCAAATCTAGATTGAAAATTCATTTATTTAGAACTGATGTTTGTGTTTAGTTTGTTATCCTTCCCCCGCACCGGCGATTAGTACGGTTGGCTACGTACGAAGGGAAAGAAGTTCAATGTACGTACATACACGCACGTTTGAAAAGCTCTCGGCATTATATTCAGACCACCAGCTACAAATAATTTAATGTGTGATAACAGGGGTGCGTGTGTGTTTATCGTACTGTCACGTAGCCGAGCCTGTAGTGTGTCCTCCATGAACTTGATGGCAGCATCCCACTGCTGCTTGTCGGAGATGGAGCGGTCCTCCAGCGCGTTGTGCTGGATCACCCTCTGGACACGCGGAGTACACGAGAACGGCAAGGAGGGCATAGTGCAAAGGAATAGGGAAACTGTCCATCCGTTTCAAAATCAGGCTGCCAGTAACAACAACGTGCAGTTGATTCATCCTGTAATTCGTTCTGCTAAGCACACATTTTTAACATGACGATAAAACCCACATTCTTATATAGTCGTAGCCAATATTGCTCAAGACCTATACAGGACTGAGAAGTGGTAGAGGCAATGTGAGCGCTAAGTTTAATTATTGCTGGCTTCGAGGGTTTTGTTGTTTTTTTGTGAAAGCATGTGAAGAGTCCTCGGACAGACGGTCAAACGAATGTATATAATACTCGTGGGCCGTTCCGTTCAATAGAGGGGGTGACGTAACACTCACCTGACTCTCGTCGGACATTCACCACTTGCCAGTCATCAACTCACACGGCCTCTTTCCACTCACCAGTTTATACAATAAAGTGGGAAGCCCATTAAGATTCAATGGCGCCCCTGCCCCCCGCCACACACACCGTTCCCCAGTGGCACACACCTTATCCATTGAACGATTTTGAACCAGGGCTCGTATCGCATGCTGGGCTTTCGTTTTGAATTGGTAGAGTGAATATTTTAAAACTACTACTAAACTATGTTTATTTTACCAGGTAATTGCAACTGAGCTTCTAGTTCAGTTTCAGAAACGACCTGGCCACGAATGACAGCTCAATGAAGTGGCTTATTACATGGAAATTTACAGCAGCCAAATACCATTCACGCACATCGATTCTAAACGTGGAGGGAAAAACCGGAGGACCCGGAGAAAAATCCACGCGACCACGGGCAGAGACATGCAAACTCCAACTGTACAGGTGTCAGGGTTGGGATGGAACCCACAACCTCCTTCATACCAGACGAGGTAATTAGCATCACGCCACAAGTGGGTCGGCTTCGTATATGAAATATCACCACCGGGAGGTAAAGTGTGTGCGCTATATTCTTAGGTTTTTTCGGTAAAGTCACGTAGGTAAAAAATTAAAATTAATAAAAGTAAAATAAAATAAAAATCACGACGGAAGCTTGTGTTGCCTCTGAAACGTCGTGATTTTTATTTTATATTTATTTTATAAATTTTAATTTTTTACCTACGTGACTTTACCGAAAAAACCTAAGAATATGAATCCTGTGTGCGCTGTACCAGGCTGTCCTCGGCCTGCTCGTTCCAGTGGTGCCGCTTGATGCCCTCATCCTTGACCGCCTCCTTGAGCTTGTCGAAGATGTCGTCCGCCTCCTGCTCCTTCTGGTCGGCCATGAATCGGGAGAACTCCTCCTGCAGCGTCTCCCACGCCACCTGGGTGCAGGAAGGCACGCGCGCGGTTGTCGTAGGCCCGAATCGCAGAGCGACGCCGGACAAATTATCCCGTGAATAAGGCAGCGCTTGGGCAATGATGGCGATACTGTGCTGATGATAAAGCCTGCAACAAAAAGGATTAAACTAGTATGCAACGGTCTTGTTGTCCCGCTGCTGTTGAGAGAAACGTGGCAAGAATTTTTACTCTGAGGTGGCAGTCTAAAATGAAAGGCAGTGTGCATTATACACGGTGTGGCGATGTAATGTGGCATGCCTCGGCATGACGGAAGGACCGATGGTAGCAGTCACGATTGCGACTTTTGCCAACTCGAAAATCACCTTTTGTGTGGTTTATTAGTCTTGTCTGTTTCCAACCTGCTACGCAGTCTCATCACACGATGTCGATTCAGGAAATTACTAATTACTGGGAGATAAATAAATAAAAAGCTAAAAGCTCCAACTGCTTTAATACACATTGAGATGTATGAAAAGTAGGTTGTAGCTAGAAAAAGTAGACGTGGTAAAGGCAGCGGCGTAACGACATTATCAGCTCAGGGGGTGCGGCAATCGGTCCGGTGGGACCCCAATATCTGATTTGCGCAATTTGCAGAAGCCAAACTTAACCGCTCCAATTAAATTAGAATAAAAAGTGAAATGGAACTTAAATAATTTTCATAAAAAATAAATGTAAACCGGATTTTAAATAAGTTTTTTGTTCCTTTTTGCTGTTGTTGAAAAACATCTGATGATGGTTGTCAAGGAGTCCCAACTCGCAGCTTTGGCCACCAGGGGGAGGCCAAGGCACTCCCCTGCCCCCACACTCGTTCCGCTTATGGGTAAAGGAGCTTGGAGCAATTTCGATTTAAAGCTTTCGTGACTGCAGGGATTCATATTCTTGGTTATTTAGGTAAAGTCATATAGAAGGGAAACAATAAAATAATAAAAATATAAACAAAAATTCTCACTTTTTCAAAATTTCTTGCTGTGGATTTCACACCTGATGATGATTGCTTGTGTTGCAGTCGAAACGTCGTGATAATTTTATTGTTTTATATTTTTATTATTTTATTGTTTCCCTTATACGTGACTTTACCGAAAGAACCAAGAATATGAGCTTGGAGCAACTATAGTCACCTCGATGGCCTTGTTGGGCAGCTGCTTCTCGGCCCACTGCTTGAGCCTGATGTCCACCGTCGTGTTGAAAGTGCCCGAGTCGGTCGACTGTGCAGCGGGGAGGTAGATGTTCTCAATGACGTGCATGGACACTCGCTCCCACAGCTTCTTCTGCAGGATGTCCTCCCTGCAGGGTCAAAGCAAGAGCAATTCGTCGTCACCTCCGTCATTCTCGTCATCAATCCACTGCTCGATGAGAGCGTTTCCATGCCATGAGTATCAATGACGGTTGTTTGCCTTCACCAAATTGGTCAGTGTGGGTTGGCGAAAGCAGCATAGATCGAGCATCGTACATTACAATTGATGTTGTTGTACTGGCCTCTGCTGACAATGCAGCCCCGCAGAAGCCAACATCACTATCCAGGTTCAACCATGCTTAGCTTCTGAGATCTGATGCATTTGGGTAGTTTGGTCATAGACTACCACTGCTATCATAGTTATACATGGAACAATTTATCATTCGTAATTGACTCTTGATCGATTATTTTGCATTCATGAAAACTGTGCCAATGTCAAATTTAAACCAATGGCAAGAACAAAACTCTACGAATGAGACGAAACATTTTGAAGCAACGAGGTCAAAATAACACGAAGGAGAATTGATTCTTGAACGGAAACACGAGCACAAGCCGTTGACACTTTCTCAAACTACTGGCGCTGTGAAACTTTACATGCCTAATCACCATCATCATGTACATGGTAGTGCACATGCCGTAGTGCACATGTTAAATAATTGGGGGTGTCGTAATCGTCAAACGAGGAGCAATTTGGAATAAACCACATGAAACAAAGAGTTATTATTTTGAGAATTCGTCATGAAGGGAATTGGCCAAAACTAACTGTTTTATTTGGTCATAGTGTCGTAAGATGCACGTAATAATTAATCAAATGCATGAAGGCGGACAGACATGGAAATTTGGCGTCACATATCCAAATTAATAAGGTTGTTTTCTTAGCACTGCCAAGATATAACATGGTCATATTTATTCAACATGATTTTCTGCCCAGCTTGAGAATGACTGCATCTTACCAGTGCTTGGGAGTGACCTGTGAGAGGCTGATGACTTCATCCAAAATCTCATTCTTGGCTTTTTCAAAGAGTTCATTCTAGACCACACACGTAATATACATTTTAGCAAAACAACACGATGTAAGTTTTCGTGGCTGTGCTGTATAGACAGCCCTTTGATGCATTTATTTTTGGACTGCATGTTGCGTACAATGAGAAAACACATACTTCCCCCCCCCCACCCTCCCAGTCCCTGCCACATTTAGATAAGCTTGCCGAGGTATATCAGCTATACCTTCCCTTCTAGCCCCGCCCACCTCCCCCTTTTAGCCCCGCCCACCTTCCATTCTAGCCCCGCCCACTTGGCCCCCATCCTCCCAGTGCCTGACTGCCACACTTAGATAAGCTCCTCCCCGCTCCCCTTAACCAGTATTCAAGATCTTGTCTCCTGAATTTCTCTTCACTTGATACAGTAAATGTGGCTGTGACGGTCCCACCTGAAGACGGAGACTTGTGTTGCCTCCGAAACGTCGTGATTTAATTTAGTTATTTTCATTTATTTTTATTTTATTATTTTTTACCTACGTGACTTTACCGAAAAAACCTAAAAGTATGAATCCTTGCATTCACGAAAACTTCAAATCTAGAAGCTTCAAATCTAGAATACATACAGATGCATATCTCAAGGTTGTAATGGGATGCTAGAAAGGTATATTGTGTGATGGGTTGCACTCACCCGATCCAGCTCTCTCAACCTTGGGTAATTATTTTTCCATTCGGTCTCCAGGTTAAATCTCGTAGCTGCATCCCACACAAACGTTACCCTATTCAATACTTTGCAAGCAGCAACAGCAATCAATTATGAATTTAAAACGCACAAAAAGCACGACTGAACACGACACTTTACTAAGACCTCACTTTGAGGTGTTAGTGGCACAGAGAGCAGAGCGCTGAAGGCACCGTTGAGACCCTGGGATTTGAATTCAGACAACAGCTTGCAAATTAAACCGAGTTCTCGAGCCGACCGAGTTGACTGTCGCAACCCGGTCACCAACGACTGGGAAAGAGATACCCCCCCCCATACTGTGTGGGGATCTGCGATATCGCTTCTCTCGACTGTTCTCCTAACACTGTGTGTTGCACTGCTCTGCTAAAGACATGGATGACTACTTCATCTCATGATGCGATGCGCCTTCGTTTCATTTTGGACTGGAGAACAAACAAGGGTGCAAATACTCGCGGCGTTCTTCTTTCTTTCGTACGGCTGACGTAGACGCAGAGCGACAACTACAATTATTTCACATTCAGGTGGTCAAGCATCGGAGTGTATCGGCGTTGATCGATGGCAACGCTAACCTTTGAATGCGTCTGCCTGCTGCTCCACAGACTCGCGCACCATCTTCCAGAAGCAGTCGGACACAGCCAGGCTCAGGTTTTTCGTCGTAACCTGATGCGCCTTGAGCATCCCCGACCTGCATCGAGCAACGTCGCAGGGCGAGTACACAAACACAAGTCGAGTACATTTTATTTTTGCTTAAAACACGTAACGCCTTTAATGGCACAAAAGCTGCCACTCAAAGCACCATCATATGAATACTCAAAACATAAAAATAGAAAATTCCATGCAATGATGATATATATATCCATATACTGTCTATAGTTAAACCAAACTTAACTTTTTATTTTACCATGAAAGGCCCAGAGCTTTACAATTTTCAGAAACGACCTGGCCACAAATGACAGCTCAACGAAGTAGCTTATCACGTGGAAATTTATAGCAGCCAAATACTCTAAAAGGGATGTTTCTAAATGTGGAATGAAAAACCGGACCCGGAGAAAAATCTACATGGCCACAGGGAGAACATGCAAACATTAAATATACAAGCATCAGGGTCAGGATCGAACCCGCGACCTCCTGCACGCTAGGCGAGGTAGTTAACATCCAGCCACCACGGCACCCCCAGTTGTTGCAGAGGATTGTGAGTATGTGTCATTCATGCGTCCATTGCCAAAGATGATAAATACGACTGAACAGCAACAGTTCCATGAGCCTATTATTGCACGCATATACAAATTGTCCATGAAGATCATGGACAGAATGACAACATACTTAATAGGCTAACATACCGCAGAGCCGAGCAAGGTTAAAGAAAGTTTTGTACACGCATTTTTAACTTTCATTAATCATACGGGGAATCATTTGGACAAGGTTTGACGTCACCTACTTTTACATGCGAATAGAGTGATTGTTTCAATCGTGTAATCACATTTAATACATTTATTTACGTAGTTTAGTTTCCCAAATAAATATTGTGATTGTCCCCCCAAGGTATATATTCATCTGGTATACATTCCGCTGATACACCGATATTGCACATGTACTTATATCTAAATCAAGTCCTAATGAAATACATCCATGGCCTTCATTCTATTTCAATAAATGTCCCCCAGAGCAGATAAGCAACTGTTTTACATTTTGTTAAGGTTACACAAGCATGCCCTTATCTAGAACTACTACTCCTACAATTACTAGAAATGTAATGAAGGCATAATGTAAAAAGCATGATGTTCTACCTGAATAAAATACAACATTATTAAGCACCTGCAGAGTTTGGACTTCTGGAAGAACTCTTCTTCATAGTCTTTGATTGATTCGATGCTTTCGTCTCTATTTCCTAAAACAAATACAAAAAACATGAAGTGGATTTTTTTGTTAAAAATCAACACAAAGTTGCTTTAATAACTACACGTGAGTGCAATGATATTGGCTGTTTGTGTGCAATCGCCAGCGTGGACACGCTTGCCTTTGCCGGTCACAACTGCGAAGTAACCCAGGGCTTTCATTGGGAAGAGCTTTCCATCCAAGATTTGCTGGATCTGTGGGGGGAAAAAAATGTACAGCGGATGCCATTTCCCAAAAAAACGACACACGTAGGAATGTAACTTGGGTTTCAAACTTGTGGGGGAAAAAATAAGCACACGTGCCAATGTCTGCAAGGGTTGGCATGTAACATGTCAGTAGACGCACATTGCACATGAGCAAACATAACGAACCCGACTAGAAATATTATTTCACATATTACATACCTCTCAACCCCTTAATAGTGCCTACCTTATTACAGACCCCGTGCACTTATACATCTCAACGTTCATCCATCAAAGTACCATCACAAGAGAGAAACACAAACAAATAGGCACTTTTTTTTACTATTGGTATGAGCAATGCTTTGGTGTAAGTCAAGCTTAGGGAATTAGTGGTGGTGCAGTGGTTAGCGTGCTGTGCTATGAACCAGACAACCTTAGTTTGATTCCTGGCCACGGCTAACATCAAAGGCAACTGGTGTCTGATACAAGTCCAGGTCATCATCTCAACTTTCACCAACCGTGCCCTCACCAGCATGATTAATTGTGATGTAACAACCCCCCTAACCAAGACGACCTGGAAAGGCCTTCATTCAGCAGTGGATTTACAAAGAGCAATTATTATTACAACTCAAACATCAAAGACTTGCAGAAAATGTTCTCCTTGTACTGATGCCCACAACAGGTTGCCTTGACGGCAATGTTTGGACACGCATTTACACGGGAGGCGTGGCATCAAACTGTGCGAGGGTGGCCTGTTGCCCGGTTCGTGTTAATTTTTTAACATTTACTGGACGAAACGCAGCTGCAGTCATGCTCTGACTCACTCTGTTCGGGCTGGCCAGGTTCTTTTCTGCCAGGTCCACTTTGGTGAGGACAAAGATTGTCCTCCTGCCCTGCGGGTCCATGTTGCTCACGAGGTCGGTCACTATGCTTCTCTCTGCATCCACAGAGCCGTCTGTAAAGTGGTCATGGGTTACTTAAACATCCCCTCCTACCCGCTGTGTTGGCGCAAGCACACATCACTGCCCTGCATTATAGCTGTGTACAATATTGACTCCAATGATAATTTTGTGTGATGCATTACATAGATGTGTCAAATGAGGACACATATCCAAATAAAGGGTTATTGCCTATAAACATATGGCAGTTCACCTAGCAAGCCTGACTCTGCTGACAAGACAATACATGTCTAAACAGGTCCAGAGTTTTCTTGTATTAAACAAATGCTGCTGAAATTATGCACTCCCAAAAGTGGCCAAAGTGATGGCTTTAGGATGTGTTCTAGACTAGGGTCATAGACATGCAAGACAATTTTATTGATTTTGATTTTCAGTCAGTGTTGTATTAGGTATTTTTTTGGGGCTTGTTTGTCGTCTCTCAGTTGTAACGTCTTTCTCGTATGTTATCTTGTTCGAGCCATACACCTAAAGGTAAATGCTGCACATAGCTTGTGCCAAATATAAAAGAAGTGTTTCAAAAACACATGCGTGTATCATTAAGTGAAATAAAATATTTGAATCGAAAAACTGGTACATTGCTAATATTTACTTAGCAGCAGTGGTTCCAATGTTCTAATTAGGTACTTTATTTGTATCTGTTCTTTCTACTCGTGGACAAATTATATTGTGGGATTTTGGGATGGATGCTATGAATTGGGACAGGGTTTGAACTTGCCTTGTATACACAGGATGATTGCATTTGGATTCTGCATGTAGCCTTTGCTCATCGCGAATATCGCATCTTTGGTGTCTGGAGCCATTCCGGAAGTCATGGTCTGCAGAAATATAAACATTGCCAAGTGTTGAGCAAAGCAATATCAGCACGCAATTATTGGTTCTCATGTAACTTTTTTGAGTGATATTTGTTTCAAATCTCTTGAAAATTTCCGATATCAGTATTTTTGCCCCAACAATGTACATGTCCTTTCAACTAACCAATGCTATTTGTCAACATGATAAACTGTACATATCCCTTTTACTTTGTTACACAAACATATTGTGGATGCAGTGAATTGGTTTTGAAGTCAAAATAAGCTTCAAAAGATATCTGATCCAATTCCAGATGGTAAAAATTAAGACACTACTGTATAATCTCTATACAATACACTGCCAACATCAGCTGTTCAAGAGAAACAATTACGTGTTCTGAAAAGTGGTAAGTTACTATACTTAAACGAATAGATTTTTATTAGAATAACTATTTTTAAGGGGAAAAAATTGTCACCTACTGAGAAATAACACTTTACCAACTAGACACTTACACTGATGACACCTGGTAAATCCACCAGCACCATCCTCTGGAGACCAGGTCCTTTTACACTCAGAGATATCGTCTGCGGATAAGAGAGAAGGGAAAGAAAACAGTCAGTCTCCTATAGACTTTTTCCAGCCAGGCTCCACCGTTGTGGAATTCCCTTCCACACTCCCATTGGCGAATCCGTTACACTTTTTAAATCACGTCCTAAAACTCGCCCATTTGTACAGGCTTTCTCCACAACTTAACATTTCATGTAAAGCACTTTGAGGCATTGTGGGAATTGCACTCTAGAAAACCGAGTTATTATAGTTGTGCGTGGAGACAGGCATCGTGTTTGCCTATCCAAACGGTGCAATGCTTTGCTCCAGCGATGTTGCCTCGTGCAAAGTGCTGATCCTTGCCTCTGCGCTGACGGTGTGCCCTTCCTTTACGCTCTTCTTCATTCGTATTTCGATTTCTTTGCGGAGAGCTGCGAGCTGGACGGCAAATGAGACATCAAATGAAAGATTTCAACACGAGCGTGTGCGCTAGAAGGATAAGAAGTTAACATTTAAACGGAAAACACACGCACACTAGGAAGGCAGTAAAAAAGCAAGGCGTTTAAACAGTCAAGCTTTGCTGTCTGACATTCTACGTGTATTACACGCTTCTCTAGCTCGGTCAGCAGATGCTGCTAAAGACTCACGTCGTCTTCCTTGGTCAGGTCGAACTCGCGCGAGCTGTCCTTGAAAATCGCCACGTGATGCGGACCTTCACTGAGCGTCACCTGGAAACAACAAAACACTCAATGAGTGGCATCTAAACCACTCGCTGCTTTTTTGGCTAGCCATCGAACAAAGGTGGTCACTGCATCGCGCGCTTTCAAATGCGCTTCTGCATCCGTCTGGAACGCTCTTCCTTCTGATATTAGGAAGCCACTGGAAATATGCACCTTTAAATCTCGATTGAAAACGTATTTCTGAACTGATTTTTGCGTTTAGTTTGGCTTCCCCCGCACCTTCTATTAGCACAGATGTCAACATACATACAACGCAGTTTCGAAGTGCGCAGCAACGTACCTTGACAGGTGAACGGGTCATCATTTCTCCAGAGCCACGTGGAAATATGCGAGCTTGAGCGATCATTTCCAGTACGCTGGTCTTACCCGAGCTCTGGTCTCCAACCACTACCACCTGTCAACAATTTAACAAATGAATACATTTTTCCAACAATGCATAGTAATGAATATTCTTTCTGCTAAAGTTCTGTTTATTTGAAATGCTGCTTTTTGTTCCATGCATAATTTGTCACCACAATAAAATAGTGATATTTTTGTGTACATCTTTGCCATGTCGGGTGGTGGAGGGTTACGACACATTTATAAATAACGCGATCTAAACCCAAAAACGTTGATTATGAATAATATTGGTCGCGAAAGCCTACGTGTTAAACCCCTTTTCAATATAATTCATTTTTGTGTACGAATTATCATTCATGAAATTTCGGGACAAGTTTAAGCATGTTTGTGCGAAACTCAATAAAAAAATGAGCATACTACATTATGAAAAAGTTTTGATGGCTAGCTGGCGCACAAGTGTACATTCGTGGTGGTGCCGTCACCCGCACATTTGCACGATGGTGTCACCCGCACATTTGCGCGATGGCGTCACCCGCGCACATTTGCGCGATGACATCACTCGCACATTTGCGCGATGTTGTTACCCGCACATTTGCGCGATGACGTCACCTGCACATTTTTGTGCGATGACGTCACCCGCATCGCACAGCCTTAAGCCGTCCGTATTCACACTTCGCCCACCCTCAATTCAGGCCGTCTATCCCGTGCAAATGCGTGGGCAATGCCAGTATAAACGAAAATGTAAAAATACAAAACACATTTGTAGGGACCCAATAAACCTGGGAGTCAGTGGTTGGGAAATGTGGTTGTTCATAATAATAATAATAGGGTTTTTCCCCTTTTTTCTGGCAACAAAACTGAAACCTTTTTACGAGGATTCATGTCTGCATTAACCACAATACTTGCAGTCAAATGCAAACAAAAACACACTGATAATATATCCATTGTCCTTGAAACTGATTGGTCCACACCAAGGGACGGCTTTCTTTTGAGCCTCGACCCAATTGGTGCTCGACCAAAGGACGCCAAAAGGCGTACAGCTCAAAGACAATGCCGCACTATCAAAGTAATGAGGGCTCGGGGTGAGCATCTACATCATTAGACCTCCTTTGCCAGTACCAAAATATAATAATAGGGTTTTTCCCCTTTTTTCTGGCAACAAAACTGAAACCTTTTACAACGATTCATGTCAGCATTAACCACAATACTTGCAGTCAAATTATCATAGTGTGTTTTTTGTTTGCATTTGACTGCAAGTATTGTGGTTAATGCAGACATGAATCCTTGTAAAAAGGTTTCAGTTTTGTTGCCAGAAAAAAGGGGAAAAACCCTATTATATTTTGGTACTGGCAAAGGAGGTCTAATGATGAGGTTGGTCATGTTTCATGCAGAATTCTTTTGGAAAACATCTCAAGAAGGTGTTTACTTTCCGAAACAATTCACCAACGCCAGTATTCACAAATAATCTGAGATTGTCTCACCCTTGGCAACTGATCCTGCGTGTTGTAGTTGGCATCATAGTCCGAAAGTATGTCCAGAACTTCTGAGTACATTTCAATCAACGACTTCTGTTTCATCGGGAAGAAAGAAAGCAGAGCTGTGTTAGGATCACGATTCTACGCCAGCGGTCATTGTTCAAATTGATGTAAACAAAGTCACTCGCATGTGGCCACTCCTCTGAATATATCACCTTGACCTTCCTCTGATGGATACCCTTGTCGTCCTTCTGCAGAAGCTGCTTTCTCAACTCCTTGTTCTCCTTCTCAAGCTGCTCCAGAATCCGCTGGTACTTCATCTGCACAAGCGGCACACTGAAAATTATCACTGCCGCCAACTGATTGCTCATATAATAATGAAACAATGTTACATGCGTACTTCTGGAATATTTTTTTTATCAGAACCATGGTTAATTTAGATATGACTGTAATAAACCAAATAATACAATTTTGAGTTACATAACATATCAAAGATGCTATACAGAATCAGTGGGCATATTTATATCAAGAGGCAGTTAGACACAGGCAAAGTTAAAAAGGAAGGTCTTGAGTCTGGACTTGAATAGATGCAGGGTGTTGACAGCACGATGACTGGCTGGGCAGAGTAAGTTGAAAATATTCATAGCCTACAAAAGCATACTCTAAAGTGCTTTGTTGACCCTTCTATTTCCTTGATGAAGCAATCCATATTGATGGTTACGTTCATAATCAGGGGATGGATCTGTTGCAGTGATACTCGGTGTTGGCTACCTGAGTCTTAAGCAGCTCCTCCTGCAGTTGGTCAGATCTGTCCTTGTCCGAGATCTGTATAGGAAGAGTTGGAGCAAGATCACTGCCGGGATCCACTCGGCAATCAGCGAGTCAGTGAACAAAACAATGGCTGTAGCTACAATAGGCATAATTGTATAATAAAAAAGCAACTTATAATTAGCAGAAGCAATGGCGAGGTGTAGTGGCATCACTGACCATTATGAATTTCACTCTTAAATTTTTAACTGATACCATATGTTAAGCTGTAAAATTCAGTATCGGTTGCATAACATATCAGCATTCATGTAACGTGAGTTCGACTTCAGTAAGTTACACTAGCGCTTCCCACTGTCATGAACACACATCCTGTTAAATTGATGTTTGAATAGTTATCAGTCTCTTCAGCACCCTACTTCATTAACCAATGAGGGTTTATAATGTAAGTGATCCCAACCCATGTATTCATCATACAGATAAAACCTAAACGTGCAAACAGACACTGAAAAATACACTACTTTACGACCATGCTACCTACAATTATTGCAATGGCGTTGAGTAGCTGCAGAAAAACTACATACTTGCAGATGCCCTAATTAAAGTGGGACAAGTCATAATTAATATTTTTTTCATTATGCTCTGAGAATGCAGGGCTGAGCCGGATTAGTACTCGGATAGCTGACCACAAAGGTCTTGCCAGGAATTATAAGTGAGATATTGATTGGGCCGGGAGGTGGCAGTGTTGAATATTATCCACTCTTATATACATGGGTTTTCTATGGGTACTTAAATTTTCTCCCATATTAATGGAACTGGTCAAACATCCCAATGCAGGACCTTCCCTAAATACAATCTTTAGACTGTGGGATTTGTTGGGTAAGTAAACTTGGCATCATCAATAATTGGCATCATTATCCTGTCGAGGTAATGTTTTCACAAACTGACATGGCAATTCACACCATTGGAACCTCATTTGCCAGTAAAAAATATAATTGTTTTTTTACCCTTCCATCTGGCAACAAAACTGACACCTTTTTTACAAGGAGTCATGTTTTCCTTAGAGCCTAGCTTTCCTTAGAGCCTGGTCCAACCCATGTGAGACTAGGCTCTAAGGAAAGCTGTCTCGGGTGTGGGCCAATCAACTTCAAGGACAGTGCACATTATCAGAGTTATGTTTTTTGTTTGCATTATGACTGCAGGTATTGTGGTCTATGCAAACATGACTCCTTGTAAAAAAGGTGTCAGTTTTGTTGCCAGATGGAAGGGTAAAAAACCAATTATCTGACATGGCAATTGTTCAACGCTGCCTGGATGGCCAGCTAGGCCAAGCAAGGTCAAGCCAGGTCATGGCATCGGCAGGTGGCTGGCTGGCACGCACACCTTGGGCCTGTACTGGGGCGTGGTGGGGAAGGTCTGTGCCGCCGAGCGCCGGGCCTCCTCCTCGTGCTGCTGGATCTGCTGCTGGATCAGGATGAGCTCTCCAAGGAGACCCTGGTCACCGATAGTGGTGACCAGAGGAAGGGGCCACACCCCAGTGGTTTATTGGTATGTGCAGGCAGGTTGGGAGGAGGTTGGGTGAGGGTTTAGGGCAATTAGGCAGGGGCAGGGTAGCAGTAATTGGTGGGCAAAGCCAGGGAAATGACACAACACAGACAGGACAGACATGCAACAATGGGAAAAATAATGTTATCGGTAATTTCTTTTGTTCTTTAGCGAAGTGACAATACCCTTTATTATTGTTACCCCTATCCCCTCCCTTTGATGCTGCTAATCCTGCATAATGCACGGGCATAATGACTTTAAACCCCCCGCCAAACCTCCTACGCATTTCACAAGTAGTACTAATCGCATATCTGCATTTCCCATAAATATGCTAAATTCCTCTTGATATGCAAATGATTTTGTCAAGGCGCTCTTCCCCCCTCCATCCCAGCTTAAATAGATGCTCCAAGCCTGGGGTATGTCATTCAGACTCTGTCTTCTCGACAGACCTGTTATCCACCTGGGGACGGCTGCTTGAGTTGCGGCCGAAACGTCGTGAGAATGATTTTATGTTTAATTTTTATTATTTTATTATTTCCATTCTACGTGACTTTACCGAAAGAACCAAGAAGATGAATACCCATTGAGCTTCATCCATCTTTTTGCAGAGGAGACCTGGTTAGAGCGAGTTACGACGAGGGGATAGAATTTTGCTCGGTCCCTTGCAGGTATTTTTTTTTCGTTATCGTGGATTCAGGCTGTGACAAACAGGTCTCAAAGAGTATTTAACATGAGCAAATTGGTGATTGTGTCCACAGAATTGATTGGGAATCTCTGGGAAATACCCATTGTGCACACTGGCTTTGTGGCTGGAATCCTAATAGGCTATCCAGCCACAAAATATGTAGTGTTTTTAATAAGACAATGTAACAAAAATAAATATACAAATAAAAGCAACTAAAATGAAAAATCATGAACGTGGCTTTAACACAACAGGGCAAGGGCACAGGACAACTTCAGCAAAGACTACAGGCAGGATGTGAAGAAAGGAGAATGGAAATGAGTTTTTAAAACCTCCCAATGCTATATCTACTTCATTTTATTGTAATTGTGTACCATATAAAAAATGAATACGCCTGCACATGCTTTTAGCTTTCAGTGAGTCCTTATACCAAATGGAGTGGGATCAGTTTACATTGTAGCAGTCACTTATCCAATTAATATGATGTATTTTGTCATTCAGAAACACATACAGTACTGCCCTTGGGAAGCGCTAGTTTTGTATATTTGACATTTATAGAAAAAAAAGACGAGTCCTGTTATTAAATAGAGACCTAGCAGATATTTACAAAATATTAACTAAATTACAGTTATTTATTTTATGCGTACTAAACTAAGCTATTATTTATACTGAATTTTAAATGAATACACAATGGCCAAGCAATGAATTTCCTTGTAAGAGGAAAAATATAAATAAAAATAAAACACGCATCGGTTGCAATGCTTTGTGAATTGAGTTTATGCAAGAATATTGGAAAAACAGTTGACAGGTATTAGAATTATTATTTGCAATACCAGACAATCAACAATTTAGATCACCGGGACACTCTCCAACTGGAACTTTACACTAACACAGGTCAACAAAACTATAATTTTAATGCCGGTGTGAGGTTCCTTTTGAAGAATGAGATTTTGTTCAACAGCCAAATTGGCACTGAAAGGGTCAGGATATTTTAAGCCAAACAAGTATATAAGAGTAAAACTCAGCTAACCAAGCAAATGCCGCAGTATGCTCTACCTTTTTGTATTTCTTTTCCCCATCTGCGGGCGTGCTGAAACCCAGGCCCCCATCAGATGCATTCATGCTTGTGGATGCAGCTGGCTCTGAAAAAAAAGGTAAATGTGGAGAAGCACAACCAATGTGGGGAAGCACAACCAAATGCGTACGCGAGCCCCATTTGCAAAGCCCAACATGCGTATAAAACTGTCCTTTTTAATTCAGCCAAGGCGAGATTAGTAGATGAAGGGACACCTTATGAAGCTGAATTGATGTTGGAAATGTGTGAAGACATTACAATTGAGGTGATGCCTTTTGATAAATATCATTAAAAATTGCATTTTATACATAAGTAGATCTTACACACAAACGATGAGGCCACTGGCAATATGGCCAAAATATGTAGGTATGTTTTTTTACATTCGCTTATAGAATGAAGTCTCTGTTTTTAAGGTCAACAGACGGCAGTCAAGCAAAACCATTGTGGTACTGTATTTGGCTCCAACGTCAATGCTCCCTGCCTTCACCAACTCGCACTGACCAGCGTGGCAAAAGATGTTAAAATAACCCCCCTGACATACATTCGGCAGTGACGTGACACAAGGGCTCTAAATGTACATATATATAAACAGTTGACATTATATTCGTTATTTTATAAGCTTAGGAACACATAGAAAAGGATATAAACACACAAAATGCGACGACCGGCTCACCCTAACCTCTCATTGTGGTTTTGTCGAGATGAGAAGGTGTACCTATTGAATATCCACATAACCCCATCGCAATCAACCGACAGCTCGGCACACTCAAAATGCAACAAAATTCACCGCTTGCTCAACTAGCTGTAGCCAACGCAGAAATGAATGGGACACACAGCTTGCCTGTAGTTCATAATACCTATGCTGCTCTCTGCGGGCTGAAGAAAAACAATCAGAGAGGGGAGAAGAGCATTACACACCTAACAAGTGAAGTGGACCTGCAGCTCCTTTGATATCTCTAAACAAACTCTCACCTGCAAAAACCAGCAAAAGCAACAACAGAAATAAAACAAACAATGAAAAAAAATAACAAAACCAGTTGCCGAGTGTGTAATGCATCTGTATGACCAGTGCAGAAAAGCAGGTTTAAATGAAAAGGTCATGATGATTAGAAAAAGTTTATCTTTCTCAATGCGCTGTAAAATAAAAATGTTCACGGTGCGCATTTAGCAAGATTAATCAAATTGAAATGTATCTGTACAATTGGAATGCTATAACTCATATAAAAACCTTCATTGTAAAATTTAAATGCAAAAAATACAAATACTTCCTAACTTGAATAATTGAACTAAAAGTACGGATGGAATGTAAATTGGAATTTACGTGTAATGCAAAAACTAAACAAAAGCATTGGCCAGTTGAAAAAAATGCTTACATACCAATAAATCGCACACACAACTCGACTGCCATAGACCAAGGATTCTCAATAATAATGACCAATTGAGCCTGATTTAAATGATATTCACTGGTAGTGTTATTTACAAATCAACGTGAATGCAAGGTCTTGGATGTCAATTCGAGGGTAAAAAGCACTTTTGACAAAATCATAATACAGCCAAGGCACTGTTTACTCACCAGCTGTGATTTCATGTAAATTCTATTTCTGCTTATAGCAATATGTTCAGGAAATAAATGCCAATTTTGAGGTCTGCTCGCTACGAAAGGGCTTCAGGAGAATTATTATGTAGTTTTGCGACTCTTCAATGGAAGGAGCGCAGACAGCGGCTTACTATGTAGTCATTAGTACATTTCCAAACTAAACAATGCTTTTTTATTTCATCAGTTAAAGCCCACTGAGCTATATACAGTAAATCCTTGGTTTGCGAGTAACTTGGTCTGCGAGTGTTTTACAAGACGAGCACATTTTTTTAATACATATTAATTTGATAAACGAGCAAGGTCTTGCAATACGAGTAGTACGTATACGCTTTGTCTGCCGAGCGTCACGTGATCACAACTGATATACGAGTGCTTTGAAATACGAGTGCTATGGATTACAAACACGTTTCCGGAACGAATTATGCTCGCAATCCAAGGTTTTACTGTAGCTCTTTTTCAGAAGCTACCTGGCTACAGATGATAGCTCAATGAAGTGACCTTTCACGTGAAATTTAAATCAGCCAAATACTCTAAATGCATGTCTCTCGATGTGGAGGGAAAAAATGGAGGACCCAGAGAAAAATCTACGTAAACCACAGGGAGAACATACATACTCCAAATATGCAGGTGTTGGGATCGAACCATAAACCTTCTGCATACCAAGCGAGGTAGTTAACATCTCGCCACCATGGCACCACAAGTAAGGCATCCACACTGCTAATATATTATCACATGAAGGATCTGAATTACCTGATGCCAAGGAGTCGCGTAGCCGCTGAAGGAACTCTGTCACCTTGTCAGGATTCGGCAGGAACTTGGCCAGGTCCTCCCTGTCTGGAAGATTCTGTGAAATCTTGTCTGTAAGCAAACCACAAACAGCGAATACATTAGTAACCACGGGTGGAGAGGCAGTGTAAAGACATCCTGCAGCAAAACTCTGCTCGTATTTAAAAAAAATGTACGTCATTTGGAGCATAAGTTTGATAATATACACAAACATTTATTCGTTTACTTTTCTGTTTTGAAGGTTTGTTAATTACACACCAAAGTAACTATAAACATATTTTCAAATGTTCTTAAGATTATAAAACTTATAAACATAATCTATACTGCTCTGCTTTGAGTTTCTCTTCTTAAGAAATATTAGTGAGATATAACAATTTTTTATACTTGTTACAAACACATTTATGCATACAGTATTACAAATCCAACACAATTGACTGAGGTTAGAATAAAGTACGAAAAAACATTATATGTCAGTCTCATAATGATTACTAGGTAGTCATGTCACACCCAGGCAGAATATGGTAAATGTGCGCATATAGAAGTGGATAAGCTTACCAAAGTCGATGTATTTGTCCAGTTCCCAAACAAATTCTGGAATCACCCATGAGTACTCTGTCAAGTCTGGCAGCATATCCTTCCATTCATCATATTTCTGAAACATTATTCACAGACCCACACACAACCCATGAGACCTATCCAAATAACAATAAAATATGAAGTAAAAAAATACTCCACAAACCACTTCACAGTTTAATTATTAAACGACAGCAGCCACAATCATAATTCTGCTGACCAAAGAGATAAAATAATTTAGATAGTAAAAATTACGTACTAGAGCAGTTTCAGGAAGAGATGCATCTTATCATGAAATAAACAAGAAAAGACAAAATACGTTTACTGAGCAAATTATCTTACAAGCTTGATGTTCTGCAAGGATGTTGTAAAAAAAGAACAAGAAGTTGAAAGAGAACTAAGCAGTTTGATGACTTGAAGGAACAGGAGCAATACAAGAAAATAACGAGGCTCAAGATGGGAGAAGATAGGAGTTTGAGCCAAGAACCCACCATTGGGCAGAGAATTAAAGAGTGAGTCACAAGCGGTATCAAATTGAGGTGCACACATACCTGCTTGGCAGTATAGCTTCCTCCGACTGCTGTACCAAGCACAAGGTACCTCAGCCGCAAGAGCCGAGCTGCAACTCGTACCAGAATAAAAGTCCGGGCATGTGTCCGACCTCCTCCTGCGTAGCCACCTCCTTGTCCAAACCGGTGGTAATTATAACCACGTCCACGTGTGAACGCAGAGTAGTGTCGTGCAAGTGCGCGGCGGTATCGCACGTGGTGGATATGATGTTGCTGTTGTGCGCTTGCATCCTGAGGTATGTAGCGTCGGGCTTGGCAGAGAGAAGGTGGCAGCAGGCAGCGAAAGTGGGAGGCGCGGCGAGCACCAGCCATCAGGCCCACAGGCCCATCAGACAGGACAAGCCATCCCTTCTGCTGTGATGACAGCCTAGGAAAGACATTGGTGTGTCAAAACAAAGTATAATAATAAACAATTTATAACTGCATGCATATTTCGCAAGTCGGACGCAATGTTCGATCAAGAACTCCAAGGCACAGAGATAGAGTTCAAGGTGCCTCGTGTGCCCGCCAGAACAAATGAGAGCCTTGAGCTGCTGCTTGAAGGTAGATGCTGATTGGATGCTGCGTGCGTGCAGTGGGAGAGAGTTCCAGATGTCTGGTGCAGCTATGGAGAAATGCTGCTCGGCCAAGGCAGTCTTGGGTACAATGCGCAGGTTGTTAGACCCCGAAGGACCCAGCGGTTTGCTGTGATCAGTGGAGTGAGAAGGGACAAGAGGTATGGCGGGCGACCTTGAGAAAGAGCTCGGTGGCACAGGATAACGATTTTGTACTCCATCCTTGATTTTACGGGGAGCCAGTTACAAGGTTTTTAGCATAGCCATGGAAGCCATATGGCCGTGCCTAATACCAAGGACAGTACGTGACAGGTTGTTTTGAGGATGCTGTAGTCTGATATGGTGTTTTTGTTGAAGTTTGAGTAAGGATGGCGTTGCAATAATCAAGGTAGGTGCCAACAATGTTACAAGAGTATATGCAGGGGACTTTAGCAAACATTGGGAGGATGTGCCATATTTCTTTGATATGCTAATTGCATATCTTTATCATGTTGAGCATGTGATTGTTAAGTGAGAATGAAAACTCAAGGTGATAGCGAAGATATTCATATGATTCGAGGGACCAAAGATGGAGCCAGAAATGAGTAGATTTTGAGATAACAATACTGGTGAGCCATTGCCTGGTGCATAGACTTCATGGGTTATTTTACCAAAAACCAGTGCTAAGGCAGAGGTGCAATTAGTAAAGTTCAGTGGGCCCTGGTCGGAGGTTAGAGTGAAATACTGTATAATTAAGTGTCATCATCGTAGGTATGAGTTTGTGGTAACTATGGACGTGGCGGCTGATTGGGGAGAAACAGACTGAGAAAAGTAAAGGACCCAGAATGGATTCCTTCAGGACACCTGCGGTCGATGCGATGCCTGGGGATGAGGACTTCCAACTTTGATGTAGAACCTTCTGTCTGAGAGATAACCATGTGAGCCACTGAAGAGCTGTGCCAAGTCAGATTCTAGGCCTTCAATCAAAATATTGTGATTTAAAGTGTAAAAGGTGGCAGATATGTCACGGCTGACAAAACCAACGGTGGAAGAGAAATCAATGAAAGCTAGAATGTCGCCGATAATCTTGATAAGTGCAGTCTTGGTGAAGTGGGCTGGGCAGTAGGCGGACAAGATAAAGGGACGAGGTGATGTAATCTTTGATCCTGACAAGTGTAAGGTGCTCACGAAGTTTGGAGATGACTGATAAGTTGGTGAACATCGTGGTGTAAGGTGGATACAGGCATGCTGTTGTTGCACTCATTTTATAAAACCTCAGAGATGAAATCCATTTCCAAGATTATTTACAGTATCTACACTTCACACATCTTCCACACTACTTTGCTATTCACATCCACCCAGGCACTGAATTCATCTACTGACAACACATATGCTCACTATGAACTGTGTACAGATGTAAACATTATATTTGAACGAGCCATGCTTTGAGGCTTGGCAATCGGGAATGTGTATTCTCTATGCTGAAATCAGACATTAAAAACAGAGAAGATGCAACCTTGTTCCTAGAAAACATCTATGATGGTGAAAAGTTGATTCAATGGCAGATACGTATCCAAAGATGTAATGGGTTAATGAAATGTCAATGTCAACCACAAGGCATGGACCAGGACCAATGGTGATTTGAAATATGTCAATGAACAGTCTTTTCTGAGTACATTTATAGGATGCCATTCTAAGGTGTGTAACAACATGACACTTCGGCAGTTATGAGAGGTCATTTATCTGTCTGGCTAATTTATCTCGTTTAGTCAAGTTAAATCAGGCTCAAACCCAGGACCTCAGTGGTGTCTCATTAACACGAACTTTACGTGGCCATTATGAACTCCGACAATTCCATGGCCTAAACCCAGAACATCAACAGTGCTTGCTCAGTGAAATCTGATATCGCACATTGAAAACCCCCCTTAGAGAGACATCAGTTGTGCCGATCCAGTGCTTTAACTTGGCAACTGCGCTCGCCCTGAAAGTTCCCGAAAGGGTTAAAATCCTGGATCTCAGAGGACTTGTCTGACAGCCATAACACGTGTGACACAGCCATCACAAACCGACGGCGTGACAGACGTCCTTCGGGAGCTCGACGCTTTAAGCCAGGACCTCTGTGGTGCTGGAGGAGTATCAGACATTGCTACGGGTGTCTCGTGAGTGGCAGAGCCAGACACATATCACACAGTGCACTTAATACTGAAGGGCCAATGGTGCCGCCTCTGCATCTAACCGAAACCACCACAAACGTGAAGTCGTTAAAAAAGCACCTGACGCAACCATTGAGAAACAGAGCACCGGGCTCAAGATTCAAAACTCATTTCTTTAGAACTGCATTTTATTTTGTCCCCCCGCCCGCACCTACGATTAGCGCGGCTGGCAAACGTACGGCGCGAAAGAAGTTCAACGTGCGTGCATTGCATACAACTGGAATCTCCCGACTTGGTGCATCAATTAAAACCATCGTGAACGTGACGTGGCCATGACAAACACGCCGAGACAGACACACATCGCCACAAGGTTCTCCAAACCACCAACCCATAACCTCGTGAGCGACGGTAAAAATGTTTACGACAGATCCATGACGAACGCCTTCCCGAGCCACCAGGCCCACCGCCTGGCTCAACAAACGCTACGAAGGCACGGGGCAACAGCCTCGGTCTCGCCTGGTGTCAGTCGCACCGTCCCCCCCGCCTTACGCGGCGGAGCGTTCTAGGCCACGGCGGTACAGGCCCAAAAGCGCGGCCTTTAACACTCTCCCCGAGCACGGGCGGGAGCACGGGCACTGGGCGCTTACCGAGCCAATGTGGTGGAGGAGGCGCGCAGCATTGTTCCGCGCGCGGGCGTTTGTTAAAGCTTAGCAGAGCGAGTTAGCGGAGCGAGTTTGGGAGCGAGCGAGCGAGCGCCACACGGGGGGAGAAACGCCGCGCGCGACGCCCTCATCGGCGGCCGGGCTGTCAGGCCGCAAGGGCAGGGAGGGTTGAGGGGTGGGGGGGGTCCAAGCAAAGCCGCGCATGCGCACTGGGGGTGTGTTGGTGGGGGGGTGAAGGTGAGTGAGGAGTCGAATCGATTGTTTGTTGGTTTGAATTTCGATTTAAAGCTTTCGTGACTGCAGGGATTCATCTTCTTGGTTCTTTCGGTAAAGTCACGTAGAATGGAAATAATAAAATAATAAAAATGAAACATATTTTATTATGTTTTATTTTTATAATAATAATAAAAATAAAACATATTTTATTATGTTAATTTTTTATTATTTTATTATTTCCATTCTACGTGACTTCACCGAAAGAACCAAGAATATGTGGGTTTGAACTTAAACAAAATAAAAGAGAGTCGATTTTGAAGTCAAAGACTGCGTACCGCGGTGCTGTGTGTTGGAATCGAATCGGTGGTTTATGTGTGGAATCGATATATGGATACGTAGAGGTTCCCACCAAAGACAAAGATCCCCCGTGTAGCCGTAACAGACTGTTGGGGCAAGTGTTGTTGGCGAGCACCTACAAAGGCCGGCACGGCACACGAGAGGGGGTGGGTGGCCAACACCACGCCCGGCCGCCTTTGTCTCCCCAGTGGCGATGTTTACACACCGCACCAGGTACTCATTTGAGGCTGAGTCGACATAGAGGAAGCCCAGGGATCGGTTCAGATAATCGTCACTGGGTGTAGGTGGCCGTAAGCGGGAATCCAACTCGTGTTGCCAGGTTCGTAGCGCAGCTACACATCGAAAAGCCCCCTTCATTAATAATCATGAGCAGGTGACGTCCTCCAAATGGACACGCCCCCCTACCATTCATAATAATTAGCGACTGACGTCACTCGACATGGGGGGGCGAGGCGCCTCCTCCCCCCTCCTCGGCGTCAACTCACAACCCTCACTACAAAGGCAGAGCCCTCGCGTCATCACGTGGTCTCCGTCACGCTGTTGAGACATCAAAGTAAAAAGGACGTCGTGATGAACAAGGGATTATAACCTTTAAATGAAATAGTGTCACTGCGCCCTTACAAATTGCACACGCATTGATGCGATGAATATATCACTTCGCGGTCTGATTTTCGCTTGCAAGTTTCAGATTTACTGCAATACACCCGTCCTTTGACGGGCAAAAGGCTAGTAGTTTTGAATAATGTTGGTCGCGAAAATTCTAGATTTGAAGCTTTCGTGACTGCAAGGATTCATACTCTTAGGTTTTTTCGGTAAAGTCACGTAGGTAAAAATAAACGTCGTGATTTAATTTAGTTATTTTCATTTATTATTATTTTATTTGGTCGCGAAAGCCTATGTTTTAAACTGAGGTTTCACAACATTGATGTGATTCACCAACCCTCGTTGCCTCCACAGTGCTGGGTTACAGGCCACTTTCTCACAACTCAATGGGCCCTACCTGTTGTTGCGATATTCGTTTCATATATATATAACTGGTTGTGTGCTTTGATGTGCTTTTAGTAGGAATAAAGATGACTTTACTTAAACGTCATTCGGTTGCATTTCACTCAATATGCGCTTTGTTGGTATAGCTCTTGAAATTATAATCATCGTCACTTTGCAATCTACAACGCTTACAAGAAGAACACTGAACACCTAAACACATTCGTTAACACTGCCTTAAGAAGAGTACACTGTGTAATAGGCGACGTTTCGAGCAATCGCCCTTTCACAGCTCATAAGCCACAGGGGCAGAGGTTTTAGAGTGCGCTGTGAAGAAGATCCATTTGCCCACAATGTCCCCTGTTAGATATCTTTTATTTTTAAGACCACAGTGTTATTATTGAAGCATGTGTTGAGTTTTTGTTTGCGATTTGTGGTTTTGCAACACGGCCCACGCAGTATCATAAAACACATTCCTGCGGAGGGAGCTGGTGTAGGAACGTTGGGTTGCTCCGTCAATGGCCAGGGTCAACGGCGGCGTGGTGTATTCCGCAAATACTGTTTGCCCGACTGTGAGGGCGGGCACAAGCCGGCGTGAGTAGGTTAAACGTTGATTTTTATAAGGGCACCACAGGGTGACCAGCCCCTCCCCACCCAGCCCCACCCTCCCCACCCAGCCCCTACCCACCCTCCCCACTCAGCCCCTCCCCACCCTCCCCTCCCCACCCAGCCCCTCCCCACCCTCCCCTCCCCACCCAGCCCCTCCCTCCCCACCCAGCCCCTCCCTGCACGACGGACGGACACAATAATCCCCTGTGAGCTGGTTGAACCAGTGGGTTCCTACCAGTAAAAATGTAGGTACAGCACTTGACGATTGTTCCAACAGAGGGCTCTGTGAACACAACTCAACCATGTGAAAGAGTGCTTTTTTGGGGGTATTTTATAAAGCGCAGCAGTTGCATACAAAATGAAAGTTCGTGATGGCAATACGATCTCATAATATCTGGTTTCTCCGTGGCAGTGTTAGATGAAGACGTAAAATATCGGTTCTTTAAAATAATTAACTCAGAATTATTCACTCACCTCATTTTGGGGTCGATGATAACATTTCTTGGAATGTGCCTCATCACAGAAACTAAGCAGGTTGAGCCTGCATGGTCCAATTGGATGGAAGATTTTTTATACATATAAGTCGCAGGGCTACGTAGTGGCCAGCAGAGGGCAGTGCAGCACATCCCATTGCCGCACGATACGATGCACCCACGTCTATGCTCCCCGCGTTCACCAACCCATACTGACCAGTGTGGTGAAGCATGGTCAAACAATGTCCACGACCTACACGATATGGGGAGGCCTTCAGCCACCAGTAGATTGACAAGGTGATGCACACATGTACAGCATCATGATGAATTTTATTTTTATTGCAACATCCAGGGAATACAACGGTCGAGTGAAA
Source organism: Lampetra planeri (assembly GCF_965212315.1). NCBI lineage: Eukaryota > Metazoa > Chordata > Hyperoartia > Petromyzontiformes > Petromyzontidae > Lampetra > Lampetra planeri. Next base: position 8,021,173 of record NC_136134.1, read on the forward strand.
TGACATTTTACAAACACCAATTCTAAGAATATGAAAATGTTCAAAATCTCTTAGAAACCCAATGAACCTCGTTGTGACTTAAGCAAGACGATGATTTTATTTGCACAAGAGTCCAGAGTTGAACTATCAAAAAGACTACCAAGTAAATTAAATTAATTCTGGGAATCGAGAGTAAGAAAAGCAAGTGTATTAGCTCTCCGATTGGCTTCAGTGTAACATTGAGGATAACCGGTGAGGCAATGACAGCTTGTACTAATTCGCATCACCCCCCCCCCCCCCCCGTTGACATTTCGATGAATTGTCAATTGCTTGGGCTCATTAAAACATTGCAGCCGCCCCCACATCCTGCCTTCCGAAGGAGGGAAACCCCCCTGCAAGCAACGTCGAGTGGGACCCGACTGATGATGCCAATGCCTACGCTAAGCCTCACCCATTACCTCCCATTCGAATGTCACACGTGGGAACGGAGGTGTTATTTTTCATGAAACGTTTCGTCTGATATAAATACTTGTGTAATCGATAACGAGTAATTGATCAGAAATCCTGAGTCTGGTCAATACTAATGTCACCTTCCATTTACATGTAATTAATATATACTCATACACGTACTTACAAACATATATTGACTTAAAACATTCGAATCTAATGCCTCTGCAACAACAACAAAAAACCACAAAGACGTAGCAATGTGCCCCTTGGTGCTTCATTTCTTAAACAACCTTTTCCTTCTGGCAACGAGATAAATGCACGCCAGTGAAGGGGTGCTCATCATTGCGTTACAAATCCCAAATTCCAGCGCTAGCAGCGTTCGGGAACTTGTGATTGCGAGGTTCAACCAGCTGCAGAGGTCAGTGCGAAAGCACCAATCCACCCCCCCCCCCCTGCCCCCCTGGGAGAATTTTCGACCGGAGGATAAGTGAGGCAAAAAACTCCTCCACATTTAATGCATTCTTGCATTGTGAGGTTGCGTCCAGTATTTTATGATTTGCGTATGTTTTAACGCGTAAGGTTCGCAGTTGGAAATGCTGTAAAATGTTTTCTAATATACTTTCTTGGCAATGTGCCCAACTGTTAACATGAACATGTTTAGTGCCGAAAAATAAGTTGGCTTTGTTTTTTGCCACTCAGAATAATCTTGTTTATGCGTGTTATTTTGTCATATCTCGTTTCATTGGTATTTTATGAATAAATAAATACGTATATATTCATCAAGATACAAACGACTTCAAGCAGGTCCCTTGGTCTATCAGATTTTTGCAAGTAATTTCGTGATAGGCAAAGTTAACAGGCAATGTATGTGGAATCATGTGGAATGGTATTCTTAAGTGAGCACTTGTTTTGTTGCTCACTTTTTCTATTCTATTTTACACACATTACTTCTCAATATTTTTATGAATTGTGTGAATTAAAAAAAATGTGTCTATCTGGCATCGCAAATTCTCCCACAATTCACTTTTGATTTTTTTCTATGAATTGGAACTGTGCATTCTGGCCTAGGACATTGATTGCAAATTGTACGTACCATTGTGGTAATGCGACTATAGACGGACGATCATTCACTTTTACCAAAACAAACACTTTTCAGCTTAAACCATTAAACTGCGAGCAGAAAACAACACGTTGCGTTTTTTTTTGTACCACTAAGCTGGTAATTGCACCGGCGTGCCGGATAGGAGGGATTTGGTGAATTATATCCTCTTCATGAAAACATATACCATGCTCCTTTCGACTACCTGTCATCAAGCCCGGCTGAAAACACGCATTGGCTGAATACTTTCAGGTTCCAGGCTGTTTTGTGCAAGCTTGCAACATTCCTCAAACGTAATTCCCAAACACCCAAAAATGTCCAAGCCCCTCCACACTGTCCAGCTGAGTGTCACTTTCGTACTTGCCCCCTTTTTTGTTTGTTCGCTCCGCTGTGCAAAACATTGCCAAGTTATTTTTAAAGTTATGCCTGCTTGCTCTCTAAGACAGATGGGAAAATTAGGGAGTTTATTAGCCATCAGAATCCAGGACATTCCATGCTCTGCATACGGTTAATGAGTTACCAGATTCTTTAAAAAGCTAATGATGGCAAAAGCCATGAGAGAGTTGAGAGGGTAGCATGTGATTTGCGAAATTCAGCCCTGTGTTCTGTGCCTTTGCGTGATATACCGTAGCTGTTCGTGTTCAAAATAAACATTGTGTCTAAGGCCGCACTGGTCAAGAGTCACACCATGTGTTCGCTGAAGAATTATTTCATTGTAAAGGCCCGCAATAAACTAAGAGAGTCCCATTTATGCCTGCCCGGTTGTCATGATTGATTATCTAATTGACCTTTAACCCTTTGTCAATCCACTGCTAGATGAAGGCCCTCGCCATGCCGTGATGATCATCAAGTTTGTTTGGCCATGTTTCACCACACTGGTCAGTGCGTGTTGGCGTAGGGGAGACGGTGGGCAGCTAGGATAGTTCAGAAGTCACTCACCACTGTTCTATTCTTGCCCATGGCAAAATGGTAAGGAGCTAAATGTCAACGTCGAGGCCTGCCAAGAGGGCTCCAGGAGAGAGTTTGTGTACTTTTGCTTTTCCTCCGTTGAAGGAGTGCAGACTACAATGGTTTACTACATGGTCCATAGTTTGGGTTGCATGGCAACAGTCGCACTGTTGTTTGTCTTTCATTTCCCATTCGTGAAGGAGACGTGCGCATTGGCATGTTGGTGTTGTTCTGCTGCAGCTGATGGTCACACGATTGTCTTCGAGGAATGTCTAAGCCGGGAGGTGCGCTGTTTGGGTCTCCAATGAAGTGTTTATTCTGGACGTCTGCATTGGTCCACTCTGTTCACACGCGTGGACAGAGTGAGATTCTAGGGCGAGATTCAAGGACAGTGACAGAACGATCCCAGAAGGGGGGGGGGCGGTCGAGATTTTTAGACAATAGCCAGGGACATTGTTGAGGTCTTTGTTGATGGGTCGGTGGTTGTCGTTGGCAAGAAAACGTGGAAACTCCCTTGCAGTTTGCGTGTCTCTGGTGGCCCGCTGTTCACCAGAACAGGGAGCAAGGGGGTTGGTGTTGGTTACTTACCAACTGATATTAGCCATCGCCAGGAATCTAACCCAGGTCACGCGGTTCATAGCGGAGTGCGCAAACCACTGCACGACCGCTTCCAAACCACCCTGCACTGTTGTGGCGGTCCAGAATTTTGCTGATGTAGAACAGGTGTGCTTATGTTTGCTGATAACAATCGATACATTTCAAAAAAGAAACAAAAAACAAAAATCCTAACAGGTGTCACATACCAAGTCTATCTTTACATCTGGGCAGTTTCTGGTGGCCAATAAATAAAATACCTACATCGACCTTGTGAATACTTTGCCGGTAACGGTATACGTTAACAAAATAACGCTCGCTCTAAACATTCGCAACTATGAGAGTTTTCAAAAGGGCTGTCGTTTGTTATTCTTAACATGGAATGATGGGCGGCATCCAAATAACAGCAGCCTTGAGTTTGCGTCACTGAAGGCATTTTCTTTAGAATTAACCTTTGTAAAGTTCATCCATCTAGAGACACTGTGCCCTGAGAAATGTAAATATTACGTTTGTGTATGTTGTCAGATATGCAAAAGGTTAAAGGTTCTTCTTAATGATGTAACTGTCTTGGAGACACAGTCCATGCATTGGTTCTGAGTTCAATTTTTCTGTATTTTATCATCATCACTGGCCATGATGTATCCACTGCTAGATGAAGGCTTCTGTAAGCAGCCACCGTCTCTCACGGTGTCACAATGTAACGTTCCATCGACCTTCTTCATGCAAACTGATTTCTACACTCCTTCGTCACGCTTTGTCTCCTATTGGGCTGCTACTCCACTGTTTTACATACAATTATTATACTACATGAATATGCTTGGTTCTTGTTGACAACTACAATTATTTTGGTTCTGACTTTGATATTCTTTTTACAACGACCATCATCTAGCCATAGCTTAAGTATAGTATTGCCAATTAAAGCTTGGGGTGACAGTATGTTTTGTAAAAAAAATAGATCATCATCAGCCATTGTCTATCCTCTTCTCGTTTATGGTTAATGTTGATTTAGAGTTGCAGTTATAATTTTACATTGAGGTTTGGAGTAGTGGAGTGTATCGTGGCAGTGATGATGCCTCCTTCGTATTTGTGAACCTGGCATTGAGTCGTTTTGCGTCCCGTGGTCTGTTCTGGATTACCACAGTCGCACACAGGAGAGACGTTTATTATTAAATGGGAAATTAAAGAAGACGCATGAAGACCTCCTCCCCACACCGCCGTCGCCAGCTCTAGTCTTCCTGCGATGCCACAATCCATTAACACTTCTGGACAATGAATATACGATTGCTGATGATGATAACCCGAAGATAATACGTTTTGTACAAGCTCCCATACCCGTCAACCACAGCATGGACGAGCATGCATGACCGGTATGAAGTCACCCATTCGGCTCATATGTTCAAATGAATAATGTCGCTCTCCAAATTCTAGGAAAGGGTCCTGCAGATTAATTGTTTTCTGTTTTAGACATTATTTAATAATAATGATAAAAACCCTGCAAAAATTGGACGAAGAATGTAGTTCAGACTGCATTGCCTTTATACCAATTGAGTGTCAGTGTGCTGGTCTGGATTTAATTGTTTTTCAGAAATGCAGTTTTGTTTGGAGGAATTCCAAGCAACAGGGGTTCGGACTAACCCCCATAGCATTGTTAAATTGGTTTTCTGAGCTCTGAAAACATTTGGACAAGTGCCCCCCCCCCCCCCAAGATATGCATGTTCTTATAGCAACTTTAACTGCTCGAATGTGCATTGGGATGCCATGTGAAATAATACCGGCTCTGTCATCGGTCCTTCTGTTCAAAACCATATCGTGTGAATGGACGATAAACTGTCGTTGTCAGTGCTACTAACAATGTGTTTTCTTGCATAATGTTGGGTTGTTCCGAGCTAAGAGACACACTGTGTGGTCCTAGCGCGTAATGCAAGTAGGGCTCCCGTAAATCCAACGATGATGTCGCGGACGATGAACTTTGTGGATCCCACGCGTGGTTGTGGATTATACGAAGAATATGGGCACAGATTATTATAGGAGTTTCCTCAGATCCTAAACCTCTGGCGGATAATAATAATAATAATAGTCATGAATTATAGGGCCATGGATGACACTCTCTGTAGACGACTGTAGGTTATAACATGAATTCAAATATATTTTCTCCTCCACTTTTATACTTTATTTAAATGTATTACTTTTATATATTACGTTGTCCCACAGAGCTGCACAAATTCAGAGCTTGCATAACGCATCATTGGTTTACAGCCTTCGGTCAATCTACTGCTGTACGACGGTCCCTTCCCACGCAATGTCAGCCACGGTGGTTGTTTGGCCGCGTGCTTCACCATGCCGGTCTGTGCGGTTTGGTGAGGATTTAGTTTAGATGTCACTGCCCACTGATGTTAGCCGTTGCCATAAACCAAATTCAGACCTCTAGGTTCATGGCACAGGGTCAACGCTGTGGCGTCACAATTGTTTGAAGTGACTATACAATGGGTTTACCATGGCTGATGATGATGCTGATGATGATACGACTTTAGAAGGATGGCTAAGCTTTCCGCGGGAGGCTCAGTCCCTTCCACCCCCCGCTCCCTCGATAGTACGGGGATGCACAGTGCGCTAACCATTGTGCCACCACAGCGATTCTTAACATCATTCGGTGATTTCGATTTAAAGCGTTCGTGACTGCAGGGATTCATCTTCTTGGTTCTTTCGATAAAGTCACATAGAAGGAAAATAATAAAATAATAAAAATAAAACATAATAAAATAATTCTAACGACGTTTCGGCCACAACGCAAGCAGCCGTCTCCAGGTGGAGAACAGGTTGTGGCCGAAACGTCGTGAGAATTATTTTATGATGTTTTATTTTTATTATTTTATTATTTTCCTTCTACGTGACTTTACCGAAAGAACCAAGAAGATCATTTGATGATACTAAACACGCGGCGCAGTTGTTCTACCCGCATGCGGTAGTAAGTCACTTTCTTAGAAATACACAAAGACTGCTTGGTATGCCAGTATCTTACGTGCGCAGCGGCCGTCACTTATAACTTTAACACATTGCTTCAGTGAGAGTTGACAAATAATGGTCAGCTTTTAAGTCGGGGTCACTTGCAATGCAGGGTTGACGTAAAGAGTGGATCACGCCGTCGGAGAGTGGTGACAAGCAATGTTTGCAATGCCCCCACAACTCGCAACATTGCACAGACACACCCTGGGGTCATGGGTCATTACCAGAATCCAAACTCGCCAACAAACACCTCGTTGTGAAGGACCCAACGCAGAAGATCCCTCGGTTTGATGTTCCACGAAGCTCATGGTCCACCCTAAATCGCAATCCACTGCACAGACCATGGCAGTAGATGCGGATTACCTGATGCACAAACGGAACATTAAAAACTCTCCTGTAGTAGTGTGCGACTGTGGTGATCTAGAACAGCCCGTACGACGTGTAGCGACGCAATACCCGACCCACAAATACGAAGGAGACACCGTGGCGAGACACTCCGCTGCTCCTGATGTGGTTATCTGGGAGCGGTAGTGTAGCGGTTAGCGCGCTGCGCTATGAACCTGGCGACCAGGGTTCGATTCCCGCTCACGGCTAACACCGGTGACGATTATCTGAACCGGTCTTGGGCCTCCCCTAGGTCGACTCAGCCTTAAATGAGTACCTGGTGCGGTGTGTAAGCATCGCCACTGGGGAGACAAAGGCGGTCGGGCGTGGTGCTGGCCACCCACCCCCTCGTGTACCGTTCCGGCCTTCTTAGGTGCTCGCTAACAGCACTTGCCCCTAAAGTCTGTTAAGGCTACACGGGAGATTTTTTATCTGGCTTGACGACCTGAATGTGAAATTGTAGTCGTTGCTCTGTCGATCCATGATGAAGAAAAAGACCAGAATCCAAAACCCACCACTGACCTGGCATGCATTTTTATATTGTCATTGCCTGCATATACATTTATGATATGCCATTAGTTTTTCTTTGTATATATATACTCGGAATTTTTTCCATTTAAAGCTTCCGTAACTGCAGGGATTCATCTTCTTGGTTCTTTCGGTAAAGTTACGTAGAATGGAAATAATAAAATAATAAAAATAAAACATAATAAAATAATTCTCACGACGTTTCGGCCACAACGCAAGCAGCCGTCCTCAGGTGAAGAACAGGTCTGTCGAGAGAATTATTTTATTATATTTAACTTTAATTACTTTATTATTTCCATTCTACGTGACTTTACCGAAAGAACCAAGAAGATACTCGGCATTGTTCAAGGGACAACCTGCTCCTTTACCCCTGTAGCACGTGGTATATTGATTATGTACGGATACGTGTACAGCCCATGTGTCATTCCTCTGCTGTATGAGGGCCTCCCGTGCCTGCGTGGATCGTGAGGGTTCTTTGACCATACTCTTTGGTTTTTTCGGTAAAGTCACGTAGGTAAAAAATAAAATAAATGAAAACAGCTAAATTAAATCACGACGTTTCGTGCGCAACCCAAGCGTCCGTCATCAGGTGGGAAAGCATGGCCTACTGCTGATGCATACTATTAATTTAGTTGTTTTCATTTATTTTATTTTATTTTTTACCTACGTGACTTTACCGAAAAAACAAAAGAGTATGAATCTTTGCAGTCACGAAAGCGTCAAATCTTTGACCATACTTCGCCAGTGTCAGTTGGCGAAGGCAGGGAGTACAAAACGTGGATTTTCCTTAACTGCCCTCTGCTGCCCACCACAGAAACGTTGTGTGCCAGGTGGTCATTCATTTCAGATCCAGGCTCAAAGACGTCTTAGCTTCTGGGATCTCATGAGATGTGGCACATTCCGCATAAATTTGTCGTAGGCCATCTCGTGCAACAACGTACCACTGATGCCCTGTAATATATTGATCAGTGAATAGCTTGTCTCTATAATCGCCCGACGACATCTGTTGTGTCGGTTCTCTATTCATCACATCTGGCCACACGGCGCAGCTCAGAGACAGCGCGCACTACGCAACTCAACGAGCGGCGGTCGTGTATAGGGCGGCAATTAAGAGCGTCGAACAGAGTTTCTTAGATCATCTGGCTCTCCGTGTCCTCCAAGAAAGGGAATAACCAAGTATGCCCTATTTACTAAACATATCGATGGAAAATAGCGGCAGCTGGAGCTTCGTAATGAGGGGTTCTGGCGTATTGTGCAGTGGTCCCTCGGTCCATCCATCAGCAGTGTCATGCTCAGCAATTACCGGTGTGGGCTGCTATCCGCTATTAAGATATCGGGTGACCAACTTGACAAGTTTTCTATTTTTGCTGACTCGGGCAAATAAGCGTACGGTCCTCTGCCTTCTTTCAGGCCGGGGTTTAAGGATGCACGGTGGGTTCAACTGTGTTAGGTCAACTGCGCTTGTAAAAAAAAATGTGTGCATCAAAAGCTTCGGCGATCCTCTCTCAAAAGATAAATGACGGGAGAAGAACGTTTAACCTTTTGCTGACCGCAAACGCGAGTCAACTTTACCGCATGCCTCGTGCTGTGCAGTAAAATTGCAACGTTTCTCGTTTGTTTTTGACCTCATGTTAAGGTTTAAAACTATTAGATGGACAACATTAGAACGTGGGGAAATCGTATTATTTACGCGTAATAAAAGTCCACTGTGCGCATACTGTAAATACGATCTGCAAGTAAAAAAAACAGCGTAAAACACATGCAATAGCTTAAGTCAACGTAGCATAGGCCTAACCATAATTAGTGGAACCGTTTGCGAGCGTGCGCTGATATCATACATCTCCCGTTGTTCAGCTTGTGCAGAAGAGAAGGCCAAATGAAGTAAATTGATGCATTAAGCCTCACGGGTTTCCATGAGCCGAGAACACCGTTGATTGCTCTTCATATAGCGATGCCCAATGTTCAACAATCAGAAAACCGCAAAAGCAACGGTCATCTGACGTCTCGCAATTATCGCTCAATGAAATGTGTGTTTTTTGTGTTCGTTCGTTAAGTAGGGTTGCGTGAGCTCGCATTGCATACGCAAGATCAGCTAATGTTCCAAGGCCCTAACATAATTCATCATTTCTTGTTTTGTTACACACGAACACTCAGCATTAATTACCAAGTACTGTACAGTAAAACTTGCATGCCAGGAATTACACCCAGAGACAGAAAGTTGAACACGACGTGAATTGGAGACCGTAGTTAGGCTTAATGATGTCCGAATCAGAATACGTATTTATACTGGAGGAATCCGATGCGCTATAAAGCTCTTTTTCACAGATGTCTAGTAGGGGCACGGGGTAAGAATGTTACAGCAACAACAGTTACGAAAACACGATAGGAGTGCAAAGTATAACAATTGCTTGCGTTGCGATCGAAACGTCGTGATCTATTATTTTTTCTACCCACGTGACTTTACCGAAAGAACCAAAGAGTATGGATTCCTGCAGTCACGAAAGCTTCAAATCAAGATTAGTATAAGAAAGGTAAATACATCACCCAAACACGTACAAATACAACTAAACCATGCCCTTCCTACTAGGCAAAGCCCACTGAGGTATTATGAACTCATTTTTCAGAAGCGATCTGGCCACAAATGATAGCTCAAAAAAGTGGCCCATCATCTGGACATTTATAGCACCAAAATAATAAAAATAATCTCAATGCATGTTTTCAAATGTGGAGGGGAAAACCGGAGGACCTGGAGAAAAAAAAAATCACACGACCACGGGGAGAACATGCAAACTCCAAATATACAGCAGGCGTCACGGTCGTGATCGAATCCACGAATTCCCGCATATCAGGCGAGGAAGATGACATCTCACCATAACTGTCCAGAAAAGTAAATGGACTTGTGCAGGACATACAAACTAAATGTGATACTGCATTTACAGTGGTGCCCAAGCACAGATAACAATATCTGTGCACATTGAAAACGAATTACTTAAATTGAAAATAATTTTCTTGACAACTACTTTTTGTGTTGATTTCTTGTCCATTCCACGCACCTCCGATGAGCATGGTTGGATACGTACGGTGCGAAAAAGTCCAACATACATTCATCAACAACACTTCCCCCGATAGGAAAACATATCTAATGGTCGACGTTCTGGGCAAAGGTCCTTCTTTCCAGCACAGAGATGGACACTTCGCTCGAAGCTGTTATGTCTAGAAGATAATATGACCAAGAATAAAAGCGGAATTCTCCCCCGCACCTCCGATTAGCATGGTTGGCTACGTACGGTGCAAAAGAAGTTCAACATACATACCAAGGCGTCCGAGAGGACGTGCACCGTGGAGATGGAGTGATGGAATTAGTGTGTGCGCATGTGCTGGGTGGATTTACGGATTACAGGATTGTGAGATTGGTGGATTGGGGAGGCCATCATCCAGCAGTGGATTGACCATGGCTGATGTTGATTACGATGATGATTACAGTGAAACCAGCCTGATAAATTTGAGAGAAAAGTTGGTGTGGATTCTAAATAATTTTCGGGAGAAAAAAAAAACTAAAAGACACCCTGGTGACCACTGTGCCCAAAGACTCCTCGCTTTGTTTAACAAAGAATAGTTGCAATTGTTATTACAGATATTTTTTTTCTCGTTCATGCTCTTACGAGGGGGGTGAATGTTAGACGGCACATCCCTCTTGCCCTGTTAGCCTTGCTCACTATTCCCCCTTTAGGGATGATTGGATTTCAGCAAAAAGGTAATGTGTCCACTCAGCAAGTCGGCCTCTTAAATTTTGTAACAAAATTCCACTCAGAAAGGAAGAAAAAAATTAACCTTGTTTCTGGAATTTCCGATTTGGTTATCACGCGAGCCACGGATTACTCATCGACCAAGATTTGTAATCGACTACTTTTTTATTTATCATTGTTGATTCCTCGAGCTCCATTAATAAAGTTAGCTGCCTCCCGAAGGCAGGAAACCCCGAGGAGTCACGCCCAGCGTACTGTGTGGCTGATGATGCGATGACGTCACAGAGCCCCGCCAATCATCTCCCGTCCAGAGGCACACGTGGCAACAAAGGTGTGACTTTTTTTTCTCTAAAAAATGTTTCCGTCTTATCCGATGAGCCGAGCAATTTCACTGATAATCGGGAGAGAATTTCATTATTTAATTGATTTGGAGAGCCCGGCTCTATTGTAAAGACTTAACCAATAATCTGTAAGGTAATCAAATACTTGACTAATTTGATAACGCAGCTCTAGTTATCACTCTGGAAATACTCACGTATGTAAAATGTATTTGAAAACATCGAATTATATATTTGCAATATAGGCCAGTTGAAATGGATTGAGGGCTTTGCAACATTGCCTATGCATATACTCAGCCGGTTCAGTTTTCACATTACGGTACCATATAATTTCATTCCCTCATTGATATAATGCCTGACTGTGTGTTTGGGACGTTAAAAGAACGGCTTACAAACCCCCGTAGCATTAGGCTGATGGAACACTTTGAAGAGGTTATGTTCTCAGCAACATTTTGAACATTAGTGCGGTGTGCGCATGCAATGGAATTTGATATGAGATTCAATTTGAGCAATATTTCGCAACTTGCAATGCTGAAAAGAAATGTGTTTACTATATAGTGTTCATTTAATAATGTGTTTTTTTCATATCAAGCTTACATATCGGTGTCTCCTGAACTTAATGTGCTTATACAATCATTATAAACAAATGTTGTTCAAGTAACTGTTGCCAGGATTAGTTTTAAACAATGCAGTTACATATTCCGCACGTGATAAACATATGGCAATGATCAATTTACAACGGGCTATTGAATTGAGTCACCTGTGTACGTGATTAATACAGATGACTCAGTAAATACCGTTTTGAAAATATATTTTTCATGCGTGACAGAACATTTTTTTCAAAGCAGCTATCGGCACTGCAAAAATACAACCAGAACCATAAAACGCTGAAATGTTGGTAAATATTTCGCTGTTGTAGCAACAGAAACCTGTGTAAAAAAATAGAAAAATATAAAAGGAATGCACGGTGCTGATTATTAATGAACCAAATCTCAGGGTATTGTGATGTCATGTTGTGAACAGAAGCGTATAAAACAATAAATCAAACCGAAACTTCCTACTCTGAAATAAAAAAAAACAACACTCCGTGAATAATACCTGGGCGAAAACGGTGAGTCTTAAGATTTTATGTTGTATTAATGCATGTTGAACTTATTTCGCACCGTACTGAGCCAACCGTGATAATCGGGGATGCGGGGTAAGGACAACACAACGGAGGATTGGTGGATTGTTATCTCGCGGCTTCGAAAGTTTCCATCGAGCAGTGGATCGACCATAGCTGATGATGATGATGACGATGATGAAATCATTGGCCACTAGACTTGATATATGATATATGAAGCAGACCTGAAATAGTAATTTTCATGGTGCCAGTATATTGGGGCCAGTTGAAGGTTCAGTGACATCATATACTTTCCAGCACACAGCAGTCTACACAACGAGCGGACATGCTCATATCATGTCTTGGGAGGGAGTGTATTAAGACGCATGCATGCGTTGGTTGCACACACAAGTATATAACCCTGACAAACACGATTGTGTGATAAGCACATTTTCTGAGAATGCGTCCGTATTCAAGGGCAATTTAATGACATTCTCCAGGTCATTTTTCTACAATCAGATATGGGTGTGTTTTTTCTTTCTCTCACATGGGCTAGGGTTTCTAAATAACATTGTTGATTGTGCGCAATTATATGCGGGGACGTTGCTTTTATTGCCGCTGGGCAGAATGGCATTGCATGGTTCCTATATGGGCATGCAACATACACCGGATCGAAAACAATTGTGATTATGTGAAATGAGAAACAAACACTGAAGCATATATATATATAAACAACATGTACACAATACATGTTAGAAAGTCAGTAAATGAAAGACATTGTGAAATGGTTAAGTAATTGTTATATTTTTTATTTAAATCTTTCGTGACTGCAGTGATTCATATTCTTGGTTCTTTCGGTAAAGTCACGTAGAAGGGAAACAATAAAATAATACAAATATAATATATATCACACCTGATGATGATTGCTTGTGTTGCAGTCGAAACGTCGTGAGAATTTCATTGTTTTATATTTTTATTATTTTATTGTTTCCCTTCTACGTGACTTTACCAAAAGAACCAAGAATATAACTGTTATTTCTTTACGGAATAATGTCAGACAATTGCTGCTGTGCCTTGTTCAACGTTCTGATTGCATTTTGACCACGCGAGGAAAACTGCATGCTCACGTACTGCACTTCTCAACGGGTGGAGTGGTGGTGGTGCCATGAGTGAGTTTGATTCCCAGCCTTGGCTTATAACAGTGAAAAGTAATAATGCTGAATTGGTCCCGGCTCTCCCGCTTTTCACTAATTTGTCCTAAACTGCAACGAAAAAAAACCCTTGTTTTATATATATAAACACATGTAATCTAAACTATTTGTATTTTACCAGCTCATTCCCACTCTGCTATACAGCTCTTTTTTCATTAGCGATGTGGCCACAAATGATAGCTCAATTGAGTGGCTTGTCATGTGTAAATGTACAGAGCCAAATACTCTAACCGCATGTTTCTAAATGTGGAGGGAAAAACCTAAACAAATCCACGCGACCACGAGGAGAACATGCAAACTCCAAATATACAAGCGTCAGGGTCTGGATCCAACCCACAACCTTCTGCATACCAGGCGAGGGAGTTAACATCTCGCCACCGTGGCAGTTCAGCATGATGAAATGCTGGCCCAGTAAAATACTGACCCAGCATGGTGACGTATGGTCAAACGACGACCATGACCGATACAGCAAGCAGATAGGCCTTATTCTTGGGTTTTTTTTCGGTAAAGTCACGTAGGTAAAAATTAAAAATTAATAAAAGTAAAATTAAAATAAAATATTTGATACAGCAAGCGTGCTGTGACGGTTCCACCTGAAGACGGAAGCTTGTGTTGCCTCCGAAACGTCGTGATTTTTTTTATTTTATTTTTATTTTACTTTTATTAATTTTAATTTTAATTTTTTACCTACGTGACTTTTACCGAAAAAACCCAAGAATATGAATCATTGCAGTCACGAAAGCTTCAAATCTAGAACAGATAGGCCTTTGTACAGAATTGGATTGACGAAGGGCTGCAAATATATATACACAATATGAAACAATGTAAAAACATCTTCACACTTTGATCAAGTGAAAACTGATTGAAAACAAATTCTGCAGGCCTTCTGCATAGCATTACGTTTTTGTGCAATGGCAAATATCTGACATCATGTAAATGTATTCATGTTGATGAGTTTTTCCCATATTCTCACTGATAGACTAATAGACCTCGTGTGTTGCATCTAGAACATCAATTCATATCACATATAAGCACGTGGCTATGCATTTATAGAATGTACTGTTACATTTATGTTGTTATCACGTCTTATTTTTCGTTAACATTTTGACAAAGCTTCGTTTGACAGGTTTTTTTTTTTAATCCTCCTCTTCCTGAAGTGACGGTTGCGGTAGTTAGCGCCCTGCACTGTGAACCCGGTGACCTGGGTTTAACTCCTAGCCGCAACTAACATCGGTGGTGAGTGATATTGAAAAGTGGATTGGGCCCCTGGCTTCATCGGCTCGCACTGACCAGCATGGCGAAGTATGGTCAAATTACCCACGTGACCGACATCACGTGGGGTTGGGAGGCCTTGATCCAGCAGTGGTTTTGACAAAGGGCTGTTTGTGTATCATTATCTTTTCACGTCCTCTCTTACAAATGAAAAAAAGATACGTTCCATCTGCGAGTCCCTTCACGTCCAGCAGTGGATGAACAAAAGGCTGTTATTGTCACTGAACTGTAATGATATAATGAGGCTAACAAACATACGTATTGGCCTTTTAGCATGGATTTTACATTTGCTCATTATTAATTGCAAAGCAGTCTGACGTATTCGCCGGAAGAATACGCTTTCACGAAAGAATGTGAGCTTCTTTAAGCGGAATTCAGCTCTTGCCAGGTAGGAAGCAGTCCTAATCAGCCAGCCTGGGCTGATGAAAATTGGATCAAACCGCGTTTAATTATCTCGCTGAAATGTGTACGCGCGCTTAAAAAAAAATGTGCTTAGATTGAGACCAGCTGTCGGTCGGGGTGTCTCGCCGGGCCCTAAGTTTTTTTTTGTGTGCCACGTTCACCGAAAATAATTCCAGCCCTCCAAAAAAAAAAGCCGAGACCTTCAGGCGTTCAATTAATTGCAGCCAGCCTGTCGTTGACAATTCTACCTCGCGATAACATATTTGTTCGGAATTATCTTCTTTTAACGAGAGACATTTAAAAAAAAAAGTTCAGAGTGATGATGAAAAGCGGAGAAACGTTTCAAGACATCTGTTAAAATATTTGGCGGAGAGAATCGGAATTCAATGGAGATATCAGGCTTTTCATCTGACATAAATGCTTGCGTTTTTTTTAAAGTGTTCATTAAGTGAACGATAATTGCATTAAAAAAACTCAATGTGTAATATGTGTGTTATCTTGTGACAGTTTTAAATTCACAGTTTCTCGAAATTTCGAACGTAATGAGTATCAGTGTGTTAATGCGCACACCACGTTCCAGCCGAACAGCGTGCGTGCATTTTTTGACCAGTTCCGATTTTCTACGGATAAACGATAAATATTCTCTAGTTTGTGCGCATTGTTCAACCTCAGTAGACGTTTTGCGATGCGGAACACATCTTCCGTCGAAGGGCACATCAATCAAGTCTTGTTTGTGTTCAAGTCTGCGTGCAGCGTGACTTTAATTCCGCGCGACATTATAACTCCGCGTAATTGATACAACGGTGGATGTGTGCGGTGCACCGATACGCTAATAAAATACACAACCCAGTTCTCCCGAGTCTGAAACAAAACTGCTATCGTTCCCGCAACTCGTTGCAAAATGCCACAATCTGCGAGCACGCAGTGGGCTAACTCGCGCCCAGCATCGCGATGTCAAGATCCGATGTCGTGCCATTCATCAAGCAACACGCGTCACTGCATTTCGTGATGTCACCGCGTGGGCCACCCATCCGTTCACGTTACCGGCTGATACTCCCGATGACGTCACGCGCGCCGTGACCGATGGTCTCAACGAAACGTGGGCTGCGTTCGCTGCGCTCTATTTCATTGCACATTTTAATTTGGTACTGGCACGTCCTGTAACCTTTTTTAAATCCTTTATATTAAGTTCACTTGCTTGCTTGCGCGTTTACGACCGTGTAAATCTTTCGGTCGTTTTTTTTAACCCACTTCCCGTGATCCAATCGAGCTGACATTTTGCACACAGACTCGTTGTGCTTGACATTTTATTTTCGTGAAAATTTTTTCCAAAATTTGACACTTTTTAGGAATTTTTTTTTTCTATTTAATTACCAATTGCTTAATGGTGGCAGGCAATCATCTGACCCATAGGTGGCAGCCATCTCAAGCCAGAGGACGAGAGGACTCTAGCCGCCACGCATATAAAGGATTTATAGTGAAAAACTTTGTTTTTATGGGTTAATTTTTTTTTAGTTCCCACTCCCGCCCCCGCCAGCCCAAATGTGCGCGCATTACCTGGTAGTGCAGACGCGCAGACATTTGAATTAACGTCTCCTTGCTCGGGACTCGGTGCGTTTCTCCTGATTGCGGTCAAGGTCGGCGGCATTCGTTTCGCGTTCGTGTCGGAGCCGCGCGCAAGTTTCGTCGAACTACATCGCAGAGCCAAAGCCCGCGTGCTCCCCTCCACTCTGCTGAGATGAGCCGATTGTAACACAGTGGGAGAACACGTTGATTGCATTCGAGTTAATTGCGATAAGGATAACAATGCAACTCGATGGTAAGTTACGGCTCGTCAATCCACTGATGGGTCTTCCTGTGATTCCGTGTGGCTGTTTGAATAACAACAAAGTCTACATTTAGGGTACCTAACCGCAAGATAGCTTCACGGCCGCCACGGTGGCGAGATGTTAACTACCTCGCCTGGTACACAGGGGTACACAGGAGGTCGTGGGTTCGATCCCGACCCTGACGCCTGCTGTATATTTGGAGTTTGCGTGTCTCTCCCCGTGGTCGTGTGGATTTTTCGCTGGGTTCTCCGGTTTTTCTCTCCACATTTCAAAATATGCGTTATACATTTCCACGTGGTAAGCCACTTTGTTCAGCTGTCATTTGTGGCCATAACGCTTCTGAAAAAGCCTTACCTGGTAAAAAAGGGGTTGTTTGACCATACAACTCCTTCATGTTTCCAGTTTCATAATTTCAAGATCACGATTACCCTCCAAGATTAAATTATTGTTTTTTGTTACGGTGTGGTGAGTACAGTGGCCTCTGGCGGCTGCACAGGTCACATGAACCCACTGCATACAAGAAAACATTACACACATGATGAATTGAATTGAATATTAGCTGAACTATCAATGCCAGTCGAAGAATAATGTACCGTTACACCTCTATGAAATAAATATCATTCATGATAATAACGTATTGTCCGGTTACCAATCCACTGCTGGATGACAGCTGCCCCATGACCCCATCGGTCATGGAGTTTGGGGCCGTCCATAAATGACGTCAAGCGATTTTGGACGATTTTTGACCCCCCCCCCCACCCACCATTGTCACACGGCGTCACAAAAAGTCAGACCCCCCCTCACATATGACGTCACAAAGCTCTGCCCCCCCCCCCAAAATTAAACATGCTTCAAATCGCTTTAAACTATTGTCATTGTAGTGCCTATTTAATGTGGCACTGCACTCTGATGTTGTAGGAGAAAACATTTATTTAAGAGTATATTTAATTAAGTAGAACGTGTTGTCTATATTTATTTAAAGTTGCGCATTTTTACGTGACATCACATTTCTCAACCCCCCCCTCCCCTCGTCACACATCGTCACAAATGTCTGACCCCCCCCACCCCCCCAGGTGCGTGACGTCATTTATGGACGGCCCCTTTGCTGGACCATACTTCATCACGCTGGTCAGTGTGCGGTGAAGAAACGGGGCTCACCTCGGGACCAGATCAGACGTCACTCGCCTCTGATGTTTTCTGTAGCCAAGAATCGCACTCAAGGCCACCACTGGGCGCGCTAACCGCTGTGCCACCGCTCTGCCCCCCTCCCCCACCCCTGATAAATAGCAAAATGAAAATAAGACGATACCCAAATAGCATTTTCTCGACGCAGCTATGGCTGCAGGGTTTTGGTAGTACATGTTGTTTATGCCATTTATTGTGAAAATTCCGTCACAGTTCCTATGATTGCTTTTTCATTGCTTTCATGGCTTTATTTTGGTGATTTCGAAAAGTGTATTGGTTTAGCCATGTTTGTTTGCTGTAGTACAGAGTTAGACTGATGGCCTTAATCTAAGCTGTCTTGTGGTTGTTGTTATTTGACTTGCATCCCACTGTGATTTTTGCACACAGCGTTGGTGTACGGTGTTTTTTCTGCAATATTTTGCTGTCTTTTCTTGGATTTTCTGTTTGCACTCAGTCACATGTTCACTTTAAGATGTTTTTTGTTCATGTTTTTGTTTTTTGTTTGTTGCGGTTGCACCCGATTCAAGAGCTGAATGGCTCACAGGGCTATACCTAATAAATGAACTTGAACTTGAGTATATTGCAGAGAGACAACTGTGTGGACTTTTGAAATACGTTCATGATTATTGTATTCAGATGACCAGCGCAGGTCTAACCTGAGTGAAATTACTGCTGATCAGTTGTCAGAGGTCCGCTTCGCTGCAATTCTGGGACGATGCGTGTAGAGGGGATGGATACAATCCTCATTCCATCTCCCTGCTCCAAAAACTACTTAACATGAGCTGGTACAATCTTGATTTGAAGCTTTCGTGACTGCAGGAATCCATACTCTTTGGTCCTTTCGGTAAAGTCACGTAGGTAGAAAAATAAAACAAAATAAATATAATCTGTCACGATGTTTCGATCGCAGCACAAGCGGTCGTCCTCGGGCGGCAAAAAAATAAAATAATCCAGCAGTGGAACTGCTGAACCAGCGAGAGAGCCGTTACAACAAGAGGCTATATATGTGGCGATGGGCAAGCAAGCGGGGTCTGCCCCAGGACGACCGCTTGTGTTGCGATCGAAACGTCGTGATAAATTATTTTTATTATTAAAAAATGTCTATCCACGTGACTTTACCGAAAGAACAAAAGAGTATGAGGCGGTACCACAACGTGCAACTTATCAGACGTAAGGCCGATTAGAACAGAAACTGCACTCGATCTTCACCATAAGGACCGAGAAGCTGTCGGTCTCACGCATCGCTCGCAGCTCGGACGCGAAAGCGCAACGCTCCTGGTATTCAGATGACCAGCGCTCTTCCCCATCGTCGTCAGGCACACCTTGCACTCGCGCGCCGCACGTAAGTCCATCTCTCGGCAAGTGCCGCGACCGTCTGGGCAATGAAATAAGCGCGGCTAAAGACGGGCAAAGCGCGGTCCGCTTTCGAGAAAAATATTGCGACGGCACAAGCGGATTTGCTTGAAACCGCCGCTCCTCTGTTTTACCATCTTGTTGTTTTTTTACGAAATTTCCACGCGTTTTGACACCATTGTGTTGCTGAACGAAGGTTAAATTTGACGCAGATGGCCTTTTTGCTGCCGCTATTTTGTGTCAATGTTCTTGTTATAGATATCTTTTTTTAAAGGCTCCTTGTTTAGGAGAGGCAATTTCGGCTTCGCGCGCCTGGGGCTCCGTGTCCGGAGGGGTTTCCACTCCGAGTAAATAACCAAAGTCCTTTCTCAATAGTCACAGCTGTAAGTGATCATAGTTTGACAAGTATTATCATGGGGCAAGGATAGGCTAAGTACATATTATCATTAACATGTTTATCGTGCTACGCTTCCGTAGAAAAATAGAGCTCGTGTTTTGTCCATTTACGTTAACACGCAGCATAATTTATTTCAATAGCGATGCTTTTTTTAAAGGCTTGAAATGTGAATTAATTGCACTTTTCGATTTAAAGCTTTCGTGAATGCAGGGATTCATCTTCTTGGTCTTTCCTCTTCTTATTATAAATAATAAAAATTAAACATAATAAAAACATAATAAAATATTTTATTATGTTTAATTTTTTTAATTTTATTATAAATAATGATTGTATTATTTCATTATAAATAATAAAAATAAAATATAATAAAATATTTTATTATGTTTTTTATTTTATTTTATTATTTCCCTTCTACGTGACTTTATCGAAAGAACCAAGAAGATGAATTGCACTTTATTTGAGACACCGTGTGAATAATGGCCTTAAGGGCTGCGTTATCGAATGTGTGTCAGCAAAGGGTTACTGAGTTAAACTTGTTATGTTTTAGTGTGTCTTTAGTGCCCTCTGTAACATGCCACTGTTAGTTTCTTTATCACGGATATCTCTATCCCCTCTGTTCCAAGTTCAGGTATAGGAGTTTAATCTCCTCCGCTAACGACTGACTTAATCCCACCATTGGAACCTCATTTGCCAGTAAAAAATATTATAATTGTTTTTTGACCCTTCTATCTGGCAACAAAACTGACACATTTTTTACAAGGAGTCATATTTGCATAGACCACAATACTTGCAGCCATAATGCAAACAAAAAACAGAACTCTGATAATATATGCACTGTCCTTGCACTATGCAGGTATTGTGGTCTATGCAAATATTACTCTTTGTAAAAAAAGGTGTCAGTTTTGTTGCCAGATAGAAGGGTAAAAAAACAATTATCGACTGACTTGATTTCACATTTTCACACGCGCTTTTGTCATTGTAGAAGTCAATTTTTAAAAAAATATATATTTCTATTCTCACCTCGTAACGTGTCCCCCCCCCTCCCGCAATCTCACAACAATGCAAGCATTACCCTCTTTTTCTGCAATATCGCGGTGCGGTGAAGTTTAAGATGCTGTATAAATCGTCAATGTGATTGGGCACGAGTTTGTGAACGTGGTATCGAGTGTGTGAGTAAATGCACCGACGTTTGGTATTCGAAGCAAATCGTGCACTTCCTGACGTACACAGAGTACACAAATCACCTTCATTTACATTGTACCATCGCAACTTAAATACAAATGTGGTAATTTGGTTAAAGAGATGATTGCACCGATTGTTTTAACGCTCACGCACGTACGGGAACAGTCACACTGCACGGTTTCACGATATGTTGACCCGTTAAGTCACATCAGTGTTTAACCTTAAGTTGCATACACATAGCATCGCATGCGTGCAAGAATCAAAGTGTTACTCTTTGTAATTTTCCTGTACGCGATGGCTTCATATCTGCCGACGCAAGTGGTGCAACCATTCGCTTCGATGTGAATTAAATCACTGAATCTTGGAACAAATCGTGACACCGAATCACGACAATTTATGGAATTGCCACGGGGGTGAATTGTACAACGATTGATGTGCATGCAATGTACACACACACGTCACGAATGTGTTATCGCACGTGTGCATGAACACGTGGAACGGTGGGCACAAGAGCTACTCTGCATATGAACTCGGCCATCTCGGTTCAATTCCCGACCATCGCTAACTTGAGTTGAAAGTGTTATCACAACGTGTCCAATGCCTCTCCTAGGTAGACTCAGCCTTAAAACGAGAACCCAGTGCAGTGCGTTGAGCGTCAGCACTGGGGAGACAAAGGCGGGCGGGCGGACGGGAGTGGTGTAGCTTTGGTCTCGATGGGTGGTCGTGAACAAAACTTGCCCGACAGTGTATGAGGTTATGGGGGGGGGGGGGGGTCTTTGTCTTTGTTGATATCTCCTGGGAGTGCACCCAAGGTTGGTGAGCTTACACGAAAGGCGAGTGGGCTGCGCACAGGCACATTACCCGGACAGGAGATGAGACCCGTGTCATTCCCCGCTAGCCGCCAAACACACTCATGTAATCTTGGCCTTCGTTCCACACACTCGCTGTACGTGTCCACGGAGAGAGTCATAAATGGTCGTGTCTTGCTGTCGAGTTTCGGAGGGGCAGGCCACAAAAAAAGGGGGCTTTGGGACGTGGGCCCAATTAGTGACTGCTCACGTGGTTTTAACACGCTGTGTGTAGTGGGATTAAAATGCGATTCTAGTTCACTTTGGTGGCAGTTGAGGGCTTCGGGGTTAAACTTGAACCACTAATTTGGGAAACTTGCTTGAGCCCTTGGCCTTGCGTTGGGGATATCCCAGCTGCCACTCGCTCAGCCGCTCTCTCAAACCCCTCTCGTTACGCCCAGTCCCGTACATCTCCCCCCACCCTCATCTAAGCCGTCACTATAAACACGACTATGTGCGGTCCTGTGTCCCTTGTGCACGATGCCTTACAGCTGTGTGTCAGTGGGTCGAAAAGGAAGCTGAAACATTGCAAATTACAGTTCTGCGACCTAAGGCATTTGGGCTCAGATTAGGGCGGGCACCTCTGAGATCCAAACGACCAGCGCTGATCGTGGGAATCAAACATATCTCAGAATGCCGGTTGAGGGGGAGAACTACACGTGAATAATGCATTTGGCTTGAGAGGTGCACTCTTGCAAGGTTGACGATCCAGCGTGCACCGATTTCATAATCGAACAGACGCATACATATTGTTCCTAACAGCCACGCAAAAACTAAAGTGGTGGCTTTAACTAATTAAATATATCCCATTTGTCATTAATACTCGTAACCAGTTGCAGATCTTGCCTACTCTCCATTGGTTTAAGTGTTAAACCCTATGGCAGGCAAATTACTTGGTTCACTGATGAGACAGCGATATTTTACTTTGATATTTTCGCACAAGATTTAAATCCATTTAGAACGTTGACCCGACTATCGATTATTAACAACGCCAGTCAACCCCCCGGGTTCTGATTTTGGAGGCTCAATTTTTTTTTTCTCCGAAGAAATTGGTTTTCAGATGTGTTGAGTTATGGGCACAGACTCAACTGTACGCATGCCAAGTATTTGGCTTTTGGGCTCTTGCGAAATATCGTTAAAATCGCCATCACCCACTGGCTCGCGCAGTCATGCCCTCATGTTGTATACGTATCGTGAATTTACAGCGTATCGATTCCTCAATTGATATCGATAGTGAAGTTCACAATTCATCCATCGAATTGTATATATGTGAAGATCGATGTGTCTGCTGCATGTAATGAGTTCAAGTCACTCCTGCGTCCACTTGTAGTGCTACCATTCACCACAATGTAAAACTCCAACTCTTGTGTACAATCGTAACCCTGAATTGGTTGTGATGTAAACTATTGTACCCAATTCGATTTTTTTTTCAGTAGTGCTGCAAATCAATCAACGTGACTATATTTTGTTGAATTCTATCGAGCGCAGAGTGCAGTTCGTGACCTGGGTCACTACACCACAGATATGACAACAAATGCAGTTTACACTACACACACAAAAAAAAAACAAGCCACGTGATCTGTCACAAAAATAATTTAATAAAATCCCAACAGTTCATCTTTCATGCATTTGATCATTAGCTCAGAATGTGACTTGTAAAGATTTGTAGCTCGTTTCGATTCCCAATTTGAGCGTCTCTCTGCGTGGAGATTTCATGTTCTCGGCCAGTTCGGAATGGGTGTCTCCGGTTTCCTGCTCCTCACATAGCTGGGACAAAAAAATAAACAAACTTGGTAGTGAAAAAAAAAACATCCCGGTGCTAAAAACTGAACTGTAAATTACTCAATTGAGATTACACACACAGCAGCAAACATCGTCTCCCCCTCTCTTCCACAAAAGTAAAACTTCGTTGTTTTTCCCCCCGCAACCTTCGATTCGTAGAATTGGCTACGTACGATGCGAAAGAAGTTCACCATACATACACAAATAACGTTGAGACTCAGTGAGGCTTCACTGGGCAAACAAGCCGAACAATACGAATACTCGATACTAAGTAGTAAAACGTATCGCTTGCCAAAATTGATTGATTCTAGATTTGAAGCTTTCGTGACTGCAAGGATTCATACTCTTAGTTCTTTCGGTAAAGTCACGTAGGTAAAAAAATCAAATTAATAAAAATAAAATAAAAATCACGACGTTTCGGAGGCAACACAAGTCTCCGTCATCAGGTGGGACCGTCACAGCCTGATGATGGAGACTTGTGTTACCGAAAGAACTAAAAGTATAAAAATTGATTGACCTGCATTAACAAAGAAAAAATGTGCTTTAATAAACAAAGTGTAACAAAAAAACAATATCACAAGTGAGCAACAACTTTAGAAGTTGAGAAGCGTCGTGTGGCTTCACATCTTCGTAACGCCGCTTACGGGGGGGGGGTGTGGGGGGGGGTTAGGGGGGTCTTCGTACCACGTCGGACCCGCATACTTTGACCCGCACGAGATCTCGTTGCTTCGGAGGCCCGCGACCTCAGGCCCCGATCGCCTCGCTCGCCTCGCGCTCACTTACTCAGCCTGCTCCGAATTATCGGCGGGTGAGCCGAGGGGAGAGAGAAGAGGAGGAGGAGGTGACACGGAAGGCGGCTGTCAGCTTCGCTTGAGTTGGTGTGCTCGCTGTTTTTTTAACAGAGGCACCCACTACCCTCCCCCCCCTCGCTGTTATTCATATTCTTATTATTTGGGTCTTTCGGTAAAGCCACGTAGATAGAAAAATAATTGTATAGTTATTGTATTCATATTCTTGGTTCTTTCGGTAAAGTCACGTAGAAGGGAAATAATACAATAATATAGATATAAAACAATACAAATATTAAGTATTTCCCTTCTACGTGACTTTACCGAAAGAACCAAGAATATGAATCCCTGCAGTCACGAAAGCTTTAAATCAAGAGTTATTGTATTGTTACTCGCTTAGTCCGCACTTTTATTGTTGGACCCATTAGACGGAAGCGATCGCTTATTTATTGTCACTGACAATTGCCATGAAGTGTTTAAGGGAAGTTTAAATCGTTTGTTAGGGCCAATAAAAAAATGCCCCTTGCTTTCGATTAGTCAACAGCGCTGTCAATTCTTTGAAGAACACGTTCGTTTCGTTGTACGTATTTCCCCCCAGCTTTTGCCATGTTGTTTTTTGTTCTCCATTCGCTACAATGATTGTGTGCTTCCGAAGAGTCGGGTCACGTTCATTTTTGTTGAACCAGGTGAGAAGTCAAGAGAGCAGGACGAGTCTCATTTTGCTTAGAGTGACCCCGCGTTACGCTCGCTCCAATTTTAAACGCCGCTGGCGCGACCCTTAATGATCGCCAAACGCTTCCGAATGCCTCGAAATGCCTCGAAAACACGTTCGCGAACCGAAGGAGCGCAACGCGAAGGCAATTGCGGGTAACTTTGCACAGAACGGATGATTTAATAAGTCACACGCTGGCGCTGATTACGCTCGCCGTTCATCCGCCGTGCTGCCTCGTAACACGAGGCCGGCGAACTCGAGGAGGCGAAGCTTTTTTGACGTCAGCGTGCGATTTAAGTTTCGTCCGGAGACTCACGCGAGACGCATAATCCTCGGGAGCGCGCGCTTGGTGCGTACGCATTCCTCGTGGAGCAACCGCCCAGAGGAGTTGATGCGAATCCTTTTTTTTTTGTCCTGCTGTTGTTTGAGTGTCAAAAGAAGAAGAAAAAAAGACGCCCCAGTTAAAAAATTCATCACACCGGACTTGCGATTTAGAGGTCACCGGTTTGACTCGATCTCCGGGTGCGGCAGTTAAAACTGAACTAACAAAACTAAACTATAAATATGTTTTTATTTTACCAGGCAAAGCCCACTGAGCTGTACAGCATATATCTTTTCCAGAAGTGACCTGGCCACAAATGATAGCTCGACGAAGTGGCTTATCACGTGGGAATTTACAACAGTCAAATACTCCAAACGTCACGTTAATAAATGTAGATGGTAGAAAACCGGAGAAAAATCCACACGATCACGGTGAGAACATGCAAACTCCAAATATACAGCAGGCGTCAAGGTCGGGATCGCATCCACAACCTCCTGTATACCAGGCGAGGTAGTTAACATCTCCTAGCCACCGCGGCACCCTATGCCTGCCTCTGTCCACCCAACATCGTCATTGGGTTCCACCGCAGGTGAAGTTCCACCACCACCACGTGGTGTAGGCGTGGAGCTGTGACGTGGGCAGGAGGTGGCAGTGCTGAGCGTTGCTCCCTCGTAAACGTGGGTTTTTTTCTGGGTTCTTCCAAATCACAAAAAAAACTATTTAATGGAATTCGTTAAACATCCCAATGCAGGATCCTGCTGAAAAAAATATATTCTTGAGACTCGGAGAGGCTTTCATGGGTTAATGAGTGGAATTCAAATTTTCCGTTTTTAATCCGTTTTTTATTAAGAAAAAACGTTAATTCACGCTGGCTGCTATGAAGGGGCACTCAGATGAACAATGTTAAACAATATCAGTTCATTTAGTCTCATGAAATACAATTTCCTGACAGATTTCCACTGCGCAGCGATATTTTCATTCGCATTTAAATCAGAATAATAGTTATGAATCATTGTGTAGCAGTGCGTTGACCCAGGCTGCTAGTAATACAGTACAACGCCGCGTATCCGACTCGCTGTCGACTGAGGTACAGGTGGATATGTGAAAAGGGTCAGACAAGTGAGCATTGCCATTGAGTCACATTTGTGCATGGCACTGGGTGGTAATTGGTCAGCGCCGATATACGTGACGGTCGGATATGCGACGTTGCACCGTCGTTATCTCACGAGATCGGATGGTGGTGCTGGTGGTGGCAGATTTTCTAACATTTCTTTGCTACGGCTGCGGTTTTTGTTGACTGCGGGGCGGAGGAGTCGTTACGGCAGCCCCGACAGGTGTAGATGTAACGACCTGAGCGCGATGAGCCTACGCCCTGTGGTGTGCGCGATAAACAAAACAATGTGCCACCTAAAAAAAACACAACATGCCACCGAACAAACGTGTCACCTAACAAACGAGCTCACTCCTCGTCGCTGTTTATAGTGGAGGAGTAGGAGGAGGGAGAACGCTTTCCACGTTTGCCTTTCAGCAACACTTACAGCGGAGTTGCGGGGTGGGGGGGTGGCTGGCTTTTGAACATGGACACGATCACCTGCACTCGTGTGAAAGAAGCCAACCCGTGTGTGCGTAGGATGGGGGGGGGGGGCGTGATAGCGCTATTTCAATTGTTTCCTGCAGGAGCGTGCGTGCCACCCCTGTGTAGTGTATGAAAAATAGCAATAATAATAGTAGGTTTTACCCTCACTGGCAAATAAAACACGAGGTGTTAAGATGTTCAAGCACCAAATAGATTATAGCTTTTTTGCGTGGAATCAACTATTGCATTATTCTTAGGTTTTTTCGGTAAAGTCACGTAGGTAAAAAACATTAAAAAGTAAAATAAAATGAAATAAAAATCACGACGTTTCGGAGGCAACACAAGCTTCCGTGTTGCCTCCGAAACATCGTGATTTTTATTTCATTTTATTTTACTTTTTAATGTTTTTTACCTACCGAAAAAACCTAAGAATATGAATACTTGCAGTCACGAAAGCTTCAAATCTAGAATGGGTAGTAAGTGTTATTTCCTAATTGCTTATGCCTCAAAAGTACAGAACATGGCTATTATTCCCCACAAACTTTGCTTTTGTGACCAGGACAGTAATCTTTTGAAATGTACCAATTTTTTTATTTAGAAAACGTGGTGTGCATTTGTGTCATTTTTTCACTTAAAGTCATGGTCACAAAAGCAAAGTTTGTTGGGGAATAATAATAGCCATGTTCTATACTTTTGAGGCATACGCAATTAGGAAATAACACTTTCTTACCGAGGAACAAAAATCGTGTTACATAGTGTAATAATATATGCATTGGCTTTGAAACTGATTGGCCTACACCAGAGACAGCCTTGTTTATGGCCTAGTCTCACCAGTGTTGTTGCCTACGCCGTAGCCGCTGCATGGCGATGGGGATTATTACGTTTCAACAACTTGGCTATCCACGGCTCGCATCAGCAGGCAGCGTTTGCACGCAGCCGGATCTCGATTTTTGTGGCCAACTTATTGAGCCGTGCCAAAGTTACAAAAGTCACTCTGTCGGCTCAACGTGCAGCTCCGAGTCGTATCGTGAACACGGCGCACCTGGGTGCAATCCATCTGCGCTTGCAGTGAGCGGCGTGTTTCCCCCGCGTGAGGGCTGTTGATGATGTTGCGTTCTTTGATTGCTCGAAATGTGTGGATGCGTTTGCAGGAGGGTGGGCAGTCTTTGTGTTTGGCTGCTCTCTCTCTCGTGTGACATTTGTTTACATATTTCAATGCAACTCTATTGGAACCTGTTAAGAACCAATATTATGATTCGTAATTTAGTTCGGGTCAATCTCGATCGTGTCGGTATAATGTCGGGTTACTCAGTGCGGGATTATCCTAGGATCAAAAGTAGCTACATATGCTACGGGCCCCGCACTTTCAAGGGCCCCGCGCTAAATGCTGTCAAGCTATCAATTCCGGTTCAGTGATTGTGCACTTGCTCTATTACTATAGTACTATACTGCCTTCAACTTTTATGAACGACTGGGCGTTTAAGGTTAGCGATTTGTCGTATTATCTGATTGTATAGCAAATGAAAAAATAAAATTGCTTTACTATGCAAGTAAAAAAAATTAAATGTGTTTTAATATTTACGTTTTTTTTATTTAGGGGCCCTTCATAACATATGCTACAGGCCCCCTCACTAACTTAATCAGGCACTGCGTTTACTATAACCCTCTACCATCAAACGAGGTTGTTGCGTTGCCAAAAATTGCCGATTAATTTTGTTCATCAGCAAAAACCGAAGCGCCGAAGAGCAGAACACATTTGGCCATTTGTCAAAAAAAATGGTCAGCAGCACTGATGCAGTGAACGACAACCGGCCATCGAGTCGGACTTCAAATCCCCTGTGTGTCGTCACACCCCCCACCCCCCCGCCCCTGCGCAGAATGAAACGAATCACTGCGTTCATCTCATTGCGAGTCACGATCAGGTCCTGAGCTCACAACGCTTTACAAACATGTTTAGTCTGAGTTCATGCACAAAGCCCAACACAACAACAATAACGTTTGTAGATGAGACATCCGAGGAGAGTGGCGAAAGACAACTTGGCGATGACATCGGACGGTTTGGCTGACGGAAAATAAGTAATATATAAAAAAAAAACTTTTTTTTAAACACGCTTTAATGAATTGTACCCTACTTGTAATGGAAGAACTCCACGACTCCAGGAAGTGGCCCCGAAGCTTGCCACAACGTACGGGACCGTAGTGATTTACAGCCAACGTCAGTTGAGCGTGGACAATTAGACCCAAGCCGAAACATGACATATTAAAACAAATTTATTTTTTT
Source organism: Lampetra planeri (assembly GCF_965212315.1). Classification (NCBI taxonomy): domain Eukaryota; kingdom Metazoa; phylum Chordata; class Hyperoartia; order Petromyzontiformes; family Petromyzontidae; genus Lampetra; species Lampetra planeri. The sequence continues at coordinate 8,050,484 of NC_136134.1, forward strand.
ATTTTTAATGATAGAATATAGTATTGTCATCAGTATGTAATAAGTATACCAAATTTGCAGTCGCTACCACATTGGGAAGTGGGTAAAAGTTTAGTTACGAGATTTGAGGATACAACAGACAGAGTGAGTTAATAAAAAAAGCGTGTAATAATAATATTAAAACCTGGCAAAGGGTGCAGCCCTGCAATTACTTCCTCACGTCACTGCTGGCGGAAGGGGCCTCGGCTTCGAGGCACCTCTAGAGCAGCGGCCCCCAACCTTTTTGGCACCAGGGACCGGTTTGGTGGAAGACAATTTTTTCACGGACCGGGGGCGGGGGGGGGTTATCATTGGGTCTTTTCAAAGAAGCTCTCCAGCAACGTTTGTTTTTGACTCATGTTGGCTACTAGGAGTTAGAGCTTGTGGGCTTACCAACACTGTGACTGAGACGAGTGCGCAGTGCGGGAAAGAGGCGCGGACGGAAGTGGTCAACAATAAAACAATGGGGGCGGGCAACACGCGCGGACTGACCGCTCTCACCTCCTGCTGCTGTGCGGCCCGGTTCCTAACAGGCCACGTGACCGATAGCGGTTCGTGGCCCGTGGGTTGGGGCAGAGGTGTGGACTCGAGTCATGTGACTTGGACTCGAGTCAGACTCGAGTCATGAATTTGATGACTTGCGACTCGACTTGGACTTGCATAACAATGACTTTGTCCCACCTATGAGATGTGGACTCGAGTCATGTGACTTGGACTCGAGTCAGACTCGAGTCATGAATTTGATGACTTGCGACTCGACTTGGACTTGCATAACAATGACTTTGTCCCACCTCTGGGTTGGGGACCCTTGCTCTAGAGAACTGGGTATCTGTGATAAAAGAGCTGCATCGCTCATCGAATTTTTCCAGGATAAAATAATGATTCTGATTATTTTCGTCTACTCTTCCATGCTGGCCAAGCGTCTTGGAAGAAGTGACGGGAGTGAGAGTACCCCATTCTTTACCCCACAACGCACGGTCGAGTAAGTGTGATCAACTCAATTATATTCGACAGAAGCAGGGGGCGATAACGGGAGGGGGGTGGGGTTTAATGAATATATTTAAACTTTGAGCATCATATCAACTGCCTTGCCGGGAGATCGACTCAAACCGAGTGACCTCTGGGATTGAAAGTCTAGAATTCTCAAAGCATCACACACGGCGACAGCGTGCGCGCGTGCGTGAGCTTTATTTTTGTAGCCGCGTCTTTAATGCCCCCGAAGCGATTATGGGCACCGCAAACGGTCGAGGCGGCAACAGGCGCTCGCCTCTTTCGGGATGATGGATGGGAATGTGGCCTGTGGGGGGGGGGGGGTGTGGAGAGTGATCACACGAACTCCGGGCACATCGGCCGTCTGCCGCAGTGAACACGGCGCCGTGACCCGCCTGATCCCGGCTTCGTTCCCCCGGATCTCTTTTAAAACCGAACACCGGACAATGGGCAAGAGGCGAGGAGATGCCGGCGGGCATGGAAGGGTGGTGGTGGTGGGGGGGGTCACACAATAAAACAAAAATGATCGTTCATCGTCGAGTTGTAAGATCGACCCCCCCCCGACCCATTACTCCCTTCACCCCACCCTTTTGTCCTTGATTGTAAATGGGACTTCTTCAACAGGGAGCATGAAAGAAAGAAACGCAACGCCGACGTTAGAAGAACTTGCTCGTGTCAAGCTCTGCGGTTAAAGGAATGTGATCGTCGGTCGGCGCGCGAGGTCCGACGTTTCGCGCTAAACCTTCCGGCAACTCCTTCATTTCCCCAAGAAGCCCCACTTAAGTTCCCCCGAGGGAAGCTCCCAGCCCGCGTAAGCGAAACGTCGGACGTGGTGCCCGAATCACAACGCACGCGGGTACAACTCGAACAACAACAAAAAGTTTCGATTTAAAGCTTTCGTGACTGCGGGGATTCATCTTCTTGGTTCTTTCGGTAAAGTCACGTAGAATGGAAATAATAAAATAATAAAAATAAAACATAATAAAATACAATTCTCACGACGTTTCGGCCACAACGCAAGTAGCCGTCCTAAGGTGAAGAAAAAAAATCTCCACGCACGCGAAGATGCTCTTCAGCGCCTGCTCGCGAGTGCCGACTCGGTCGAGGAATGTCGCCTTCTCAACCGAGATGCGTGCGAAGGCATTTGATGTTGGGGATTTTTGGCCGCCGATCACGGCTTGGAACGTTTTGAGCAGCAGACGAAGGCGGCGTGTCGCCGTTCGTGGGCAGGCATCGCGTTCGTCGATTGGCGTTGTCTGTGGCGGAACCGGCGAGCTCGAGAGAGAGAGAGAAGCAATCGCGTTCGTCGATTCGCGTTGTCTGTGGCGGGACCGGCGAGCTCGAGAGAGAGAGAGCGGAGAAAAATAAATTCTTTAAAAATTATTTTTTAAAAACAACGGGTTTATTTTAAAGTGTGACATTCGACAGACGAGCACGGTAAGGCCCCGCAATGGATGAACGACACCGCGGGGGGGTTATTGGGGGAACGTTTCGTCGTGTTCATGTGCACGTGCGTGCGTTTGTGTATGAAACGCATCGGTTCATTCGGAATTTTGAAAGCGATGTCGCTACGCTGATGATTCCCCCCCCACCACCCCCTTTTTAATCGGGGTAATGATACGCGTAATGTGATGAAAGCTTGTAAATCACGTGGTGCCGAGCGTTTCAACTCAAAAGTGACAACGACAAACGTAAAAAAACACATACATGCACGCGAAAATTAAACACAATCGAACATGTGTTTAGGGATTAGCGCCCCTTGAGTAGAAGGAATGTTAGATGTGAGCTGTTTTTTTCTTCCTCTCATTCCGGTGTCTTGCCTTGAATTGGCATGTTCTTTTAAGATGCTGAAAACTAAAAAGGGGGGGGGTGGGAGTCTTAAAGGGATGCACAGAGGGAGGGAGACCAGTAAAATCATGTGGTTGTCAGATTTGTTTTTTTATTCCCCTTTTCTTGGAACTGTACGTGCGCGCATATTTCAGTGTGTCTGTGCTTGTGTGGACTGACGTCGAATGCTTGTGGTGAAGGGTTTGTACTTACGTATAAAAAAACTATTTCAGGGAAATATTCCCTGTAGAAGGGTAACTATTATCGATGTTTTGATACAATATGCGGTACGTTAACGTTGTGCCTGTTTGCATCTCAAGAGCACACATTGCTGCCGCTTACATTGTGGTGAGCTCATGTGCACACACGCTTGATATATTCAATGAAAACAAGCATCTTACACAACCCAATGTGATGGCGCAGAATGTCCCTTTAACAGTGATTACAGCTTGGATATGTTAAATAACGTTTCAAAAACCATATTATATTTTTCATAACTTTTAGTTGGACAAAAAAACTAGTTTTCATTCGAGTATAAATAACCGATTGACATTCATTTAACTTCCATTATCCGCAACAATTGTTGGTTGTTCCGAAATGTATGCTGTTATCGATTTGAAGACCCACAATTGCATAACCGTGCGGGAACATTTGACGGCAGCAAATCCGACAACCAACATTTGTTTCTGTTCTCCCCCCAGCTCCTCTCGGCTATAAATAGTGCCTCGCTGCTGAATCGCCTTTCACCTGCAAGTGGCTGGCAGTTTAGTTAAATAATGAATAAACTTTCCAAAAAATAAATAAAATAAAGGCAACTGCTGAAGCTGGAACCCGCGAGCGTGCAGTCATTCTTGACCCTGTTAACGCGGGCAGCACGAAGAGCAAATCCCAATCCACACAACGATCTCGATCGCTCATCCCATTCTCCAGCGCCGGGAAGCAGCAAATACCTCCCCGGTTTATGGAACATATTTTTGAGTTAGCTCACCGCTGGGAGCACTGAATTCAAACTGATCCCATAAAAGTGGCAGGGACTTCTGATTTTATTTCTTGTTTTTTTTTCCTTCCTGCCGGAGCTATTTTACACGCGAAGAGGTAGCGTTTGTAAGTTTGAACCGTTATTGTTTTCATGCTGCACCCTCAGTTGGCAATAATAATTTGAAGCGGGGGAGGGGGGGGTGCGGTGGCGGAGGAGGAGGGGGGTACGAATGAAATTGTTAAACACTCTCTCGGTCTGTTTTTTTTTTTACGCAAATCCGCACAAAAGGCGCTTGGCATGCCCACGTCTAGACATCTAATTGCCATTGGCTCGGCGTTGCCAAAACAGCTTCAAGTCCGCAAGAGCGGTGGCGTTGTTAGCCGGGTCAAAACAATCAGCCTGTTCTTCTGCGTTGGTGGCGGGTTGCTTTTTTTGTGTGTTTCAACAGGGAGGCAACCGGCGAGTCGCCTGCAAGTGCCCCTCGAGGAGTAAGCAGTAGAAAGGCACGGAACCGAAGAGGCGCGCGCACACGGCGAGAGAAGAGAAGCGAGAGAGCGAGCGAGCGAGCAGTCGACCGTTGCGAACCGAGCAGAGAGAGAGAAAGAGGACATACGTGGGGGTGCCGCGGGTGGGTGTGGAGGGGTTGCGATAGTGAACTCGCATGGGGCTCGTGAAGCCATCAAACGCGGCCGGCGCTGGTCCGGCCGCACCGGCGGCGCGTTGCCTGCCCCCGCTGCTGCTGCTGCTGTTGCCGCTGTGGGCTGCCTGCGCAGTGCTCGTCACCGCCTCGCCGCCGCCTCCTCCTCCTCCTCCGCCGCCCTTCTCGCGCTTCCAGGGACACCGACGTCCGTGCTACACGTGCCTCAAGGGCTACGCGCAGCACCGCGACCGCAACGGAGAGCTCGTCGGTGAGGAACGCGCGCGCGCGCTCATCCGCGTGCACGTGCGCGTGGACGTGCGGAGACAGAAATGACAGCGACGGGGCGGCCGCGTGCGTCTTGATGATCTTTTGGGTTAAAGGGAAAACGTACGAGCGCGTGTGCGCGCGTAACCTTCGAGCGCTTTTTTTGCGTCGTCGTTCGCTCGGGCGAAATGCTTCGGCATCCGCTCGTCTCCTCCTCGTCTTTCTCCGATGCTTTCCAGGCAAAACAAAAAATAATTGGCACGCTCGATCGTCGGCCTTGGTTTGTGAGACGGCTTAACGGTGGCTACTCGTGGGATGCAAAGGGATCGAACCGGCGACCCTCTGGATCGCATCAAACACGGCGGTGTTCGATGGTCAGCACGCTGCGGTGTTGCGATCCAGAGGGTCGCCGGTTCGATTCGCTCTCTCGGCGCGGTATTTGAACCAATGATGCTAGTCTTCTTGGTTCTTTCGGTAAAGTCACGTAGAAGGGAAGTAATAAAATAATACAAATAAAACATAATAAAATAATTCTCACTTTATTATGTTTTATTTTTATTATTTTATTACTTCCCTTCTACGTGACTTTACCGAAAGAACCAAGAAGATGAATCCCTGCAGTCACGAAAGCTTTAAATCGAAATTCAATGATGCTAGTTTCTTAAAACCATCCAACCCTCTCCCCTCCGTTCCGCGCAGTGGTAAGTTAGTCGATCAGCACGCGGGTTGCCTGTGTGTGTGGTGGGGTAGAACGTGGGTACTCCCACCTCTTCCGGGACGTTTGGCCAGCGTGGAAGAGTAGGCCAAATACCTTCTATTGGAGCCTCCCCTTGCGCCTGCAGTGGCGTGAGCGTGACATTTCAGCGCTGCACCTTTACCACCTCGCATCTTGATTTGCTGGAGTTTGAGCAATCACGCGGTGTTGTTCGCTCGAGGGAAATGTTAGTTAATCTTCCTTTGATGTCGCCGGTAAAATTGGCCTAAATTATTGTCGGCTGCTTTCTCAGACGGCCTAAAATTGCTGCATAAAAAACAATAATAATGTATGAGTCATGAATGCATTTTAATTTGACTCATTACAAACGCGGCTTGATAATTTCTCGTGATTAAACACATTATTTGATGCTGCTGCATTGCAGTAGTGCACAAGCACAATTAATAAAAACTTAACACATTCGTCAATAACAACGTGTACAATAGGTGACGTTTCAGGCAATGGCCCTTCTTAATAGCACGCCGTACCTCCCTGGCCTCTCTATGTAAAGTATCACAAATGCCCTCTTCGTATTGCGATGCCCTCTTTACTGGGGGTGAGTTTTTACTAAAAAAATTCATTGAATGAATTGAATGAATGAGGAGCAGCTATTGCCAGACACATCGCACATTACATTGGCATTTCATGGCACAGTGTCTATTGAGAATAGGTCTTCCCCCTTTTTTCTGGCAACAAAACAGGTGTTAAGATGATAATAGGTTTCCCCCTTTTTTTCTGGCAACAAAACAGGTGTTAAGATGTTAGAATACCAAACTGAAACCTTTTACAAGGAATCATGTCTGCATTAACCACAATACTTGTGGTCAAAATGCAGACAAAAACGTACTCTGATAATATATGGCATTGTATTTTAAATTGATTGGTCCACACCAGAGACAGCTTTCTTTTGAGCCTAGTCTCAAACGGTGTTAGACCAGAAGACGCCAAAAGGCGTACAGCACAAAGTCAAGCATTATCAGAGTAATGAGAGCTCAGGGTGAGCAACTACAACTTGGGAGCTCCTTTGCCAGTGTCTATTTTAAAAATAAGATTTGAGAACGCAAACATGCTTTGAATATATTCATGAAATTTTGCGCATGCATTATCTCATCTCACGAATCATTTTTTTGCTCAGTTTCATCCGATGGCTCGTCACTTGATCTTCCGACACACACACACACAACCTGATGGTAATGCAGGCAACTGCACCACTTTACGAGCCTTCATTATTCAACTCACGAGCCTGGCATTGCACGTTCTTGCGCGCTCACGTGTGTCTTCAGCTATTGCCAGTGACATTACAGCAGAGCTCCTGCGAGTGGCTAAATAGCTTGTGGTGCAGCTTAAAAAATTTTCATCATTGTTTAAAATGTGAAGCAAAAAAGACACCAGGCAAATAATTTTTTGGAAACACTTTCTTTTTTCCATGAAGTCTATGCAATGTTTCCTGCCACCAACCCAAGTTATCGGAACTAAATTCCCAGCCAATGGTGTGGTCGCGCAGGCCAGCAAAGTGAATGATGGTCAAACATCGCCCTTGACCGATTGACCGATATGGCATGGGGAAGCCGTAATAATTCAGCAGTGGATTAACAACGGGCGGTACGTTGATGTTATTTTTATTATGACTATTGCAATACAGTATTACATTTGCAAACGTGAAACTCTGCTCATAACACTGCGACATTCGATATGTATTTACGCACTCAATGTAGCCACGGAAACACTTTTCCAAACACATGCTTGGCTTGATGTATGTGTATGACTGTGTGGGGAGCAGTAGCGGTTAGCGCGCTGCGCTACGAACCCGGCCAGTGACGATTATCTGAAACGGTCCTGGGCCTTCCCTAGGTCGACTCAGACTCAAATGAATACCTGGTGCATTGTGTAAACATCACCACTAGGGAGACAAAGGCGGCCGGTTGTGGTGCTAGCCACCCACACCCTTGTGTGCCGTGCCGACTTTCATAGGTGCTCCCTAAATGCACTTGCCCCAAAAGTATGTTAAGGCTATACAGGGGATCTTTGTCTTATGGCTTCTGTACATCTCTTGAGTGTGTGTGAGTGTAGTGAGAGCCCAGACAGGTTAATAGCCCTGACTCATCCTCTTGTCACGTGTTTTTTTTAAACTAAGGATAGCATCTCACTCTTCTGTGTGGCCCATATGGTAGTTACTCAACCCTCGTGTGTGAATGCACGTAAGATGCACTGTGGAGTTATGGGGGGGGGGGACAGAGCCATCAATTATCAAATCATTAGCGTGTCACACTTTGAATTGATAGGTCGGATTAATATTCTTAGGTTTTTTTCGATAAAGTCACGTAGGTAATAAATAAATAAATTAATAAAAGTAAAATAAAAAATGAAATAAAAATCACGACGTTTCGGAGGCAACACAAGCTTCCGTCTTCAGGTGGAACCGTCACAACACGACTGCTTAATTAACAAAAAAAAATACCTACGTGACTTTACCGAAAAAACCTAAGCATATGAATCCTTACAGTCACGAAAGCTTCAAATCTAGAAATGATAGGTCGAAGTTTTTTCTTTTTGCCATACAAGTGCCAGCACGTAAGTGTTTCGCAGTTGCAATACACTTTTGAGTGTGGATTGTATTATCGCATGAATCATTATGTTCGTTTTTTTTTATCTAAAGGCGTGTTCACCTGAACTGATGACACACAACCTGATGGCAATGTTGGCTTGTGCAGGATGTTACGAGCTGCAACATTGCCAGGCATCGCTATGGCAAGCTCACGTGCCTTGAGCAATCGTTTGCGAATCTAAACAAGCTCCGATAAAAAAAAACACATATATTAGCACGTATTTTATTTTTGCAAATCGTCGATTCAGGAGCCTTGTCCCTAAGGATTTCTCGCACATGGCAATGCTCGTAAAATTCCGGTCTCAAGATTGTTTTGCACGTGCGGAATGAAAACCGAAGAACGGTCCAACGCCACGTATCTGACCGATATGTTATCCACCGGGACCAAATAACCCACCCACACCCCAAGTGCAGCATTTGTGCCCCTTTGTAAATTGTCATCTCCGAAAGGTGTTCACGACATCTGACCTGTTCACGCATCCGCCTGCACCTCGCGATACCGCCCAGCGAGCAGAGGTCGCAAACGGGTTTTGATTCCTTACCCGTACCCATACCCGGCCGCACCAGGGTCGCAAACGGGTACCCGTACCCGGCCATACCCGTACCCTACACCCATACCCGGCCGCACCAGGGTCGCAAACGGGTACCCGTACCCGGCCGTACCCATACCCTACACCCGTACCCGGCCGCACCAGGGTCGCAAATGGGTACCCGTACCCGGCCGTACCCGTACCCTACACCCGTACCCGGCTGGGTACGGGTATCGGGTACCCGATTGCGACCTCTGGGATGAAGCCATGTTGCAGGCGTGGGTGGGTTGATTCTAGGAACTTGAATTGTGAGAAGAGACAAGACGTTGGGAAATGAGTGACAAACGGTTACTCACCAGTGGCTCACGGCCTACCCGTACACGTACCCGGCCGCACCAGGGTCGCAAACGGGTACCCGTACCCGTACGGGTAGCCGGGTATCGGGTAGGGTACGGGTATCGGGTACCCGGTTGCGACCTCTGCCAGCGAGTCGAGGAAGGAACAGACCCTCAAAGGTCCCACACAGAATCCCGCTTGCTGTACTGCCATCTCCTGGCCACTTTGCGGGCCAGTGAGTCTGGTTTGTTTCGACATCATCTCCCATACCCTTCGCATCTTATCTCTTAAGCGCCGGGTTCCAGGCACGCCACCCCCGATGCTACGTTTGGCAGTCGCAGTTATTCCCTTGTTCTTCGCGAGGGCTATGTTCCGGAGATGCTCGCGAATTGCTAATTTCGCAGGTAATGATACTGGCCTACGGAAACCTCTCTTTTTAAATCCTTTATATTAAGTTCGCTTGCTTAGGACCGTGCAAATCTTTCGGTCTTTTTTTAACCCACTTCCCGTGATCCAATCGAGCTGACATTTTCCACACAGACTCGTCGTGCGTGACAATTAATGTTCGTGACATTTTTTTCCCCAAAATTTTACACTTTTAGGACAAAAATATTATATTTAATTACCAATTGCTTAATGGTGGCAGGCAATCATCTGATCCATAGGTGGCAGCCATCTCAAGCCAGAGGACGAGAGGACTCTAGCCGCTACGCATATAAAGGATTTATAGTGAAAAACTTTGTTTTTACGGGTTATACTTATTACGAATTACTTTAAATAAATACGTCAATAAGCTTTCACTCTCATCATTCTTTCTCTCGATGCACTCGTGTAGATTTCCAGATGCGATTCGCGGAGAGCCCAAAATCGCGAATAGCAAGTTCGTGGAATAAGGCGGGAATACTGTACACGTGGTAAATAGAAATGAAACACATCGTCATCACCATCTCTTGTTTACCCTGCGCCTCTCATGCGGTGTCTCTTAGGGCACCAGAACAAATAGTCCACGACCCTAGACCAGAGATTCTAGATTTGAAGTTTTCGGTGTGTTGCTTCCGAAACTTCGCGATTAAATTTATTTGTTTTCATTTTAATTTATTTTATATTTTTATATTTTTTACCGACGTGACTTTACCGAAAAAACCAAACAGTACAGACCAGAGATGTTCCACTTGTCAGTGCCACCTCGGGTGTCACGACTGATGTGGGGTTCCGATCTCTCTATGTGGCCAGTGGCAGTGAATTGTGCGATAACCACTTGAAATGAGTGGGTCTATCAAGTAATCAATTGTTATTAGCCGCGTAAATATATCTGTAGAATTACGATTTTGCGACTTTAGGTGGTACTAAAAAGGGGCATTTGAAATAATAACTCAGGAAGGAAGTGGGTGCAGACCAAATACAATGTTTACAAACAAAGCAGCATATACGATGTACACAACAAAGGAGAATAAACAACTTTGGAAAGCTAAACTACCCAATTACAATTGTGATCACTGCCACTGCGATGTGTTACATTAACACCATTTAGTTTCAAAGCTCTGGGGGGGGCAGAATAAAATAAATTCCTCTTCCCCATACATGTCTCTGTACATACAAAAAAACAAATATGAGCACTATTTTTTCATGAAACCCATCGGCCACGCGACTTTCACGTTTTCATCAGCACTGCATCAACACAAAGCAAACTCTGCTCTCGTTTCGACATCCCGGGTAGCCCCCCCAATCAGCGAAGTCAGTCTTACCCGAACCAACAACTGGGCATATCCTTTGCTAAGCTATTCGCTGAGCAATGTCTAAGCAGAAGTGGAGCTCCCTAAGAAAATGTATGACACAACTGGTCTTTGTCTAAAACAACACGAACAGCTGGTTGGGATTAGAGCACACCTGGCTTGACGAGGCAGCAGTCGCTGCTGGAAGCATGCAGCGTCGACGCATTTGTCCGAGTTCATTTTCGTGAGTTTGAAGGCATTCTTGAAGGCACCCGGAGCTTGTATCGTGAAGCTAAACAATTCCCCCCCCCCCCACCACAGCAAATGTTATTCATTTGACTGAAGTGGTCGGGCATATATCATCATCATCTGAGCTAGCTTCTTGCGATCACAACCATACGCTCGTACGTATGTATGTATGCGTCTGTGTGTCATATTATGCGGAGCAGTAGTGTTACTGTTAGCGCACTGCGCTACGAACCCGGTGACCCAAGTTCGATTCCCGCTCACGGCCAACACCAGCGATGATTCTCTGAACCGGACCTGGACCTCCCCTAGGTCGACTGAGCCTTAAACGAGTATCTCGTGCGGTGTGGGAACATCGCCAAAGGCGGCCCGGGCGTGGTGCTGCCCACCCGCCCTCCTCGTGTGCCGTGCCGGCCTTCATAAGTGCTCGCTAACAGCACTCGCCCCAACAGTCTGTTAAGGATATACGGGATAAAGCCTACGTGTTAAACTACACATGGTATCTTTGTATTTGTGGCATGCAAGCTTGCAATTAGAAGGTTGCGAGTTCAAATTCTGGTTTGGGGTTGACTCAGCCCATGATCTTTCCGAGGTCGATAAAACAAGTACCACTTTGTTGCGGAAATCAACAGTGATTGTTGTCCTATGTGGATTCTCGCCCCCCGCCATAGGAATGTGGAATTGGCTCATGGCTCGGAAGAGGAGATGAGCACCGCCTCAATGCTCGCTTTGAGGAGGAAATCACTTTGACTTGACCTTTTGAAACAATAAGATTCCAGGTAAATAAATTAAAATGGACAAGTCTATGTCCAGTGAAGTTAAACAGATACAGTCTCGATTTTAAGCTTTCGTGACTGCAGGGATTCATCTTCTTGGTTCTTTCGGTAAAGTCACGTAGAAGGGAAATAATGAAGTAATATAAATAAAACATAATACAATAATTCTCACGACGTTTCGGCTACAACGCAAGCAGCCGTACTTAGGTGAAGAATGAAACACCGCCAAGCTTGGGGCGTATATTTAAGCTGGGTTGGAGGACGGCTGCTTGCGTTGTAGCCGAAACGTCGTGAGAATTATTTTATTATGTTGTATTTTTATTATTTTATTATTTCCCTTCTACGTGACTTTACCGAAAGAACCAAGAAGACAGATACAGTCTATCAACCAATGACACTTCCAGACCACAGCATTTGTCGAAGCGGACAAACTCTGGATCTGGTTTCGACCTTCTGGGCCTCATCAGCACAGCCAAAGGCTGTGTGACCATTGCCGTTGTGTTCCCACGGGATACAGCATATGCCATCAATTTAAGCCGATGAGCTGGTCAGAGGGAAAGCTTACATCATCGTGCATTTTGGACAATGGTTCTCCATGAGCGAAAATATAAGGCAGCAGTTGATAGTGACAGTGATGGTAAGGGATTGTATCAGGTGCTTTTATAGACAAAGAGCCTCCGTATAGCCTGAACGAGCTTTTGGGGCAAGTGCTGTTAGTGAGGCCGGCGGGGCCTTATTTTTTTATTTACCTATTTGAGGCTGAGTCGACCTAGGGGAGGCGAAGAACCGGTTCAGATAATCGTCACTGGTGTTGGCCGTGAGAGGGAACCGAACTCGGTTCACAAAGTTTCTAGCCGAGCGCGCTAACCGCTACTCTACCGTTCCCCCTATCCTGGCAGCAAGACAAATATTTGATTTGTATTTGATACTCTACTGTGCACATATTCTCTTTGGCTAGCGCAGAAGAGTAGAGGGTGCTCTATAGAGCTCCCTCCTAGTGGGGAGGCTTTCATTGCCAGCAGAGGTGTGGGAAAGTAATTGCAGGGCTGCACCTTAACCTATGTATAGATTTAGTATAAATATTGTATCACCTTAACATTGAACTCGTTTTGTCAACAAAAAGGGTCGCCGCGAAGCTCCGCGTATTTTTCTTTTTTCTTACCGACGAGTAATGAAGATAACCATCCTGGGACGCGCGAGCCACTCCCAGCTGTTGGTCGAATTACAAGCCACCCAGAGACTTTGATCGTGGCGCAAATGCCACGATACGGAAGATGATGACTCCCCACCCCCCCACCGTAACCGCAGCAGTTGGCGATGATCATCGGTCTCTTTTCTTGGCGAAATTACAGGGGGGGTAGGAGGACGTGGACACGGGGAAAGCCTTTGGAGCTATCTGATCTCAGAGTGTCTAAATGATCACATCACCACCGTGCAAGCAGTTGCCTGCGGTGAACATTTTTGTTAATGGCTGTGGTTTAATTTTTTTAAAATAAATCACCGCACCCACCTGGCTGCATTGCCTCTGCTGCACGAAGTCCCGTGGCTGCTTGCGCGAGACGTGCACAGCCGTGGCTCACATCACGATGGGCTTTCGCCCGTGCGTTTACAAAGCCGGTGAAAGCGTTTGAAGCGCCAAACCCAAAAAAATAGCGAATAGAAAAGTTAATGAAAGCATTACAAAATAACCGCTCTGACAGGAAATGTCGAGTTTTTATTTTTCTTACAGGGCATAGCATGAGTATTTTTAATTAAAAATATATAACGTTCCCATTTTTTTTTGGGCGGAGAGGGGGGTAATAATGCCCTTATGTGTGTGTTTTTTTTACTTTGTGCGAAACCCTTGCACGTTTGGAATGTCTTTTGTTGGCTCTGCCAAGGCATATTCATGGCTCCAATTAAGCATTGTGGGAAATGGGGGGCGGGGAGGGGGAGCCGGGACACTTAACCGTGAAGAACACTTATGCTCGGGTCTATTGTGTGCATCAGGGCTCAATGTATTGACACTCGACCAAATCTCTGTTGATTTTTGCAGCGGCAAAGAAGGGACAAGGCTGCGAGTGGCAGCAGTTGCCCGGCCGTGTTCTATGGAAGGAAGCATACCGTTCTTTTTGTTTGCTTCGCCATGTGTGTATGTATGTTGAACTTCTTTCACACCGTACGTAGACAATGGTGCTGATCGGAGGTGCGGGGGAAGGACAACAAACTTGCAGACGAAAATCAGTTCTAAGGAAATTCGTTTTCAAGCTAGATTTCAAATTGCATAGCTCCAGTGGCTTCCTAATATCAGTGGGAAGAGCGTTCCAGATGGCCGCAAAGGCGCATCTTTGTTCGATGGCCAGCCAAAAGCCGCTGCTGCAAGGATGGCCGAGTGCGCGTGATGATGGTTTATGCTCCTTGTCGAGACTAGCGAGGTAGCATGGTTCATTTGTGCGAATGAATAGCAGAGTTTTTTTTTGGCAAAGATCTCCGACGCTAAAACATAGAACGGACACTTCAAAAGCACGTACACATGCACACCAAATAAACTAAAACCAACGCTGTCTTTTTCTTATATTTTATGGAAATAATAGAAGACGCAACATATTGCCCATTTGACTTTTATTTTTCAGCCGCGACTCTTGAGAGTTTGTGCATTTTTCTCCGCCGTCTCACGGGAATTGTACATTTCTGCTGGATGTACGTTATGTTTAGAATTCCAGTTTTACCTTTGTTCATTGAAAAAAAAACGTCTGTTACTAGGAAAACATATTCTTGTGTTCACTTTAAATTCATAATGGGGAAATAAGATTTTACAAAAATCCCAACATTACTGTGATGTTCACTATTTTCTCTGGAAAGCGTCAAACGCTCCTTTATTACAATTCTTGGCCCGTTTCAATGAATGAGTGTTTGCCGTTTGTGAGCAAAGCCTGCAGAATGTTTACACGTGTATTATTTTTCTCACATTGTTGATACCCTTGTTTACCGAGGGAAAGCCTCATTGAGTCTCACGATTATTTTTCAGGAGGTTCTCTGCCAAATTACGAAGGGGGTTAACACAACTATCTGTGCAGATAGTTTCAAGAATCCGTGGCTGTACTGTACTCGCATCTCCTGGCCATCTTGCAAATGAAATATGACATACTGTTTTTTTTTTGTCAGTCATGGTGAACATCGCAAACCACATTAACGTCAACAACGACACGAGAGAACACCACAAACACTGTAAAGGATAGAGAACACGCACCGGAAACAACACCCCAGAGGACACAACGCGCAACACGATTCAGGGTACGGAGGTGACCACAACATTAACCAAGTGGGACGATAGTTAAAACACATTCCTGCGGAGGGAGCTGGTAGGAACGTTGGGTTGCTCGGCCAATGGCCAGGGTCAACGGCGGCGTGGTGTATTCCGCAAATATGCCCGACTGTGAGGGCGGGCACAAGCCGGCGTGAGTTGGTTAAACGTTGAGTTTTATAAGGGCACCACGGGGTGACCAGTCCCTCCCCACCCAGCCCCACCCTCCCCACCCAGCCCCTCCCCACCCAGCCCCTCCCCACCCAGCTCCTCCCTGCACGACGGACACAATTATCCCCTGTGGGCTGATGTAAGCAGGAGGTTCCTACCAGTACAAAACACTTGAGCTCTTGCCATCATAGAATCCAACAACAACTGGTCCTCTACTCAAGTACTTACATGACCAGGCTCAACCTGTTTGACTTCTGGCATCTTACGATATTGTCCACACTCAGGGCGCTTTAGCCATATTCAAGGTGGATATGAAAATAATTATCGACGGTTGTGTTCGTCCATATATCGCAAGGATGCGGCTCCGCTATTAAGAGCTGTGAAGTGCATTATATTTAGCGTTTAACCGTTGTGCAATCGTGGTGAAGAATGGTTAAACATTCCCCATGGCAGCATGACATGGGGACACCTTTGTCTAACAGTCGATTAACAAAGGTGCTGTCGATCATTATTATTGTAGTGTGGGTTTTATCCTGGGCTTTGTGTTGTCTCTCCCACCACACAAAAAAGCAACTCAATAAGGATCTGAACTATAAACTATTTTTTTTATTTGACCAGGTAAGGCCCACTGAGTTATGTAGCTCTTTTTACAGAAGCGACCTGACCACAATTGATAGCTCAACGAAGTGGCTTATCATGTGGAAATGTATAGCAGCCAAATATTCTAAGTGCATGTTGATTCTACATGTGGAGGGAAAAACCGGAGGACCTGGAGAAAAACCACGCGACCACAGTGAGACAAACTCCAAATATACAGCAGGCGTCAGGTTCGGGATCGAATCCACGATCTCCAGACGAGGTAGTTAACATCTCGCCACCGCAACTGAAAAAACATCCCGAGCAGGATGAATTCAAAACATGTGCTCTATTCTCCGCGATGTTTTCCCGGATAACAACATTACAATCGCGAGTTTCCCCTGTGAACACTTTGAAATATGAATTGCAGTGAAGTGCTATATGGTCAAATGACCCCCATGACTGAAGTGGCACTGGGGGAGGCTTTTCATACAGCAGTGGATTGACCAAGGGCTTTTACAGGTTATAAGTACACGTAATTTTGACTCTGCCCATCTTCTTCTTTCGTATAGCCTATGGAGAGCAACAGGGATTCAATTGTAAGTCATTCAGCCATTCTATCGCTTTGTCTGAGAGTTGGTGACTTGCAGATACACCTGCTTCAAATTTATGTTTCGAGCGGCGCGAAGTTATCTGATCCATGGTTTACATTTTCTCAGTTCCTGCTTTACGTGTCAGCTGTCTTTGTCTGGAATTGAACCTGGCGTGTGTTGGGGTCGTGGGTACGTCTGCCTTGCCGGTCTCTGGCTCCCTCCCTCCCCCCGCCCGCACCCCCACTCCCACATTAAATCTAATTATGTTGACTGTCGCAGTCCAATAAGAGTGCATTGCCATGTAATGAGCTG
The DNA here is from genome assembly GCF_965212315.1 of Lampetra planeri. Lineage (NCBI taxonomy): Eukaryota > Metazoa > Chordata > Hyperoartia > Petromyzontiformes > Petromyzontidae > Lampetra > Lampetra planeri. Next base: position 8,067,096 of record NC_136134.1, read on the forward strand.
ATTATATATTTTTTTAATATCATTACTGAGCAGGGCAGCCAGAAAGTTCGTGATTGCAAACGTATGGGGCCTTCCGAGTTTACTCCCATTAGCGGGTGATCTGTGCCTTGTTTCAGCCGGGTGACTGTGCCATCGTAAGCAACACCAGGCATGTGACCCATACGGATGCACTCTTCCGTCTGAACCCACTCAGAGTGCCCTATTACAAAAACATGTTTTATTACCCCATAGGCGCGGACAAAATGAAAACCTCCCGTATTGCGTCAACAACAATAACGCTGAATTTGCACAAAAGCGACATACAGTCTCCCATACTGCAGACGTCATTGTAAACGTTCATTAAACGAAAGTTGCTGATAGCAGTTGTGGAGTCAATTTCAAGTCAAGAGTGATTTCCTGCTCCATTGAGCAGTGCTTCTCTTCTGTGTACTGACCCCGAGCCGGTGGTGGATATTCCACGTTCCTAAGACGGGGGCGAGTCTATCCAGAGGACTTCCCCAAAAAGTGGAACTTATTTGTGTTTGTACCAACCGTATTTATCGCTACCAACCCGCTGTTGACGGCTGAGTCAACGGCCAAAAGCAGGATTTGAACTCATAAAGTTTGGACATTGCGAGCCATTAATCTGGACCGCTGGGCCAATTGCACTGAATTAATGATAACCACACTTGTGTGTGGACAGTAAAGTTATGTACTCTATTGCTGCCCGCGTGTATCATTAAAAGCAGGCTTAGCAATGGGCTTACAGAGCTTTCGTTTGCCTTGCTTGTCACAACCAATCGATCATCACAGCTCTGCCATCTTCAATTAAATTGGCATCAAATGCGGCCTGTCAGGAGATGTGGACGGGCCCAAGGAGCCCATTCAAACATTACAGAGGTTTAGTTTACACTTACTATGTAGGCAATTATTTATTTAGAGCTTTCAAAAATGAAAAAAAAAGATTATATTTTGCAAGTTTTTGGCAATCCACTATGGATGAAGGCCAACCCTTGACTTTTTGCTCATGGGGATTGTTTGACCATACTTCACCATGCTGGTAAATACAAGACCGATTCAGATATTACTGATGTTAGCCGTGGCCGGTAATGGAAATCCGGCCACCACGTTCACAGTTTCAGCGCGCGAACCACTTTACCAACGCGCCACCAATCCTTCTCTGTAACTAGAATCGTGCTGATGTGAGCATCGCGTCACGTGACAAAGTATTCAGCCGGAACTCTCGCGGGGCAGTGCGTCCCTCCATGCGTTGTTAGAGAATGGCCCGTAGAAGGAGGTCCCACAGAACTACTTCTGGAATACCCCACAATTGTACCCACAACTTAGTGGGCGCTGCACTTTTACACGTATCCTGGTACAGAGAAGGGATATAATTTAGGTGAACCGAGAGCAGGACCAACTTCGCTGTGATAGTTTTGTCTTTGTTTCGTGCGGTTCTTTGTGACTGGTTCGAATTTGTTACACAGTGGTGATTTTGACTTGAAACTTTCGTGGCTGCAGGAATTAATATTCTTGGTTCTTTCGGTAAAATCACGTATATAAAAAAAATAATTGAAAATAATAAAAGCAAAAAACCACCACCTGATGAAGACCACTTGTGTTGCGATCGAAACGTCGTGGGTTTTATTCTTTTATTATTTAAATTTTTATTTTATTTTTTATTTTATTTAACGATTTGTATTTTACATTTTTATTGTGTTTTTTTGCTTTTATTATTTTCAATTTATTATTTTTCTTTTTTTTAATTTTTATTATGAAAAAAAAAATTGTTTCATTTTTATTTTATTTAACAATTTTTATTTTTTTTATTTTTCTATCTACATAACTTTACTGAAAGAACCAAGAACATAGTGGTGATTGTCGCTGTGCTATGAGCCCGGCAAACTGAGTTCGATTCCCGGCGGCGACGAACATCGGTGTTGAGTAAAAATCTGAACGATCCTGACTGCGTCCCTCTTCACCAACGTGCACTTACCAGCATGGAGAAGTATGGTCAAACAACTGCCATGGGGATTAACATTTCATTGCTTTGCTTAAACCATCAACTGGCGTGACAGGGTGGCACAGTGGCAACGCTCGTTCCTCACAGCAAGAACATCATAGGTTCAAATCTGACTCCCGTACCTCTCTGTATGGAAATATGATAATTGGTTTTTACCCTTCTTTCTGGCAACAAAACTGACACCTTTTTTACAAGGAGTCATGTTTGCATAGACCACAATACCTGCAGTCATAATGCAAACAAAAAACATAACTCTGAAAATGTGCACTGTCCTTGAAGTTGATTGGTCCACACCCGAGACAGCTTTCCTTAGAGCCTAGTCTCACATGGGTTGGACCAGATGTATGGAGTTTGTACGTTCTCCCCCTGTTCTGCATGGGTATTTTCTGTTTTTTTTAGGTTTCCTGCCATAGCTAAATACCGTTTATATATACTACAATTATTGTTGACGAATGCTGAAAAATGACCTGAAAGTTGTATGTATGTTGAACTTATATTCTTGGTTCTTTCGGTAAAGTCACGTAGAAGGGAAATAATAAAATAATACAAATATAAAACCAAAAAAATTCTCACGACGTTTGCACTGCAACACAAGCAATCATCATCAGGTGATGATTGCTTGTGTTGCAGTTTTTATTGTTTAATATTTGTATTATTTTATTATTTCCCTTCTACGTGACTTTACCGAAAGAACCAAGAATATGAATCCCTGCAGTCACGAAAGCTTTAAATCAAAATTTATCTTGAACTTCTTTCACACCGTAGTACGCAGCCAACTATGCTAATCAATTGGGTTCGCGTGAAGAGGCAACACCACCGCCTACTGCGAAAACTTGGCAGGACCCTCTTTAAAAAGAGCATTTCGACTCAGCGCGGCTTTCCTGAGTAAACAAGCATCATAATATCGATTTAAAGCTTTCGTGACTGCAGGGATTCATCTTCTTGGTTCTTTCGGTAAAGTCACGTAGAAGGAAAATAATAAAAATAAAACATAATAAAATAATTCTCACGACGTTTCGGCCACAACGCAAGCAGCCATCTTCAGGTGGAGAACAGGTCTGTCGAGAAGACAGAGTCTGAATGTCTACTCGACAGACCTGTTCTCCACCTGAAGACGGCTGCTTGCGTTGTGGCCGAAACGTCGTAAGAATTATTTTATTATGTTTAATTTTAATTATTTTATTATTTTCCTTCTTCGTGACTTTACCGAAAGAACCTAGAAGAAGCATCATAATAATCATCCCAAGATTTCAACATCATACTGGCTCGTGCTCTGACTCCCGAGGTACTCCTGCCACCTCGTCTCTCGGCTTTTGACAATTAAAAATCCACGTCCCATAAAACATCCGTGCTTATTATTCGTACTGCTCCTTGCCAAGGCATTGTGCTCGTGGAATTCTCTTACGTGCAAAACGATCTCCCGGCGGGGACGGGAGCAACAGCTGCTCAATAAAGTCAGCGAATCGACGGAGTAAAATGTGGATCACATATAAGATGAAGGAATCATCTGCGGGACAAGGTCAGTCACATACAGTTGGAGTCATTAAGAGAACTCTTTTGGAGACAATTTACGTTCGATACGACTTACAAAATAAATGTCAGCGGACGTAATTATGCTTTCGCTTTTTATTAGCTCGACTCACGCGGTACAGCATCGCACGAGCAAACGGGCATGCGTTTCTCATGACCAGAAGTATCAAATAAACAGATTTATTCAACAGATGTGTGTTTTATTACAGCAGCTTAGTGCGTTTAAAAGTGCCGTAAACACTCACCCCGTTCCGACATTCTGTACATTTTCATGGCCTGTGCGTTCAACCGCGGTTAGTTTGAGCGCTGGAATTTCAAACAAGCAATTTAGTTGAAACCAAAAATAACATTTCAGCAACTCGCCCAAACAATGAACATGGTTTGAAATAAAAGCCACCGACCATGGACCAGACCAATTATTTTCTTTCCTACTTTTACTGTTATCAGGAAGACATTTCTCACAAAGATGAACAGGGGAAAACAAGCATGGGATGCGGATAAGTGCTGTGTGTGGGGAGCGGTAGTGGAGTGTGTTAGCGCACTGCACTACAAACCCGCCAACCCGAGTTCGATCCCGCTCACGGCCAACACCAGCGATAGTTATCTGAACCAGTCCTGGGCCTCCCCTAGGTCGACTTAGCCTCAAATGAGTACCTGTGTGTAAACAGCACCACTGGGGAGATAAAGGCGGCCGGGCGTGATGTTGGGCAGCCACCTCATCATGTGCCGTGTCGGTCTCCATAGGTGCTCGCTAACAGCACTTGCCCCCAACAGTCTGCTCAGGCTATACGGGGGGTCTTTGCCTTTTGTGTTCAGCGAATATGGTCACAGCCCCATGCACCGTGCTCTAAGAGGAGGTTTTGTTTGACGTGACGATCGGCGCCTGCTAATGACCTCCGCAGATGTCACTGGCTTTTCAGCGAACTTTGTGGCCGCACGGTAAAACATAAATCGCACCCAGGACGGTTATTTGGAAGGCAGTTCTATAAAGTGTGTTGGGTTTTTTTTTGCTGCGTGTTAAAAATACGATCTAGTTTAGGGTTTTTCCTATTCATCTTCTTGGTTCTTTCGGTAAAGTCACGTAGAATGGAAATAATAAAATAATAAAAATAAAATAGAATAAAATTATAATGTAATAAAATAATATAATAATCATATTACTTTATTATTTTATGTTATTAAAGTCACCTAGAATGGAAATAATAAAGTAATAAAAATATAACATTAAATAATAATGTAATGAAATAATATTATAATTATATTATTTTTATATTTTTATATTATATTATTTTGTTATGTTTTATTTTTATTATTTTATTATTTCCATTCTACGTGACTTTACCGAAAGAACCAAGAAGATGAATCCCTGCAGTCACGAAAGCTTTAAATCGAAGTTTTTCCTATTGTCAATTCCTCGTTGACCCACCACAGTGAGCGTGTCCGTGTCTATCCATGTAGAATTTATGCCGCTACACCGACGGTCTTTCGGCAGCTTGTGGTGTATTTCCGAATTAGGCTAGCGCCGAACGTAAACAAAACCACATTTCAGATTTGCGGCTTTGAATCAAAATAACAAAAACACATTTTTACGACTGGCTATGGCATTGCATAAGCGTGCAGGAATGGAGATTGAATGTGGGGATGATGATGATGATGATACGAACCCATTGAGACTAAAAGTCTCCTAAACAAGGGAGCTCAGCCCACGACCCATTAAATCTCCACCTCATAACCGCAACGTTTATTGTTCCCTCTTCATATTTTCATCACATGGCTCTCGCTAATCATCCATTCATTCAATCCATTCATCATAATTTATCATAATTTATCATAATTTTTCATCATCATTCATCATCATTCATCATCATTCATCGTCATCGTTCATCATTATTTATTATAAATGATCATCATTCATCACCATTTTATCATAATTCATGATCATCGTCATCATTCATTAATTTACTGTCATCAATTTCGCTTTCACCGAATTCACGCGTCACAGGTTTGCCCCCATCGCTTCCTCTCGTCTCTTTCATTCACTTCATCGCCACCGTTACATCCACAGGTGCCATCGTTGATTCTGTGCAAAGCTTCCTGGATACGATGCTATACAAACTCTTTTAAGATAAGTACCGAACGCTTGCAACAGGAAATCGCACTCTAACAATAGTCAGAGAGGAAATGTACCAACAGATTTGTTAAGTGCTGAGCTTGAAATATCGGCGTAAAGGTTACGTTAAAATGAGAGAAGGAGGTTGTGTTCATCACATCCACGAAAGTGCATTTAAAAAAACAAAACTGACTCAGAGGGCACTGCTTTTCGGCATAAAGTGCGTGCGATATTGTTCCCTAAGCGTGGAACGTTGTGCTCAAAGGAATGTTTTACAAACCCAGCGGCTACTCTCCGGTACAGTGCATACAATGTGAATTTCGTGAATGCTGTCGTTAATCGTGAAGATGTACATTTGGAATGAATGGGGCGGACAAACGTGTCGGAAAATGGCTTATACGATTCTTTAAAGGCAAATTTACACCAACGAATATCTCCACAAATTTGATATTGAAATGCAACCTTGTATCATGACCTCATTTAAAGGGAGTGGGGGGGGCATGAAACAAAAATCAGGGTGGGGTCGGGATGCTCAACACGGTCAATGTTAAAATAAACTAAAACATTTTTTTTTATTTTACCAGGTAATACCCACTGAGCACGACCTGGCCATCAAAATTGATAGCTCAACGAAGTGGCTTATCATCGTGTGGAACTGTTATATCAGCAAACATGCTCGAAACGGGTGATGTTGATTCTAAATGTGGAGGGAAAATAAACCTGCAGGACCTGGAGAAAAATCCACGCGACCACGGGGAGATAGAGACGTGGAAACTCCAAATATACAGCAGCAGGCGTCAGGATCGGGATCGAACCCATGCTTTTCTGCACACCAGGCAAAGGGAGTTAACGTCTCACTGCCGTGGCGAGATGTTAACATGAAGATAAAGATTAAAGTTAGTAACGGTACGGTCTGTTTTTGTCTCATGTGCTTTCTGCTGGAGCTCTTGCAACCCAGAGCCAGCAAGGAAGCATCACCGCCGATGTCAAGTGACTATTGAACCAAGGTTGTGTGAATTGACCGCACGATTTTAAAAGGGGGGCTTAGCCATCAGCAAGGGGATCTTCAGCCCCCCCCCGCCCCCCACCAAATGCTACAGGGTTGGCGACAGGTAGCCAGTCTTGGTTGATAAATCACGATTATGAGCAGAGTGGCTATCAGTTTATGCTTCAGCAGCAGAAGACACCGCGTGCCAGAAGGAATTTCCTGTGCAGGATGACATTGATAAAGCGGTTGTCGAAATTCTCCCTATAAAAGTGCAGATTTATTCACTTGGTTAAAGGGATCAGGATTGATTTAAGTACATTTACAAAATCTCCTGTGGAAAGTGGTGGACACGTGGATTGTGCATTTGTGAACCGTAAGTGGTTAGGACTGGACACACATGGGAGTGTGCGTGAATGTGAATTGCTTAACGGTGACAAGCGTCTTCTACCTCCTCACATACGCGATACGGGACTCCGTTGCGGTGTAACGGTTAGCGCCTCCGATTAGCACGCTTGGCCACGTACGGTGCGTGAGAAAGTGCTACGTGCGTACGGACAGCACACCGATCTTGTGATCCAGAGGTCGCCGGTTCGGTCTCCTATGCGCGCGGCCTTTTGAAACAATGGTGAAAAATGTTTAAATCTCTGCTCCCAGCCTCTGTCTTGTCTTGTTTTACATTTATAGGGCTTAGCTCAAGCGCGCTTTACCGAGTTTAAAAAAGCGTGAACAGAAACGCAGTGATTTAGATGGCGGGGGCAGCACAAAGGCCGAGGAAATTAGTGTCTGTAACAGAGGGACACTTAGGGGGGGGGGTCACGGAAGGGCAATAGGGGAGGGATGGGAAGGAGTGGAGGGGCGACGGGAGGGAAGAGGAAGGGAATGTACAATGGAGAAGAGGTGATGATGCTTTGTCTGGCCAGCGGTAGGAATCTGTCCGTCCGACAGTGAGTGGAATGGCAGGCCCAGGCATGTGGTGGGGTAAAGTGTTGGGTGCTTCCACTTCTTCCGAAAAAAACTGTGGCTGGCTTAGAAGACTGAGCCAATGTAGAGGGCTCCTGCAGAGCGCCCTCTAGCGGAGGACCTTGCACCAGCGGTGCCGCGGGAACAACATCTGCGGGGTTGCGCCTTTCACCTTGAAACGTGATGTGCAGTAAGACCTGATGGGCTTGAACTCCTTCAAACACTGCGGTTATTTTTATATTTACGTATAAAAAAAAATGCAATGTTGCTCTGTTTTCATTTAAGCCTATTCCAACTCTTGACCATATTGTTCGCGTGGATACTTGTAGAGTAAAAAAACCCACAAGTGTAATGATGGGCAGAGGGTAAGCGTTTTATTAGCTACGTCGACTATGGGTTTAGGAAACTGTGTCACTTGTGTGTTTACTCATCTGCTCTGTGTTTTGGATGCCCTTATTAGATGCGGTAATGATTATCATGTGCACAAATGTGCGTGCGTGTTTGGGCGTGCGAGTGTGTGTGTGTACAAGCGATATAGGGGGGGGGGGGAGGATCTGTGTCTTCGTTCAATTCTGTGTCACTACTTTATGTGTGGTCTACGTGTCGGAATATTTCAGAATCCGAATATTTTTTCATACTGGAGGAATCGGATGAGCTATAAAGCTTTTTTTCACAGATGTCCAGTAGGGGCGGGTAAGAGCACGACGACAACAACAACAACAATACAACAACACAATAGAAGTGCAAAGTACAAGAAAGGTAAACTAATCACACCAACAAATACAACACTAAACCATCCCCATCCTACCAGGCAAAGCCCACTGAGGCATAAACTTTTTTTTGCAGAAGCGACTTGGCCACAAATGATCGCTCAACAAAGTGGCCCCGTCATTTGGACATTTAGAACACCATCTGCATCGGGCAGTGGCACCATCGCGGATATCAAACTGTGCTACGAACCCGGTGACCTGGATTAGATTCCTGGTCACGGATAACATCACTTACAAGTAATATCAGAACTGATTTTTGTTTGGTCTCTCCTAGGCGCAACTTAGCCTGAAACGAGTTCCTCACGCATTGTGTAAACATGCACACGGCGGAGACAAAGAACGGGGTGGTCATTTCATCCCCTCATGTGTCATGCTGTCCTTAATAGGTGCTCGCTAACAACACTAACCCCAGCAGCCTATGTAGGCTGCACGGAGGATATTTGTCTTAGTATATGTGTATGCAAGTCAAAATCGTAGGCAGCTGGTAGTGTAGTGGTTAGTGCATTGTGCTATCAACTCGGTGTCCCGAGTTTGATTTCTGCTCAGGGCCTAGGCCTTCCCCCAGGTCGACTCAGCCTCAAATTAGTACCTATCAGCACTGGGGAGACAAAGGCGGCCGAGCGTGGTGTCGACCACCACGCACCCACGCATGCCGTGCTGGCATTCATAGGTGCTGGCTGCCAGCGCTTGCCCCTAAGAGTCTCTTAAAGGCAACACGGGGGATCTTTGCCGTTGTGTTCCCAGGTGCACGTGCAAGCAAGCGTGTGTTTGCGTTAAGGCATGCTGACATTTCACGCTCGGTGTGATGAGATGTTCGGCTGATTCCCCGACCTCTTCACGGCTGCGAGTATTTGTGAAATGTGCTCTTATTCCTAAGTAGCAGAAGGGGAAGGAGAGAGAGAGAGGGGGGGAGAAAAAATAACCTCTTTCGCCCCGTGTCCTCCTTGTGAGCGGATCTGAACATCTTTATAATTGTAGGCGACGGAAGGAAAAGCAATTACGGGGAAGTTATCGACGGCCGCTTCGAAAGAATTCTGAGAAGCATTCCAAGGGGCCGGCTGATTTGTTTTGTCTTCAGAGGTGATGTGACTTTTAAATTGTTTTGGGAAAACAAGAATGCCTTTGGAACTGACAGGGAAGAAAGCAATTGAGAAATAACAGGAAAGGCTCAAAATGAGAACCACACATTTTCTTAGGGCGAGTGAGTCGCTGGGTCTTGGGGCCTGTTTCAACCTCGGTAAATGTGCTCTGCTTCTTTTAGCCATTGTCGAAAGAGCGGTGCTGATTGTAAGCTTGATCAACCTCACAATTGCACAATTTCCACCGTAGGCACATTTGCTTTCACCACAATGTTTGCAACAACAACAAAAAATAACAGCAACAAAAACAAATGAACTTTCTCTTTATACATTCTAATCGAAAGTCTGCAAAGTGCCAGTATTGTTATTTGTAAAATGCAGTGTACATGTAAAGTTAAATTCACAAAATATGAAGTATGGTTATATAATATGTAGCCTGGATGGTAGTGGCATGACTTCCGCGTTAGTACGCAAATGTATCTCAATTGCTAAATTACATGTGTAAGAATGATTATTTTTACATTTTATATACGTTCTATGTAATTGGTTCATGTCACCCTTTCCCACCAACAGAGGCCAGAATATTCATCACAATGTATTTTTTTTTAAATCAATAGATTCCTGAAGTAAACGATGACCCTAAATGACAACAATTCGTTGAACCTCAAAAGGGTTAAAGCATGACACCTCTGGTGGATAGATTGTTGGGAAATTAATATTGGCAAGCACCTACTACACCTGCTTTTTTTGCTACTATTTTTTATCTTACCAGGTAAGGCCCACTGAGCTATACAGTTCTTTTTCAGAAGCGACTTGGCCACAAATGATAGCTCAACGAAGTGGCTTATCACGTGGAAATGTACAGCAACCAAATACTCGAAACGCATGGTTTTTTTTTAAATGTGAAGGTTAAAAACCAAAGGAACCGGATAAAAATCCACGCGACCACAGAGAGAACATGGAAACTCCAAATATGCAGGCATCCGGGTCGGGATCTAATCCACGACCTCCTGTATACCAGGCGAGGGAGTCAACATCTCGCTGCCACGGTGCCCCTTAAGCAGAGGTAGCAAACGGGTTTTGATTCCTTACCCGTACCCGGCCGCACCAGGGTCGAACACGGGTACCCATACCCTTACCCGGCCGGGTACGGGTAGCTAGGTTTCGGGTATCGGGTACCCGGTTGCGACCTCTGCCCTTAAGGCAATCCTCGTGTACGGAGGGGTGGAGTTGCCACCACCAAGCACCCCAAGGCCTCTTTTCCACACTGCCACAGGTCGTCATTTTGATTCATGGGAGGTGAGGCCTAGGTTGAGATACCAATTACGACTAATGTTTTGTTAGTTTAAAGTTGATTTTGTTTAACCAGGTGAGAACTCAGGAGACCAGGATGAGTCTCATTTGCAGGAGTGACCTGGCATTAGGCATGCCGGTAGGTGGTGATGATTGCTATTTATAATCTGAATTGAGTAATTTGTGGTTACTTTTTCTAAGTTGGCAAATTAATTGCACCCTGACGCTGGCACGTAATGGGCCTACTCTTGCGATTAACATCAGGGGATTTTTAATGTCCAATGTGAAACAGACGGCGTGTAGTATATACTTACGATTAAAACACCCGCAGTAATAATGAGGGCGACCGCTGTATTCGAACCGTGAACCTCTGCAACAAGCAGCGAATGAGCTTCCGTTATGCCATGTCACCGCCCTCAGCAATGGGGTGCCCTAGTGGCGAGATGTTAACTCCCTCGCCTGGTATATAGGAGGTTGTGGGATCGATTCCGACGTTGTAAGCCAGTATATTCGGAGTTTGCATGTTCTCCCCGTGGTCGTGTAAATTTTTCTCCGGCTCCTCCGGTTTTTTTCCCTCCACATTTAGAAACACGCATCTATTTGGCCACAATCAATGTTCACATGATAAGCCACATCGTTGAGCTATCATTTGTGGCCGGATCGCTTCTGAAAAAGAGCTGTATAGCTCAGTGGGCCTTATCTTGTAAAATTTTAAAATAGTTTATTTTTTTAGTTTAGCTTCAATGTAATGTAATGTATATCACGTGGTCAATCCACCGCTGGATGAGGGCTTCCCCTTACTGGGTCATGGGAGTTATTTGTCCACAACACTTGAACTGCTGGTCAGTGTGGTTTGGTGAAGGCAGCAAGCATAGACGTGGGAACATAGAAGCACGGTGCAACAATGGATGTCGCTATATTAACCTCCTTCAGCTGCCCACAGCATAGCATGTTAGTGCACGGTGCTCACCCATCAAAGCTGCCGAGATGTTATGAGGAGGGGGGCACATTCGTCCGGGTGTTGTGGTTCAGTAGTGCAGTGTATGGCCAGAAATCCATGTCGGGCCTTCGAGATCATAAACGCAGGTCGCTAATCACTATCCCACAACTCCGCTGCACACACACAAAGACAAAGATCCCCCGTATAGCCTTAACAGACTGTAGGTGCAAGTGCTGTTAGCAAGCACCTATGAAGGCCGGAACGGTACACGAACGAGGGGGTGGGTGGCCAGCACCACGCCCGACCGCCTTTGTCTCCCCAGTGGCGATGTTTACACACCGCACCAGGTACTCGTTTAAGGCTGAGTCGACCTATGGGAGGACCCTGGGCCGGGACCGATTCAGATAATCGTCACTGGTGATAGCCGTGAGTGGGAATCGAACCCGGGTCGCCAGGTTCATAGCGCAGCGCGCTAACCGCTACACTACCGCTCCCCACGCGAGCACACACACACACGTGTGTGTGTGTGTGTGCTCGCATACGTTAATAGCTGGCTAACATGAGGCCTAAAACCGTAATGATCGTTAGCAGCAGCGATCGCTAATGATTATTTAGCGTTCCCCAAACGTGTTCTTCATTTTAAGAAAAACATTTGTGAGTAAGAAAAAACACACACACACACAAAGCAACGTTGCAAAGGGAGGCCGTGGAAAGTTTACAAACGTTGCTACAGCTGTAGTTGTTTTTTTGCGTGTTAAATCCACAACAAGGTTTGACAGCCAACAGACGCGTCGAAAGGTTCACCTCAAGGTAAAACCGTGGACGAAACAAAGACGCGCGGGGAATAACAAAAAAAATCCCCAACACACTTTTGACTATTTCAACGGTTCCCCCGATTTTTACTTTTATTTAGGCATTCTAGTCTGGCTCATAATCCTATTTCCTTCCTCCGTCGGGGTGGGGGGGGGTCTCCAAACGAATTCTCGTCCGCCGTGCGATATTTGTGTAGAGAATAATCACATTCAATCACAGCAGGCACCGTCCCTAGAACTTTGTCCGTGCCTCCGTGCAAGTGGGGAATTTCAATGGCGTGCATTTCCCACCACCACCCCCCCCCCTCTGTTTCCCCCCCCCCCCACCATCACCCCCCCCCTTCTCTGTTTGCCCCCCCCCCTCCTCACTCAATTCCCAAAGAAATGCATCTGCAGTGCTTCAAGGTCAAAATCAATGCAGAGCAACCACATCAGTGGGGGGGGGGGGGGGAGAAACTGCATTGCATATCCATCATTTTTAAGACTGCGCGATGCCGAATTGTTTTTATTGTTATTTTTTTTATAATATAAAAAAATGATTTGTATAATTTTTTAGTGAACTACGTTTAAACGGGCGCACTATATTATTTTGTTTAGTGCAAGTGTATTTTTTATTGCCCGCGAGGGCGTACGCTAGGCACTGCATCACACTCGCAATCACGTGACGGCCCTCTGTCAATCCACTGCTGGAATTAAGCCCCCCCCCCACCTCCCCCATGCCGTGCCATTCATGGGGGTTTATCTGACCATACTTCACCATGCCGGTCATTGCCGGGTCGGCGAAGGGGGTTTGCCGAGAACCCGTTAAGGATTTCACTCGCCACTGATGTTAGTCGCGTTCGGGAATCCAACTGAGGTCGCCGTATCTAGCGGCGGTGTTACAACCACTGCGCTACCACTCCAGAAACACGTCATCGTCATCGTTATTATTATAGATATCATCTTAGAGGGAAAGTCGTATTGTCGTCGATCTCTAAATGATTCATCATCATGCCCTGTCATGAATCCTGCACATTCGTGTTCTCTGTTAGCCGGGTCAGGGCGACCCAGCCTTTTGTCACGATTCATCGAATCGCTGAGTGATTCTCCTTATTGGATTATGTCGGGCGGTCAAGCGTCACGGCGACAGCGCGTACCACCTCTCTCCGTGCAGAGGCTCGCCGTTTGAAACCGGCAGGGCCCCCCCCCACTCCCCCCTGGTTATCGCTGCGTGGGTGCTAGCCATGCAATACTCTGCCTCACAGGTGAACGTCAACGATTCCTCTGGCGTCATTCAAATAATATTAATATGCAGCTCTTTCTCAATCCACTACTGGATGAATGCCTTCCCACATTGTGTCAGTCATGGGGGGGGGGGGGGGGGGTTGTTTGACCATACTTCACCAAACTGTGCAGTGCACACATGAGCAACGCACACAAATAAGGGCTGTCGTAAGCATCTCGGGAGAAACTGGTCGGACCCTCCCCTTTAGAACGTTCTTATATCCCACTTTGTTGCAGTCCACGTGTGGCGACTCTCCGTCAATGCAAGCTCCGCTGTTGTCCATCGATCCCAGCAAGTCTCAAAAGGGGCTACTGGTGCGCAGGTCAACAGTTTTTTTTGTTGGGGTCATCATCGTTCATCATTGTAGTTTATCCAAACCCCTCTCAACCACCACCTCAAGAGACCTTCTAAATGGACAAGATGACTTGATTTGTTGATGTCTGCAGTCATAACAACTTGACGTGGATTTATTTTGGCGGCTGGGAGCAGGGGGTCTTTCGCTTTCAATTCACTTGGGAAATCACTTCGTCCTTGTGTAATATCGTTGAGAACTCTTGGACGCCGGGGTTGAGGCACACGTATTTATTCCGCAACAGTTGTCACAACCGCGGACATACAACACTGGAGGGGGTATCGGCCCACTCACCCGGCTAGCTGGGAACACACTTGCTAGCTATCTCTGACCTACCTCCTAGTCCTCCACTAACGGGCTAGGGGAGGCTGTCTGGCCCGACACTGGTAAGTCGGGCTACGGTACCCGGAGTCCCAGAGCACTAGCTCTGGTTCTCGGGACCACGCCGCTGGCTCGGTCCAGCGCGGCCCTGACAAGGGCGGCGACCCAGTGGAGTCCAGGGCTCTAGCTAGACGATCTTCGGTCTTCACTGGTTTAGCTTTAACATTGTTCCCCGAGCTCTCCGGCCCATCCCCTTTTATACCAAAACCCCCCGCTGAGGGGTGGGGCCCCGGGGGATCACAACTCCGGGCCAGCCCCCCAGGCTGCCCGGTGCGGACGTCGTTGAGAGCACCTCCCCGTGCACTCACGAAGCTCCCGCCCACTGTGTTTGTTTCCCGTGTGATCCTATGTATACAGCCCCTCCGTAACACCCCTACACTTGTACCGACGCACTTGATGGTCTGAGATGGTGCGTGACCACAGCGGTGTTTTCCGCACGCAACAAAAAAAAACTTGAGCAGTGAAATATTTGATGAAATCTAATGTTACTTGTCTGCGAGACAGCTGACTAGCACCTGCATCCTAACTTTTTTCAGGCACCTCTTGCCCTCGTGTTATATTTGCACGGTTTGTTATGTTATTGCGTGTTTCGTACACAAACAAACAAAAACACCGATAAATACCTCGTCAGTCAGTTGGGCAATTTTCCCTAAGAACCCTTCACTCATTCTCGGCAATTCCGATGTTGTCGTGTTTTGTTTTCGTTACTTCTGCTGTGCTCACGCACCAACACGAATCTCCCCTTGTAAAATATCAACTGGCTAAACGGGACCATCTGTTCAACAAATGTAAGATAAACTAAAACTAACCTAAGACTACACTTGTTGTGCTTATTTTTTGCGGAAGGCAAAATGAATAACTGAACCACAAGGTCAATGACCGACTTTGATGCGAGAAGATGTATCGAGCTCATGCCAAGACACCATATGGGTAGACTGGGTCAATAATATAATAAAAACAATGTCCATTATACAGCCAATAACTTCCATTTCAAAAACGCACGTGTGTGATTTTAAGAGCACGCTGGTATATCATTTACAGGCCTTTGTGAATTCACTGCTGGATGAAAGTATCCCAACGACATGTCAGTAAATTGTGAGTTGTTTGACCGTACTTCACCATGTTGCTCAGGGCGGGTTGGTGAAACTTTGGGGCCCTGGGCAAATTAAGACATCACTCGCCACTGATGCTAGCCATGGCCGGGTAATCGAACTCAGGACATCGGGTTCACGCGCACGCTTGGGATAAAAAAAAAAACATAATACAAATATCACAACGTTTTGATCGCAACGCAAGCAATCGTCATCAGGTGGCTTTACCGAAAGACCCAAAGAATATGAATTCCTACAGTCACGAAAGCTTTAAGTCAAGATTTTACACTATTGATGTTTAAGAAAAGTAGGTGGGCTGGAGCAAAACACGTGGCTTGAAGGGTTGTATGCATGTGCGTTGGACCTCTTGCCGTACGTAGCCAACCGCGCTAATGGCTGAGACTGGTGACAGAATGGTAGCTGATGGAGAGATCACCTGCCAGAGCAGTGGTTCTTAATCTTTGCTGCAGCCTGCACCCATTTGGTTCTCAATCTTAAAAAAAGAATTCTAACGCTAATAAATAAGCTTGATAAAACAACGTAGTTGTACTTACGTGCCCGTGCATAATGTTTTTTTCAATTCTTTAACGTCTTTAAATAATCTGGCCATATCTCGCACCCCCAGAAAGGGCATCTCGCACCCCCAGGGGGTGCAGCGTGCAGCCCAGGTGAAGAAGAGCCACTGCTGCTAGAAGATTACCGCTCTAGAGACGAAGCAATGAGATCAACTCATTTGCAGGAGCTGCATCGATTGTTGTAACACGAGGCTGTGACGGATGGCAGCCTTCATCCAGCAGTGAACAAGATCATGACCGATAATGATGATTATCACTTTTATTATCATCAGATACGTTTATGAGGGTAAGTTCCAAGAAACACTTGTAAACATATTGTGTACGAGAGATGTATTACTGGAACAAGTCAGATATTGTTTATTTGAACACATACACTCATCAAATGTATTACTTTATTTTAGCTATGTAACAATTATAATGAAAACACGTGAAGAGACGTGTAGCATGTGAGTTGGCAATTTTACTGCCAAGGATGCTTGGGTTTTGTATATTTGTCGGCAAGTTCTGCTGAAAAACTAAACTATAATAAACTCCCTGAAGTGTACTTGTATAAACACCTCCAAAGGCAAGCGTATAAACTCATGCCCCCGCTCGCACGCGCAAATGTAAATTTTTCAAGATCCAGGCTGCACGTAAATTGTCAAAATTTGTGCGCGGGCTCTCTGCAATATGTTTCATCAAACCACGTGGCTTTGGCGCGTGACATTGATTTCCTGTTTGTTCACGTTCAAGTGGGCACAACTGCCACTGGCCGTGAGCCAGGGAGAGTGTGTGCACTGCATTTATTAAAGTTTCTTGATGTACACGATGAAGCTTAACTTTGGCCGATCCATTTTACACGCACACGTGGGTGTGCGTCTCAATGAAACAGTTGTATGGGACGTCCCGTGTGCAAACATTGACCTGTAAATCGTTTCGCCGGCGGGGAGCGGTGGCGCAGTGGGGGTCACGGCACCGGCACAAGGGACAACGTATACTTCAGTTCCTAGCATACGGATGTCTTCAGCTGTAGATTGACAATTGGCAGCGAGTTTGTATTCTTCTTTGTTTGCTCAGCCCAAAGTCTCATTGCTGTAATCGGGCTCGGTTTCTGAGATTATCTTTCACCGTGAGCTTCTTATTCTGCGCCTCTTCTCTGATTCACATCCACTCGCCCTCGTATCTCATTCCACCGCATCCTCTCATCCTTCCCCCGTACCTCCGATGAGCGCGGTTTGGCTATGTATGGTGTGAAAGAAGTTCAACATACGTCTTATCCTTGATCTCCCTCAACCCCTCCTGGCCTGCATCGGAGGCGTCTCCACAGCCGTTCTTATTCCGTCCTCCTCGTCTCTTCTGATGTCACGGATGGCCTACCAGGATTAATGGAAAAGGCCAATGAGAATTATTATTATTCCATTTTGAACCTCATTTTCCAGTAAAAAATATGATAATTGGTTTTTTTACCCTTCTATCTGAATTATGGCTGCAGGTATTGTGGTCTATGCAAACATGACTCCTTGTAAAAAAAGGTGTCAGTTTTGTTGCCAGATAGAAGGGTAAAAAAAACTATTAGCACTATTATTATTATTATTTATAACCATAATTTATGAAACCCTTTAAAGCCATCAAATAACCTGCGTTGAGTCTTATCGGATTCTCATAGTAATATAATACTACTGTGGAGATTTATGGAACCGTGAAAAGGCATCTGGGCCCGTTTGAATATGTTGTGATAACAAATACGCAACTTAAACATTTTCTTGGTTCTTTCGGTAAAGTCACGTAGAAGGCAGCGTCTTTCCCACAGACCTGTTCTCCACCCGAGGACGGCTGCTTGCGTTGTGGCCGAAACGTCGTGAGAATTATTTTATTGTGTTTTATTTTTATTATTTTATTATTTCCCTTCTACGTGACTTTACCGAAAGAACCAAGAAGATGAATCCCTGCAGTCACGAAAGCTTTAAATCGAAACTTAAACATTGTTGAGTTATTATCCAAAAACAACTGAGGATAGCAAAAGTATTTAGCTTCAAGTCACGAATTGTTCGTGAGTGCAGAGCCGCAATTTTCCACTTGTGTGGTTTCCACAACTGGACTCAGCGGCAGTAATATTCATTCATGTTTTGAAAGTTCGGTTCGTGCCAAGAAAAACTGAATTCCACACACACCGGGTCTGACTATACCCAAAGCACGAGTGCCAGCCTCACGTGATGTCAAGACTGGTGGCGTTAGGGGACAATCATTCAGTGCACCCCTCCAAAAAAAATCCTCCCTCCTTTGCGCTCCGCTTCCCTCCCCCTCGCCGCAGCGTGAATGTTTTTTTTATCGACAGCGGTGACATTTTATATTGCATTACGTGCGAAGGAAATCAATGGATAGAGCCGTATGATTATTTTCCGATCACCAAAAGTAGCCAAGGAAGGATATTCTGGCACGTAATCTTGGAAACCTTT
Organism: Lampetra planeri; assembly: GCF_965212315.1. Lineage (NCBI taxonomy): Eukaryota > Metazoa > Chordata > Hyperoartia > Petromyzontiformes > Petromyzontidae > Lampetra > Lampetra planeri. Next base: position 8,085,678 of record NC_136134.1, read on the forward strand.
CTTTGGATTACGTTTACTTTGCTGTAGGGCAACGGAATTTGGCCGCGTTCAAATTTTTTTAAAATAAATCTCTTTTGTGATGCTGGCCATATTGGCCACGGACTGTTGCTCTCTCATTTCTCACAACCCACTGCTTGGAGGTTAGGAACCTTGATCCTGCAGAAGTGTGGTGTGACGTTGAACGAGATCTCATCATCACGATCATCTTTTTCGTCCTTCCTGTGGCAGGGAGTTTATCCTGCCACATGGTGAGTGAGCCAAGGGAATGGCATCAGGAGTAGCCGCGTGAATAACCGAAACGCTGCCGGCAAAAGAATGGAGGTGGGCATTGCCACACTTTGGGTTAACCCTTTTCCATTACAATGACTTACGTGTACATCATCGGTTTTTTTCCGAATCCGTTCCGATAACTTTTTCGATACCGAGGCTCCCACAAGGCCATGCGGGAAGGCATGTGGCGCAGTTTGTCGCAGTTTGGCGCCAGCTATCATCGAGTGCGACGGTCGTGTCGTTACAGTTCCATGCAGTGAGTGCAATGTCTTTAATAACAACGGCGCTACGCCTCTCTAAATAAAATTTTCGCTGCACCACTTGCGCATTCCGAAATTCAGCGGTGAACGGGATCCACCTTGCAACTTGCAGACGCCTCGGAGCGGGGAAAGGTCAAGTCCCAATTTGTGTCAAAGAAAATGATTTTACACACGTATATATCTCCGCTTTTCTATTATCGTGAAATATCTTTCTTTCCATGTTACGTCCCGTTTTTTTCCTTCATCTTTTACATCTCACAAGATGGAAATCCTAGCCACGCCGTGTGCCTGCTGACCGCATTTGGGCCGTGGGCTCTTCGTGATTGTCCCACGTTGCAGGAGATGGAATTGTTTGTGGTCATTGTCTGATGTCAACTCGTAAGCAGAGAGCGTTTGAAGTTCGTGTTTGTGGTGCAACACAAAGTGACGGCCAGCCGGTGATGTGCGAATGCTGTGTGATTAATCTACGCTCGTGGAGAAAATGTATTTGTATTTTGCGCCGTACGTAGCCAACCCTGCAAATCAGAGGTGCGGGGGAAGGACAACAAACTAAATTACAAAAAGGAGTTCTCAAGAAATTAGTTTTCAATCTAGACTTGAAAGTGTAAAGCTCCAGTGGCTTCCTAATATCGGAAGGAAGAGCGTTCCAGACGACTGCAGAAGCGTATCTGAAAATGTGGGATGCAGTGTTCTGTTGATAAGACAGACCTGTTCTTCACCTGAGGACGGCTGCTTGCGTTGTGGCCGAAACGTCGTGAGAATTATTTGATTGTTTTATTTTTATTATTTTATTATTTCCACTCTACGTGACTCTACCGAAAGAACCAAGAAGATCAACTAATTGTGTAGCCATTTGCAATGTTGTAGAAATGAAACATTGGTTAGACTCGGATTATGGCCCAATTTTTTTTATTACGCTATTCATTTGGGCTACACCCATTTCAAACGTTTTAAAACAGTCTGCCTCAGCAGCAGACCACGCTTTCCCACCCCACCTGATGACGGACGCTTGTGTTGCGCCCGAAACGTCTATTTTATACCTACGTGACTTTACGGAAATAACCAAACAGTACACTATTCATTTAATTTAACAAAATCTAAATAACATCTGTGAATTAGAAAATATCAGTTTGATCACACTGCAATGAACATCTGTCTGGGTAGCAGGACGCGTGGGGGGGGGAAGTGTGTGTGGATTTGAAATGCTTACTTGACGAGATATAAGAAGTAGTTCTGTGGAGTCTGCTTCCACGGTCCGTTCTTTAACAGACGAACGCGATGCACAGCGTGATGCTGATATCAAACTTGAAATTCATTTTGATAAAAAAAAATCTAAAAAAAGAAAACAAAAACAAAAATCCCAAGTGAACAAGTATCGTTGCAGAGGTAAAAACTACCAGGCATCTGTTAAAAAAAGAGCTTTATATCTCATCGGATTCCTCCAGTATAAATTTTCTGATTTCCGAGGGAAAAACAAGATTACACAATAGTGGAGGAAACTGCTCGAGTGCCTCAGTTCCAAAATCCTTCGTCGCAAACCAGATTCAGGGATGCAGCTGTGAGGCAGCGGTTCGCACACTGGTCCCGCAATCCAGAGGCCCGCCGGTTCGTTCTCCCGCTACGGCAGTCGAAACGACGGTGCTCGTGTCTTAAATCCCCTCTGCCTGCCGCCTCTGTCCACCCGGCAGTGTGAATGGGTAGATCACGGTCAGTCGATGGGGGGGGGGGGGGGGGGTGGTGTGAGTACGCCCCAAGCTCGAAAGAGTACGCCGAAATGCCCCCCAAAGGGGGCCCTCTAGAGCTGTCTCCACGAGGGGCCCTTTTATCCACTAGCAGTGGCACGAGCAAGAAAATTGCAGGGCTGCACCTGTACCCACCAGATGCATGCGCCGTGTTCTGCTCGCGGAATTATTTCGATTTCAGTTTTTCTCTTCCACAATTGACCCCTTTGGCACCGCTGGGAAGGCACACACACCCGTGCCCTAAGGTGCATCCTGTTCATCAGTCACGATGCCAGAGGCCTGGAATCGGAGGTGAATGTTCAGAGCCGTTTGTGCTAAGTGGCCTCCTCCGCACTGCACCGCCACCTGTTCAGTAATCCCAGTGGCAACCCCGCTTCTGAGCCTGCTTTGTGAACGGCGAAGGGGATTGCGAGAGATAAACGACGTCAGTGCTTGCGTGATTGTTTCCAACGGCCCATTATAGCAGCACGGTATCGGAATGCCCTCAATCCAGCGGGCGGATTGAGAAGGACTGGACTAATGGGTTCGTTTGCTTCTCGTGATATACGCTCGGGGAGTAAGCGACGCGGCGGCTGAAGTACACTGCGCTATTGTGCGCTGTATTTCACAAGCATCCGCAACTGCGGAGATTTAAACCTTCCGCGCTTCCAGCTTCCAAAGAATGTCCCAGCGCGTGGAGGGGAAAACTTCGGACGTCCTGCCGAAACAAAACGCGGCACGGCCTGACAGCTCATCGGAGAGCTACGCGGAATCGCGGCACAAGCCCAGGCGGTCGTTGGGGCTGTGGTCTGCCCGTCGCAGCGGTTCAATGTCGCTGTTGGTTCAATGTCGTTTTTGGTTCAATGTCGCCGTGGCTTTTTGTTGTTGTTGTTTGGGCATCATCCTGGATCAGGGTGGCTCACGCACCACCGCCGCGTCGAGGTAACGCGGCGTATCGCAGCGAATCCCGATGCGCTTGTTGCATTACCCCCCCCCGCCCCCCCCCCCCCCAATATATCCCCGTGGCATAGATTACTCACGCGCACTTACGCACTGCCTGCGTTTAAGTCGCATTTCATGGGATGTTATTAAGCGCAAGCACTATATCGTGTTCGGTTCCACTTAGGCTGGAACAGCCGGGAGCCAAAATATTTGAGAATCTGGACTCCCGCCTACGTTGGCCCCTGCTCTCCTCCCTCTCTCTCTCTCTGTTTTTCGGCCTAAAAAACCAAGAGGGTGTCAGCGAGCCAAGGGAAAAGGCTCGCGCCGATTTACAAACAAGACGGCCTCCTTCTCAGAGCCGAGAGGGTCCGTCTCTCCAAGGCAGTTCTTTACGTCGAAACTCGAAGTTGGGGATACTCGGCCCTAGGGCACACAACGTAACCCCCCTCCCACACCCCCTTATCCAAAATAATCATACACGATCGTACGTGTTAGGCTCGTGTAATCCTACGCAGCAGGTTGTTTCAAGTCAGATGCGTGCATTCATCGTTGTTGTCAGTGTGCTGTGTTTTTGCTTGTTGTTGACGGTAATGTAAAAATGCATCACGCGGGGGGGGGGGGGGTGGACAAAATGAATTCCAGAGCAGTGTTCCAAGCTGTCCTGGCTGCAATTAAGCACTGGCTATAAATATCTATATGTGTGAGAGGTGCGATCAATAAACCTACGGTATGACTCGGAAATACACGGTGCAGCAAGAACGAGTGTATGTTCCATTTATAAGTACAATCTTACTGGTAGGATCCTCCTGGTTACACCAGCCCACAGGGGATTATTGTGTCCGTCCGTCGTGCAGGGAGGGACTGGGTGGGAGGGAGGGGCTGGGTGGGGACGGTGGAGAGGGGCTGGGTGGGGAGGGGCTGGTCACCCCGTGGTGCCCTTATAAAACTCAACGTTTAACCTACTCACGCCGGCTTGTGCCCACCCTCACAGTCGGGCATATAAGTGTAACGGTGTTGGTGGTCTCAGCCCAGTCATCATTTAAATTAGCAAATATGTCAGCTCTGGAATTTTTACAAAATAAAGTGTCAGTGTTGACTTGCCACAAGACAAATATGGCAGTGTGGGGAAAGTGCAGTGCCACAAATGGGGATTTAAATAAACGGTAATGCCAACTCAGACAGAGTTTGTTGATGTGTTCTTCCTAGGGCCCTTCTCTAGCGAGGGATGGTGGACTTGCCTCAGAGAGTTCCCAATGGATTATTTGTCTCGCGTTGTAACCCCAGTGGCACAACTGCAATAAAAACTGTGGAAAATAACGGACGTATCGAAACTAAATAAATAACTGTACGATATCACGTTCTCTTTACAAACCACCAAATACTCCCTGACCTGCATTGCTGATGTTGATTAAGTTCACGAATGAGTCTATGACTTTGTCAAACAAACTTTGTTTGATTGATGCAACGTTGGACGACAATTGTACGTTATGTTCTTTGAGAAGAGACATTTTAAAAACGCATTTGCTCTTGAGAAACGGTTTAGCCTATTTAATAAATAAAAACCCTGAGAACAAAAACGATATTCCGCGTGAGGACAACATTAGGTCAAAGAGGTCGGAGAATAAAGACGGAGTGAGGAAGCTCCTTCAATGATGTTGTGCCCAATGACCTGAAGCTCTGACCCATTTAGCAAGTTGATGCACGTCAACTCTTAAGAAGTGTGGCGTTCCCACTGAGAACTGAGAGCAGCTTGCCCAGGACTATCGTCCGTTCGTGAAGATGGGCAGTGCACAAAGGAGTGAAGAATGTAGAAGAGAGAGTGGAAATTGTGAAGGAGAGAGTGGAGTTTGTGGAGGATAACGTGGAGATTGTGGAAGAGAGAGTGGAGATTGTGGAGGAGAGAGTGGAGATTATGGAGAAGAGAGTGGAGATTGTGGAGTAGAGAGTGGAGATTATGCAGAAGAGAGTGGAGATTGTGGAGTAGAGAGTGGAGATTATGCAGAAGAGAGTGGAGATTGTGGAGGAGACAGTGGAGATTATGGAGGAGAGAGTGGAGATTGTGGAGGAGAGAGAGCCTGCACCGGTCAAACAAAGAAAGGTAGCTCAGGCGACACAAGCCAGCATCATCTGAGATGTCCCCCTAAGGAGAGGCATGACTGTCCGAGTTGTGGGAAGATCTGCTATTCAAAGATGGAGCTGCTCAGCCAACAACGGAAACAGCTCCTCTCATAGCCAGGCGGCGGTGGTGGCTATGCAAACACGCCTGTAGTCCACCACTGCGGAGGCGGTGAGGATTGGCGGATCATCGGACAAACGTTGCCAATCTTTTTTCCTGTGCACGTTGAGGAGGTGCCATGCCCTGGCATGCCAAGGGAAGGCGGTTCGGCAAAGTGCGGACCCTCTGTCCCATCTGTATACGGATTGAGTGTTGACCCCTCGCACGCGCGGATTTACGGCGGTTGCTCCGATTTCCTGCCACGTGTAATAACACTGAATTAACTGGCTGAAAACAACATCTTAATATATAGAGATGACTGCAGAACATGGGCAATTGTTGGCACCGGCTCATGGCCTCACTGCTTGTCTGTGGTTCCTCGGCGGTTGTGAGATGCGATTTGCATGAATGGCGCTTTATAAATCCAAACAGTCATCATCATCATCACGATTATTATTATTATGAAACTTTTCACCCTGGCAAAGCGTGTTGATTTCACTGAATGCCCGTAAGAGCAAAAGAAAATGCCTTTGAGGCTTAAAGTCGTCATCTCTTGTCAAACGGCCAGCACACTGTGACTCCCGCTGGGCGCTTGGGAACGGGGTTTAGATTCGAAGTGGTGAACATTGACGGTGGAAAATGAGAGTGCTTTTGCCGCTAAACCTCTGCCCTCTGCCTTGCCCCCCTCCCACCCCCCAAAGGGAATAAAATCTGATGGAATGTGTAGCTCTTTTGTTGTTTAACACTGTTTTGAAATGTGTTGCACTCTGGAGGCTTCCACTGTCTCGAATGTTTAACTCCCAATTAAAATTAAATTTGAATCACTCAAAAAAACCCGCGTGCTTTAATGGCGGTCAACCGAACGTTGATTTGCTCTGTTCGTGATGTTGAACTCCTTTTTCATTTATTTACGTCAGTTAGTTTATCGTGTGTAACCAGGCGAGAACTCAGGAGACCAGGATGGGTCTCATTTGCCAGAGTGACCCGGGTCACCAAGATGACTATAACCCTGTCTGCCGTTACAACGTGCTTGTTTTTTTTCCCTTCCTCTATCCAGGTCTCACTAAAACACAAAAACAAAAGAAGACACGTCTGATCTCTCCAGGTGATCGCCCGGTCTCAAGTAAAGGGAGCTGGGGGGAGTGCATCGCTTTGAAAGGCCGCGCTGAACGGGTTTTCTCTCTCTTTTTTTTTGCGCGTCAGATCTGGACGAGTGCTCGGCGTACAACGGGGGCTGCCAGCACACCTGTATCAACACTCCGGGCAGCTACAACTGCGAGTGCCACGCAGGGACTCGGCTGCACGCGGATGGCAAGACATGCGTCAGTGCGTGCATTTCCTCCCTTAACAATCCATCCGTTTGACTTCAAACGGCTTCGTTCATTCGATGCATTTTTTTTACGTGTGTGTGTGTATAGTGGGGAGGGAGGGTGTAGCGGTTAGCGCGCCGCGCTACGAAGCCGGGGGACCCGAGATCGATTTCCGCTAATGGCCATCACCGTTGACGATTATCTGAACCGGTCCGGGGCCTCCCCCTGGTAGACTCAACCTCGAATGAGTACCTGGTGTGGTGTGTAAAATAACATAACGCCACTGGGGGAGACAAAGGCGGTCGGGCGTGGTGCTGGCCACCCACCCCCTTGTGTACTATGCTAGATGCTCACTAACAGCACTTGCCCTGAAAGTCTCTTAAGGCTATACGGGGGATCTTTGTCTTAATATAGATATAAAATTATCTTTACTTACCCATGACAGCCTCTCGAGATTCATCTCGAGATTATAAAACATCTCAATGCAGAAGAGTGTCCTGCATTGGGATGTTTTTGATTTATTTTTCTCATGAGTGTGTTTAGCTTAGGGAAGGAAACCAGAGTATCCACAGGGTGGTGGGTGGGGGGGGAACAAAACCAATACGTATGAACGGGGGAAAAACTAAATCTCCACACAGATGGATTCAATAATCTGTTTGCTGTACTGCCATGCATGGGCCACCATGGATGGCACCGAATATTCCCAGGCAGCTTCACGTCTCAATAATTACATCAGCTCAACCCGGCTCAGCTGCTGAGCTACCTAACAGGTGACTTGGTGGTAGGCCGAGTTACGTGGATAAACATCCTCTGTGAATTCCGTCCGCCTGCCGAGAATTCCGTCAAGCCGTTGGGTTGCTGTTTACACTGACACCACCAAATTGATTCTAGAGTCACTTCGGCAGACCTCTCTTACGCAACGCCAAATGCGTCCGATGAGTATTATCACGTGAGCAGTCATTGATGACCATTCGGGGACCACCAAGTCAACACGCCAGAGAGGCCTCCTGAAAAATCCCAGTCGTTGTTTTCTTTTTTTCACTCATAACATTGAATGATGCCCCGATCCGGTAACGCGTTACACAACAGCCGAGGTCAGACATGATACATTTAACGGAGCTGGCGTCTGTGAGTGGCGTTGATTTGCTAGTGGACAGAGCGTAGGAATTATCACGCGCTGAGTGTTCACAGCACACTTGGGCAAAGGGCTTCTTTTTGGAGGGGAGCTGCATGACGTATGATTCACCGATGCACTCTGGCCTTTTGGCGAGCGGACGGCAAAATTTAGCCGTGGATTTTTTTTATTTTTTGTTTTTTTTTGTTACGGTCGCCCAAAGAGCATGGACTCATGCAGAGTGCTCGACTCTCTGCCAGAGCTTCAGCGTCGTTGAGAACATTGGCTCGGCGTTTCCGAGGCTCGTGTGCTTTGTGTGCAGATGAGACGCAACATCCAGTTCACTGTGACTTGCCCCACATGGAGGCACAATCATTAATCGTGAATTTTGGTTTCGGAATAATTGATTTACCGAAACAAAATTATTTGAAGCTTACTGGTTTTTTTTTTCTTCACGAAAACAATCTTGCCTCGTGATTACCCAAATTCCACATTTGTGTTTTATCCAGGAGCCTGACATTTATGAAGGATCTTGGCTTTTCGCAAAATAAATATATATAACGTTTGGCAAAACGGTGGTTTAAGTACATGCACGTGTGTACTCAAAACGATTTTGTTGTGCGTGCAATTTCACGTGAGTTTTATTTTTCTTTTACGCATACATTGTATGCATCGTGATGCATTGCACGGTGCTTCTATGCTGCAACACAAGAGAGAGCCTTTTGTGGCATCCGAGCCCGGCCTGCATCTCCACAGATGCTAACTATGGACAAATCAATATCTGCTTGTGTGGAAGCCCTGCAGCTAAGGGGGAAGCACATGACACGGCTTAGTTTGTGGAGAACCAAACATGCGTTTAACATATCAACCTCACGTGTTAGAATCGCCACCCCAGATGAGATAGCAATCTCCCTCCCCTCCCCCCTCAATTAAAACGTCTGTCTGCCGAACAACAGTGGTTTAAATGTAAGTAATCTATGGTGCATATATACAGTTAGTCAATTGGCATATATGATTGCGGTGTGGTAAAGTGTGGGTACCACCTTCCTCATATCCGATATGTCTGACCAGTGCAGAAGATTTAGCCACATGCTCTCTTAGAGGGAGAGCTGCATATATTGGAGAGCCCTTCTGCCAGCAGTAGTATGAGCAAGAAATTGCAGGCCTGCGACTTTACCTTCAATAAGTAATTTCAGTTTTCAACGTGCAATATGTTTGTATTTTAGCAGGGTACGATGTTAATAACAGGACCCTGCGGGGTGGGCTGGTAGGAACGAATAACCAAATAATATAAACATAATGTATTATTACACTTGTTAAGCCAGGAAAGCCCCACTGAGTCAAAAGGTTTTTGTAGGGTCCTGCCAAGTGTTTGCAGTAGGGGTCGATGTTGATACACGGACGGACGGACGGACGGACGGACGGACGGACGGACGGACGGACGGACGGACGGACGGACGGACGGACGGACGGACGGACGGACGGACGATATAATCTATTGGTGGTCTGGTCCACTTCGTTCCTACCAGTATTAATAATACCTCCATACTTTGACTGTTGAAATAAACTCAAATGCCCTTTAGCCCCCTGTTGACAGGAAATTTGATCAGGGGCTTGAAGTCTCTTGGCAACCTGGATATTATCCGAGTCTATTTTGTAAATGTACGTTGAACTTCTATCGCACCGTACGTAGCCGACCACGCTAAACAACAAGCTAAACACACAAAAAAGCAGTTTCTTTTTATCCAATAAATGAGTTTGCAATCGAGATTCTGCGCCGGCCTTCGCAAGTGCCCGCACACTGAGAAGCCACCTCCCCCAACAGCATGTTGCGTTGTCTATCCCCCGGATGTTCCTTCTGTTTTTCTTTGCTGATACTGTGCTTTTGTCTATCTCTTCTCTTCCCCCCCCACTACCTCTGCGCCCCACCTCCGCCGGGCAAAGCGACCAACCTGTGCACCATAAACAACGGGGGCTGCGAGCACGAGTGCGTCCAGCTCCCGTCGGGCTGGTACCAGTGTCGCTGCCCGCACGGCTATCGGCTCAAGGACGACGGCAAACGCTGCGAAGGTGACGCGGCGCCTCGGCGTGACAATGGGGGAACCGCGGGCACACCCACGGCCGCCGGCTGGCTCGGGGCTCGTCCTCAACGCGAGCTCTTGCATCACGATCAGCCTAGATTTTCACGGAGCTCACGAGCTACTCCATTCCCGTGTCATTCATTGATATCCACGCGTTGGTGTACTGGACCTTTGGTGGCTGAGCAACAGGATTCCATTAAATTCTGAGCGCAGATGAGTGTGTTCTCTACCAGTCAGGAAGGTGTGGATAACTGAGGTATAGTGCCCGTTAGCTCCTGATGACAGTATGAATGACTGGGGTATAGTGTCTGTTAGCTCCTGATGACGGTATGAATGACTGGGGTACAGTGCCTGTTAGCTCCTGATGAAGGTGTGAATGACTGGGGTATAGTGCCTGTTAGCTCCTGATGACAGTATGAATGACTGGGGTATAGTGCCTGTTAGCTCCTGATGACAGTATGAATGACTGGGGTATAGTGCCTGTTAGCTCCTGATCACAGTATGAATGACTGGGGTATAGTGTCTGTTAGCTCCTGATGACGGTATGAATGACTGGGGTATAGTGCCTGTTAGCTCCTGATGAAGGTGTGAATGACTGGGGAATAGTGCCTGTTAGCTCCTGATGACAGTATGAATGACTGGGGTATAGTGCCTGTTAGCTCCTGATGACTATATGAATGACTGGGGTATAGTGCCTGTTAGCTCCTGATGAAGGTGTGAATGACTGGGGTATAGTGCCTGTTAGATCCTGATGACAGTATGAATGACTGGGGTATAGTGACTGTTAGCTCCTGATGACAGTATTAATGACTGGGGTATAGTGCCTGTTAGCTCCTGATGACGGTATGAATGACTGTGGTATAGTGCCTGTTAGCTCCTGATGAAGATGTGAATGACTGGGGTATAGTGCCTGTTAGCTCCTGAGGACAGTATGAATGACTGGGGTATAGTGCCTGTTAGCTCCTGATGAAGGTGTGAATGACTGGGGTATAGTGCCTGTAGATCCTGATGACAGTATGAATGACTGGGGTATAGTGACTGTTAGCTCCTGATGACAGTATTAATGACTGGGGTATAGTGCCTGTTAGCTCCTGATGACGGTATAAATGACTGTGGTATAGTGCCTGTTAGCTCCTGATGAAGGTGTGAATGACTGGGGAATAGTGCCTGTTAGCTCCTGATGACAGTATGAATGACTGGGGTATAGTGCCTGTTAGCTCCTGATGACAATATGAATGACTGGGGTATAGTGCCTGTTAGCTCCTGATGAAGGTGTGAATGACTGGGGTATAGTGCCTGTTAGATCCTGATGACAGTATGAATGACTGGGGTATAGTGACTGTTAGCTCCTGATGACAGTATTAATGACTGGGGTATAGTGCCTGTTAGCTCCTGATGACGGTATGAATGACTGTGGTATAGTGCCTGTTAGCTCCTGATGAAGGTGTGAATGACTGGGGTATAGTGCCTGTTAGCTCCTGAGGACAGTATGAATGACTGGGGTATAGTGCCTGTTAGCTCCTGATGAAGGTGTGAATGACTGGGGTATAGTGCCTGTAGATCCTGATGACAGTATGAATGACTGGGGTATAGTGACTGTTAGCTCCTGATGACAGTATTAATGACTGGGGTATAGTGCCTGTTAGCTCCTGATGACGGTATGAATGACTGGGGTATAGTGCCTGTTAGCTCCTGATGAAGGTGTGAATGACTGGGGTATAGTGCCTGTTAGATCCTGATGAAGGTGTGAATGACTGGGGTATAGTGCCTGTTAGCTCCTGATGACAGTGTGAATGACTGGGGTATAGTGCCTGTTAGCTCCTGATGACAGTATGAATGACTGGGGTATAGTGCCTGTTAGCTCCTGATGACAGTGTGAATGACTGGGGTATAGTGCCTGTTAGCTCCTGATGACAGTATGAATGACTGGGGTATAGTGCCTGTTAGCTCCTGATGACAGTATGAATGACTGGGGTATAGTGCCTGTTAGCTCCTGATGAAGGTGTGAATGACTGGGGTATAGTGCCTGTTAGCTCCTGATGAAGGTGTGAATGACTGGGGTATAGTGCCTGTTAGATCCTGATGACAGTATGAATGACTGGGGTATAGTGACTGTTAGCTCCTGATGACAGTATTAATGACTGGGGTATAGTGCCTGTTAGCTCCTGATGACGGTACGAATGACTGGGGTATAGTGCCTGTTAGCTCCTGATGAAGGTGTGAATGACTGAGGTATAGTGCCTGTTAGCTCCTGATGACAGTATGAATGACTGAAGTATAGTGCCTGTTAGCTCCTGATGAAGGTGTGAATGACTGGGGTATAGTGCCTGTTAGATCCTGATGACAGTATGAATGACTGGGGTATAGTGACTGTTAGCTCCTGATGACAGTATTAATGACTGGGGTTTAGTACCTGTTAGCTCCTGATGACGGTATGAATGACTGGGGTATAGTGCCTGTTAGCTCCTGATGAAGGTGTGAATGACTGGGGTATAGTGCCTGTTAGCTCCTGATGACAGTGTGAATGACTGGGGTATAGTGCCTGTTAGCTCCTGATGACAGTATGAATGACTGGGGTATAGTGCCTGTTAGCTCCTGATGACAGTGTGAATGACTGGGGTATAGTGCATGTTAGCTCCTGATGACAGTATGAATAACTGGGGTAAAGTGCCTGTTAGTGCCTGAGGAAGGTATGAATGACTGGTGCTGGTCATACTGGACCTCAAACTGGTCGGGGGTTTAACTGTGTTTCCCCCCGTACACTGTTTGCATGCGTTATACGTTTAAAATTTGAATTATACAATGTAGATTATGTTCTCTGTGTTTGGTTGATGTAAATTCTGGTCACCTGTTCCAAGATACCTGGCCAATTTGGAAGAATAGCTCCCGCTCTGTACGTGCGTATGTTGAACTTCTTTCGCACCATACGGAGCCAACCGTGCTTATCGGAGGTGTGGGGGAAGGACAACAAACTAAACACAGTAAGCAGTTCTAAAGATATCTTTGGGTCGTTCGGTAAAGTCACGTAGATAGGTTCAAAGAAAATAACAAAATAACAAAAAACTACGACTTTTCGATCGCAACACAAGCGGTCATAGTCTTTTGTTATTTTCTTTTAACCTATCTACGTGACTTTACCGAAAGACCCAACGAATATGAATTCCTGCAGTCACGAAAGCTTCAAGTCAAGATCAGTTCTAAAAAAATACGAGTTTTCAATCGAGATGATTTAAAAGAGCATAGCTCCAGTGATTTCCTAATATCGGAAGGAAGAGCATTCCAGACGGCCGCAGAAGCGCATCTGAAAGCACGGTGACCGTCTTTGTTCGATGACCCAATAACTATATTCTTGGCTCTTTCGGTAAAGTAATGGAGAAGGGAAATAATAAAATAATAAAAATACATTTTATTTTATTATTTCCCTTCTACGTGACTTTACCGAAAGAACCAAGAATATGAATCCCTGCAGTCACAAAAGCTTTACATCGAGACTCAATAACTGTGAAGTGCCCATATATACTGCTGAGTGGACAGAGTTGGATTGAACCAGTGACCTCTGGATGAAAGGCTAATAATGGTGGCCTTTAATCTGGCAGTGTCATGAGCAAGCAATTACATGGCTCCACATTTTCACGTTTCCCTTATTTGTGAAAATTCTTTGAGAATATGGGTGAGCTGAAAAAAAATCTGTTCGGAGTGACGCTCAGAAAAATGAAGTAGTTAAGAGTGGCAGATGGGGCCAATTCATCAAAAAAGGGGCCTGAGAAAGATTGGACCCCCACTGGATCGTGGCCCCTCATTAACCCCTGCCTCCTTCAGGAATCCGAGAGGGGATGGGGCGATTTGCATTTCTCTCTTCGCCCCGAAATTTTTAAGCACAGCTTTGAGTCGTTTGACCGCTCACACCCAGCTGTTGGCTTGGCCATTAAATGGAAAATATTTGCCAGCAAATGCTTTGTTTCATTAATGTATTATGTTTTTTCTGATGTGGTGGGGGAGGTGATGTCACCGTTCGAGCACGCTGAAGAAATGTTCACAATTGCATCTTCTCCGTGTTTTGTTTTCGTAGCAAGGATATTAGCGTTAATGTGTGGAATGCCACGTAAAGAATGCATCGCGGGGAATTTTACTTTGATTTGAAGTATGAAATAGGCAAAGATAAAGGTGCAGTCCTGAAAGTTGATCGCTAGCACCACTGCTTGCACAAGGACCTCCGCGAGAGCGAGCTCTAGAGACATCCCTCTAGAGGGGATGTTGGCCGACTCTTCCACGCTGTTCTTAGGTTGGTTTTTTTTCGGTAAAGTCACGTAGGTAAAAAATACAGCTATCGTGCTGTGACGGTTCCACCTGAATACGGAAGCTTGTGTTGCCTCCGAAACGTCGTGATTTTATTTTTATTTTTATTTTACTTTCATTATTTTTTTACCTACGTTACTTTACCGGAAAAAAAACCTAAGAATATGAATCCTTGCAGTCACGACAGCTTCAAATCTAGAATTAATTCTCTTCCACGCTGGTCCTACATCCTGGCAAAGGTGGAAGCACTCACACTTTACACCACCACATGCAGCCTGCCGATTGTCGAACTGCGGTAAACCCGTTTCCACTGCTGGATGGGCAGAGGCAGGGAGATTGAGTGAAAGTTTGCACCGTTGTTTCGCCTGCATTGCCAGGTGATAGAAATGGCATCCTCCGGATTGCAAATAAATTGTGCTCTTCTTGGTTCTTTCGGTAAAGTCACGTAGAATTGAAATAATAAAATAATAAAAATAAAAGCCGTCCTCAGGTGGAGAACAGGTCTGTCGACAGACCTGTCCTCCACTTGAGGACGGCTGCTTGCGTTGTGGCCGAAACGTCGTGAGAATTATTATATTATGTTTTATTTTTATTATTTTATTATTTCCATTCTACGTGACTTTACCGAAAGAACCAAGAAGATGAATCCCTGCAGTCACGAAAGCTTTAAATCGAAATTTAAATTGTGCTCACCAATACACTGTGGTAGCTTCCTATTTTGTATATTTATTGTACGTAAAAAAAGCCGGCAATTTATTGAAAGCTATGTAGGCACATCTAGCAATTGCCCGGTATGCGTATAATTGCAATTGGCTTTAAAAAGTATAATAATGTATGGCCCTTTGTCAATCCACTGCTGGATGAAAGCTTACCTATACCATGTCAGTTATGGGGGTTTTCTGACCACATCTCATCACTCTGGTCAGGACCGGTTCAGATATAACCTGCTACTAGGCGTAAGCAGCAGCGACCTTTGTTTATCCAGGAGACACATGATACATTGCACCTTCAGATAAAGTACATTTACAATTCAATAGAACATAAAAAAAACATTAATTATAAACGTTACAAATCTCAACCGAGCTTCATAATAATTTCATGAAAAAAATAAGAATGCAGCTGACATAGCCTCTCATGTTAGCCGTGGCTGGGAATTGCATTGAGGTCGCAGGGTTCAAAGTGTAATGTGCTAACCACTGCACCACTGCTCCATCCCAATCTTAGAATAATAACAACAAAACCATTTAGTTGTTCGTAATGAAAACATTTTCTTAGGTTTTTTCGGTAAAGTCACGTAGGTAAAAAATAAAAATTAATAAAAGTAAAATAAAAATAAAAATCACGACGTTTCAGAGGCAACACAAGCTTCCGTCTTCAGGTGGAACCGTCACAGCCCGACAGCTGTATCAAGTAAATGAGAGATTACAAGAGATACCACTTCGTATATAGTAAGGGGAGGCTTAAGACTAAGAATAGACTGCATAACAAATGACTCAGCCTTTGTTATGGAGAGGTGCGTTTGTGACTACGCATAGCCTACATAACAAATGCTGTAAATGAGACCGAGCATCTGCCATGTAGATTTTTTTACCTACGTGACTTTACCGAAAAAACCTAAGAATATGAATCCTTGCAGTCACGAAAGCTTCAAATCTAGAATGAAAACATTCTTTAATCAAGCAAGGTTGTTTGATTAATGATCGTGCGATCGAACTCGAGATATGAATGCGGCTACTTTTGTTAAATATGGATTTATTTTGTCTGGTGTGTAAATAATGTGTTTTCGCCACTGCGTCTGTAAGGTTGTGTAATCGCGCGCGTGGATTTGTAGCCTGCGAGAGCTTGAGTGTGTCTGCATGTTCAATTCAATGTGTTAATAATGATAATGCAATTTTTGCTTCCTTGGGAATTCTCATACTTCATCTCAATTAGTTTAGAAATTCATCTTCATTAAAAAAGTATGTATATATTTCGATTGAAAGCTTTCGTGACTGCAGGGATTCATCTTCTTGGTTCTTTCGGTAAAGTCACGTAGAAGAAAAATAATAAAATAATAAAAATAAAACATAATAAAATAATTCTCACGACGTTTCGGCCACAACGCAAGCAGCCGTCCTCAGGTGAAGAACAGGTCTGTCAGACGCTGTCTTTCCGACAGACCTGTTCTTCACCTGAGGACGGCTGCTTGCGTTGTGGCCGAAACGTCGTGAGAATTATTTTATTATGTTTTATTTTATTATTGTATTATTTCCCTTCTATGTGACTTTACCGAAAGAACCAATAAGACATATCTATATATATAACTTAGCCCTTTAACTAATTCACCTGGAATGTGCCTGATCTCATGAGGTCTAGGAAGCTAAGCACGCTTTCTTTTACTGGTGGATGATGCTTCTGTGGGTGACCGTCATACATACACAGATTTTAAGGGGGCAGTGCAGAATATCCATTATGTTGTACTGTGTTTCGGCACTTCGAATTCTATGCTCCCAACCTTCATCATCCCCGTGCTGAGGAACGTGGTGAAGCATGGTCACATAACCCCCACGGCGTGGGGAGGCCCTCATCCAGCAGTGGATTATCCAAAGAATCGTTGTGCATATGCATTGTTACAATTGACCATTGCACCTTGTGTCACTGCAAGTGTGGGAGCAGCATGCAATGCTTCGTTGCGTGGCAATAATCTGTGAAGATGTACATCCTTAAGTTGACGTGCTATGAAGAAGGGCTGTTGCCCAACACGTCACCGCTCACGTATCAGTTTAACACACAGTAGGCTTTCACGACCAATATCATCCATTGTTTGGGTTAGAGCGTGTAAATATAAATGTGTCGTGAAACCCCCCCACCACCCAACACAGCCAATCAGTAGGTTTTTGTCACGTAAACAAAACGTGCCAATTCGTTACTACTTGAGCACACCGGTGGTGTGTCGGAGAGTCAAGTGCTCGATATGTAAATGTAGATACTGGCAGAAAGGGCTCCCACAGATATGAGCTTGTTGTTGTTGTTGCTTGTGCCCAACTGCCTAAGGCAGCACCAGCGGCAGCATCACCGCATCATTTGCTTACCCCCCCTCCCACGCCAGCGATCGACCCGTGCACCAACAAGACCGGTGGCTGCTCGCAGAAGTGCCACAACGAAGGAGGCTCGGTGCGTTGTGACTGCCGTGCGGGATTCCAGCTGAACGCCGACGGGAGGACATGCGACGGTGAGTCTCGCTCACCCCCCCCCCCCCACCGTCTCCGACAGCCTGCATGTCACGGCATCTTGGAATCCCTGCCTCAGTTGATACAGCAAATCTGGCTGTGACGGTCCCACCTGATGACGGAGACTTGTGTTGCCTCTGAAACGTCGTGATTTTTATTATTATTTTTATTAATTTCAATTTCATTGATTATTGGTTTTTTACCCTTCTCTCTGGCAACAAAACTGACACCTTTTTTACAAGGAGTCATGTTTGCATAGACCACAATACCTGCAGTCATAATGCAAACATAAAAAAACATAACTCTGATAATGTATGCACTGTCCTTGAAGTTGATTGGTCCACACCCGAGACAGCTTTCCTTAGAGCCTAGTCTCACATGGTGTTGGACCAGATGACTTTACCGAAAAAACTAAGAGTATCGCTTCCAAAGGTCAGGGGTTTCGCCGGAAACAATTGGTTGCTCGCACCGCTGCCGGCAGAAGGGCTTCCACTCCAGGGAGCTGCAGAGAGTCACTCCCGGAGGGCGCTTTGGACCTCATCTTCTACGCCAGCCAGAGGTCGTGGAATAAGTGGTCATCAGGAACAAACATTTTTCAAATGTGATTCTCATCAGGCCCCACGGGGTGAAGTGCGGTCTCCAGCTCTTGTCCACTCTTTGGCCGCGCTATGAAAGAGGGACATTGGCCAAAGCACCACCGATTATATGTTTTATTTTCTCACACGGCCGCAGTGTTCTTGACGAATGCGTTGATGATTTTTGGTTTGTTTGCGCGTGGGCACCACTTCGACCCGCTGCGGCGCAAGCTCACGACTCATTACACAATAAACAACAAACAGATCTGTTTTCAAATATATTTCAAACCAATGACCGCGATAAATATCAGTATATGAATGTAAAAAGTTGTGTAATGTTACGTGTCAAAATTTGGGGTGGTGGGGGGAGGGGGCACTGCGTTTAATAATGATGAATTTTTGGCCGAGGTGAACCACTGCCTCTTATTTGTCCGTAATTACATGTGAAATGTGAGAAATTTGCTGGACTTTAAATGCTAAAGCAATCCGCAGTAGAATTGTCCTGAATTATTTCAGCCTGGGGCTGAAAAGGGGCCGCTGTTCGGCTTGCACCGTCGATAAACAAACACCAACCCGACAGCAAATGTTCCGAGTGCTCGCACGTACGTCTACACACACACACAGTCCACGTTTTTCTTCATCGACCGTTGGAAGTAAGTGTGGATAGTATGTATGCATGTAGAACTTCTTTCGCACCGTACGTAGCCAACCGTGCTATTCGGAGGTGCGGGGGAAGGACAAAAAACTAAACCTAAAAAGCTATTATAAAAAAAAAAGTTTCATCCTAGCTTTAAAAGTGCGTGGCTCCAGTGGCTTCCTAATATCAGAAGGAAGAGCATTCCAGACGACCACAGAAGCGCATCTGAAAGCGCCGCGTTGTTCGAGTGTTAGCGAAAAACCGCTGCGGCGACAATGACAACAACCGGAGTTCGCGTGATGATGGTTTATCCTCCTCGATGAAATCAGCAAGGTTCGTGAGTTCCTATTAAGGCTGGCACGGCGCGCAGGGTGCACAAGGGGAAAACAATCGATGGGATTTTATCGTCGTCAGAGAGGAAACCAGGAGAAAACCCACACACGGGTAAATATATACAAATAATGATTGTTCATCTCCTATTCGATGTTTGAGCATAGTTGCACCAAGCTGACGCAGTCAAACTCTTTCTCAACAACTGTGCCACAGCCGAGTGAAGTATATAAAATACAATATGTGAACAAAGTCACCTATCAGTGTCGACATATTCACCTTGACCATGGTTAAATCACCCTGAAATTGCCAAATCTCGTCAGATCTTGCAAGCTAAGCCGAGTGGAGCCTGGTTAGCGCTCGAATCGGAGCCCACTAGGGCATGCCGGGTGTTGTAGGCACGGGACCTGGTGAGGTAGTGAGTCGATGGGGCACGATTGAGTCTTCCCCCTCGTTTGTGTGAGCTTTCACCGGGCACTCCACTGTCCTCCTGTAAGACACTCATGAATTTTACCGGATAAACATCCCAATGTCGGGCCATCCTGGAAAAAAAAAGTCTTGAGACTCGGTGAAGCTTTCCCGGATAAATAATGGTCGTTATTATTCTAATTATCAAAAATATCCACGTCCAACCAACTTTGTTTCCGGAGCGCTGATGTTAACGCACTCATTTTAGGCCAAGTTGATCTACGGGAGATCCAAGATAGATTCCGTTACTCTTTGCCAAGGGCGTGCATTTGTGGACCGTGAGTAAACCCAGCAACCGCTGGGATCACATCAATAACCACAGCCGCCATTCACCATCCAGCAGAGACGATAACATCTTCACAGACCTTGCACCAGGCGAGACGCACTTTGATGCCACGAGAAGTGTCGAAGATTCGCTGGCAAGGAGGTCATGGGACACACCCAGAGTTGTTACACGTTAACTGACCGAGGTGCTTGGCAGATGCACCACCTGCGCTCCCCACTGCGCCGAATCGTTGAGTGTCGCTTCTCAGCTCTCAGTTGTTCTTGGAGGGCGACTTGACTACTACTGCCCAGAGCACACACACACACACGCACACACACACACGCACACACACACACACGCGCGCGCGCGCACGCCCGCGTGCACTTGCACACACATAGCAAACATCGACTGGACAGAAGATGTCCATATACCAAGCAAAGGAAACAAGATGATTGCCGTCAAAACAAATGACCTTATTCCAGTGGTTTGTGTTTTTGCCTTGAGTTTAATGGGTGCTGCGTGTTTTCATGAGTAAATAAACCGGATTTACCCCCCCCTCCCTCTTTCTGCTCCTGCTGGGACATTTCAGAATAATTGAGCCCATGGATACGGTCTTACCCATTTTTATAGGACCGTTGTACCCATTAGAGAAAATAGTTGCGTACGCTTGACTAGAGGGATACAACGATATCACTAATCTGGGGTTGGTAAAAAAGAAAACGAGCAGCACCTTGTGGGGCTGTACCTACAGGGTGCTATCATCAATCCACTGCTGGATGGATGCCCTCCAAAACGTTGTCTGCGACGAAATCGTTCGCACCGGCTCCCGTGCGCACCGATTTCCATCGCTGCGTCTCCCCGGTGGACGCGTTTTCTCCGGACGCGTTCACATCCCTTGGCTAGCACTCCAACGTAATTCTTGATCATCAGCCATCGAAAACCCTTCCAGCAACGAGCCCTGCCCAAGCCCGCTCACTTTTTTTAATGAACAGTTTGAATGATGCCTTTCACCTTGCGTATGTTCTCCAATCCGCGTGTTTCTCTTGTTGCAGCCTCTTTTGTTTTGTTACATTTTCATCGTTAAATTCCTCGGGATGAAATTACGACTCCTGGACTGAAGAAGTTACACAGTATGTCAGCCCTGCAGAAAATAAATATCTGAAAGCTTTTTTTTTTGTTAAATTAATTCGGCCATATTTTCACGTGGGTTCCCACTCAAAATAATGAAGGCGGTGCTCAATTTTTGAGTCGGTGGTGGAAATTCAACATTCCTTTGGCAAGGCAAAGTCTATACACCGGTCAATAACTGTTGACTTCGGACTTGCACTCAATGTTTTAATCAACACTGGCTGGAAGCCCGCACAATATTCAAGCTCGCAACTCGCAAGCCGTGCGCTCAAACCACCGTGCAAGCTGACACGATTGAGATTCCTCACTTCCTGTCTCTCATTAGTGACTCAAGCAAAACAATAATATGTATTAGATGTTTTGTTTACTGCAAATGTGAGTATAATGTACACGCGCTGGATGCTGACTCATAGTGTGACGGTTAAGACGACCGGAGGTCAACTGGTTCAAATGCCCCTCCACGGCATTTTAATTTTAATCAAAGGGGGGGGGGGGGCAAGTATTGCGAATCTTCCTCACCGCCTCTGTGGCACCCAGCTGTATGAATGGGTACACCCAGTGCCGAATTATCCTAGTAGCAAGGTAGCTACATATGCTACAGGTCCCGCACTTTCAAAGGGCCCCACGCTAAATGCTTTCAAGCTATCAATTCCGGTTCAGTGATTCTGCACTTGCTCTATTACTAGAGTACTATACCGCCTTCAACTTTTGTGAACGACTGGGTGTTTAAGGTTAGCCATTTGTCGTATTATCTGTCTGTATAGCAAATGAAAAAATACAATTACTTCACCGTGCAAGGAAATAAATTGTGTTTTAATAGTTATGTTTTTTTTTATTTTATTTAGGTCCACCTTATAACTTATGCTACAAGCCCCACACTAGCTTAGTCCGGGACTGGGTACAGCACGGTCCCTTGATCGGCAGGTCACGTGTGGTGGGGTAAAGTGTGGGTACTTCCACCTCTGCCAGGATGTCTGGCCAGTGCGTAAGGGAAGGCCAAAAATACCCTCAATTTTTCAAGGACTCCCTCCAGCGGAGGCCTTTCACCAGCAGTGGCTTGAGCCAAGATATCTATAACAGAGCTGCACCCCTTTGCTTCATGACATCACGTGCGACGCGTGTGACGAACAATTCCACCGAAGCTCACCTCTACTCGAGATGATCCCAACGCGAACGCCGACGTGCCCACATCTGTGAGTAGCCGCGAATGAAGTGCGGTGGAGGAACTGCAGAGTTCAAAGTTCGTTGGCCAAATAAATGGGATCCGCTGCAACAAATGAAGAAAAAAACGTCCGTCGCTTGGAACAAAACAAAAATCGCAGCACTTGGACGAAAATGCGGATGATTTAAAAAACAGTTTGAACAATCATGTTTTCAGAGAGATGAAACGTGCCAATAAAACGCCCACCACGGCACATTACTGCATGAGCACCAGAGCCGCACATGTGCGCGGCACGCCATTCGTTACGAGGAGCCCTCGCTGCCTTCCGCGCTGAATGGGCCCCACTGTTTTCATCCACTGCTCTTTGCAATAATGTCTGGCAAGCCGGCAGACTCCCTGTTGACGAATCCCTGAAGGTCAAAACGGGTAGACAGTTTGCCTGCTTAAATAAACCACATTGGAAATTGTAGATCTGGCAGGCGCGTAGGCCAATGTATAAAATAATAAACTTTACTTAAAGTGGAGTAACGGACTTGCTGTCTTTATATTACATATTCACAATTGGCCTTCCTGTGTCTTTTCACGTGACAGGGTCGCACTCATTACACACACAAAGTGCTTGCCACAAACAAACCACAATACCCCGCTGACCTCAAGAAGGAACATAAATCATCACGCAAACTCCGATCATCCTCGCAGCGGCACCTTTTTGGCTGCTGGTCATCGAAAAAAGACGATGATCCCCACGTCGCGCAATTTCAGATGCGCTTCTGCGGCCGTCTGGAATGTTCTTCCTTCCGATATTAGGAAACCACTGGAGCCATGCACTTTTAATTAATCGAGATTGAAACTTTAGAACTGCTTTTGTCGTTTAGTTTGTTGTCCTTCTGCCGCACATCCGATTAGCACGATTGGCTACGTATGGTGTAAAAGAAGGTCAACTTACATACACATATTTAATATATTCATTTAAAAGCCTCACTGAGTCTCAACTCTGTCCCACAACATACCTGATACATTTTCACAATAGAAGGGGACGATTGCCATGCATTTCCCATTTTTAGTGATGTTTCAAGTTTGAACCATAAAGGCAGCAAACGATGGCTTACTCTTTTAAATGGTGTCATGGAGACATCTAACGTCTACTACACTAAAGCAGATGGCACTTGTTTGATAGATAATGCATCTGGTGTATTAACCAGGGCAGCCTACCGGATTCGAACCACGAACCACTAGAACAAGTGCTGAACGCGATGCCACTCGGCCACGTCAAGCAAAAAAAATGTCTGTTCTTAACATATTTCAAATAGATGTCCTGCCCGGTAATGATATCATAAACCTCTCATGTTAGCCGTGGCTAGGAATTGAATCCAGATAGGTGCGTTTCATCGCAAATTGTTCACAAAACAACTACCAGGTTAAGCCCACTGAGCTATATAGCTATTTTTCAGAAGAGAATTGGCTATAACAAATGATAGCTCAACGAAGTGGCTTATCACGTGCAAATTTATATCAGCTAAACACACAAAACGCATGTTCGTTGTAAATGTGGAGGGGAAAAAAAACGGAGAACCCGGAGAAAAATCAACTCGACCACTGGGAGAACTTGCGGACTCCAAATATACAGCAGGCATCAGGGTCGGGATCGAAAGCACGACCTCCTGTGTACCTGGCGAGGTAGTTAACATCTCGTCACTGGGGCGCCCCAGTGGGCCACATCGCGCGTGCCGTGTACGTGCACGCGACGTTTCGGGTTCGCTAAACCGCGCCGCCCCCTTTGCGAGGAAGTGGGGGAGAAACGACCGCGAGACTTGCATAGCGAAATCCATTTCCGCGCGAGGGAAATTGGAAATGACCGCGCGGGGCTCAGAAGAAAGCGGTCCGTCTGCTCGCGCGCGAATCTGCCAAGAAGGCTCCAGGCGTGTCGTACGCGAGGTGTCAGTCCATCACACGCCCGGGAAATATCGAGAAGAAAAAAGTTCAGAAATAGTTGAGGGGCGATGGAGGAAGGTGGTGCTAAGGTTTCGTTTGTCCAACGCCAGTCACAGGTGAAGCTTTTTTTTTTCTTTCCCCGCAGCTCTTTGTAGACACTCTCGCTGCCAAAGTAAACCTAATTTGAAATACTTGCTATGCTGTTTGTAAGTGCTTCTCGAAAGAAAAAAAAATGCGTTTGATTCATTGGCAAAGCTTTATACTTCGCGAAAGTGTCAATTTTCATGATTTGTTTTGAATTATAAAGAAACTTTAAACTCGCTGTCGCAGTGCCAAAACAAACATTTTTGAATTACGGAATGTCAGAAATGTGTTCTCTTTTAAAACAAATAAAATCACTCAATCTTTGACATCACCATTTGTGTTCCCCGTAACCGAACGCACTCAGAATTCTCACAGTTCGTTGGAAACATCTCGCATTCATCCGACTAAATTAAGGCAACCCGACAAGGCGAAGCGGAGACGGACAGCGAAGCGTGCCGAAAGAGCCCATCACGAGACACGAGCCGGACAAATTGCCGATTTCTTTCGCGTCATTTTTGTGCACGCGCCTTGAGCCGATCTTTCCCTCTCCGTCTTCTCCGCCCCCCCACCCTCACCCCCACCCGCCCCTCCACCTCCTTCGCAGATCTTAACGAGTGCTCGCTGGGTTTGGCGCAATGCTCGCACGTTTGTCACAACACCCGCGGATCCTTCGCCTGCTCCTGTTACCCCGGCTATTCTCTGGGGCCCAGCAAGAAGCACTGCTATCGTGAGACGCACAACTGCACCGCACCCAGCGCCGGGAAACTAGGGACTGGTGGCTTAGCGGTAGAGCAATTGGCTCGTCGTCGGAAAGGCTGCGCGTTCGGATGGACAATGGGGGGGGGTTGACTCAGCCCATCGTCGGTTAACTGTCGTGGTTGTTTAACACGTAGGCTTTCGCGACCAATATTATTCGTAATAAACGTTTTTGGGTGAGATCGCGTTGTTACCCATTTATAAATAACGCGATCTAATCCAAAAAACGTTTATTAAATGCTGGTTGTGTCGTATAGATGGGCTCACCGTGGGAATGTGTGTATGTTGAAATCCTTTCGTACCGTACGTAGCCAACCCGTGCTCGGGACTGTGTTGTTGTTGTTGTTGTTGTTTTTTCTACCTTGCCCCAAGCTTTGCATGTATTGTTGACAAATCTGCAGAAATTCATGTACGAGTGCACATTGTACTTCTACACTTAATATTTTCTATAATTAACTTGCTCAATATGTCTCTGTCTTGCTCTTTTATCTTCATGTTTCATTTGTTGTTATAACTTGTTGACTCCCCCCCCCCCACTTGACATCTGTAAAGAAAGAGCTTCATGGCTCATCGGATTTTTCCAGTCTAAATACAGATTCGGACTAATGCAGGGCCTGTGTTTAAAAAATATACATACTCTCACCTACCATAGGAATGAGGAATTTCCACCAATGGCTTAGGGCCCGGGAGGGGGGGGGGGCTTGAATGCTGAAGGAACCCCCTAAAATTATGAATTGCTCTTACAATAATGAAAATGACACCGTTGAAATTAAAATAGATGCGTTCATTGTAACTTCGAATTACATTTACAATTCACAACACCATATTTATTTTCAATCATAGAATGACAAATTACCAGGGTAAAACGGGGGCGGGGGGGGAACGGGGTGTTTGGCAGCGGTGGTAGGGAAGGGAGCTAAAAATACTAAGATAGGCCCCTACGATATCAGCGCCCCCTCCCTCCCACTCCCTGTGTAGTATGGTTCAAGGAGACTTGGACGACGTAGTCGGAGGCACACTTATTTATTAACCACAGTTGTATCACAGGCCAAGAATACAACACTCGAAGGGGTATCGGCCCCTTCACCCGTCTAACAGGGAGATCCCTCAATCTCTATCCCGGCTAGCCTACTCCCAGGTCCTCCACTACAGGGCTAGAGGGAGGCTAGCTGACCCAGCTCTGGTTAAGCTGGGATCAAGGCACCCTGAGTCACCAGACCGGCTCTTAGAAGAACATCGGCTCTGGGCTCTCGGGGCCACGCCACTGGCTTGCCCTGGTCGGTCCTGAGAAGGACAGCGATCCAGGGGAGTCCCAGGGCCTATCTAGCCGGTCTTTTTGCTTCACTGGTTTAAGCTGAACACTGAACCCCGAGCCCTCCGGCTCACCGCCTTATATGGCAACTCCCCCCTGAGGGGTGGGGCCGCGGGGGATTCCAGCGCCGTGTTAGCCCCCCAGGCTCAACGGTGCGGACGTGGATGTAAGCATCTTCTCGCGTACGGGCGTAACCACGCCCAGTGTGTTTGTTTGCCATCCGTAACACCTCTACACCTGCACCAGGCCCCCCGCCACCCTCAAAGGTAATCCGGATCTGATGGCACCATTCGACCACCTCCATCCTCGCCAACACAAGCGCCACCATTTCACGAATAGTTGAGCTGTCAACACCTGAGATCCTCGGTTCGAATCCAGGCAGCTGTCGGTGATTGCACTGCTTTTTTCTCGGATGCCGTGAGTCGATGGTCTCGGTATAATCCACGACGACAGCACGAAAAAACAAGCTCATTATTAAATCTCTGCAAATTATATTTGGTGACATTTCGGTTTTTGCTGTGAGTCACCTGGCAGAGTGGGGTGGGCCAGTGCTGCTGCTGCCTCTATGGTGTGTGTGTGTGACCAGAGGTTCATCTTCTTGGTTCTTTCGGTAAAGTCACGTGACTTTACCGAAAGAACCAATAAGATGAATCCCTGCAGTCACGAAAGCTTTACATCGAAATTTGACCAGAGGTTGCTTGAAGGAATCTCAGAGGTTGCCTCGTGATAGCCACTTCTGCGGGCCGTTTTCGAACACCAAGAGCTGCAGCTGCCTTCTCTGTCTCACGGCGGGACACTGGTAGCACCCTCGCGATGAAACTATGGAAAGATATACATTCATATGTATGCTGCTGGAACGCATTGGTCCAGATAGTCACTTGTTTGTTGTTGGATTTAACTGTATTTTTTTTTTTGCAAATAGAGGGACGCCTCTTGTCTAAATGAAGGGCATTGTCGTCAATATTATTAGCCGAATGTGTGATCCTTATTTAAAAAAAAAAACCTCTGTGGAGGGTTCCCTTCATTAAGTACAGGGCATTTTTTAAAATCTACTGTTATTTTGAGTTTTTGAAACAGTCTGCTACCTTCACTGGTATAGATAACAATATGCTGAGGTCAGTATTATATTTTAATAAGACATTAATAATTCAATAATGATGCCTCCGATTACGTTACAAAGGTTAAACATATTTATCTGTAATAATAAAGCGAACAAGAACCTATCAAACCAACTCGGTCAACCATTGGTGAAACAGCATAGCTTTAAAAGCAATGATTCATCTGCAAATGCCTTTGCAAAGTAGCATGCGAACATCCGCACACATTCCACGGGTTAGTGCAATATCACAGCAACGTTTCTGCGTGGGCACACGGGTGTGTGATCGTGCCCCAGTGTTGTATAAGCCCTGCTCCGGCTGGGTTTGATAATGTGCTGAAATGTGACGTTGGGCCAAAAAAACACAAGATCCCCTCCCTCCGTCCCTCCCGTACGAACCCACAATCTGGTGTGACTGGCACACGCGATTAGGATCGCGGAGTGATCCACGGTGTGAATTTAGGGGCGTGCGAGCTAATAGCAGCCCAAATGTGTCCCGTAGCGAAACGTTATCTGCGCGACGTTGACTTAACAACGTACGTGAGGTTTCGCAAACATTTATTTTTTTAAAATTCTCGTTTGCTGGTTTGCCCGCTTGCTCTTTAAAGCCTCGTTCAGCCTTGTTCGAGTGTCAGGGTTGCACTCATTCGTTCGCACGGTGGCGGACATCTGTTAGGCAGTGTCTCTATGGTCGTTTCGATGTCGGTGGGTGAGCCACGGTGGATCGCTTCAAGAGTAGCCTCATGGCGAACGCCTGAATCGCGTCTTCTTTTCTCTCGCGCGGCTGCTGCAGATGCAGAGCAGCAACTAACAACGTCACATTCAATCCGGATAACCCGCGTCAGGAGCAGCTGAGCGCATCGCTGCGATGTCTCCTTTGCATTTGTGGATCGGGCATTGCGTCGTTCTACGTCGTGCGGTCTGTTCTGGATGACCACAGTGGCACAATGGAGATTTTTTTATTATGCATTTGTGCATCAGGGATCAGCATTTTTTGTGTTTCGTTTGTTGTCCTTCCCCCGCACTTCCAATTAGCACGGTTGGCTATGTACAGTGCGAAAGAAGTTTAGCAGATATACATCTGATGCATCGTTGCCGTAGAATGATAGGAGATGGACCGTGGCATTCATGTGTGATCCAAGGTCTGAGGCTGCTGACTGCAGTTGCACCATTCGTAGTCGTCCAGGTTTCAGGAGATGGCATTTGTTTGTGCTGATTGTCTGATGCCAATTGGTAAGCGGAGAACGTTTGAAGTTTGTGTTTGTGGTGCAAAACAAAGTGGTGGCCAGGCTGTGATCTGTACACGCCGTGCGACTATTCTGAACTCATGTAGAATATTTATATATATATACAAAGAGCAAATTTCAGTGCAACCATGCTACAAGGCATATCTCAAACTTCATGATGCTTTAGATTCGTAGTGTGTCGGGCAACAGTAGATATCTGCATTCCAGAATCAGGACTATTTACAAGTAAAAACATATCACATTCTCACATATTTATTGAAGTTAAAGTCTGGCTTCCTATAAAACACACTCACCACATCTCGTCGCAGGCCTAGATTTGTAAATGCATTCAATAAAAGCCACTGTGTTATTTACGTAAGCAATGTGACATTGAAGACTTGTTTAAATCAACAGAATATCTAGTATCGGGTTGACATAAAAGATGTAACAAACTAAAACTAAACTCGATTTGAAGCTTTCGTGACTGCAGGAATCCATACTCTTTGGTTCTTTCGGTAAAGTGACGTAGGTAGAAAAAGTAATAGATCACGACGTTTCGATCGCAACAAGAAGCGACCGTCTACAGAAGGCGATCGAAACGTCGTGATCTATTAAGAGTATAAAACTAAACTATTTTTTATTTCACCAGGTAAGGTCCACTGAACTATATGGCACACCTGATGATGATTGCTTGTGTTGCAGTCGAAACGTCGTGAGAATTTTTATTGTTTTATATTAATATTATTTTATTATTTCCCTTCTACGTGACTTTACCGAAAGAACCAAGAATATATGGCTCTTTTTCAGAGGCAACCAGGCCACAAATGATAACTTAACGAAGTGGCTTATAATGTATTAAAAAAACATTTATAGCAGCCAAATAAATTAACCACACTTTTGTTTCTAAATATCGAGATTTAAACAAACCGGGAAGGGAAAAAAACTAAACTATTCTGTGTGCATGATTCACGTTTTAAAGATCAAGTCGTGCATAGTCACAATAAAATGTGCAGGTAGGTGGTGGACAAGGCATGAGTCGTAAAAAAACGAAGTCAATAACGCGTGGAGCTTAAGTAAGGCCAGATGCTGGCCAGAACAATTGGCCTCATTCTGCGCATTTAAATTCTAAGTTCCTTCAAACAAAAAGTGCAACATGTCCTACGTGACTGTTGCCGTGGATGCCAGCTGTTAGTATGATGCTATTAATAAAGGATATACCTACTCCGGAATGAATGTAACTTCAAACAATTATTTTCTTTAGTTTGTTCAAATATCTTCTTGGTTCTTTCGGTAAAAACTACGTGACTTTACCGAAAGAACCAAGAAGATGAATCCCTGCAGTCACGAAAGCTTTAAATCGAAATTTGTTCAAATAATTATATTGGACTATCTGACTTTGCTCATTATTATTTTACATTAGGCCAACACTGCAGCCTGATTTCGTCAATAACACTGGTCAACAAAAAAAACATTTTTTTATGGCCTGGACTTTTGCAGCTGTTTTAGACTAATTTCAGGGCGCTGATTCCAAATCTGATCTCAGATTTGCTCTATCACATCTCATTTTTATGCTATCGGCATACCCCATTTTCATTGATTTTACCCTAAATTAACTCTGTCACTTATGATTGCAAGTTGTTGCGAGTCAGTGACTGCTTTAGTGTTAAAATATGGTGCTGTATTTTTAGGATAGTGTGTTTATAATATCATTTTATGTAGATATCCACATTTATTGAATATTTTTCTTCTGCAGTTTTTATTGAAAATGCAATATTTGATATCTCAAAAACCTGATGTGATAGACAAAAACTGATGCCAGATTTGGAATCAGCACCCCAAAAATACCTTAAACCCGTTGGAATACCTTATGCCAGAAAAAGTGTGTTGACCAGTGTAATTCTTCTGCAGTGCATTTTCATTGATTAGTACAACGACTGTGTCGTCAGTAGACACGGGCAGGCTAACATTTTCTCACGTTAATTCGCGTCACTCTATTGCTCCCTTTTAACGCTCACGCATATGTATTCTAATGTTGCTGTGAATAGCCCGGATGAAAATATATCTCCTGCCCTAAATTGGTAATCTGTCACTCTCTCCGCATGCAATCTCGTTGAATCAGCTCCTTGCGTATAAATGGTTGTTAATTGTCTCTACGATATCTTAAACTATTTCTTTATTTTACCAGGTAAGGCCCACTGACCTATATAGCTGTTTTTTTCAGAAGCCAACTGGCCACAAATGATAGTCCAATGAAGTGGCTTATCACGTGGAAATGTGTACCAGCCAAATACGCTAAACGCAGGTTTCTAAATGTGGAGGGAAACCCCTGGGGGATCCGGAGAAAAATCCACGCGATCACTAGAATAGAGAGACACGCAACATTCTAAACACGCAGGCGTCAGGATCGGGATCGAACCCACGCCCTCCTGTATACCAGGCGAGGTAGTTAACATCTCATAGCCACCGTAATGAAGATGAGAGAGAGACACTTAAACTCCAAATATACAACCGGCATCAGGGTCGGGATTGAACCCACGACCTCCTGTATGCCAGGCAGGTAGTTAACATATTCTAGCCACCGTGATGATGATGAGAGAGAGACACTTAAACTCCAAATATACAGCAGGCGTCAGGGTCGGGATCGAACCCACGACCTCCTGTATACCAGGCAGGTAGTTAACATATCCTAGCCACCGTGATGATGATGTGAGACAGACACGCAAACTCCAAATATACAGCAGGCGTCAGAGTTGGGATCGAACCCACGACCTCCTGTATACCAGGCGAGGTAGTTAACATATTCTAGCCACCATGATGATGATGCGAGAGAGACACGCAAACTCCAAATATACAACCGGCATCAGGGTCGGGATCGAACCCACGCCCACCTGTAGACCAGGCGAGGTAGTTAACATATCCTAGCCACTGTGATGATGATGAGAGAGAGAGACACTTAAACTCCAAATATACAGCAGGCATCAGGGTCGGGATCGAACCCACGACCTCCTGTATACCAGGCAGGTAGTTAACATATCCTAGCCACTGTGATGATGATTAGAGAGAGAGACACTTAAACTCCAAATATACAGCAGGCATCAGGGTCGGGATCGAACCCACGACCTCCTGTATACCAGGCAGGTAGTTAACATATCCTAGCCACCGTGATGATGATGAGAGACAGACACGCAAACTCCAAATATACAACCGGCATCAGGGTCGGGATCGAACCCACGCCCACCTGTATACCAGGCGAGGTAGTTAACATCTCTCAGGTTTTTTCGGTAAAGTCACGTAGGTAAAAACATTAAAATTAATGAAAGTAAAATAAAACAAAATAAAATTCACGACGTTTCGGAGGCAACACAAGTCTCCGTCATCAGGTGGGACCGTCACAGCCGAATTAGCTGCATCAAGTGAAGCAATGATTCAAGATGTAATCCCTTATAAGCAAGTTGAAGGGAGGTGGAGAGGGGGGGGGAGAGAGCTTATCAGGCTGTGGTAGCCAATGAATGGAAACGTATCGGGAGGGAGGAGGAGCGGTGATCAAAGACTGCACGCAGTGCTCAACACAATGAATGGAGACGTGTCGGGACGGAGGGCGAGCGGCGATCAAAGACTGCACGCAGTGCTCAACACAATGAATGGAGACGCGCCGGGACGGAGGGCGAGCGGTGATCAAAGACATCACGTAGTGCTCAACACAATGAATGGAAACGTGGCGAGCGGTGATCAAAGAACAATGAAGAGATTACTGTTAAACACTGTGGATGTTAACACTCGGTGAAGTAAATTAAAATAGTGCCTGTCAGATAAGATGGTCCAAAAAGTGTAATTAAGTCTTTTTTGCGTGGTTAATAACATCTTTCCAGTGATTACTGAGTTTGTACCCATCATCACGGTTGAAATTATGTCTGTGTTTGTATATTTGTATGGCTTCGTGTACAAACCTTTGATGGTAGCCCGGAGGTTTGCAGAGAACCTTGGTCTCGGAAAAGACAATTTCATGAGAGCCCGCCGAGTTGTAGCAATGATCGGCAACGGCCGAAGAATCAGTTCTGCCGTGTTTCAGATCTGACTTGTGCTCGCGGACACGATCAGCAACATGACGTTTTGTTTCTCCAATGTAGCAATCACCACAAATGCAACTCAATTTGTAGACTCCAGGATACTGTAAGTCAGGAACGACATCCTTCACAGATGGAATCAGATCACGGATTTTATGCACTGTACTGAATCGGACTTGGATCTTATGTTTGTTTAGAATTTTGGAGATCTTTTTGGTCACGCCTGCTATGTATGGTAACGTGATAGTTTTGGTCAGAGTTTCATGTGGTTGTTTCTGTGTGGTGGGAGAGACAGCTTGGCGGATAGTGCGGTCAGAGTATCCGTTCATCCTGAGGGCCCGATGTACATGTCTTAATTCATCAGTCAGGTGGTGTTGGTCAGAAATGCCATGGGCTCTGTGGTATAGCGTTTTGATGAGAGAATTCTTTTGAGATGGGTGGTGGTGGGAATCCGGTTTCAAGTAGGAATTTGTGTGGGTGGCTTTCCTGTAGACAGAATGTCCCAAGGATCCGTCAAGCCTCCTCTTAAACAGAATATCCAAGAATGGTAGTTTACCGTCTTTCTCCACTTCCATGGTGAATCTGATAGATGGGTGTCTAGAATTGATGTGGTCCAAGAAGTGGTTCAATGCTGGGAGGCCATGTGGCCAGATGACGAAAGTGTCATCCACATATCTCTTCCACAGGGAAGGACGCAGGGTGGATGTCTGGATGGCGTCTGATTCAAACTTTTCCATGAACATGTTGGCTATAACTGGTGACAAGGGGGAGCCCATAGGGGTACCCTCATTCTGTTTGTAGAAGGTGCCATTCCAGGTAAAATAGGTGTTGGTGAGGCAATGCCTAACCAGCGCAGGTACATCAGAATTCAATCCATGTTGGACTAAGTCCTCAATTATTGTTAGGGTGTCCGGTACTGGGACTTTGGTAAACAAAGATACTACATCAAAGCTGACGAGGATGTCATCAGAAGATAGCACCATGTCCTTAACCATAGAGACTAATTGGGTTGAGTTGAGTACTGCCGAAGAGGTCTTGCCTGTGAAGGGGAGCAGAGTATCTGATAGAAAACGGGCTAGTTTGTACGTCGGAGAGTTTATCGTCGACACGATGGGTCGTAGCGGGGTGCCTTCTTTATGGATTTTGGGAAGACCATAGAGTCTGGGAGGTCTTGATCTCCAAAATTCTAAACAAACATAAGATCCAAGTCCGATTCAGTACAGTGCATAAAATCCGTGATCTGATTCCATCTGTGAAGGATGTCGTTCCTGACTTACAGTATCCTGGAGTCTACAAATTGAGTTGCATTTGTGGTGATTGCTACATTGGAGAAACAAAACGTCATGTTGCTGATCGTGTCCGCGAGCACAAGTCAGATCTGAAACACGGCAGAACTGATTCTTCGGCCGTTGCCGATCATTGCTACAACTCGGCGGGCTCTCATGAAATTGTCTTTTCCGAGACCAAGGTTCTCTGCAAACCTCCGGGCTACCATCAAAGGTTTGTACACGAAGCCATACAAATATACAAACACAGACATAATTTCAACCGTGATGATGGGTACAAACTCAGTAATCACTGGAAAGATGTTATTAACCACGCAAAAAAGACTTAATTACACTTTTTGGACCATCTTATCTGACAGGCACTATTTTAATTTACTTCACCGAGTGTTAACATCCACAGTGTTTAACAGTAATCTCTTCATTGTTCTTTGATCACCGCTCGCCACGTTTCCATTCATTGTGTTGAGCACTACGTGATGTCTTTGATCACCGCTCGCCCTCCGTCCCGGCGCGTCTCCATTCATTGTGTTGAGCACTGCGTGCAGTCTTTGATCGCCGCTCGCCCTCCGTCCCGACACGTCTCCATTCATTGTGTTGAGCACTGCGTGCAGTCTTTGATCACCGCTCCTCCTCCCTCCCGATACGTTTCCATTCATTGGCTACCACAGCCTGATAAGCTCTCTCCCCCCCCCTCTCCACCTCCCTTCAACTTGCTTATAAGGGATTACATCTTGAATCATTGCTTCACTTGATGCAGCTAATTCGGCTGTGACGGTCCCACCTGATGACGGAGACTTGTGTTGCCTCCGAAACGTCGTGAATTTTATTTTGTTTTATTTTACTTTCATTAATTTTAATGTTTTTACCTACGTGACTTTACCGAAAAAACCTGAGAATATGAATCATTGCAGTCACGAAAGCTTCAAATCTAGAGTTAACATCTCGCCACCGCGACACTATCAAGGGGGGTCTCGCGGTTGCGCTCTAGTCCCTCCGGTGTGTTTTCGTGTTCTACCGCCTGTTGCTCAGTCAGTGTGAGCCGCTGAGGTGGTGATGGGTTTTGTTTTTGTTCCCGTTGCTCCGTGCCCCCTGTACCGTTCCCCTCCTGCTGTAATGTGGCACTGATGCCCACTTTATTGAGGGCGATATTGGCACGTTAAATGAAAATCGATTGATTGTTCAGCGCTGTATTCCAACGTTTTCCTCCGCAAGCCGGAAGCTTCAATCCATTCAAGCCCTGAAGATGCTCCCAGCACGTGGGGCAAAACGTCGGACATCGTGCCGATCACGAAAACACATCAGAGAGCTCATTGCAAAGATATTTTTTTCATTATTATTATCATCATCATAAAGGGCTCCCCTTGTTCGCGGTGCCGTATCACAAGTTGGCTGTGGAAAGCGACAAACTCACAGAGGGCATTGTCAGACATTTGACCGACTTCCTGAGGTCACCGGGCAGCGTGACGGATCGCTGCCTCTCAGCGAAGAGCGTGAGACCTCCTGTATACTCACCGGAGGAGGAATGTATTTCCTTCAGGTGGTCTCAGTAGTTCTTAACAATGGGAATGACTGAGTTATCGATTCATTGTGGGTTTTTTTTTCTCTCTCGAAAAATGTGGAACTCAATCGTGGTATTTTTCTTCGAAAAGTATAATTGTTTCTGTTTGTTTTGTTGAGACAAAATTTACGTGATTATGAAGGTCATCCTAAAATTCTTGTTTTTTTACTGTGATCATAACTTTTGTAATACCGTACACAGCCCACTGAGCTAAATATCTCTTTTTCAGAAGCGATATAGCCACAAATGATGGAAATTTGTAACAGCCAAATACCCTAAACGCCTGTTTCTAATTGTGGGGAGAAAAACCGGAGGACCCGGAGAAAAACCTACTCGACCACGGGGTAATAGACGACCCAAACTCCAAATATACATGCGTCAGTGTCGGGATCGAAATCCACAACCTCCTTTATACCAGGCGAGGAAGTTAACATCTCGCCACCAGGCCTACCTGGGTTAACAAGCCTCACGCCCTAATAATCACGATGAATTACGTGTGGGTTTTTTTCCCCCGCTGCGTATGGCGCGACTTCAGGCATCGAGCTGGAGCTCATCAGCGGTTGTGAGAGAAACAATGGTGGCTGCTTCCAGCGGTGTGAGAACGCCCGTGGAGGCCCGCGATGCCACTGCCTGCAGGGATACGTCCTGGAGAGCGACGGCAAGACGTGCACAGGTGACCCAACAGCAACGGCCGGCAGTGGCTGCGGCAGCAGCAGCAGCGGCGGTAGAGACATCCACCATCAAGCAGCCACTAGGAGTGACATATTTCACTGACAATGTAAAACAAAGGTAAGATTCTGGACTCAAATCGTGACCCCCCCCCCCGCCGCCGCCGCCGACAGTACTGACAATTTGAGATGACCAATGATTGGTATTGTTTGGCAGTGGGTGATATCACGGCGGGTACTTAAAGAGCACAGAGTTAAATAAAAGTGACCTGGCCGCAAATGATAGCTCAACGAAGTGGAGTATCATCTCGTGGACATTTATAGCAGCCAAATACTCTCAATGCATGTTTCTCAATGTGGAGGGAAAAACCGGAGAAAAATCCACGCGACCACGGCGAGAGAGACACGCCAACTGCACATATGCATGCATCGTCAGGTGTCGGGTTTGAACCCACGACCAGCAGGCGAGGTAGTTAACATCTCGCCACTGCGGCGCCCCAACGGGGAACGAAACTACGAAATCAGGGACGCAATATTGACTGTTGAGAAAGTTGAGTTGACTTGGACAAGGACGGGCGATGGCTACGAGGAATGATGGTCTCTAGACAAGAATGGTAGCCAAAAGAAAAAGAGATTGGACCCGGGAGGATGACCGTTGTGGAAACGGAGAAATGAGATCAGTTCCCCGTGCAGGAGTGAGATGGATTGTGGCATCGCAGAATCGTGAGGGATGGTGGTGGTGTGGGGAGGCCATCATCCATAAATATATATACGTATTACAGTAATGATAACGATTATGATTTGGTGCAAACAGCCACTCCATTGTAATTGAGTAAAGTGTCACTTGTCAAAGCTCGTAACATTTGAGTTTAATGCACAAGAAGACATTTTTTTACGGGTGGAAAATGATCAAATGTTGACCATTTAATGTACGGACATGTTATATAATACAGGTTCTTAAATTTTGCTTATCATCCTTGATTTAAAAAAACAATCTACCTTCCCATTATGATACATGCATTGAATAGTGTGGGTGGTTTTCTGTTCTGCTCTTTTAGATTTATGAAAATTACATAAAAGACATATTATGATGTGACATTAATACTCATGAGGCAATAGATCTGTACATGCTCAATAAATATAAGGCGAAACGATACAAACCACATGGTAAAACTTAGATGCGATGTTTTATTGTCCATTCAAATCATGACCCTGAATCATGACAATTCCACAAATCATGACAATTCAACAAATCCTAATTAGATGCTGACTTTTGTTTTTATTCAGCAGCTAAAGGTGCAGCCCTGCAATGTCTGGCAGATGGACCACCAATAAAATGAGCTCTTAGAGAGCCCGAATGGGACCGCCAGATGAGGTTGGCCAATTGTTGGTGGCAGCTGACCGCGTGGTTGCTGCAGCCGCCTTCCTGGTTTATCTGTGGTACCTCCTCGCGCCTTCGAGTCATTGCCTCGCTCTTTTCGAGAGCGAGCGAATGCTGTGCACGTTACAAGTTCAAATTATCGTTGTTTCGATTTAAAGCTTTCGTGACTGCAGGGATTCATCTTCTTGGTTCTTTCGGTAAAGTCACGTAGAAGGGAAATAATAAAATAATAAAAATAAAACATAATAAAATCATATATTTCTTTCGGTAAAGTCACGTCGAAGGGAAATAAAAAAATAATAAAAATGAAACACAATAAAATTATATAATATAATATATTTTATTATGTTTTATTTTTATAATTTTATTTACCGAAAGATATTCTTAGGTTTTTTCGGTAAAGTCACGTAGGTAAAACATCAAAATTAATGAAAATAAAATAAAATAAAAACAAAAATCACGACGTTTCGGAGGCAACACAAGTCTCCGTCATCAGGTGGGACCATCACAGCCGAATTAGAAACGTTGTGATTTTTGTTTTTATTTTATTTTATTTTCATTAATTGTGATGTTTTACCTACGTGACTTTACCGAAAAAACCTAAGAATATGATTCCTTGCAGTCACGAAAGCTTCAAATCTAGAATTTACCGAAAGAACCAAGAAGATTATGGTTGTTGTTGTTGTTGTTTGGACAAACTGGCCAGACGTCGTGGAGGAGTTTGGTTAAGCGGTGTGTCACACGGCGGACACGGTGGGGAGTGGGGGTTGGATTGATTTGAGTCATGAGAAACGACAAATTGTTCACTGCATCAAACTCCACGGTGACGAGATGTCAACAACCTCGCCTGGTATCCAGGTGTGCGTGGGTTCAATCCCAACACCTGAGAATGCCTGCATATTTGGAGTTTGCGTGTCTCTCTCTCCCCGTGGTTGCGTGGATATTTCTCCAGGCCCTCCGGTTTATCTCTCCACAATTAGAAACCTGTATTTAGAATATTTAGCTGCAAAAATTTCCACACGATGATCCACCTCATCGAGCCCTCATTTGTGGCCACGTTGCTTCAGAAAGATAACTCTATAGCTCAGTGGGCCTTACCTGGTAAAATAAAAAAAATAGTTTATAGTTTCAGAGTTTTTAATCAATCAAACACGTGCCTGGAATTCACAATACATGCCGAAAGATAGTGTGTTTCCACTGCAGCGCTTTCCATAGACACTGCTAGTCGTTGGTAGAGCATCTAAAAAGAGGCTTAAAGGCATGTGTCAGAACATATGTATGTATGTACGATCATCTGCTGGGCTCATGTAAACAGCCGTCTCTGTCTTCCCACTCTCTTGATCCAAGAACACATCGCAGGAGGGCAGTCAATTATTTTGAGATTCATAATTCTGGACAGAATG